>NC_136063.1:296446221-297149971 GCF_964261635.1 Lissotriton helveticus
GCTCTCTCTCTCCCCTCGCTCTCTCTCTCCCCTCGCTCTCTCTCTCCCCTCGCTCTCTCTCTCCCCTCGCTCTCTCTCTCCCCTCGCTCTCTCTCTCCCCTCGCTCTCTCTCTCCCCTCGCTCTCTCTCTCCCCTCGCTCTCTCTCTCCCCTCGCTCTCTCTCTCCCCTCGCTCTCTCTCCCCTCGCTCTCTCTCTCCCCTCGCTCTCTCTCTCCCCTCGCTCTCTCTCTCCCCTCGCTCTCTCTCTCCCCTCGCTCTCTCTCTCCCCTCGCTCTCTCTCTCCCCTCGCTCTCTCTCCCCTCGCTCCTCTTGCTCTCTTGCGCCTCTTGCTCTCTTGCGCCTCTTGCTCTCTTGCGCCTCTTGCTCTCTTGCGCCTCTTGCTCTCTGCGCCTCTTGCTCTCTGCGCCTCTCTGTATGCCTTTGAGTATACCCTTGGAAGAGAACTAGGATTACAGGTAAGTAACTTATCCATACTTGCCAACGGTAGCCGTCTTTCTGATGTATACTCTTCCTACCTGCAGATTACTCATTGATCCTTACCTCTTCCCAGTTTGATGGATGTTTTACAGGGAAAGTGTAATAAGGTCCTAATTCTAGATCCAGAGGCCCCAGACTTAGCAAAAATACTACTGCGAATAAAACTACAACCGCATAAGCACACCAAAGAGACTAAAATAGTGACCTGTGTTGGACTAGATGGCTGCAGCGCAACCAGTGTAGTCCCTTACTCCCCTGACTTTTCCCTGGATCTGTTAGGATACCTACCACACAAGAGAATTGGACTGGCCTGGACTACTGGAGGGAGGCCAGGGCGATGGTGATGGGGGGACCTATTCCGGGATTCTCAGATGCTCCCTTTTGAGGATTTTCGTGCATAATTTGACCTTCTCAGGGTCACACTCTGCCACACAGGGCCCTGACCACGGCATACATACAAGCAAAGCATGCAAAATCGCTAAGAACTGGAAGTCGACAAGTGGACCGAGGGTAGAGACATTTAAGGGAGAACTAGAAAAGCAGACTGGTGTCGAAGGCAGAATCCTGCTGAGAGAAGCGGGACGTAGTATAGGTACACTGGACGCAGCAAGGGCTTGGAGGAGGCTAGTAGATGATATACGGGCACTTGACTAAGACAAGGCAACAGCAAACCCCTCACGCTCCATTGCCTGAGGGAGCAGGGAATGGAATGCGTCCCAGAGAATAGGAAAAGACACCCAAGTCAGCTACACCAGACCTCTCCAAGAACAGCCAGTGCACCTGAATGCATAAGTATACACCCTTGGACCTGATCGGTTATAGTGAAGGGACTCAATAGGGGAGGAGGGTCGAGGGAGTTTAACCAAAATTGTAACAGAAAGGGGAAGATAAATGCAAGACGAAATATACATGACCAGTTTTGAATGCAGATGATTGTACTATGCTAAATAAAACCCTAATATAACAGTTTTTTCTTTTCTAAAAGTCCCAATTCTAGTTCGGTACCGCGCTACTTTGTCAATTGCAGTCCATCCGCTCACCTCGAAGGCTGGGAAAAAATTGAACGGACGTTGCTGCCCTGGGAAGGCAGCTGTATGACTTTGGTGATGTAATCCGATTCAATTTATGACGTATATTCCAAGACCATGCCCCCTGCCGGCAGCTGGATCTTTGAAGTTTCTGGGTCCAGTGTGATACCTGGGATTATTCTACTGGCGAGTAATCTACAGGTAGAGTACCTACCAGAAAGATGGTTACCATAGGTAAGTAAATTATTCTTCATTTCCTATGCAAGTTGTTTTTAAGGTAGCTTGTTGACACTGTTCGCCATGAAGTATACTATGTAGTCTGATTGTGGGTCTCTTAGTATTGAGACATAGATTAGGAACTAGCTAAGTGACAAGATGGGGCTGCAAAATCTATTTTTGAAAGACTGCAAGGGCCATTGGAGTGTCACGAGGGCCATTGAGTGCCATTCCTTTTCAGTGTTGCTCACCATTTTGGTAGGGGGGTGAGTACTGGTCTTACATCGAGCACAACTTAAAAAGTATGCATTGTGGAAAGTTGTGTGGGAGGTGCTATTGAAAAGCACTAGAATGTGAGCAATGGATTGGAATAGGTCACATTGGATCTTGCTGAATTACCTAATTTATAACCATATCAAGGCGTTGGGTAAAGACATTTAAGGTATTTGTAACAGAAATCTAGCTAAATGGGCAACTGTGTGCTACAAAAGTAACGGAGAAAACAAGTACAAGGAACAGTATAGATTAAATGGATGAGAATAACTGCTTTAACTTTGAGGTACATTCTAGAAAGATACCTTTTTGATTATTTTCCAAATGTTATTAGATTTTGTTGACTCAGAAATGTCCTAGTAGTTGGTTCTTTTTTTTGATGATTGGCAGGAGGCTATCGGATTAAGGTTCTTTCAATTTGGCTTTTTATTGCACTTTCCAGTAAAAGCAACATTGGGCACTTTCCTGGCCTAGGATACCTAGTTTGCATAGCACTTTAAAATGCATGCATTTCACATAGTCTGTTACTGCTTCAGTAGTTCAGTGGTTTGATCTGAACCATAGTTTTGTTTGACATTTTGAGTAATTTAAAAGGGTGTTCTGTTAATACTATGGAATAAGTGAAGCCTTGCCTGGAGTTTTTAAACACTCCAGAACTCCCCATCCCAATTGATCAAAGTGTAATGATAAACAATACAGTTCCAGTAGACACACAAATAAGATGTAAACTTCTCTGAAAATCACATAAGGGCTAATGGCTTGAGATATGTATTGCCTGGAGTGAAGGGAGCGAGACAATTTTTGCGTTTTTAAATGGTTAGGATTAGAATTATTGGAATGACTCGGGCGCTAGTACACCACAGAAAGAATGCTATCCAGTTCTTTAGGAGAAGCAAGAAAACAATAGGAAAACAATTAGTTTATTTCTACCATGTTTAGACAAACCAAGATGGATAGACTATGATGGTTTGACAGTGAGCAGAAGGTATCCACATGTACAAATTCTTTATACCTAGAATAAGGTCTAGACTTGGTATTCCTAGCAACCAAATAGAATAAAGGTTTTTTGAGTTCACTCTGACACAGTTTAGAATTAAGTCTGTATAACTGTCAGCAGCCCTTCTGGTTTCTGGCATTTTTTTCTGTACATCACTTTACCAAGTAATTTTTTCATATCCATTTTATATTGTAGCACTTTTCCGAATGCAAATGTTCTTAGTAGTAAGTCGCCTACGTGAAGGCTCTCTGGGTAATTGCCCCTTGAGGCCACCAAAGCTAACAGCACTTTTAAGGTCAGGCGCTACATTTAATTTTGCACTTGAGTTATCTTTTCTTATTTCATTTGTATTGTTTTAGCATTTTGTAAACTATTAGATGCAATGAAATTAACTTTTGAGAATTTTGAAAATAAGGGACACATTCTATTCACTCTTAGATCGACAAATCCGACACAGAGCATGTACCATGAGGGATGTTGCATATGCGATCATGAAAGATGAGTTGGATGAAGATTTTGAAAAAGTGTGCGAGGAAATTCTGGAGTCCCGAAAGAAGAGGGGTATGTACATTTGAAAGTTTGTATGTTAAAAGTGATTGCCCAAAGGTTAGCATGCGCACAATTTCAAAAGTTTTAAGTTGCAATTTTGTGGCGGGTTTGTCCCAATGAGACCAGGACTTCAAACTGATCATTAGGGAAACCAAGCAATTTTTAATAAAGTAGCAGTTTAGGAATTGAGACGACCCAGGTTTCTATCTCCTCAGGATATATATTTTAACAGATTTTTTAAAAATCCACATTATACTAATCTACTGAACTCCTTGGAGTGAGTCTATTGATTTTTCTACCTGGGTAAGACCTGATTTACTTCGACACTTTTATTTCCGTTTAGGACTTGAGAGAGAGCTTTTTGTCTTTAGAACAAGCAACTAACCAACAATGCAAGCCCTCATTTAGCCAACTGTCATCTGTTGTACCATAATTGTGAGAACCTTTCTTTCTATTTACATTGTTTTAACTGAATGAGAGCTGAATTTTTCTTCTTAGATATTTTAACCTGTCTGTCCAAGTGACCGCAATTTATTTTGTACACTTCATTTAGTATTCTGAGCGTTACTGACTAATCTCCCGGAGTGCAACACTTTCCCTATATGGAGCTATCTTTTTCAGGTAACCAAGAAAGGAATTTTGAACACTGAATTTTACAAAAAACTCCTTAGGAGAATGTCAGTTTGACGTTTGCATCCTACATCAGTGCTTTTACTTTGACTTGACTAATTCCGTAAGAGTACTTGACAAGTTTCATGTATGACCTACACATTCTGTTAGCTTACAGTTAGTATTTAGCCCTTTTTGATATTTAAATCCCACATCCCCAGCCCACTTAACATGTCACTGTTTAATATGATCAAGTGTGTCCAGTCATATGAAGGTGAAATGCAACACCCAGTCTTGGCAGGATTCGTCTGCTAAACTCAATTTTCAACAAGTATTGCACCAAATTTACAATTTCTTTCTCAAACTTCCTCTGTGTATTCTTTTTTTTTTTGGTTGCTATTTTCCCCAATACCCAGACCTGCCACAGCATAGTGAACGAATGTTGTATTTTAGGAGCATCAGGCAGCTTCCAGAAGAGAGCTACTGTTTGACCTGCTGCCCCAACATATGGGAACTCAGAAGACCTTTTGCGAGTGGAACATCTTTTCTCTCTTGCTGCCTTCGCCCCAATATACGTACTGCATGGTCAACTGGTATGGGACTTTTTTGGTAGGTGCTGAAATAAGTTTAATACTTGGAGCAAGATATCCCTCTCAGAGTTGCCATAAAGGCATCCCATGCTGTTAACTGGTAGAATTCTGGCTGGTAGTCATAGGTCTTGAAGTATGCTTCTATCTCCAAAGCGAATTCCTTTCTAAGGACTGAGTCCCTGAGCAGACCTGTATCTAACACCCACCATCTGTGTTATGGCTGGGTATTTCCCGATCTCTCATGTAAGCTCTACATGTGTATGATGCAATATGATGATATCTGGGGTAGCTGGGTTTTTAATCGAGCTTGGAAGTCAGACCGAAACCAGCATAGCCAATGAAAAAATAGAGGTGTAAAGTAATACCCAAAACACAGTGCCCCTCAACTTCACCCGATAGCATGTTAGTTACATTGTGTAAGATCAGTTCTTTGCCTGTATTAGGCGTGTAGGTATTGATAAAGGTATAGGACTGGGCACACCATATTAGTACAAGTTTCACATATTGTCTCTATCCGTCTCTTCTGACCTTTACACCTTGCCTACTGAGAGAGGCCGCTCTGGCCCGTTTAGTGCAAGCCTCTGATCCAGCGTCTAAAAAGTTCAGGAGATCTTGGCCAGAAGGATGGTTTTCACCTCTTTCTTGAAGAGTGCAGTGGAGGTGATAAGCCTGGTTTCAGGAGGGAGCGCATTCCAGATCCTGGGTGCCATTCCTGAGAAGGAGCGCTTGTATGTTTTTTCTTTCCGGAATCTACGAGGTTTCAGGAGTACATTTTTTGTACTTCTATTGGATCTCGAACCTCCTGATATAGACAACTTTTGAGCGAGGTAGTTGGGTGCCTTGTGGTGCACGGCCGAATGTGTCATGACTGCAATTTTTAGCTGTATTCTGGCTTCAAAAGGCAGCCATTTTAGAGACTTTAAGTCTGGGGATATATGCGAATGTTTTCTTGAGCCAGTGATGAGCCTCGCGGCAGCGTTCAGGGAGGCTCTTAGGGGTGCTGTTGTGGATAGCGGGAGTCCGCTGAGGGCCACAATTCCGTAGTCTATGCGAGGGATGACTAAAGCTTGTACAGCAGTTTGGAAGTCTTTGGCAGGGAGGAAGGGTTTAAGTTTCCTCAGTGTGTTGATTTGGAAGTTGGCTCCTTTTGTGGCTTTGCTAACGTGCTGTTGCATGTTGAGCTTGGCGTCAAGTGTGATGCCTAGGGATTTCGCAGAATCCACGATGGTAGGTTTGACATTGAGTGCTGTTAGGTTATTGAGCCAGGTTTGGGTGGTGGAAATTTTCGCCGGAGGTGAGAGGAGTAGGAACTCAGTTTTCAGAGCATTTAGTTTGAGGTGATTATCTGCCAACCAAGATTGAGTGTTACTAAGTGTGGAATTCAGAAGTTTGATATCTTCCGGGGATTGTAACTTTAGGTAAAGTTGTGTGTCATCGGCGTACATATGGAATTGAACATTGGATGCTTGGAGTAAGGTGGCGAGCGGTTCCATGACGAGGTTGAACAGTGTGGGGGAGAGGGAGGAACCTTGTGGAACACCTAGATCTGCAGGCACAGGTGTAGATAGCACATTGTCGATCTTGAACTTCTGAGACCGGTTATGAAGGAAGGAAGAAAACCATTTGAGAACAGTTCCCGATAGACCCATTCTAGTGCTTAGCAGCTCCAGTAGGTTCTCATGTTTGACCGTGTCAAATGCTGAAGAGAGGTCAAGAAGGATGAGGAGGCAGGACTCATTGCAATCAAGGATTTGGAGGGCATCATCAATTATGTGTGTCATAGCTGTTTCCGTGCTATGTTTCGCTCGGAAGCCTGATTGATGATGGTTGAGGAGGTCAAATTGGTCAATGTGTTTTGTTAGTTGGAGTTGGACACATTTTTCCCGCAGTTTGGTCAGGGTGGGGATATTGGTGATAGGGCGGTAATTGTTCAGGTCAGACGGGTCAGCTGTAGGTTTCTTGAGTATAGGCGTGACTTGCCCCACCTTGAGGGAGTCCGGAATGAGACCTTGGTGAAGGGAGCTGTTGATGATTTGGGTCCAAAGTGGGAGGAGCAGGGGGATGAAGTCTTTTACAGCATTAGCAGGTAGGGGATCTATAAGGTGGTTAGAGGGCTTCAAGGTGCATAGCAGTTTGTGTATTGCTTCTTCCGAGTAGGTGTCGAAGTGCAGCCATGATGCCTTGTTTTTAGGTTGAGTGTTAGACATTCTGGTGTGGTTGGGGAATCGGCTTACATCCATGATGAGGTCATTTCTTATATTGTCGGTTTTTAGCTTAAAGCTTTGTTTTCTGGATCTTCGTTGCAGCAAGCCTACCAATCATTTTCCACTTCTCAGGGCACATGTGTAGCCCAGCTCCTCCCCTGAACAGTTATGCATGTTGAGTCATGTGATCAGCTCCTCAGTGCTCATCAGATCAGCATGGTCGTCTTCTTACGATTTTGTTGCTTAGGAATGGACCATGTTCTTCAGGTGTAGTAAGTGGTTAATCTTTAGATTCTTTGGTGTCCTCTCTGGTTTGTCTCTTCTGTCATCTGATTGACTGTATTTTGAACCACGCTGGTTAAAGTTGTTTTTTCCTCCTTCCTGCTGCCATATTTGAGGCTATGTCTGTTGGCGTCCTTTTTTTTTTTTTTTTACTAGAAGCTTTTCTGCATTTCAGCGAGCGAGTTAGTAACATTTGCCCTGTCAAATAGAATATTAGTAGTACAGGTGCCCCATTTGATAGGGGACTTGGATCACCTGTAAGAACGGTTATCTTGGAAAATTCTTTTCTAAAGCGTTATTGGGGCTAGGTCCTAAAATATCTGCAGCTTCTGCACATTTCTGCCTTGTTCTAGCATGTTGTATAATGCCTTTTTATTTTAAAGAAGTTGACTCTAGTCAGGGCATCTGGAGGCTAGTGTTTTCTCTGCCCCACTCTGTGGGTGACATCCAGTCTAATGGGTGAGGCCTCTTGAAATGCAGGGTGTGTTTTCCTTGCTCTCTTAAGGAGAGCTCTCTGGTCCCTGTTTCTCGGTCATTGTTTTGATATTCCAACACTTGCAGTCTCCCCTAGTTATTGATCTATTTTGTTGTCCATCGTACATACAAGAGAATCCAGGTTGGCTCCCAGTTCCTAAATAACGCCTTCCAGTTCTGCAAGCATGATTTGAAGGGGTGGGGGGAGGGGGGGGATTTCAACACACACTTCCACTTTACAACCATCTATTCTGAGTGACGTGCATTTCGGTCCTTTGTGTCAAAGTGCGTTAATAGCTTTTGAGACCAAATTCTCCCTCAGGGTATATGAGGTGGTGACTTTGTTAGTCGGCCCCTTCTCATTACCTTAGGCCATACCTTATAGCTGTGGGATGTGGTGGCTAAATGCATTTCAGATGCAGTGGTGCAGCCACACCTACAGTGGGTCATAGTGCTGTGAGGGTCTGAAGTGACCTTCTTACATCCCCTAATAGCATTAACACCTCGGGTATTGGTATCTGATTCCTCCCTCAGGCCAGTTTACATCTTCTTTTAACTTGAGGAGTGAGGGACATAAGATTCTCCAGTATTAGGGTGTCTTTCATAGATTCACATGCTTGAATAATACCCTGTCGTCGAAGTGGGAGTCCCACGGTACATAAAATAGTAGTAATATATATACACAAAATATATTTTATATATATATTATTTATTTTATTTAAAAAGTTTTGTATAGCGCGAACAAGACCCTTGGGTATCAGAGCGCTTTACAGTGAGTGAGGCAGATGAGATACAATCAAGCATATTCCACAGATACAGTTTTCTACAATAGAATTATGTCTGGTTAAATAACGTCAAAAAGTACAGCTCAGTAGAACAGAATACACGGTTACCATGGTCTAACGTGGAGCTTAAAAACGAATAGACTCGTCTATGGAAGGTATTTGCTCATTAGAAAAGTTTTTAATTCCCTCTTGAATGATTCTGTGTGTTATTTTTCTAATGTTTGGTGGGAGAGAGTTCCAGATTCTGGGTGCTGCTCCTGAGAAAGCTCTATCATAGGTTTTCTTCTTCCGGAAGATGGGTGGTTTCAGTACTAACTCCTTGGCACTTCTCGCTGGTCTGCTTCCTCCCGATAGTTCAATTTTCTGGGCCAGGTAGCTAGGTGTCCTGTAGTGAAGTGCTTTGTGGGTGATACATGCCATTTTTTGTTGAATTCTGGCTTTGTACGGTAACCAGTTTAATGCTTTCAAGTGTGGAGAGATATGGTCGAACTTTCTCGACCCGGTGATCATTCTTGCAGCTGCGTTGAGGCATGCTTTTAGTGGGGCTGTGG
Organism: Lissotriton helveticus; assembly: GCF_964261635.1. Lineage (NCBI taxonomy): Eukaryota > Metazoa > Chordata > Amphibia > Caudata > Salamandridae > Lissotriton > Lissotriton helveticus. Next base: position 296,455,257 of record NC_136063.1, read on the forward strand.
AGATTTTGGATAAGCCGGATAAAGTTGTGCATCCATATTCAATCCTCGCGATTACCAAGGATTGGATTGCTAGTTTAAGATCCGCCTCAGAGATGTAAGATTTCATTTTTCTGATGTAGTTCAAATGGTAACGGGCACTTTCTGCCATTGCTTTGATGTGAGTTTTCATGTCAAGGTTCTCATAGAGTGTGATTCCAAGCGATTTCGCCGACTCAACAAGCGTAGGGGTGCAGTTGAGCGCCGTGATCATTTTTGACCATTCCTTAGACTCTGTGCGGTTCTTTAGCGGTGAGATTAGTAGGAATTCTGTTTTCTGGGTGTTTAGCTTCAGATGATTGCTTGTTAACCATTGTAATGTTGAATGTAAGGCTTCGTTCATTATCTTGATGTCTTCCAGAGATGCAATTTTAATGTATAGTTGTGTGTCATCCGCGTACATATGAAAGGCTATTTTTGAATTTCGCAGAATTTCCGTGAGCGGTTCCACATACAGGTTAAACAATGAGGGAGATAATGTGGATCCCTGGGGAACTCCAATCGTGTTAGGACATGAAGTTGATAGTTTTTGGTTGATCAGGAATCTTTGCGTTCTATTTTTGAGGAAGGAATCAAACCATTTCAAGACAGTGCCCGATATTCCTATCCTGTCCTGGAGTCTGTTCAGCAATTTTTCATGGTTTACCGTGTCAAATGCGGAAGACAGGTCTAGAAGGATGAGTAGACATGATCTTTTTTGGTCTAGGGCCTGTAGAGCATCGTCGACTATATGAAGGATTGCTGTTTCCGTGCTGTGCCCTGTTCTGAAACCAGATTGGCATTCATCCAATAAGGAGAAATTGTCTGTGTTCGCTAAGTTGTTTTTGTACACATTTCTCTATTAGCTTGGGATGTTGGTCACAAGGCGAAAGTTATTCGAATCAGCTGGGTTCGCAGTTGGTTTTTTGATAATGGGGACTACCTGTCCGGTTTTTTAGACAATCAGGAAGAATCCCTTGTGAGAGAGGCGTTGATAATTTTTGTATATATAGGAATCAAGATGTGGCGGATTTCTTTCGTGAATTTTGATGGGAGATGGTCGTTATAATGGTTATTAGGTTTGGTGTCTACGAACATTTTGGTAATGGTAGTCTGGTCTAACAACTTGAATGGGCCTTATTTTTCGTCTCGACCACTTTAATTATTGCGTTGGTAGAGTTGGTGTTGTTCGTTCTGGGTCTTTGGAAGTCAAGTATGTCCGCTGCTCTCCTAAGATCTTTTTCCAATGAATTGGCTTTGTTGGTGAAGAATTTATTGAAATCATCGCAGCTTAGCTGTGTTTTTGTGATTTCTTGGAGGATTTGGCACATTTGTTGGATTGTTTTTTTAAATTTCAAAAAGTTTCCGTGGTCTGTTTTTGGCGAGATCTAGTTCTGCTCTTATAAAGTCTTTTTTGGTGTTGAGGATCTTCTTACTGTATTCTTTTCTGGTTTTTCTGAGAGTTTTCAGTTCGGGGGAGGATGGGTGTTGTCTCCATTTTCTCTCTGCTTGTCTCAATTTCCTTCTTTCCTCATTCAGTGTGCCGTTAAACCATGGGTTTTTGTCTTTCTCTGTGAATTTTTTCAGTTTCAGGGGCATAGTGGAATTCACTATATCCTTTATTGAATTAGTGTAGTGGTCTGTTAGGTCATTCACATTCTTCAAGTTGTTAGGTGGGTGCAGGTCCTTCTCGCATCTATCTATTAGGAGTTCCACGTTAGTTTCTCTTGTGTCCCGTATCCATTTTTTTATTTTGTTTGGTTGTGAGTGTTTATTCTTTTTCCATGTAGGAATCAGGAAGGTTATGGCATGGTGATCCGACCAGTCGCAAGGTTCAATTGCTAGGATTGACGTGTTCTCATTTTTTGAAATTATCCAATCCAACGTAGCGCCTTTCGAATGAGTTGGCAGTCTGCATGCTTGCACTAGGTTTAGCTCAGCTAAGAACTCTTTAAGAGTGTTTACCTGTTTGTCATTATTGTCATTCCAATGCAGATTAAAATCTCCCTAAGAATATATTATTTGCGTCGGTGTTAGTTTGACGTAATGATCTCCATTAGTAGTTCAATAAAAGAGGTATTGTTACCTGGTGGGTGATAAATTGCATGTAAGTTGCAACTTTGGTTGTTAGCCGATCTTATATTTAGACCTAAGTATTCACAGGATTTGAGTGGTTCCGACTGGATTTGGTTTACTTCTATGTTAGAGCGGTGTATGCAGGCTAAGCCGCCTCCTGTTTTTTTAGGTCTATCCATTCTTACAATGTTATATGAAGGGGGCACTAGTAAGTCCATGACCGGCGATGATGATTCCAAGTTTCCGTGAGGATTGTGAAATCAATTTCCTTGTTAATGATGATGTCCGCTATGTCTGATGCATGTTTAGTAGCAGATCTACAGTTGATCAGAAGTCCTTTTAGTGAATTCCCAATGTTGTTTGAGTTTAGGTTTTGCGATTCGGTGTTTATATGTATTTGTTGTAGGTTGTTAAAGTTGGGTTTCCTATCATTCTGTCTTGATGATCTACTGGTATTGATCTGTACTGTTTTGATTACCTCCCCTAACCTGCCGTCCATTTCCTCATACTCTCGAAGTAAAGGGTTTCTTCTTCAGTTAAGTCATTGCGTTTCCTGTCAGGTCGATTACGCCTGTTTAATAATGGTATCGCAGTCTCCTTATTCTTTCTTTGTGCGTTATACATTAAATCTATGATGTGCTCAATTTTCTTGTGGGTGCTGTCTAAAGCTACATGTAGTTTTTCCATCTCATGCAAAGATCTTGTCGTGACTTGTGCCATTTTGTCCATTTTTGTTTGAAGTTCTTTGATATCTCTCAGGGTCTGAGGTTGTGTGATGCGTTCGTTCCCCTGTTTTATTCGAGATTGGTAATTTGTTTTCCTCTTTTTTGGTTCTGATCTCTTCATCTGGGTCTTCTTCTTTTTGAAATTGGTTCGGTTGGCTGTTTCTCTATTTATATATATATATATATATATATATATATATATATATATATTTTTTTTTCTTTTTTTTTTTTTTTATGAAATATAAGAGGATTTGAGAAGTCACTCAAAATGTGCCCTAATTTTTCTTTCTTCAGCACTAATCATAATTTCTATGGCAAAATGAACCTCCTCATTTTGTTCCTTTGCAAATTAAATGTTTTAAGTGTTAACACTTTATTCCAATCAAGATGACTTCAGGTGTGCCATACTTTTGTCATAAGTAAGACTGTTAGCGCTCTAGTTGTTCTTTAGAACACTCTGGGACATTCTGTCATTGGGCTATATATAGTTGGGCTACATCTGGCTGATATTTGGGCTACATTTGTTTTTTTTTGTCTCTGGTGGCCATCTTTGGGCTACATTGGGCTAACATATATAGCCCAATGTAGCCCAATATATATTTTTTCAAGGTTTTTCCACTGGAGCACATATCTTGAGACATAGCAAAGGCACATCGGGCTACCAGTCCCTACAATTTTGCCAAGTTTGGTGGAAAACCATTCAGCCGTTCGGGCTAAAAGTGAGTCCAACCGCCCTATGGAAATTAACATGGGGAAAACACGTTTTGGGACCCCTCTTTTATCTCGGCCCCCGTTTGACGAATCCCCCCCCCCAAACTTTCAAGGAAGGAGCAGAGCGCCGCGAGGCAAAGTTAAGGAAATTTTCAGGAATATTCCTCATCCGGCGCCGAAGTTATTCCCAATAGAATGTTGCGATTTCCCTATGGAAAACAATCCTAACTATATATACCTACTGGCGATCGCCAGTAGGTAAAATAAATAAATATATATATGTATGTATGTGTATATATATGTGTATATGTATATATGTATATGTGTGTATGTATATGTATATATGCATATATATATATGTATGTATATATGTATATAGATGTGTGTATATATATATATATATGTATGTATATATGTGTGTGTGTGTGTGTATATATATATATATATATATATATATATATATATATATATATATATATATATATATAATCAGCGTGTCAGCCAGAGGCACGCAACAGAGGCCCCCGCATTTCAAGTGGCCTGGCAGTTGCTGAAACGGACTGTTTCAGCGTTTTTCTTTCCAAGGTATTGGTCGAGCCATGACCCCCCACAGAACACAGGAGGAGAAAGGGCGGTGATAGGGTCCTTGACTCTACGCTGGGTGAACATGATTGCATGCTTGCCCCCGCCATGATATTTCCGGTGCTTTTGTGGCTGTGCGATCTGGGGACCCAAGGGGGCATTTAATTCAGACCGCACATAACAGATCGGACTTGATGACAACGTGGTGTCCTAAACTCCGCATATTCTTTCCTCCCCCGCATCACTTACCTGGACGAAATGGTGAACTCTAGAAGTTGTGGTTTGCTCACATTACGCAATCCACAACGGGTGAGCAAGGACTGTGTCTTACGGGTGGAGCGGAACACAGCGTAACCGCAAGGGGCAGGATATTTAAACCACGCTGCTAATGACTGTGGGCGCTGAGGAAGGCTTAAAGAAGCTGAATGCATTCACCGAGTAAACTTGTCAGAATAAAGATGTCTCCATGGTGTTTCCCCTAACGTGGCCTCTGCTCTAACTTGGAGGAGTGTTTGATATATATGTATATATGTATATATAAATATATACTTTAAAATATCATAGAACAGCAATGGCCCATAGAAAGTATAGAGGGGGAGTTCACTTTAGTCACATATCCATGTCATTATAATAGTCCACAATCTAGCCAATCGGGCTGTAGCACCCTCTAGAACCTTCTCCTCAGAAGCTCAAGCCCTCAGATTTTCTACCACATGTCCTGTGAAGGGAGTCTCCCTGAGCTCTCCTCAGTTTTCTTCTACTTCCAACTTTCAAGATTTCAAGAACATGTCTACTACAAAAAAGTCTTTATTCGGGCCCTGTCTTTTCTCTGAGGACCCTCATAAAAAATGCATCTACTGCTTGTACCCGGATCATGAGGTGAGGAGTTGCAAATTTTGCAGGACTTTTTCATCTAAGACCTTGAAGGATAGAGAGGCCCGTCTCCTCCTGTGGCTACAGAGGTTGAAGACCTCAGACAACCCTGTGTCTGATCTAGAGAGTGTGTCTACTCTCCAATCTAAGACCTCTCTGAAGTGTGGGTCTGAGACTGACACTCCATCTCCTTTTCTAAAGAAGAAGAAGCTTGTGGACGCTCCTAAGTCAGTCTCCCCACGGTATCAGCTGGCCTCTACGCCTGCGGGACCTAGTTCTCTGGCGTCGCAGATCCACTCTGTGCCCTCGTCCTCTAAAACGAGTACCAGCTCGTCGACGCACCAGTTGACGACGAGATCCGTCGACATTCTGCCAACTTCGACAACGACCAGCACTCTGTCGACGACTACTTCGTCGACGACGGCCCAGGAGGTACGGCCTATCTCTTCCATTATTAAGATCTCGTCGACGGCAAAGAACTCAGTCTCGTCGGCACACCTTCCTAAGCGTCATTCATCGACGAAGACTCCGTCGACGCGTCCGTCTTGTCGACACAACCTCTTCCGTCGACTGTAGTCTCGTCGACTGCCAGTACCTCTTAGACAGCTTCGTCGACGGCAAATCCGTCGATGCTGAAGATTTAGTCGACGGCAACTCCATCTTCGTCGACGCCATTGTCCTAGTCGACGAAGACCTCTGCTTCGTCGACGGCAATAAGACCATCTTCGTCGGCGCCAAGACAGTCATCGACAAAGCCCTCGGACGATGTCGACTACTAGCTCGTCGACTGATCAATATTCTCTGGCGACTGCAACCACCTTCACAGTAGTGACGGCTACTACTATTAAGCGTCCAGCTCCATTGGTTTTGAGCCCTTTGCAGCCTCGCTCAGGTCCACCAGCGCAACTATTTGCGTCAGAAGACGACGGTGATTCCGATGGCTCATATGCGGATGATAACTTCTGTGCTGCCAGTAGCCCGTCGGAGCTCCATATTAAATACCAAGAATATGATGACGATGATCGAGAGTCACGCATCTCAGTTTCCGATGACACACCTGATGTTGGCCATGATGTTCCTATGGCGCAGTTTCCACTGTCTAGGATCTCTAATCTTCAACACATGCTGGATGATTACAATCGTTGTTTCCCACCTTCTTCGCAGGCCTCTCCACTGCCGCCTTCTGTACAGGCGTCGGTTCAGGTCGCACCAGACCGGTCACCAATTCCAGAGTACCCTGATAATGATGATGCTGCCCATCATACCGATACAGACCAGAATGATGACGCTGCCCTGGCGGATTGGGACAATTACCAGGCTCAGACTCAGTCTCCTCCTCCTGAGGATTCACCTGCCTGCCTAGTTTCTCAACCAAAGCCTGACTCTGTCATTACGCAGGCTGCCCAAAGGAGGTCTCGGAATCCGGCTTCTCCTTTAACATCGCTGCCTGACCAGGAAGGTCGACGCCTAGACACCATCGGCAAGAAATTCTCAACTATGGCTGCGACCACTGTAAGAGCGGCAAATTCTTTAGCCATCCTCGGCCGTTACGACCGACAAATGTGGTCGGAAATCGCGACCTGATTCCTGAATCCTCCAGGGCAGAGGCACAACAGATCCTCCTAGAGGGTGAAAGAATTTCATCTGAAATTATAGACTGCCCAATTGATATTTCCTAGACAGGTTTCCGGCGATTGGCAGGCGCTGCAGTCTTACGGAGGCAGGGCTGGCTTCAAGCTATGTCCTTTTGACTGGAGGTGAAAGCAAAAATACTCGACTTGCCCTTCGGTGGCGAGTCCCTCTTCGGCAAGCACGTGGACGACGCCGTGGAGTCCATCAAAAAAGATACGGACACTGCTCGCGCCCTAGGTTCTCTCCAATTCCGGAAGCGACCATTTCGTGGAGCACGTGGCAGGGGAACATCCTCCAATTTTCGTGGCTCCTCCCTATACCGTTCCTACGGTAACAGGCAGCGTTACTCCAACTAAACTCAGTCTAGACAGACCGAATCCAGATCATACAGGAGAAAATCCTCCTACAAAGGTGATAACTCCTCCAACAAATAATGATTTTCGAAACATCCAGACTTTTACTACTCCGCATATTGGAGGCCGAATCTCCTGACACTTTTCAAATTGGTCAAACATAACTTCCGATCGTTGGGTCTTGGATGTCATTTCAAGAGGCCACGCTCTAGAATTTCTCAAGTTTCCTCCCAACCACCCAACCGGTCCCCCTCCAGCACACTTGAAGGAACTGTTTGCACAAGTTGCAGTCCTGATTCAAAAGGGGCAGTCTAAGTGGTTCCTCGATTACAGCAAGAGACGGGCTTTTACTCCCGATTTTTTTTTTCTCATCAAAAAGAAATCGGGAGAGTGGCGCACGATGCTAGACCTCCGAGCCCTCAACAAGTACATTAAGTCCCAAACTTTTCGAATGCTGACTTTGCTGGAAATCCTGAAATTCCTAAACACCGAGGAGTTTCTCTCCACAATCGACTTCCAAGATGCCTACTTTCATGTGCCAATCCACCACAAACACAGAAAGTACCTGCGTTTCAAAGTAGGGAAAAAACTTTCAGTTCAAGGTTCTGCCTTTCGGCCTTCGTTCCGCTCCGAGGGTCTTCACAAAGATCATGGCTCCGGTAGCGGCTTATTTACGCCTACAGGGCATACAAATTTACCCCTTGTGAGAAGTTGGCCTGATATATGATGCTCACTAGTTCTAGTGATCACCTTGTATCAGTCCAAACAACCCTTATGGTGATTGGTTGTAAGTCAACCTTATAGACCAGCTATCCTAATGGTGTAGGAGAGTGGGGTCTGCAATCCATGGCCACCCCAGATTTTTGCTTTTTGCTTCACTGGTTTACGACTTTCCCTGGCTGTGGGCCTGCTAATCAGACCCACAGTCTAGCTGTTCTCTCTCTAAATTACAACCATGTACCCTAGGTGCATCCACCAATTGGTACTGGGCCACCTTATCAGTCCCTGTACAGTATACCTTGGGTATCCAGGGCATAGGTGTACCCAGGGCCTACCAGGGGCTGCAGCATGTATTATGACACCCCTGGCTGGCCACCCAAATGTGACACAACTGGCTGCACGACAGCTGGGGCAAGGTGGTGTAATCACCCTTTGCTTTAGATATAGTATCCCTATATCTAACCCCAAAATGGACACACATATTCCGATCAGTCACTCCTATGGCAGGCCTTATCAATCCTGAAGGCAGAGTGCTTGGAATTATGTGAGATGGTGCTCTGGCATGAGCTGAGCCTGTTTGCAGCTTGCGGAACCAAGTCCTTATAGCTGTTCCATGATAACGCTATACCATATACTCTTAAGTGCATTATAATCCTCGCGGTTAAATGCTAACTTTGGCATAGCATTATCAAAACATGTCGAGTAAGATGTCATACGAATTGGAATACTAACCCCTCGCCAATTCTGGCGACGGGGTTAGCATTCCACCCTTCTAGAGGGACACGACATGTATGTAACTGTGAACCCCGGTTAAAGTTAACTCGAGCCTCAGCATCACAAAATGGATGCTGCCACCACAGACACAAGTCTGACCTCCGGCTGCTGGGAGTCCTTCCAGCAAGGGAGACTCAGACAAAGGGTTTCCTGCCTTGGGAGGTGCTAGCACCACCCCAGACGGGATTTTGTGTATTAGGTAGGCCAAGGCTGAAAGGAATGAGACCTGCCTGGGGCACACAAGGTGCCCTGTGCATACACCGGTTCCAACCAGTTGCTGGGGCACTCCAGCCCCAGCTCTGGCGGGAAACTGGACAAAGGATAGGGGGTGTAACCACCCCCTTCCTGGTCCCACCCAGGGGAGGGACCTAGTCGTAGTGCAGCCCCCTTTAGCTGAATAAAGGTAGGAGCTGGTCCCATTCCAGATTAGATTACTCTTGACAACTTCCACAAAGAACTCTTGACCTTCGACCTCCTGGACACCAGAAGACTGAAGAATCTCCCCTATGGTCAGGGAGTGACCATCCTGCTTCGCAGGCACCATCAAGCTCCTGTGCGGTTTGCTGAAAAGTCCTTCCATCCCGGAATCCGACGACCCAGCTCGACAAGACCCGGACCTCCAGACCTCTGACCTCTACCCACATTCACATCACAGCTGGGACCCGTGGGTGCGACGAGCAACGTGGAGACAGCCATCTTGAAGAAACCTGCACAGCGCTTCCAGCACGACCCCTGAGGGTTCCTCGAGTGAGTGCATTGGGGACTGAGAAGCCCCACACCGACGCAGCTCCTGCACCAAAGACCAGCCCCCCAGCATCCCCGTGATCTGCGTGGGGCCCTTTTGCCTGGTTGCTGCCCTTCCTGTTGTCTGGTCACTTGCCGGCTGGCTAGTGACCTCTGAGACGACGACCCGAAGATTTCAACACTGCTAGTCTGGTCCCGCAGACTGGCCCTTGGTTCCTTGTGAAAGAGAAGCACCCCGGACCCTCCTGGTCCACACCAGACGCCATCTTTGTTCCACCGCGTGGCTTGCATTAGCCAAGGCCTGTTGTCCAGATCGACGATCCGACACCGCCAACGGCAGCAGACTACGTGGGACAGCTCGTGCCTCCAGCCTGGTCGTGAAGAGCAGCTCCTGGTCCGCGCAGCGACAGAGAAGCGACCCTTCCTTCACCTGACTGCGGCGACAGCATCTGGTTCCCTCCTGGTTCCAGCAGCATCACTGGCTAGTGACCAAGACTCTGTCCCCTTCCCTTTCAGGACTTCCATCTTCCAGTTCCATCCTTGGAACCACCGGACTCCTCCATCTGGCTGCCTGCCAGCAACTTCTTGTTTCAGGCATCACCGGGATCAACGCAGCAAACCCGACGCAACTTCAGCCCTATGCACCCGCAGCCTGTGGGTTAGGTAACTAAAGCTCCTAGGTGCTGAAGTCTGTGTGCACTATCCTAGTGTCCAGGTCCACTGTTGTTTTCCCTCCATCCAGCCGGGTTCGTCCGGAATCCGTAACTTTCTAAACTGTAGCATCCATAGACGTTGGTACGCATCCCGGGTGAGAGTTCCCACTCTGCACGTGAGTCCCGTGGGCCTCCTGCTCCTTACTTACCTAGTTCGTAGCGTAGTCCCAGCGATCCTCCAGCCTCTGGATCTCCTTACAATACTTTCCTTCCTCGCATTCCTATATGGTTTGCCGTGCCCCTCAGGCACACTTGTAGATATTGTGCGAACTTGTATTTCTTTTGTAGTATTGTCATGTGCTTAGCCCTCTGACCTCATAAAGAGTTCAGAGGTGTTGTTGTTAATAAATATATAATTTATTTTCATAACAACCTGTGTGGTGTCCTTTCATCTGGTATTCAAGGGGTTATATTGTGGTAAAACAGCTGGCTTCACATGCCAAAAGAGTTTAGCCTAAAGACTGCTTTTGTCCACGTTACTAGGATAGCTGGTCTATCAGGTTGACTTACAACCAATCACCATAAGGGTTGTTTGGACTGATACAAGGTGATCACTAGAATTAGTGAGCATCATATATCAGGCCAACTTCTCACAAATGGTAGCATGGACAAAGCAGTCTTAGGCTAAACTCTTTTGGCATGTGAAGCCAGCTGTTTTACCACAATATAACCCCTTGAATACCAGATGAAAGGACACCACACAGGTTGTTATGAAAATAAACAGTATATTTATTAATAACAACCCCTCTGAACTCTTTGAGGTCAGAGGGCTAAGCACATGACAATCTTACGAAAAATACTACAAGTTGCACAAAATTACAATGGTGCCCTAGGGGCACGACAAACCATATACTAAGTAAGTGGAATGTGAAAGTCGATAAAAGGAATGGAGCTGTCCAGAGGTTGTAGGATCGATGGGACCACGCTACACTAACTTCAGGTAAGTAACAGGAGGCCCACGGAACGCGTGTGCAGAGTGTGAACTCACACGCGAGATGCGTAACAACGTCTATGGACAGTACAGTTCAAGTTAAAGGTAAGTACGAACAATCCAGACTAGGTAGGACAACGACTGTGGAATTGGACACTAGGACAGTTAGACTACCCTTGAGCACCGAAATGCTCTCGTTACCTCACCCACGGGCTGCGGGTGCATAGGTGCCAAAGTATGTAGGGTTCTCGCGTTGAAGTCAATGGAGCCTGAAAGAAAAGGGTGCAATCCAAGGGTGGATTGGTGAAGAAGGGGACCTGAAAGCAGAGGGGACAGTGTTCAAAGTCACTAGCCAGTGACCGGTGTAAAACCAGGAAGGAACCAGGTAATGTCGTCGCGATCAGGTGAAGAGTGGACGCTTGACTCTGCAGCCACGTGGACCAGGAGGTGTCTTCGACAACCAGGATGGAGGCACGAGCTGTCCTACGCAGGCTCTTGCTGTCGGCGGTGTCGGATCCAGGATTGGACTCAACAGGCCTTGGCAAAGGCAACCCACGCGGTGAAGGGAAAAGACGTCTGGTGCGGACTAGGAGAGTCTGGGGTGCCCCTCTTTTGGAAGGGAGCAAGGGCCAGTCTGGAGCAACCAGACCAGCAGTGAAGATTCAAAGGTTCGTCGTCTAGGAGGCCACTAGCCAGCCGGCAAGTGACCAGACAACGCGTCGAGCAGCAAACAAGCAGAAGGGCCCCACGCAGATCTCGTGGATGCTGGAGGGCTGATCTTCGGTGCAGGGGCTGCTCGGGGCTGGGGCTTCTCAGTCCCCAAAGCACTTGGTCGAGTTTACCTCGGGAGTCGTGCTGGAAGCGAAGTGCAGGTTCGTTCAAGATGGCCGGTCCCACGTGTCTCGTCGCACCCACGGGTCTCAGCTTTGCTGCAGATGTGAGTTGAGGTCGGAGAGGTCTGGGAATTCGGGTCTCGTCGGGCTCTGAAGTCTGGATCCTCGAGGGAAGACGACAAAGTGAAGCCGCTTGATGGTGCCTGCAGTTGCAGGGTGGACACTCCTTGTCCACAAGGGAGATTCTTCAGTCTTCTGTGGAGCAGAACGTCGAAGGCCAGAGTTTCTTCTTGTTGAATAGTTCAGGATAATCTAATTTGGAATGGGACCAGCTCCTACCTTTATTCTCCTAAAGGGGGCTGCACTACTGACTAGGTCCCTCCCCTGGGTGGGACCAGGAAGGGGGGGTGGTTACACCCCCTATCCTTTGTCCAGTTTCCCGCCAGAGCTGGGGCTGGGATGCCGGAGCAACTGGTTTGAACCGGTGTATGCACAGGGCACCTTGTGTGCCCCAGGCATGTCTCATTCCTTTCAGGCCTGTCCTCCCCAATACACAAAGTCCTGTCTGGGGTGGTGCTAGCACCTCCCAAGGCAGGAAACCATTTGTCCAAGCCATCCTCGCTGGAAGGACTCCCAGCAGCAGGAGGTCATACTTGTGTCTGTGGTGGCAGCATCCATTTTGTGATGCTGAGGCTCGAGTTAACTTTAACCGGGGTTCACAGTTACATACATGTCGTGTCCCTCTAGAAGGGTGGAATGCTACCCCTGTCGCCAGAATTGGCGAGGGGGTAGTATTCCAAATCGTATGACATCTTACTAGACATGTTTTGATAATGTTATACCAGAGTAAGCATTTAACCGCGAGGTTGATAATGCACTTAAGAGTATATGGTATAGCGTTATCATGGAAACAGCTATTAGGACTTGGTTCCGCAAGCTGCAAACGGGCTCAGCTCATGCCAGAGCACCATCTCACATAATTCCAAGCACTCTGCCTTCAGGATTGATAAGGCCTTCCATAGGAGTGACTGATAGGAATATATGTGTCCATTTTAGGGTTAGATATAGGTATACTATATCTACAGCAAAGGGTGTTTACACCACCTTGCCACAGCTGTCATGCAGCCAGTTGTGTCAGATTTAGATGGCCAGCCAGGGGTGGCATAATACATGCTTCAGCCCCTGGTAGGCCCTGGGTTCACCTATGCCCTGGGTACAGGGACTGATAAGGTGGCCCAGTACCAATTGGTAAATGCACCTAAAGGACATGGTTGTCAATTTAGAGAGAGAACAGCTAGGCTGTGGGTCTGATTAGCAGGCCCACAGCCAGGGAAAGTCGTAAACCAGTGAAGCAAAAAGCAAAAATCTGGGGTGACCATAGGATTGCAGACCCCACTCTCCTACACCCCTATTTAGAAAACTGCCTGATACAGGCCCCAACCTTTCTCGCTGCCCAACAACACACTCAGACGTGCCTGTCCGTCTTCCAGAATTTGGGTCTTTCCATCAACTACGAGAAGTCGCATGTCCTTCCGGCACAGCAAAGAATTTTTCAGGGAGCATTAATAGATACGAACCTGGCAAAGGTGTTTGTTTCGCTGGAGCGCCAAGCTCGCATTTCCAAACTAGTGACTCTTCTTCGCTCAAAGTCTGCTTCTGTCCGCATATTAAAATCCTTTCTGGGCATGACGTCGTCCTGCATACCATTGATCCCCCAACTGCAGGTTGCACGTGAGTCATCCAAGAGGAATTGGACAAACCATGGCGGCAAGTCTCAGGCACATTATACGACAAAATCTCTTTGACCCCTCGACATCAAGGGGCGTTGAAATGGTGGGCTCACCCTACCAACATCGCGGCAGGGCACATGTTTCAGGAGACCGCCACCACGCTTACCCTTACGACGGACGCTTCCTATGAGGTTTGGGGCGCACACCTCGATGGGTTGTCAGTCAACGGCATATGGACTGCGGACCAACACAGTTGGCACATCAATCGTCTAGAGCTCTTGGCTATCTTTCTCGCCCTGAAGTCCTTCCGTCTGCTGGTGAAAGGAGTCTCTTTTGGTGCGTACGGACAACACCACCAGTATGCACTACCTCAACAAGCAAGGGGGTACGAAATCTCTTCTGCTCTCCAGACAAGCACAGCAGATCTGGGAATGGGCGATACAGCATCGGGTCCATTTGACTGCAGTTCACGTACCGGCCATCTGCAACGCCCGCGCGGACTCTCTCAGCAGATCCGCCACAGTCAACCACGAGTGGGAACTCCATCAGCCAACTCTGGACTATGTCTTTCGCATGTGGGGCCAACCGGATCTGGATCTCTTTGCGACACCACTCAGTCGCAAATGCCCGCGCTTCGCAAGTTGGCATCCCCACAGAGGATCGAGGGGAATGCATTTTCGATCAACTGGTCGAAAGAATTTGCATACGCTTTTCCGCCGATCCCTCTTGTTCCTCGTCTCCTACACAGAATGAGAGCACAGCCATCTCGCATCCTGTTGATTGCGCCCAGGTGGTCGCGCCGACCATGGTTCACGGATCATCTTCGTCTTTCCCAGTGCGATCCGATCCCTCTTCGCCCCCTGCCTCGCCTTATCACCATGAACCACGGACAGATCTGCCATCCAGACCCGGCATCTCTCCAGCTTCACGCTTGGAACCTGAGCACCACGAGTTCACCCATCTAAATATTCCTCCTGACTGTAGAGGGGTCCTTGCACATGCACGTGCTCCTTCAACCATTAAAACCTATAAATTGAAATGGAAACGGTTTTGTGTTTGGTGCCACTCGGAAAACATTGATCCTATGCTCGCCACCCCTGAGCAAATCCTGCCATTCTACCTCCTTTTGGCAATGTCGGGACTTTAACATTCAACTCTGTTTTCCTGGCCGCACTTTCCCGCTTTCGCCATGATGGTTCCACATCTCTGTACTCCTCTCGGATAATTTGCCAGTTCTTTAAAGGCCTGTTCCGGATGTTTCCACCTATCAGGCGTCCTCCACCTGCTTGGCGTCTGAATCTTGTCTTAGCCCAGCTTCTTAAGCCTCCATTTGAACCAATCCATTCAGCGGATTTGAAATTCCTTACTTGGAAAGTTTCCCTCCTCCTCGCGCTTACATCCTCCAGGCGAGTGAGCGACATCCAAGCTTTCACCATTCAGCTACCTTTTCTTCAATTCTCAAAGGACGCTGTTGTACTCCGTACAAATCCTAAATTTATACCAAAAGTTCCATCTGACTTTCACCTTAACGAACCTGTCATTCTCAAGAATTTTTTTCCCTGATCCTCAGTATTCCGCTGAGCGTACTCTTCATTCTCTTGACCTGAAGCGATGCCTCGAATTCTACGTCGACCGCACTGCTGTTTTTCGAAAGTCCGACCAACTCTTTGCGGCCTACAGAAGGATGTGCAAATGTGCAAGGGACATCCCGTCACTAAACAGACCATCACTCGTTTGATTTCTTCTGCCATCTCCTTCTGCCATCAACGAGCTGGCAAGCCTCTTTCTGCTCCGGTGGGAGCACACTCGACGAGAGCAGTTGCATCCTCTGCCGCCCTATTTGCTGGAGTGCCTCTACATCAGATCTGCTGGGCAGCAAAGTGGTCTAGCAGGCACACGTTTACGAGGCACTACGGTCTGGAGACAGCTAACGCTGCAGACACTGCTGTGGGTTGAGCGGTGTTACAAAATTTCTCCAAATAAAGGTGAGCCTCTGTTGCTTCCCGCCTCCGGTCATAAAAGGTTTCTTGTGCAAATATGCAATGTTAATATGTGTATTTCTATGATTGCATTTTCTTTATTACCTTTTATGACTGTTTGTTGGCTTACTGCTTTCTATTCTTATTCAAGCAAGTGAATCTATGAAAGACACCCTAATACTAGAGAAGAACAAAAGTTACTTACCTGTAAACTCTGCTTCTCCAGTATTGGTGTCTTTCATAGATTCACATGCGACCCACCGTTCCTCCCCTCAGAGGCTCTCTTCTCCTCATGGTTACTCTTGTGCTTCGAAAATCTGCAAAAACAACAATTGAAATTAAATGAATTGTATTTATATAGCGCACTTCTACCCTCGGGCCTCGTAGCGCTGTATTCATACCGCAGAGGAACCCTTCTTAGCTCTCCATGTGAAGTGTCCACTCCTGGGCACCCCCAAGGTGAAGCCAGGCATCCCCTGCGCTGCTGGGGCCGACGTGGAGATTAAGCAAGCTATTGCCCAGAGTCGCAGCATGGGACTCATGATTAGAATAGTCACTGAGGCGAGAATATCGGGTCCAAGGAGTTTTTGAGTTCCAGACCCGCCGAGGCGGGAATCGAACCCTGGTCCTGGACCAGAGCTCCGCTTCAAGGTCTGCCGCTTCTAACCATTGAGCCACACTTCTCCACAATTGATGGACAGAATGCAGAACAATGTCATACATTCACCCCAGTACAGAGATCTGGGCCTAAATCCATCGTTTTTTTGCACTCCACACCACCCCAGTTCAGACATGGCCATATGCAATTCAGCCTTGAAAATCTGAGGGCTTGAGCTTCTGAGAAGGTTCTAGAGGGTGCTACGTCCCGATTGGCTCGATTGTGGACTGTTATAATGACATGGATATGTTACTAAAGTGAACTCTCCCTCTATACTTTCTATGGGCCAATGTTGTTCTATGGTATTTTAAAGTTTTTATGTTTTATTATTATATTTTGTGTATATATATTACTACTATTTTAATTACCCTGGGACTCCCACTTCGACGACGGGGAATTATTCAAGCATGTGAATCTATGAAAGACACCAATACTGGAGCACCAGAGTTTACAGGTAAGTAACTTTTGTTCATATGCTCCGGGATCCCGCACAGGGGTGGGGATTATTCATAGATTATGACTTTGAGTATTCCCCTGGATGAGAACTAGGATTACAGGTAAGTAACTAATCCTTATCCATGGATCTTATGTTGGAGATAGAGTTCCATAGTTTGGCTGCTTGAACAAAGAATGGTGTGCCACCCATTGTTTTTTCCTTGTATCTTGAGATTTTGAGGCGAGGTGCCTTCTTGAGTGGAGGTTCCTTTGTTGAATGTGTTAGGTGATTGTATTCCTGATGAAGAGTGGTCCGTACCATGTATCGCTTTGTGGGTGATACAAAGCAGCTTGAACTTGGATCTTCTGGCAACCGGTAACCAGTGTAGGGCTTTCAAGGCAGGGGAGATGTGGTCTTGCAGTTTTATATGTAGGAGTAGTATGACAGCAGAGTTCTGAATCCGTTCTAGTCTTTTCATGGTTGTTAAAGGTGATCCATAGTAGAAGCTATTAGCATAGTTGTGTTTGGACAAAATAAGGGAGATTGTATTCTGGACCTCGTATGGAAATCCCAAATGGGGGAAGATTGTTTACAGAGTTTTTATAGTAACAAAGCTTGATCTTGCACTTGGACATTCATCGATAGCTTGGAGTCCATGGTCATTTGAGGTTTCTCACTTCCTTCGATATTTTTGGCAGTGTTCCCAGATCATTAGGACCCATGGCGTGCGGGTCATAATGTTTCCAATTGCCACACGTGAGTATGCCTGTTCTGTAAGCCTTCAATTTGAGATGGCTTCACATCGTCCATTTATCCACACCTGAGACAACTGAAACTTGGCGAATTTCCAATGTCTTTAGGGCATTGAAGTTGAACGAGTGTTTGCGTGTCATCTGCATAGTTATAGCACATGTGGTGAAATTGATTGATCAGTGCCAGTAAAGACTTCATGTATATGTTGAAAAGCATGGGCGAGATAATCGAGCCGTGAGGGACTTTTGTGAAGTACGGTTTGGACGAGAAAGGTGGTGTATGGATGACATTAGTTCTGTTTCCAAGGTAGGACGTGATCCAGTCAAGAGCAGTCCCCTCTATGCCGGCTTTGTGGAGTCTTTGTATCAGAGTGTCCGGGCCAACCGTGTCAAAGACAGCCGAGAGCTCTTCTTGCTTGGACCAGGTCCATACATTCATCATGTAAAATGTGTTGAGAGGCTGGGTTTTTATATATTTATTGGCATTTTCATGCCAACAACTTTTCCTATAAAAAAGGTATTTCACATCAATTACATTGTTCTCAGTTCAAAGCAATCAAAACATAAGAACAATCTGCATAGTGTTCACTGTTTTTTCCATATTTATAACTTCAGCTCCCGCATTCTCATTGCATCTCCCCCCAACCCCCTTTCCCCATGGTTACAATGTTCCTTCCAGAGAGGCAGGGTAAGAGTATTCTTGGATTGTAGCTTTGTAAAAGAGTAAGTGCTGATGCTTTGTCTCTGATTTAAATATGAGTCCAATGTGTCTGCTTTGTCCGTGAAATGATTTGCCAATTTGTGTACTCTTGACTAATGGGATGCTCTGCTTCTAGGCAATTTGTTTTATGAAATTCTGAGAATTGTGTAGAAGTCTTTATTTGGACACTTAGTATTTTGAATTCTGTCTGAATAGTATTTTTTCTTCGCTTTTTTGATAGCTGACCTGTACAATCTATTAATTTCTGTAGGCAAAGTTTGTCTTTCTTGGCATTTTTGTTTTGAGCCAAGCATGTTGCAGCTTTCTAATTTAACATTTATCTCTATTTCTCCAAGGTGCTTGTTTTCTTTTGCTCTGTTGAGATTTTTATTAGTCAAGGTATCAAAAGCTTCCGGTAGCCACTCTTATATTTTTGGAAAAAAAACTTGTTTCTAGACCTCTACTGGATGTTAGCTGTGTTGTAAGTGTTCAAAATTGAGTTTGTTTCACAGCCAATAAGTGGAAGCATGTAGGGTGGTTTTAGGTACGTCGCTTAGTGTTGTGTTGGACGGCAGCAAATGATGGTCAGACCATGTGACTGGAGTCATTGTTTGAAAGGTAACTAGTTCTGTATTAGCAAAAATGACATCTAGGATGTGTCCGGCGATGTGTGTGGGTTCGTGGACGATCTGATGCAGGTTCAGTGTTTTTGCATGGGGCATATTTGGTTTGTCAAACCAAATGTTGAGGTCACCCAGAACGCATAGGTTGGAGTGGGTTATCCTGTTTAAACCGTGTCTAGATGTGGGTATTGGAAAGTTGCCATGCTAGGTGGTGGTCTGTAAAGGAGCAGGAAGTTACAGGAGTAAGACAGTGTAGGATTGCATCTGGTGAAAAGGTCCTCATAATTTTTTATGCAGATGTCCACTTTAGTGATATATAATGTTTTCCTGAACACAACAGCTAGGCCACCTCACTTTTTGACTATAATATTTTGGGTGATCTTTTCATGCAGCGCTGGAGCCATATCATCTCAAAACCATGGTTCAGTAATGATTAGTGTCTGGTTTTGCGTCAGTGAACAGGTCATGGATGTAATGTATGTCCTTGGAGAGAAATTGGGCATTTATTAGTAGACAGTTTAGAGAGTGTGGCTTTGTTTTGTAGAGGAGTGAGCAGTATTTTGTGGGCTTGCAGCTAGCGTGTCAGTGTTATTAGCTATATGAGCATAGCAATCGTGTAGCTTTTCGGTAGAAGGCATTTTAAGGACTCTGTGGTGGAGACTGAGAGTGAGTTTATCTGTTGTGGTGGTTTTGTAGTGTAAAAGTCCGACTGGACAGTTAACCACTGTGAAAAATGTCCATCAGTTACGCGATTTTGGGCACCCAGTACATCATTTGGTCTACTCCACAGTAGTTTCACCACCACTCTATCACCATAGATCAATATTGGAGACACAGAGTGATGGATGGATGTCTGGTAGATTGAGTTTTCGTAACTGTGAGCAGTGCACAAAAAATGAGTGTAAAAAATAATAAGTGTAAGATTGGATGGTGCATACAATTATTACTTTATTCTGGAGTCATGCACCTCCAAAATTAAAAACAATAGTGCAAAAAAGTCAGGTGGTTCAAACAAATACCTTCTGACTGGGCTATCTGGTCGACATGTTTCTGCGGTTACTGGTCAATTGTTATACCATCCGCTTCCTCAGGACCCATAAACTTAATTGCTACTGCTAACTTAGTGATATGTGAAAAAAACAGGACATTCTGTGAACATAGTGTCACCTGTACACTTCCATTTTACTCCTGTGAGTGTCCGTTTTTGACACAGCCAGCGAATCCACATGTAATGAAACACAAACAGTCATAGCACTCACGTTAGTTAAGGCTATACCTACAAAATTGTTCAAATAATTCTAATACTCCATCTGGGTCAGATGACCCTAGTGTGTATCACATTGTCATTGTAATCAATGTCTCACCTTCATTTTTAAGGGAAATGGCCTCACCTCACCTGGCAAACAGCTCAGGAAAATGAAGCACCGCTCTGTAGTGCAGGGAAAAATATACAAACGTCAGTGTTGAAAGCCAGTGTCAGGCAGGTACAAAATCACCACCTGAAGGATGCCGTACAGCACCCCAAAGGGGTCAGTTGACTTATCATTATTCCCAATTATGGCATATTTTAATTCATTCGGCATACAACGCCCTGAGGTGTCTATCGTGATGTCAAGCAGCAACCTACTAGGGGTTGGTTGTCTTGTCATAATTCCCGGTTATGGCTTATGTTATACAGCTAGACCTGTTATATCGCCATGGGGTGTCTATCAAAACCATCGAGTAGTGCTTATGCTTTAAAAGTGACAAAGTGGCCGTCAGCACCAAGCGCATTAGTGCAATAGTTGCTTGCAAATATAGTCATTGCCACAGACAGATAGCCATATGTCTACCACAGTCAAATCGCGCTATATCTTAAAGCGCATTTCACCCATTCACACAAGCAGCGTCTATCACGCCCTGCATATCGAGTAAGGAGTTAATGAAAAAAGCAAAGCCCCTCCTGCAGCCTCACCTCTCCGTCTGTACTTCTGACAGCCAGCCGGGCTGTTTGGGGAGGTGCCGCGGGGGGAGACGTGCACTTCCTTATTGTTTCTGTGCCTGCGCGGTGGGTCATGCGCGCGGATCCCAGAACTACAAGTGCTACTGGGAAATGTGGTCCAGCTCACGCTCGACAAGCGTCCTCTGGCGCGTGTCCGTTAAGAACTACAAAAGACTCTGGGAATTGTAGTTTCGGACGCGCCCCTCGGTCGCGCTAAGTTTATACTGCCGCTATTCAGGGAGATGTCATTTCTCGCGCGGTGACTAATAAAGTCAATTCTGGCGCGGAGACTCTATGTCTGTTTGTCTTAGTGTGTCAAAAGTTTGAAACACCGTCCTACAGCCATCGTACTCCTTCTCAAGAGTACAGGGAATCGGTGTGGACTCTTATACATGGTGGCATATTGACTGTGTTATTGCCAATTTCTGAGCATATTTACAAGGCAGCCATCTACATGGCTATATAGCCTTAATATCTGTGATGGAAATGAATTAATATGGTCCGTATCTCAGTAGATGGGACTAGCCTCAGGATAGTAACAGGTGGCCAGTCAGGTGAGCCTCTCAGTATACATGCAATCATCGGATGATGCTCCTACAGTGTCATCCATGGGATGTCTTCGTTAAGCCCGCCTTTATCACAGTTGAGCTTATACACCCATTTTTGCTCGATTTTGAACAGATACCTAGATATGTCCGTGATGTGAGTAGGAATATTGGGTTGTTCTAACACAGTCCACTCAAACTCCGTTGGTCTGTGCCCAACTTGGATAAAGTGATTTGTCAGTCTTGTTGCTTGCTTTTTGCACCTTATTGTGCTCTTGTGTTCTGAGATTCTAGTTCTGATCTTCCGGGTAGTCATTCCGACATACCTCAGTGCGCAAGGGCAGGTGATGAGATAGATCAGATTGCTGCTGTTGCAGTTGGTGAACCTCTTCTGTTCCCATGGACGATTCGTTCCTATATCGACAGAGGTGGTCTTTTTGGTCTGTGGACATGCAGCGCAGTTGCCACACGGATGGTGCCCTGTTACAGGTGGCATGTTCCAAACCGTCCCCACTTGATGGATTTCCTTAGGAGGAGGTCTGGTGTGAACCAGCTTGTCTCTCAGACTCGTTGCTCTTTTGAAAGCAAATAGTGGTTGCGGTAGGGAATCTTCACCGGTGTTCAAAATCCTCCAATGTTTTCGGACAATACGCTGGATGGCGTTGGATCTGGTGCTGAACGTATTTACGAATGTAAGCCTGTCGTTCTTGGTCTTTGGGACCGGTGGTTCTAATAAGGCTTCCCTATTGTTGTTAGCTGCTCTTTTCATTGAGCGCTTAATCAGTTTCTTCGGGTAGCTCCGTTCAGCAAGTTTGGATGCCAAGTTGTCGGAGTGCTTGATCGAATCTTCTTTGTTGGTACAGTTCCGCTGCACTCGCAAAAACTGTCCATACGGGAGATTATCCCGTAGCGATTTGGGATGACAGCTGGTATATTGCATAAAAGGAGTACTTGAAAACAAGGACTAAGCAACGCACAGCTGTCTGGCAAACATGCCTTAGGAATTTTTAGTACATCATTTAAACCAACATCAGTTAGTGTTAAACACATTCATGTAGCACATTTATTTCAAATATTTCACATGATTATCTTAAAGCAAAATATAAATTCATCCACTGATGTTCAAATACAAATCTATAATTCATAAAAGTAAAAAATTTCATCCAATCAAAACAACCCAATGCATTTCGGGTTCTACCGAACCCTTTCTCAAGGGTAAATTTAAGCTTTTAACTTTCTGATGCTCCAGACTGGTTCAGATGCCGAATCTACAACAGAAGTACATAATATCGACATTACAGAAATATAACATACGTTTCACATAGTGATTTGTATATACCGCTATAGCCTAAGGGTTTGCATTCTCCTGTGATACCACAGTTTCCGTGAAGGATAATAAAGAAAAAGGTGTAAAAGCCAATCCAAGGTTTTGAGTAAGAGTATGCATGCCATAGTGAAGTTTTTAGTGCAAAAGAAAATAGAAAAAAAGCTGACCCATCGTGAGTAATACTCAACCTATGTTGTTCTATAAGTTTCCATGTGAACCACCCCAACAAGGTGAAACCACTGCTGTGTCAGAAATAAATATCAAACTCAAAAGTACCTTAATAACTCAGCCGCCTGAGTTTGGTGAAAAGAGTTGTCCGTTCAAAAATAACGCGATTCTATAAATAATATAATCATCCTGATTATAAATCCAAATCTAAATTATGTATCTGTTCTTAAGATACTGGAATAATAAAAGCTAAGGTGCCTACCGCCTCTGTAAAGCCAAAGAACAGCTGATTAGGTGCCGGATACCCTTAGGTGAACTTCATGAATCCTCAACTGTACAAAAAGTCACAAAATCATCCAATGTAATAACTGTTGAAGTTGACCCATACTCGTAAATTCCACATTATAAAAACCTCGCTTACCGCTAACAGCCCCATTCGAGCCACATCCTCTCTCTCCGTGTTTGTAGAAGAAATTCTCGCGCCTCCGTGTTAATGCTCTAAACACAATAATGTAACTATCAGAAAATTGTTCCTATAGGGCAGATAGCCTCTCACTACGATATAAAACAACTGGTATCATCCCTTACCTCCCGACCAAAGTTTTACTCGATCTTCAAACTTGCCGCGTTCTGTTAAACAAACTCCATTCAGGCTGAAGAATCCCTCCCATTTTTTACGTGATGAAACCCGGAAATGAACATAATAAAAGGACTCCGGGTTGAAAACAACCCGATCCAACATGGCGGAAAGACGCGATGTAATCATTACAGTGTTCTCGGCTATCCTAATGTTTTTTAGGGAGGAGGACTTTTGAGGAAATTTTTAAACTGTATTACCTTCCAAATAAAAAGTGACAAATATCTGAATGTAGTATATAAACAAGCAAAAGGCACATCCTCTAAGGAGTAACATGTCAACCTAACGAGTACTCTCCATCTTCTCAGTACTGAGTTCTAAACTATCTAAATGCTTTCACCATGTAAAACAAATGCTGAATTATGACTTCTAAGTAATGAAAGTGGACAAATGAAAATAATGCCTGTGTAGAAAAATATGGCATGTGAGGATTATGATAGGCATCAGTGTGATATAAAAAGAGAAAACCCATATTTAAATAAAGTAACACTTCAACCCGGTATAACGTGAGGATGCAAATTTTACCCTGTACAATCTATATGAATCACAAGAAACATAGGAGTTCATAATGGTCATTAAGACCCCCCGGGATTATGGTCCCCATTTTTTTTTATCCATTCTGTTTCTTTACGCGCCAATGTGGTATGTATGTCCATGCCGGATCGTGTGGTGACGTGCTCTAGAATGGTAAATCGTAGTTGGGGGATTGTGTGTGTGGCACTAACCCAATGTGCAGCTAGTGATGAATTCATGTTTTTGTTCCTAATGCGACTTTTATGCTCTATAATCCTTGTTTTGATTTTTCGACTGGTTCTTCCAATATACACTAGGCCGCAAGGACATTTGATTGCATAAATCACATTCTCTGTTGTACAGTCAGATGTATGTTTTAAAGGTATCCCTTTCCCTGTCTTAGGATGTTGAAACTCCTTTCCTGTAA
Source organism: Lissotriton helveticus (assembly GCF_964261635.1). Taxonomy (NCBI): domain Eukaryota; kingdom Metazoa; phylum Chordata; class Amphibia; order Caudata; family Salamandridae; genus Lissotriton; species Lissotriton helveticus. Next base: position 296,479,415 of record NC_136063.1, read on the forward strand.
TTACATTTCCACACTGGCCACAATTGTGGCATTTCCTCATGCCCTTGAATGTCTTTTTACATTGCTGAGTTCCAGATCTTTTTAAAAGTTCTCGTAAGTTCTGGGCTCGAGTATGCGCAAACAATGGCGGTTCCATGAAAATATTCTGAAAATCAGGCTCATTTTCTATCAGTTCCCATCTCTTTCGTATTATGGACTTTATTTTAGGAGCCTGAACGGAATGTTTCAAGACGTACACTTCTCTTTTAACCGAAGATTTCTTCTGTTTTTTCAAGAGATCATCTCTTTTCCTAGTAGACACCGTTGTCTTAGCCTCATTGAGTATAGACTCGGGGTACCCCCTCTTCTTGTATTGTTCTATTTGGTGCTCAATCTCATTTTCACATGTTGTACTGTCTGAAGTTATTCTTTTAATCCTCATAAGTTGTGAGACTGGTAAGTGCTGTTTCAAGGTTAAGGGGTGAGCACTTGAGAAATGTAAGGCACTGTTCACATCCGTGGGTTTTCGATACACTTTTGTTTCCAAACCTTTGTCTGTCTTCAAGATTTCAATATCCAGAAAATGTATCCTTTGTGTGTCAATCTCTGATGTAAATTGGATTCTGCTGTTATGTGTGTTAAGTTCAATCAAACACTGTTCCAATTGTTGTCTAGATCCTTTCCAAATTACAAGGATATCATCAATATATCGCATAAATAACATGGTTTGTTCTTTCCATATAGGATGACTCAATATGTATTGATTCTCAAAGAAAGCCATATATGTATTAGCATAGGCAGGTGCCCCCGGAAACCCCATTGAGGTACCTGTCCTCTGCACATAAAATTTGTCTTGCCACCTGAAGTAGCTATGGTAAAGTGCAAAATGTAGGAGTTCAAGTAGAAACACACTCTTGTCACTTGAGAGTTGTGAATTCAATAGTCTCCATTCTATTGCCTCTAGTCCTTCCCCATGAGCAATAGACGTATACAACGCCACTACGTCGATGGTACACAATAGTATCTCCTCCTGAAAGTTCTCTTGCATAGTTTCAAGTTTTTTCAAACAGTCCGTCGTGTCTTTTACATAGGTTGACCAAGTTTGCACAAGTGGTTGTAGGTAATGATCAATGAAATATCCTAAAGCTTCATGTATTGACCCGCATCCGGCTACGATTGGACGAAATGGTGGATTATCTCTGTTCTTATGAACTTGTGGTAACATGTAGATTGATGGGATCTGAGGATGTTGGTTGTACAAAAATTGCCGTTCTTTTTCATTGATGACTCCCATCTCTAGACCTTTGTCCAAAATTTTTGATAAGATGTTTTGAAATTCTTGTGTGGGATCATATGTCAACTGGATATACGTATCCTCATTCTGGACATGTGCGTCCACGCCTCGGTGATAAAATTCAGTGTCGAGTACTACCAGTGCTCCTCCCTTATCAGCAAGTTGAACAGTGATGGTGGGGTCTTGTTTCATTTTATTTAGAGTCCTTCTTTCCTGTAAGGTGAAGTTACAGTGTGCTGTTGGTTGATATCTTACTAATTCCAAATCTTTCTTAACTAGAACTTCAAAATTATCCAAAGTCTTATGTGATATTGGAGACATAAATTTACTTTTTGGTTTAAATTGATGTTCTGAAGAGGGTACTGTTTCTTCAGTGGTTTGTGTAGAAAAAAACCAACGTAATCTAAGTTTTCTCATGAATTTGAAGAGAATTTGAAAAGAGACACTTCGGTCTCTAACTGATTTGTGGTGTATGTGGGTACGAAAGATGCTCCTTTGTTGAGTATCCGAAGTTCAGTCTTGTTTAACATTTTCTGGGAAATGTTGATCACCAATGATTCATCTTGACTCATTTCTTCGTATCTCTCCTTGGTCTCCCTGTTTCTGTCTGTATCACCTTTTTTATTTTTTCCCCTGCGGATCCTGCCTCTCCTGTTGTAGTTTTGTCCGGAGGTAGTTTCTCTCCTTGACCTGCCTCTAAAAAAGGCTGTCCTGTAGATGTACTTGCCGTTGTCTCATCCCTTGTTCTTGCTAGATTCTGTGCTACTGATGTTGCACTAGGTCTCTGCATGGACAGATCCTGATCCGTTGCGACACTCTCTTCAGATGAGGCCGTGCCTGATTTTTTAAAGGTTCTTTTTTGAGCGTAATTTTCGGCCCACGTATAGACCTCATCTAATTTATAATCTATCGTGTCTCTTCTAAACTTGCGTGTCTTGCGTTCATGTACCTCACGGGCATGATTATCCAAAGTCTTATTGATGTTTTCCAAAATTTTTGTCCAGTCCTCCTGTTCTAAATTCCTGGATAATTCGTCCTTAAGTTTGTCTATGTCCATTTCCAGTTCCTTCAGAACATTCGATATTTCTTCAACAAGCAATAGAATCAAATCAAGGGAGCACTTATTGAGAATGGCGTACCAACGTGCCATAAATGCTTTGTCAAATTTAAATAACATTGGACGTAGGGCGATCCGTAGTCCTCGAGGGATCCGTTTGACCTTGTGATATTCAATCAAAGTAGTTGCGTGTAAACGCTGGTTAACTTCCTTCTTCATTAGATATTCCAATTGTCGTATTTGATTAGTTGTAGATCCTGTTGCTGAACCAAACTCTCTTACTCCCTTCACCAGGGCGTATATAGTGTTGGCCTCATCAGTAGAGTATGCTTTTGTTGCAGCTTGGTTAGTGGTTATGCTTGAAATGTCTTGCCACATATTCGCAGGGTGCAAGGTCCACAATAGTGGTACCAAGTAGGTAAGAATGTGAAAAGAGGGGGGATCTGCACACCTAAATGTAATCACTATTTACAAGATTGTGACTAGAAGTTATCTAGTGTATGCGTGCGAAGCTATGAGAGGGGGTACCACCCTCCCTAGGTATAATGTATAAAAGGAGTACTTGAAAACAAGGAGAGATACGAAGAAATGAGTCAAGATGAATCATTGGTGATCAACATTTCCCAGAAAATGTTAAACAAGACTGAACTTCGGATACTCAACAAAGGAGCATCTTTCGTACCCACATACACCACAAATCAGTTAGAGACCGAAGTGTCTCTCTTCAAATTCATGAGAAAACTTAGATTACGTTGGTTTTTTTCTACACAAACCACTGAAGAAACAGTACCCTCTTCAGAACATCAATTTAAACCAAAAAGTAAATTTATGTCTCCAATATCACATAAGACTTTGGATAATTTTGAAGTTCTAGTTAAGAAAGATTTGGAATTAGTAAGATATCAACCAACAGCACACTGTAACTTCACCTTACAGGAAAGAAGGACTCTAAATAAAATGAAACTAGACCCCACCATCACTGTTCAACTTGCTGATAAGGGAGGAGCACTGGTAGTACTCGACACTGAATTTTATCACCGAGGCGTGGACGCACATGTCCAGAATGAGGATACGTATATCCAGTTGACATATGATCCCACACAAGAATTTCAAAACATCTTATCAAAAATTTTGGACAAAGGTCTAGAGATGGGAGTCATCAATGAAAAAGAACGGCAATTTTTGTACAACCAACATCCTCAGATCCCATCAATCTACATGTTACCACAAGTTCATAAGAACAGAGATAATCCACCATTTCGTCCAATCGTAGCCGGATGCGGGTCAATACATGAAGCTTTAGGATATTTCATTGATCATCACCTACAACCACTTGTGCAAACTTGGTCAACCTATGTAAAAGACACGACGGACTGTTTGAAAAAACTTGAAACTATGCAAGAGAACTTTCAGGAGGAGATACTATTGTGTACCATCGACGTAGTGGCGTTGTATACGTCTATTGCTCATGGGGAAGGACTAGAGGCAATAGAATGGAGACTATTGAATTCACAACTCTCAAGTGACAAGAGTGTGTTTCTACTTGAACTCCTACATTTTGCACTTTACCATAGCTACTTCAGGTGGCAAGACAAATTTTATGTGCAGAGGACAGGTACCTCAATGGGGTTTCCGGGGGCACCTGCCTATGCTAATACATATATGGCTTTCTTTGAGAATTAATACATATTGAGTCATCCTATATGGAAAGAACAAACCATGTTATTTATGCGATATATTGATGATATCCTTGTAATTTGGAAAGGATCTAGACAACAATTGGAACAGTGTTTGATTGAACTTAACACACATAACAGCAGAATCCAATTTACATCAGAGATTGACACACAAAGGATACATTTTCTGGATATTGAAATCTTGAAGACAGACAAAGGTTTGGAAACAAAAGTGTATCGAAAACCCACGGATGTGAACAGTGCCTTACATTTCTCAAGTGCTCACCCCTTAACCTTGAAACAGCACTTACCAGTCTCACAACTTATGAGGATTAAAAGAATAACTTCAGACAGTACAACATGTGAAAATGAGATTGAGCACCAAATAGAACAATACAAGAAGAGGGGGTACCCCGAGTCTATACTCAATGAGGCTAAGACAACGGTGTCTACTAGGAAAAGAGATGATCTCTTGAAAAAACAGAAGAAATCTTCGGTTAAAAGAGAAGTGTACGTCTTGAAACATTCCGTTCAGGCTCCTAAAATAAAGTCTATAATACGAAAGATGGGAACTGATAGAAAATGAGCCTGATTTTCAGAATATTTTCATGGAACCGCCATTGTTTGCGCATACTCGAGCCCAGAACTTACGAGAACTTTTAAAAAGATCTGGAACTCAGCAATGTAAAAAGACATTCAAGGGCATGAGGAAATGCCACAATTGTGGCCAGTGTGGAAATGTAATTACAGGAAAGGAGTTTCAACATCCTAAGACAGGGAAAGGGATACCTTTAAAACATACATCTGACTGTACAACAGAGAATGTGATTTATGCAATCAAATGTCCTTGTGGCCTAGTGTATATTGGAAGAACCAGTCGAAAAATCAAAACAAGGATTATAGAGCATAAAAGTCGCATTAGGAACAAAAACATGAATTCATCACTAGCTGCACATTGGGTTAGTGCCACACACACAATCCCCCAACTACGATTTACCATTCTAGAGCACGTCACCACACGATCCGGCATGGACATACATACCACATTGGCGCGTAAAGAAACAGAATGGATAAAAAAAATGGGGACCATAATCCCGGGGGGTCTTAATGACCATTATGAACTCCTATGTTTCTTGTGATTCATATAGATTGTACAGGGTAAAATTTGCATCCTCACGTTATACCGGGTTGAAGTGTTACTTTATTTAAATATGGGTTTTCTCTTTTTATATCACACTGATGCCTATCATAATCCTCACATGCCATATTTTTCTACACATGCATTATTTTCATTTGTCCACTTTCATTACTTAGAAGTCATAATTCAGCATTTGTTTTACATGGTGAAAGCATTTAGATAGTTTAGAACTCAGTACTGAGAAGATGGAGAGTACTCGTTAGGTTGACATGTTACTCCTTAGAGGATGTGCCTTTTGCTTGTTTATATACTACATTCAGATATTTGTCACTTTTTATTTGGAAGGTAATACAGTTTAAAAATTTCCTCAAAAGTCCTCCTCCCTAAAAAACATTAGGATAGCCGAGAACACTGTAATGATTACATCGCGTCTTTCCGCCATGTTGGATCGGGTTGTTTTCAACCCGGAGTCCTTTTATTATGTTCATTTCCGGGTTTCATCACGTAAAAAATGGGAGGGATTCGTCAGCCTGAATGGAGTTTGTTTAACAGAACGCGGCAAGTTTGAAGATCGAGTAAAACTTTGGTCGGGAGGTAAGGGATGATGCAAGTTGTTTTATATCGTAGTGAGAGGCTATCTGCCCTATAGGAACAGTTTTCTGATAGTTACATTATTGTGTTTAGAGCATTAACACGGAGGCGCGAGAATTTCTTCTACAAACACGGAGAGAGAGGATGTGGCTCGAATGGGGCTGTTAGCGGTAAGCGAGGTTTTTATAATGTGGAATTTACGAGTATGGGTCAACTTCAACAGTTATTACATTGGATGATTTTGTGACTTTTTGTACAGTTGAGGATTCATGAAGTTCACCTAAGGGTATCCGGCACCTAATCAGCTGTTCTTTGGCTTTACAGAGGCGGTAGGCACCTTAGCTTTTATTATTCCAGTATCTTAAGAACCGATACATGATTTAGATTGGGATTTATAATCAGGATGATTATATTATTTATAGAATCGCGTTATTTTTGAACGGACAACTCTTTTCACCAAACTCAGGCGGCTGAGTTATTAAGGTACTTTTGAGTTTGATATTTATTTCTGACACAGCAGTGGTTTCACCTTGTTGGGGTGGTTCACATGGAAACTTATAGAACAACATAGGTTGAGTATTACTCACGATGGGTCAGCTTTTTTTCTATTTTCTTTTGCACTAAAAACTTCACTATGGCATGCATACTCTTACTCAAAACCTTGGATTGGCTTTTACACCTTTTTCTTTATTATCCTTCACGGAAACTGTGGTATCACAGGAGAATGCAAACCCTTAGGCTATAGCGGTATATACAAATCACTATGTGAAACGTATGTTATATTTCTGTAATGTCGATATTATGTACTTCTGTTGTAGATTCGGCATCTGAACCAGTCTGGAGCATCAGAAAGTTAAAAGCTTAAATTTACCCTTGAGAAAGGGTTCGGTAGAACCCGAAATGCATTGGGTTGTTTTGATTGGATGAAATTTTTTACTTTTATGAATTATAGATTTGTATTTGAACATCAGTGGATGAATTTATATTTTGCTTTAAGATAATCATGTGAAATATTTGAAATAAATGTGCTACATGAATGTGTTTAACACTAACTGATGTTGGTTTAAATGATGTACTAAAAATTCCTAAGGCATGTTTGCCAGACAGCTGTGCGTTGCTTAGTCCTTGTTTTCAAGTACTCCTTTTATACATTATACCTAGGGAGGGTGGTACCCCCTCTCATAGCTTCGCACGCATACACTAGATAACTTCTAGTCACAATCTTGTAAATAGTGATTACATTTAGGTGTGCAGATCCCCCCTCTTTTCAGCTGGTATATTGCAGCAAGGAATTGCGAGCCATAGGCTTTCTGTAAAGCTCGGATTTCAGACCCTGTGGTGTGATCGTGATCAACAGGTCTAAGAATGCCAATGAGTGTCGGCTGCTCTCCAAAGTGAACCGTAGATATGTATTCTGCTCGTTGAGCCAACTATGGAAATCGTGGAGAGAGTGTTCATCTCCACGCCAAATCACCAGGATATCATCGATATACCTCTTCCATGAGCATATCGATCTCAGAAAAGGATTCGTGTTGGTTAGAACACAGTCTTGCTCAAACTTGTGCATGTATAGATTCGCCAGGGACGGAGCAAAAACGCTGCCCATACTTGTCCCAGACGTCTGCAAGTAGAACTGGCCTTCGAATTCAAAAAAGTTTTCTTTCATAGCAATCGTAGCCAGATTCATCATTAGTGGAATAGGTGTTATTGACTCCCACGTAAGTTCACCCAACAGAGATACCCGAGATGATAGGTCTGCCCGGTGGTGGTCTCCTAGCCTTATGGATATTTGGCAGGACTTAGAAGTATGGAGTGACCGGGTGTTGAGTGGTCAGGTAGGCTGCTTCTAGCAAGACTGTGTTGTAACCAACACGAATCCTTTTCTGAGAAGGAAATCCATCAAGTGGGGACGGTTTGGAACATGCCACCTGTAACAGGGCACCATCCGTGTGGCAACTGCGCTGCATGTCCACAGACCAAAAAGACCACCTCTGTCGATATAGGAACGAATCGTCCATGGGAACAGAAGAGGTTCACCAACTGCAACAGCAGCAATCTGATCTATCTCATCACCTGCCCTTGCGCACTGAGGTATGTCGGAATGACTACCCGGAAGATCAGAACTAGAATCTCAGAACACAAGAGCACAATAAGGTGCAAAAAGCAAGCAACAAGACTGACAAATCACTTTATCCAAGTTGGGCACAGACCAACGGAGTTTGAGTGGACTGTGTTAGAACAACCCAATATTCCTACTCACATCACGGACATATCTAGGTATCTGTTCAAAATCGAACAAAAATGGGTGTATAAGCTCAACTGTGATAAAGGCGGGCTTAACGAAGACATCCCATGGATGACACTGTAGGAGCATCATCCGATGATTGCATGTATACTGAGAGGCTCACCTGACTGGCCACCTGTTACTATCCTGAGGCTAGTCCCATCTACTGAGATACGGACCATATTAATTCATTTCCATCACAGATATTAAGGCTATATAGCCATGTAGATGGCTGCCTTGTAAATATGCTCAGAAATTGGCAATAACACAGTCAATATGCCACCATGTATAAGAGTCCACACCGATTCCCTGTACTCTTGAGAAGGAGTACGATGGCTGTAGGACGGTGTTTCAAACTTTTGACACACTAAGACAAACAGACATAGAGTCTCCGCGCCAGAATTGACTTTATTAGTCACCGCGCGAGAAATGACATCTCCCTGAATAGCGGCAGTATAAACTTAGCGCGACCGAGGGGCGCGTCCGAAACTACAATTCCCAGAGTCTTTTGTAGTTCTTAACGGACACGCGCCAGAGGACGCTTGTCGAGCGTGAGCTGGACCACATTTCCCAGTAGCACTTGTAGTTCTGGGATCCGCGCGCATGACCCACCGCGCAGGCACAGAAACAATAAGGAAGTGCACGTCTCCCCCCGCGGCACCTCCCCAAACAGCCCGGCTGGCTGTCAGAAGTACAGACGGAGAGGTGAGGCTGCAGGAGGGGCTTTGCTTTTTTCATTAACTCCTTACTCGATATGCAGGGCGTGATAGACGCTGCTTGTGTGAATGGGTGAAATGCGCTTTAAGATATAGCGCGATTTGACTGTGGTAGACATATGGCTATCTGTCTGTGGCAATGACTATATTTGCAAGCAACTATTGCACTAATGCGCTTGGTGCTGACGGCCACTTTGTCACTTTTAAAGCATAAGCACTACTCGATGGTTTTGATAGACACCCCATGGCGATATAACGGGTCTAGCTGTATAACATAAGCCATAACCGGGAATTATGACAAGACAACCAACCCCTAGTAGGTTGCTGCTTGACATCACGATAGACACCTCAGGGCTTTGTATGCCGAATGAATTAAAATATGCCATAATTGGGAATAATGATAAGTCAACTGACCCCTTTGGGGTGCTGTACGGCATCCTTCAGGTGGTGATTTTGTACCTGCCTGACACTGGCTTTCAACACTGATGTTTGTATATTTTTCCCTGCACTACAGAGCGGTGCTTCATTTTCCTGAGCTGTTTGCCAGGTGAGGTGAGGCCATTTCCCTTAAAAATTAAGGTGAGACATTGATTGCAATGACAATGTGATACACACTAGGGTCATCTGACCCAGATGGAGTATTAGAATTATTTGAACAATTTTGTAGGTATAGCCTTAACTAACGTGAGTGCTATGACTGTTTGTTTTTCATTACATGTGGATTAGCTGGCTGTGTCAAAAACGGACACTCACAGGAGTAAAATGGAAGTGTACAGGTGACACTTTTTTGTTCACAGAATGTCCTGTTTTTTTCACATATCACTAAGTTAGCAGTAGCAATTAAGTTTATGGGTCCTGAGGAAGCGGATGGTATAACAATTGACCAGTAACCGCAGAAACATGTCGACCAGATAGCCCAGTCAGAAGGTATTTGTTTGAACCACCTGACTTTTTTGCACTATTGTTTTTAATTTTGGAGGTGCATGACTCCAGAATAAAGTAATAATTGTATGCACCATCCAATCTTACACTTATTATTTTTTACACTCATTTTTTGTGCACTGCTCACAGTTACGAAAACTCAATCTACCAGACATCCATCCATCACTGTGTCTCCAATATTGATCTATGGTGATAGAGTGGTGGTGAAACTACTGTGGAGTAGACCAAATGATGTACTGGGTGCCCAAAATCGCGTAACTGATGGACATTTTTCACAGTGGTTAACTGTCCAGTCTGTCTTCTATCTTCACAGGAGTAGCAGACACATAGCTAGCAACACTGAGCATGTTTTGAGCTCACTATTAGACCCACAGTTATTTGTTGTTCTTAAATACTTGTGTGGGGGGTATAACTGTGCTCAGGTCTCAAAACACATCCCTTGAACCCTAGAATAATTGTTAGTTGATCGTGGTTTTGTAGTGTAACCTTGTTGTGCAGTAGACATGGAAAAGCAAAGTATTGAGGTGTGGTACATTGCTTATTTTGTTTGTCTGGTTTGGCGGAAGGTGTGCGAGTTGGGGTGACGGTGCAGCACGTGGATCATGTAGTAAGGTTCTAAATTGTCCAATGGACGAGAGGCGGTTAAGAGTTGCTGTGCTGCTGTATGTTTGGTGTGGTGGAAGAGTGAAAGCATCCTGTTGGAGTTTAATTTGTGTCATTTGAAAGGTGGGTGTATGTTTGTAGTTTTTGATGGTATTATGAGGTGTTGCGCTGGTGTGCACCATATGTTTTGTTTTTGAGGAGTAGTGAAAGGCGATGCTGATGTATGTGTTTTATGTCATGGATTTGTCAGTATAGAATTGTTTGAGTGAAAGTAGTAAGGTAAAGGAGGTGGATATGTGTTCGTGGGTAGATTGTATGTTGTCTGTAAGAGGGGATGAACTCTATTTGTGAGTTTGTCTTAGACTTTACTGCAAGAGGTAATGTGTGGTGTAGTGGGTTGTAGATGTTGTGTGGTTGTTTTATTGTGGTCGGAAGGAGAGTGTTGGTCAAAGAAGTGATGGAAGGCAGAATATAGTTGTTAGTAACAAAAAGGGGTTGGTTAAGAATAATTATAGCAGGGAGTATGTCTGATTGGAATATAGTTCAGTGTGGTGTGGAATTGGTGTGGAATTGGGTTGTATTAGTCATGAGTGGATTAGCTAGTGGTAAAGGATAGAGTTGTATACTGTTTTTAGGTGATGGTAGAATGTGTAGTAGCTGGGATAGAATGGTGTATAGGTGTGTTTTTGTAGTATGTGCTGAGACCTTGAATTGTATATAGGGTTAGTTTGTAGTAAATGAGTGGAGTACATTTGATGTCAGTGTGTAACTCTGTGGATGTGGGTGATGTAGGGTGGGTGCTGGTTAATGAGACAATGGTCAGCATTTCTGACACTAGTTCTGGCCAGTCTCAAACAGGCACTCACCCTTGTCCTCTCTGCCCTTAGCCTCAACGCCCGGGCTGAAATACCCCAAGCCCTGGCCTTAAATAGCCCTAGTAGTCAGGTGACCCTTTGGCCAATGGTAACCCTAGCCCTAACTCTAACCAATCACAATAGCCCTAAACCCTAGAACCAGTAGGAGACTAAGCCCTTACAACCAATCGTAGCCCTTGTCCAAGCACCAAACTTTTTGGAGGCATTACGGGGTGATGGATATTGATGGACGTACAATAGAGAAGGTATTGCACAAGAGATTTTATCGGACTACCAAGGGTGATTGTTAAAACATCCACTGGACAGATATGACCAAAGTGAATTTATGAGGACGCAACTCCTAAGGATATCACTACCACTGGGTAGTAGAAATTTGGAATAAGACTGTGGCCTTTGGATAACATGCGGACCTTAATCTGTTTGTGAAAGAACTACCAACAATAATCCCCTGAACCTCAAAACGGATAATTTTGAAAAACTATCGACATCATTGGGATATCGGAATATCAATATCTCTTATGTAAACAACACAAATTGGTCCCCTGGAGTCCACATGTGTTATATCTTACAAGGTCCTGAAGAAGGTGGTGTCGGACAACTATTAATCCACCGAAACGCGCGTAGACCATTCTAGTGCTGGGTCTCATACATCGTTATTGAGACATCTTGAGTACCTAGTTGTGATATAGTTGGTATTGATGCTGTGAGAGTGAAAGTAGTGGTATGAGAGTTGATGTGTATGAATGAAGTGATCCAGGGGGATTTAGTGATATTAGAATTTTTTATGTAGTTGTTTTAGAAACAGTAGGAATTAGAAGAAAAATATGTATCCATGAACATATATATCGTAGAACTGAAGTCTACTTTCTATCACTTGTTAAATGGATTTAATTAAAAAAAGAAATGAAAAAATAAAAAATAATGAATAAAAAATTTTGATATAAATAAAAATGTATTTTTGAGATAAACTGCAGTGTCTATAAGGTGTACTTTTTTAATTGAATTGTCAAATCACGTGAAGCAATCCTTGCATGTAAATAATTTGGTCTATGAGGGAAACTTTTGATGCCAAGCACGTATTCAGACACAAAACCCTAAACCCTACATCAAATAGAAAGCTTAAATCCCAACCCTGTTCCCAGCGACCAATCACCAAGAAACCCCAAGCCCTATATCCAATAGAAAACCTAATCTTAGGCCTAGTCCCATCAGCCAATCACACAGGAAAACCTAAGCCCTATATCTAATAGAAAGCATAACCCTAGCCCCAACCGTAGACTCTGCAACCAATCACACAAGAAACCCTAAGCCCTACGTCCTAGAACGCCTAGCACCAGGAACAAATCCGAAACCCTAAACCTTATCACCAATCCAATCACTAACCCTAAGCCCTATATTAATAGAATCACTGACCCAGGAACCAATCAGAACCCTCAATTAACCAACCAATGAGTACACTAATCCAATAGAAACACCAGATGCAACCACCAATCAGTGCACACACGTACCATCCAATAGCAGACTATAAAAGGTCCCTACGACCTCAGTCAAGGTTTGCTGGCCAGGGAGTTGGAAGCTAGTCATCTATTCAGCATCTCCTAGGAGACAGACCAGCTCAATCCACACTTTGGACTTCTGCAGGTACGGGCCTAACAATCTTTGTCCTCTAACAATACTGTTTGTATAAAACTTTACTCACTCTCCTAGCCAAAAAACGAGTGCACAATCCCTATAAAACACAGCTGAAACAGCCCACACCAGATTACTGCTGTCTCGAGAGCACTCTCTGTTGACTCTCTGATTTATAATATCCCTGTTGCTAAGAGGGGAAAAGGGTGGGGATGGGTCTGGTTTCACTCACTTGCTAACACAAAATGGGAGCTAGGGTGGATTACTTAATATACAGGTCTGAGCACAGAGCAATGGAGAAATTAGGAGAGAAAAAACAGTCCTAGGGAATGTGAGGAAAAACCAAATAATGTTGGACTGCAAATCCCACAATATAACAGGTTGAATCAAACAGTCACAGGCAAGTAAAAACCACAAGTTTCTACACAACAGGTGAGAAATGATGCAATCACTGTCGGGTTAAAAAAAGTATATTTTTAAACTGTAACCACCCCAAGCAAAACCTTTAAAAATGATGCAATCACGGGTAGGGAAAATCCTTTTAAAATTTTAGGAAAGACAGCACTAGTCTGCCTCCTTACCTCCTCCTGGTCTTTGGTTCACTGCAATCTGGGGCACAGGGAAACTGCAGCTCACAAAAGGAAGGTGAATGACCCAAAGAAGTAAGGAGCGTTAATGGTCACCGTCCATAACTAACAGTCATTGAACAGTTATGAGCATCAGTGCGTTGAAAGGTAGCATCAATGGCCTCAGACATTAAAGACTATTAATATTGTCCCCAGCTGGTAATGAACATTAAAGTTCAAATGCACCATTGTTGCTTCATGCCTACCTAGATTGTATACGCTGTGTATAAGCAGCCCTAGGGAACGTCCATACCCTACGAAATCAGAGTGCCCTCCTCATAGACTTTGAAAAAGCCGTTGACTCAGTCGATTTATCCTTCCTGTTTGGGGTACTGGACCGGATGGGATTCAGCCCCAAATTCACAGATTACATAGTACTGTAAAACAGCACCTCCACTCAAGTAAGAGTCAACAGGACATTTTCTGACACCTTCCCAATCCGAAGGGGCTTTATCCACTTTCCTCTTTGCTTGTGCCATCGAACCATTAGCGTGACTATTCCGAGGTGATTCACAGGTTGAGGGTTAGTAGCTGACTGGGCAGGTAGAAGATAAAATCGCTCTATATGCTGATGACCTTGTCCTTTTCTTAGCTAGCCCCGTCTGGCCCACATGCCCTGGATACTCCCCCTGTACGTTGGTGTCTCTGGCCTTTGAGTGATCTGGCACAAATCCCTCTTGGTCCCTATTAAGTGGGGATCGAAGAACAATAGGATGCAATCATCCATTCCCCTTCAGAGACTAAGCTTACTATACCTGGGTGTACTTGAGTTGGCCCGGGCCTTCAATCTTTCCCCACTTGTTAACAGAATTAAGCTGTTTTATGGAGATGGGAGCGTCACCCCCTCAACCTACTGGAAAAAGTCTCCCTCTTCAAACTGATATTGCCTAGTTTCCACTACATCCCTCAATCATTCCCTTACTCCATCCCAAGCAGTTGGTTCCAGAAAATCAATGCTTTGACCCAGACTTTCTTGTGGGTAGGCCAGCCACCCGGTATAGTGCTTGACCAGTGTAGGTAGTCTGTTTACGATGGGGGACTTTGGATTATAGGTGTTAAACTACTATTGTACCACTTAAATGACTGCAATCAATGAGCGTGTAACAGAGGGTGGGACGACCCCTGCATATTGGCTGGAGCTTTCCCATCTGGGCTAACTTCCATTCTGGGGCTGCTATATGGCTCCACAACCCCAACCATCTCCTTGAGCTGACGGCGACATCTGTTAAGATTTGGCGCATGGCCCTGTGCTTCACGGAGTTGGATAAGCAGCTCACACTGATGACTGTGCTGTTGGAGGGAGAAAGCAAAAGACACACAATTGATGGACTTAATGCAGAACAATTCAAAACATTCACCCCCAGTCAAGAAATCTGGGTTAAATCCATTATTCTTTTGCTCACCATAGAGGGAGAATGGCGGTACTACGCTGCTCGCCCTGGTGGCTTCAGACATTAGGATGACATGTGGATCACCACGCTAGGAGATGTTTGGGATGGGATCACTGACACTCCTTCCAGGAACTGCAACATCACTTCTCATAATTGAATACAGTTTCACAAATTTCTGCAACTTTGCCATGCCCTATCCTATCACATATGCACCCAGACCACCCTTCCAGATTGCAGCCCGCTCAAGATCAAACTTGTGTTGGTTAACCATGCTCCAGATACGTTTGTATCCCTCCGGCAGTGGTGGGAGAGTTGGCTGAGTCCACTAGAGAATTAAGACTTGCGAGATGCCCAGATGGATCCCTGTGAATTAGTTGCCTCCTCCTCCAGAATGAGATTAATCCAACTCCCTTACTTTCACACTACATACTTTACACCCAGACCTTTATGGAAGGCAGGGATGTTGTCTCAACCTACCTGTTTCTAGTGCTCCCAAACAGGCGTGAACATTTACCATATGGTATGGACCTGTCCCCAAATACAGGGCTTCTAAGGGAAAACGTTATGCCAGATTTGGGCAGGACTGTGGCTTTAACTCAAAGTGGGGTTGCTTGGCATTATGGAGGATTTGGGAGGCCCCCTCGGTGAGTGGATAATGGTGAGAGTTGGCCCAGTGGTGACTAAACGCTGCATTGCCTGCAAGTAGAAATCCTCTAACCACACCCCACCTTGGCTGACGTGGCGAGTGGATGTAGACTGGTGTGCCGAGATGAACCACTACATCTTGCCTGGGGCTGTCTGCAGAAACATGAACATATTTGGGGCAAGTGATGGCTGTATTATAGGCTGGAGACTTGCGACTGAAGCTGGCAAGTATGGGAGGGCATGGGCTTGGTGTATGCATGCCATTACAGTGATATGTCAACAGTGGATTGTCATATGTTCTCGGTTACTGAGAAAATAAAATTGTTTTATCAAAAACATAACGCTCCCATTTTTTAAATAAAATCTATATTGAATTTGATCTTTTTCCTGATACAAATAAACTAAGCATTGGTACATGTCGCACTTTTTACAAGATCATTGTTGCTATTGTACTGTATACACAAATCCAAGCATTTCCATCCGATAATCATAGCACAATTTATACCTGTATCGCAGGAGTTGACGTGCATTTGCAGACTAGCATGGGTGTCTACAGCCCACACATACCGTCACCTCTAATCGAGGAGCAGGACACGTTTATCACAAGTGCCTCCTCAACAGTGATTATCCATATGCAGATATATTGATTATAACAGAGGTGCATGGCCCATACGTAGCTCAGCTTTAGGATCCCAATAAACAAAGGTGCATGGGAAAAACATAACTCTCCTATTCAGTAGCAATAGCTTCAGGGGACTAGGAACACTGTCTGCGCTTTCTTCCACCTACCCAATCGGTATAGGGCAATTGAGGTGGTAGATGGGCTATCTTGTTGAACTGAGGGCACATGCATGAGTGTATGTATGAGTTTAGACTAAAATCATGCCTCTTGTTTTCCTTTTTAATTGTTAACTCGCGAGTCTGTTCATCTTTCTTGTTTTATGGTGGGGGAGGGGTTGTGCAAATTTTGCTAACTGCAAAGTGAAATGGGTTGATCATATTTCATGAATATTGACTGTCACTTTGCCATGCTACTGTCTGTCAAAAAGGACATCTTAGCCCACTTTGATTTTGATATGCTAAATTTCAGTTTGGGAACCACTTCATGAATCTGCTGCTCGAACTATACATACATTTTGCGATTTTGCTTTCTCAGATAAAATTTGATTTTTTTGTTTATAGTTCAGCATTTATAGAACTAATCTGCAATTAGCCTACACATTTTTTTTAAAATGTTGTCGGTTTGTTTAATGGGGCCAGTTATTGGGTAATCAAGTTCTTTAAGCAGGAGTTCAAATTGATCACACCTGCAGAAGCGCAGTTAAAGCATGCACAGTTTTAAATCGGCAATGCCCATTTGTAATTTGATGACCCTAAAGTTTATAAGTTGCAGGTTCTGACCTCCCCTCCCCCCACCCCACCCCTGCGCCTCTTAGGTGGTGAAATGCAGGTCTATAAATTTGACCTACCATATTTACAGTGATGAAATATGTGAAGGTATTTTTTTCATTTCCATAGGTGGATCTTCTTCAACATATGCCCCATCCTATTACCAAGTGCAGCCTAAGCAAAATTCTAAATGTGAGGGAAAGAAAACAGAATTTGAATTGTACGGACGAAAGGCATCTGCTACTCATATGCTTTGCAGCACTCCTGCTGGTGGTAAGTGTTGTATAAAAGCTAATCTAATTTACATGTTGATTGACCATACTTTTAAACTACCCTTAACACCCTCTAGACAATCATGCCACTCATGAACAGAGTACTTGGAGTTGGTTGGTCATTCGGTTAAACTGCCTGAATCTTGTTTTCTGTGTTGGTTGCTTTCTACAGCAGCATCTCTTATGAGTTGCATTGGCCCATGTGGCGAAGAAAAGATCAGGTCCTGCATTACAGCCTGATGCTCTAAAATAAATAACCTGGCTACTAAACCACTGGATTTTGGACAGCTGTCTCAAAAGAGTGCAAACATATATTTTCCAGGCATATTTTCCAAGTACTCAAAGCTAAGTACACACTGAAGTAGAAATTGTTGCCAATATTGAAATAGAGGCGAGCATCTGTTTTCTTACGGGAGCTCCAGTTGGTCCTCCAGTATAGTCTAGTACGTTTAAATAAAAGGACTTCTCACAGACTTCCCTGGAAAGAGGATGAAACCTGTAAGCGTGTGGGTATTCTCACACTAGAGTTCATCTGGTTCTTGTCCACTCATTCCATATTTAGCCAGTGAGCTCCTAAGTCTGGCCCAAGCTCATTGGTCCTCAGTTTCATCAAGTACCTGCTTTTGAAGTCCCCTTTTTACCCTTAGCTTCCCCTAGAAGTGTAGATGAAAATAAGCCACACCACCTGAAGAACTCTATAGTCTACAATAGAGTGGTCTTGGAGCAAAACTATTATGCTTTCTGAAAGCTCCCCCACTACTTTAACCTGAATAGATCAGTGATGCCAACTTAAATTAAACAGAGGCAGCCATGCCTTTTTCAACGTTTTTTGAACTTCACTGTCCCCCTAGCCATAGGAGTCTTTCGATTATTTATTTATTTTTCACAACCCAATTTTTTTGTTGAAAGCCAATGCAGATTCGGCATCCTGTAGAGCACCAGCAATATATAGTGACAAGCAGCATTAATTTCAACATTTTCAAAAATTACAGAATCGTGCTCATGCAATAAACACAAGAAAAAGAAACAAAAAAATCACATAGTTTTGATTATTTTTCCCCCTGCACGAAGTGCAGTAACGCAAATCTGAACAGATCTCTGCTCCTTTGTGTTTTGATCTTTGAAAACATGTTTTGCCAGAATCCTACTACGTCTTCAATATTTGATCTTTAATAGATCCACCTATCCCTTATAAATTATTATAGCGGTACTTAAATGCATACATTAAGACAAGTATGTTGCAATGTATCCACCTGTTAATGTGGTGGCTAGAGCGCATAGAACCCTTTATTACATTTCTTATTTAATATTACGATTTTTGCATTTCTTGGATTGCTTTACCAACCAGACGTTGAGTAGGTGTTAAAAACCATAAAATTGTGAATAGATTCAGTTCTGAAGATTAAATATCTGACTCTACCTACATTAAGGCATCCATCTGACAACCTTCTGTGCACTGTGTGCTTGCTAAGAGGCTTGCACCTGCCGTCTTTCAGAGTTTTTTCAGTTCCTAAGAAAAGGTCCTGGTTATTGAAACTTAACTATTTGACACTTAATTTGTCTTTTCCCCAGGTTATCTTTAATTCTTTTTTCTCCAATTGTTTCAACATACCCAGTAGAGCACTCTTTCTGTAAAGCTTCTACTGCAGTTGTTTTAAGAAGGTGAATATCTGCAGTATCTTTGATGTTTTTCGTATGACCCATGCACAGATCTTGCATATTCGGAGAGCTCCAATATTGTCACCTACACTGACATGCACTTAGAGCCTTTGCAGGGAAAGGTATGTTAAGATGATGCTTTGGTGACAAACCTTGCATGGGTATGGCTGATGGATTTGGTTCTAGAATTGGTTAACAGTTGAAAGTACCTACATCTTATGAAAAGGAGTAGCTTGGGAGTTCGTGCATTTCATGGCGGTAAATATTTAAGTCTATCTTTGAGATGCTGAAAATTGCAGAGTGGAAGGTTGAGGATGAGGCTTTTGTAGTTTACTTTTCTGGTAAATGAGTCATGTTATGTACTATGGTTTTGATCTATTGTTTCCTTTGGTTAATCACTTCTGGTCTCCATCTCCAATAAACTTGTTAACCTACCTTGTCCCATATGACCCTCCTTTAATGGATGAGCTGGATGACGTCTGACTAATATGGGGGTAAGCTTGAGATTGTTGCACAAGTATACTTGAAGACTGGTAAAGAAGAGTTTTGGTTCTGGGACTCTTATGCATTTCCTCTAGATTACCGACCTCCTCAGTTACATCTTCCCTGTTGCCGAACCTTGAGCTTGCATAATTGGCAGAAGATAAAAGTTGGAAAGTCAGAGGTTCCACTATTGGAGAATCAATTCTCTTAAAACATCTAAAGTCCTGTTTTGACCACTTTTCTGAAACCTGTTGGGTGCCCTTGTGCAACTACAGTTGAGCCATGTCACAAGTTACTTTGTCCTCAAACACACCAGTCTTCATGTTTTCTGATTTTCTGCCTTAACTTTCATAAAACGTTCTGCCAGGGCTTCATACCACATGCAGAGGATAAGGCGAGTCCTTCAAATGGGTACCAAAAGTCTTAAGGTGTGCATTCAATGATTCCTCTAGAATCTTCTGCAGACCCTGTGGGAGTCATGACCTATCTACTTCTTCACTGGGGGTTGGGGAGAGGGACTGAGATTGTTGTCCATGGACAAATGGCATGCGCTTGATGTATGAGCACTCACTCTGGGTTTCAATAGACGTGACTTTGCAGTCACAGTAGCGGTCTGAAGGTAGGCTGTAGCACTTGAGTGATCCAAGCACGTTTGAGACCTTATTATGGGCAGCCAGGGTCACCGTGGGTGTTGAGACCAAAAGGTTCATCTAAGGTTCTTGCATGTGGAATCTTAGTTAGCTCTACACAGTGTGGGCTGACGTAGGTTCGAAGTCCCTGCAGGACAGATCCACTTAATGACACTGGGCTATGAATTCCACTTCTAGACAGCACTCTCCTTGAGGGACCCATGCAGCCCCCCCATCTCAGTTCAGTAAGCATGCTTCCCCTTCAAGGTTCTTCCGCGCAGCATTTCTTGAAGGATGTCAGGGCCTCCAGTTTGTTCCCTACCTGACAGAGAAAGGGCACTGGAACTCAGCAAGACGTTCTCCTCTAAAACGTTGTTGTGAGATTAGACGCAGGTCAGTGAGACATCCATGCAACACTGACCTTTCTACCTAGATTTTATCCTGTCTTGGAAGAAACCGATATACACCCATCTAGTTTTTGCAAAGGTGTACCTATTTCACAAAGACTGCTCAGCCACATTTCTTCTGATTTGCAGATATGGCACGATTGGGGTGGAGAGGGTGGAACCCGGTGTTACTTGTCATGGACTATGAAATAATGGCACAAAAGGGGAAGGTCTATCCTACTTTGCTTCTAGAACAAAAGGCGTTGCAGCACATCTCATGAAGAGTGAAGCAGGAAAGGGACAGGAGCTTCTGTCCTCAGCCCTCTATTCATTTGAACTTGTCGGACTACAAAGGGCTTGGTTTTCCAATGTGTGTGCGCGTCTGTCTGACAGATGCATTCTTAACCTCCATCTTGCCTGGCATACAATCTCCAAAATGGATTATGGTTTATCTAAAGCAAAGCACTACATATACTCTAATAATTCAGCCTCATTTAAGCATAGCACATATAACTTCACCTTCCATGATCCATGTTGGTAGAGCTAACATGGTTAAAAGAAACTGGCAAACATTTTTATACCGTCTCCTCTTCTGAAATCTGGTGTCCTCATACCTCTAAAGATTTGCTATGGGTTTCTTTTCAGGGAAGGACATTGCACGTATGGCTAATTGACATTCTTGGTGTTAAAATAAAAAATAAAAACCTATAGGAACCTGATAATGATGGAGACACAGGTCAAGTGTGCGCACACTACCAACATTTTCATCCCATCAGCAGTGTACACATACCTGCCTTACTCTTAAATGTTCATACATAATTCCCGAATCCCCCTCTGTCATCGGTTTCCTTCCATCTACGTAACCATACACATTACTCATTCACACTTTAATCCATCAGTCCACCGCTCACTTTCTACCCTTATGCTTATTTACCTCTAATCCTACTGTCCTCTACACTGCTGTATATTTCTTCCAAACAGGTCATTCATCTGTGCTCAACAAACGTTTTACACTATGGCAGATGTATCTGCACACAAGCAATCCATAAATAAACCTGTACAATTAATGTTAAATCTAGACCAGTATGCTTTGCCAGTCTGTAGTAAAATATAACAGTTGATGTAAGGCTTATCTAGTGCATAAAAGCTATATATTTAGCTATGGCTGCCATCCCTGTGTCAGTTGTGTTTGAAATATTAGTATGAGATTTAACTTCAAGATAATGTTCTTAGTATGCAGGCGGTGGCCACATATTTTTGCAATGTTATTCTTACAGCTATGTATTTTCTTTACAATGCACAAACATGTATGTAAGTATTACAAAAGTCTTTGATATTCTGATGTGGTGTTTTTGCTCAAGAATATTTCTGTCTTTGTAGCTCAGTCAAAAAGAAGGCGACCTCGCAGGAAAAGTAAGTGGAGCTCAGGAACCATTACAAAGAAAAAGAAAACACCCAGTACAAATAAGAATGACAGTTTAATTTCAATTGAAGAGGACGAGGACGACAGTGATTGTGCTCCAGACAACCACAACTCCAGTATGGACCAAAGTGAACTTGAATTGCATGGAGATTCCTCAATGGATGCAGAAGGTGAAAGTGCCATTCAGGAAAGACTGTGTAATGGAACTGAAAAATCTGGGGATGATGACCACAAAACGGAGAGTATAAATGATTGT
This sequence comes from Lissotriton helveticus, assembly GCF_964261635.1. NCBI lineage: Eukaryota > Metazoa > Chordata > Amphibia > Caudata > Salamandridae > Lissotriton > Lissotriton helveticus. The sequence goes on from NC_136063.1 coordinate 296,501,358, forward strand.
CAGACTCTCAACAATCCTGTTTCTTCAGATTTAAACAAACAAACTGAAGCATCGAATGGCGAAACTCATAACTCGCACGTTACTGTAAATGGGCACAGAGCTGACCTACCAGGTATGTGGAGGAAAACTTAAAGCTATTCTGTACTGTATACACATGGAAACTACTTAATCAGACCATTCACACAAGTGGTTCTTATATGGAACTCTGGGAACTAGCCAGGAGGCCTTGAAATCCCAGTTAATGATAGACCTGTTGCATTCAAAGCATAGATTTACAAGAAACATGATGTTTTCCTGACATGAAATCTAGCAAATGCCATTCTTTCATAGTCATGAGGCAGCACGGTCTTTCTAATCAAACTAGGACCGAAAAACTAGTTGCACCCTAAAAAGTAATTTAGTTCTTGGTGCATTTGGTAAACTACCACCTTGATCTGGGGTATACATTTTCTTTTATGCTTGGATAATTAAGAACCGGATTGGAAAAACTGTAGACTAAAAGGTTTGAAGTTAATTCATTGTCTGCTTGGTATGCCCCATTTGACTTCCTCTCTGGTGCATCAAACAGGTTTCATCTTACCTTATTGTAACAAGTGTTTCTTGTTGTCCCCCCTTCCCTTTCCTCCAGACCATAGCTTTTTCCTTTTAGGCTGGTAGCTCCAGCCCACTCTGTCATCCTGCATTGTCGTGTTTTGTTTAAAGTGGCAGTGGAGATTTTCTGGGAGCTTCTACCTCCCATTGAAGGCAGGACAGAGCAGGTACAATTTCCCCTCCTAGCCACCCTAATTCCCTCTTTTGAATGCACTCTAGGGATTTCTAAAGATATGTTGAAAGAGTGTGAATCAATTCACCAGATGCACTATTTGCCCCACTGCTGTGGATACTTCTACTTCATATGCCTCACCAATACAATAATCCTAGGCTGCGCTTAAGAAGCCTAGACTTAGTCCATCTATCACAGGATCTTTGTCCTCGAAACCTGAGTTGGTCATTGTGGTGTCACAAGATCCTCTTCCAAGTGCCCAAACATCACTGCCTCAGCTGGACATGGCCCTGGAGGTACTTAGTTTTGCACCTACACCACCTCAGTCATTCTGGGATCCTCTGGCGCAGACTCTAGTGCTCAAAGAATTCCCGGTGCTGGGTATGGACCTGGCTGCATTCCTTAATGCAGTGTTTAACATTTTTGCATGGGCCACACCCAGGGCGCTAGCTGCCCCATGAAGCCATATAGCATGCCCATATTTATGCCTTTGACTCATACGGCAGCATAGTTAGACGCTGGATCTGCTGAGCCTGCATCTGTTCCAGCTTCTTTCACGCTGGCTCACACCATACTGGATACACTAACACACAACCACTAATGCCCTGTCCGGCACCACCAATTTTGTCGACACAATCTCCTCCTTTGCCAAACTCTGAGCCATGTGCTCCTCCTCCACTGTTCTGAGTTATGCCTCAGAACAGCTTTAGGTAGGCTCTTAAAAGAGGAGAACTAGTCAGAAGATCCATAACCCTTCAGATCCCCTTAACCTCTGTGCTTACGGGTATGATGCAGTAAGAGAGCTGCTGCTTGAGGATGGCAGGCCTATCTTCATCCAGTTGACTGGACACTTCTCCAGAAATAAAAATGGAATGCCACTCTAGGCCCCAACCCCAGAAGTTATGTCCTTCCAATCGATGGTCAAGAAAGCAGCTTAGATACTAGATTATTCAGGTTTCAATGGTGGACTTCCATGTCCTCACAGAGGGCTTCCTTCCTTCTGAACCCCCTCTCAGGGCCTCCTAATTCTTTTCAATGACTCATTGGTGGAACCAATAATGGGAGCCTGGGTAAAGCCACCTCTGCACCTGCAGGAAACAGATTTGTGGCAAGGTACTACTGCTCTCTCCAAGAGATCCTCCCTTCCTCTCTGCCCAGCCATCATCAGTGTTTGGTCTTTCAAGCTTCCTGCTCCTTAGGACATGTAGCTCGCATACCTTCCTTTTAGTTCCATCAAACAGGGAATCCAAACAGATGGAAGCATAGGGAAAGATTATTTTTTTGCGCTAATGTCGCTGAGTGCTACCCAGCTTTTAGGACGGTGCACCATATATCCCTGAGGACAAGAACTTGCACTTCCAGGAGGTTAGCAAATTTGGCTTGAAGACCCCAAATTCCCTGGCTCACATCTTGAGGACTTCTGTCTCTAAGGTGCCATGTCTATCTTCCTACTTTAGTTTTCTCATTTGATGTGGAACTCAACCTGATTGACCTACCCTATGATTGAGTACGGCTCTTTGGAGATAAAGCGGTGGAGCTGGTGCCAGAGTATGGAAATGGGAAAAGGTGTTTCTCATAATATTTCCTTGTTCCTAAGGACTGTAATCTAGGTCTGTTCTTAGATTTCAGGGACTTGGATTTTTCCTCAAGAAGTAGTTCAAGATACTTACCCTATCTCTAGTCCTGTTGGCATTGGAAGCAGAATAGTGGGTGGTGTATCCCAAACTACAGGATGCATATTTCCAGATTCCTGTACTGTGCGCCAGTGATAATTACTAGTGCTTTGTTCTACCCATTACCAGTTTGCAGTACTGCAGTTTAATCTGACATCGGCACCCCCAAGCTTCACTAAGGTGATGGCCGGGTTTGTGACCAGTCTCAGATTGTTGGGCATTCCCTTCTTTCCATACCTGTGCAAATGACTGCTCAAAGCTTGATCGTCTGAGACGGTGATGCATCATCTGCAGTCTACCATCTTTACTTCTGTTCAATCTGGATATTTCAATAACTTCACTTTAACATATATGTGTGATACCTTACCAATTTTTGTAATGAAACAACCCTACAATAAAACTAAATTAATATTCATGTAAAACCTACACACCTAAGGTTATGTTACATAAAACAGTTAAATAACTATTTGCCTGAGTGGTAAAGTACCACCTTGTAGACCTTCAAAAAACTATTTTGTACTTCTCTGCATTATAACGACTTTCACAGTTGCCTGTGTGCTAAAGACAGTGTTAAGTCTACATACCTGGACATGGGAATCCTTACATACATTCAAAAAGCACTACTGCCTTGACCGTCAGATGTGCAGAGTCTCCTAATATCAATGTCTACTATGTCTCAGTATAAAAACCCATTTAGGTGCAGTTTTCTAGTGAAATCATACCTTCCAGCGGTCACACTTTAAATCTTGTCGGGACAACATCTCTTTATGGTGCTTAGGATCTGACCATGACGTCGGCGGCTCTGTGTTGAAAGGTGCGCCCCAAAGCACTCAAAAAATGGGTTGCCAAGATATTTATGGCCAGAGCGAGAAAATGATGTGGACGCTGCAAGTCCCTACTGAGGACTCCAGTCTCATCACCTTAGTCAAACTTTTCTCGAAAGAAAAACCAAGAGAAGGCATAAATCTTGCTGCCACACTTCGAGAAGTAAGTCGCTTGGACCTTAGTCTTCGCCTCATTCTCAGTCTGCTCAAGAACCAGTGGAAAAGCCAGCTGATTCTGCGGCCTGTGGCTCTATCTGATTTGGTGCCTGTTCCAGATACTTGATAGCCTGCTGCACGATCTCAAAGACCATAAGCATTACAGCCATACCAAGAGTTTTTGATACCTGGGATAGATTTGTCAGCCTTTCTGAACCATGATCCCATATGTTGTGCGGCTGGCCACATGGGTCCGATGGCATACTACTTAGGACGTTTGCTGACATCCTACCATTCTGCACCCATCACAAGGTTCATGCCGTTTCCTCTGAACTCAGGTTTTTTACAAATCAAGGGAAACCCAAAAGTTGACTGGGACCTTGGGTAGAAAACTGCAGTTCACTACAGTGGCCCTTGAACACACAAATTTAACCAAGATCGCCAACCAAATGGTCATAAATTCAAAACAATAAAACGCACAAGGCACGTTTGTTTGATCCACACCTGTGCCTATGTACACTATTTTTCATTCCATAGCAATTTGGTTGGGAATTTTTTTTAAATGTTCAAGGCTCGTTGTGAACTGCAGCTCCAGTTTCGGAGGCGCATCCAACGCAGACTATGCTGATGAAGTTGACGTCGAAACCGACAACTCCTTGTCATCCAGTGTTCCTCGTCCTCTGAGCCAGACACAAACATCTTTAAATCCACTGGCACCCTACACAATGCCCCTAGGACCACTTACAACACTGATTACGCTGCCACTATCTCCCCCGCTGGTATCTCTGGATTCCTGGTCCCTCCAGAAGAAGCTCTCCGGCTGTTAAAAGAAGGTAGATATTTTGTAGGGAAGGACCCTCAGGAAGTTCCTTGTGGAGATAAAGTAGATGACTCAATGGACGAGATTTTACAGGATTGCAGGTTGCCAGTAGGCTTGATCCCTCACGAGTGTTAACTGCTGTCCTCAACAGGCAGTCCCCCACTGAAAGTGACCTGTAATTCAGTAATTAGGAAGGGCTGCTGACATGTTGGACCTCCAGCTCCCATCCAGAGGTCAAATTAATCATCCTGACTGAGTTCCTGCACTCCACCTCCTACACAACGAAACTCTTATGTTTGAGGCATGTGAGCTGTAGATCACATGCTGTGCATAGCTCGCCATCTAGTGTTGGGTCCGGATGTTTGCTCTTTGTTTTTCTTCTTAGGAGTCTTTCCAGTCACGAGGTTGGTGACTTTCGGTGATAGTGCGCATGGGCATCGAGTCCATTGTTTTGTTTTTTTCCGCAATCTGGTTTGGACGTCTTAACGCTGCGCTCCAGTTTGACACCGTTACTTCAGTTTCCGTCAGTGGGCAAGATACTCACCCTCGACTGTATTGTTTTCGATCACATCTCCCTTCCTATCGCGTATCGTATTTACTTACTAATACTAATCTTTCGATCGGAAAGCTCGTAGAAGGCTGTCTGGCCGACCCACAAATTCTGCCCTCTATCACGCAAAATACCCGCACACCGACTCACAAAGAGTGTAATCTGAGTGTTCCCCGAAAACAGAACAAGACTGCGACGACTCGTGCAAGGCTTTTCCGCTCCAAGAAAACACTTCGATCGTCTGGCTTGAACGTCGCGTTTTGCAGAGCCAGCACACAAGCTCCTTTCCGGACATCTTCGGGCACTAATCGGACGAAGAGGCCGGGAGGCCATGGGAACCGAAGAGGGAGCAGTAGCTGGTCGCCATCTCCGAGCTCGACTCCGACCAAGAGGACAACACCCCACATAGACAACGTACCGTGTGTACAGCTCCCCCTCGTCTCAAGAAAAACTCCACATAAAAAGAAGGCTCCGGCCCAACCAATGCACTCGGGCTCCGGTCGGCACAGAGACCACTCTTCCAACGCCCCACCTTCTGGCTCTGCACCAAAGGCTCCGAAAAGACTCCCTCCGAATCGAGCTCCGAGCCAAGACCTTTGGGGTTGAAACAGAAGACAGACTCCCACCATTCAGCCCCAAAACACACTTTGGATCTGAAGACACCAACGCTTATGACTACGGCACCGAAAATGGCAGCGCCGAAACAGTCTGATGCGCCCAAAACAAAGAAAAAGCACGGTTTTGAGACTACGATCAACAAACTGGATCCAAAGCAGAAAGTGTTGTATATTCATCCACAGACTGAACATATTACCATTAAAGTTACTTTAAAAAGAAGGGCTGATATAGAAGAGGATTGTCACATTCCTTTGAAGGAAAGAACTGTTGGAACTGTCCCTTCCCCTCCTCTTACCCTTCCTGTTTCTCTTCCATCACCCCTTCACCTCATTTTCAGCCAATTTCACCTGAGCATTCACCACCACATACAACTGACAACCAGGATGATGGGGCTGACAATGGGGATAGGAGTGATAATCCCCCACTACAAGACCCATGGGACGATTACAATACCAATTCACCCACTTGCAATGATCCTGATTTGTACCCTAACAAGCCCTCCACCAGATGAACGTGTAGGCTACATTCAATTATTGGTAGAGCTGGCAACTATCATGGGATTCAACTCCATAAAAAATCCTTAGACGAGGAGTTCCTCTTTGAAACCCTCAGTACCACGCACAAGTCATCACACACACTACCCATGCTCAAAGGGATGATCAGGCATGTAGATGACCTCTTTAATGACCTGGTCAGAGCTCGTATTCTTACCCCTAGAGTAGACAAGTACAAGCCAGCACCATCGGACCCAGTACATATAAGGGGACAGTTAACACTAGACTCCCTGGTTGTGTCCAATGCAAGGAAAAGAGCCTACTCCCAAACAGGAGATGCTCCACCCCCGGATAAAGAATCCAAACATATTGATGCTTCAGGGGAAAGGGTGGTCTCTCGGGCAGCGAACTTCTGGCGTGTCTCCAACACTCTGGCATTGCTAACACGATAAGACTGTGCGCACTGAGACGAGATGGAGCAATTGATCGAATATTTGCCCCAGGAACACAAATCTAAAGCACAAGAACTAGTGTGTAAAGGGCAACTTATTTCTAACAACGCAATAAATGTTCCCTAGATGCTGCAGACACTGCTGCTAGAGGTATAAACACCAGTGTCCTCTTAAGGAGGCATGCCTGGATTCGCATATCTGGGTTCAAACGAGAGGTTCAAACTTTCATATTAAATTCACCCTTTGAGAAGGAACATCTATTTGGCCCAGTGGTAGATTCCTCACTAGAGAAAATGAAGAAAGACACTGAAGTGGCCAAATCCATGGGAGCCCTTCAGTCAACACAAAGCCGTGGTTGCTTTCAGCGCTCTTTTTACCCCTGGGGTTCTAAAATTACCTCCTCGGAGACCACCTCAGTCTATAGGGGCAATAACCAACCAACCCTCACCATCTAGGGGTTACTTCAGAGGAGGTTAGAATTAACAGTGGCAAAGGTAGGGGCAGAGGTTCAAACACATGCGCCTCCCTGCCAATACAAAGCAGTGACTTGCTTCCACTTCCCCCGACCACTTAACTGTCGGCGGAAGACTCAGATTTCCTACCAATGTGGCAGTCCATAACCGACAATTGGGTGCTATAAATTATCCGTTCTGGTTACTGCCTGGAGTTCATCAACACTCCTCTAAACATTCCATAAAGTCTCCTCCAAACATTCCATAAAGTCACACAAACTTTCACCAGATCACCTACACCGCCTCAAACAAGAGGTACAATCTCTACTTCTAAGGGGCTATAGAGACCATACCAACCCAACATCACCGGTCGGGCGTGTACTCCTTTAATTTCCTAATACCCAAAAAGATGGTTCTCTCAGACCAATATTAGATCTGAGAACTCAATCTTTGCATTCAGTAAGATCATTTCCACATGGTAACACTTCAACAAGTACTTCCTCTGCTACAGAAAGGCGACTTTCGGTCTACTCTAGATTTAAGACTCCTATTTTCATATTCCAATACACCCCGCTCATCGCACATTCCTCATGTTTGTGGTAGCAGGTCAACACTTCCCGTACAAGGTACTACCATTCGGAGTACCTTGAACTCTGAATCAGAGTGAGAGAGACATATCGGACTGGCATCTGACCGCTAGCCATAAACATGCCCCACTTAGGAGAGTACATCGAGCTCGTCACCATGAGGCCCAGAGATGTTTTTCCTCTAAATTAAAACAAGCTGAAAGGAGGTGGGGAAGTAATTACTTGCCTGATGATAAAAGTACCTATTCAGCAGCACTTAAAAATTACAATAAAACTATCTTGGCTACAAAAGTGGAATATTTCTCATCAAAAATTGTCACCTCTTCAAATTGATCAAAAGAAATCTTCTCGATAGTTAATGAACTATCTAACCCCGACAGAGTGACACTAAAATCCACACCCTCGCAAACACTGACTCCTTGAACAACTTCTTCATCGATCAGCTGTTAAATCGAGTATCCACATATGCTGGAGCCCTGCTTGTCCAACAATACCGAAGAACTCCTATATTCTGGAAAAGATTCCAGTAATAAGTCAAATATTTTCGGACTTGTTGACAAAAGTAAAATCTGGCTCTCCTAAGGATTGCTGTCCGCCTTGGATCCGAAGGGAAGCCTTTACTGCTCTCCCGAGCCCAGCTATGTCCCTTTTAAACGAGCCATTGTCCCAGGGCTATATACCTGACATTTGTTAAGGACGCTGTCATCCCCGTCCTAAAGAACCCAGGAACGGACCCTAAAATCCTAACCAACTACCCCTATCTCATTGCTACCTTACCTGGCCAAAAGTCTATCTGCCTTTTTGAAGCAGTCGATTATCTGGAAGCACATCAAGCAGGGTTCCTCCCAGCTCACCCCACGGTCCGTTATAAAGACCGTGTTGGACACCTTTCTGGAGAAGGCTGACAGGGGCTCTCCGCAAGCCTAATGCTGCTAGACCTTTCTGCGACATTTGACACAGTCAACCACAATATCCTGGTCGACCGTGTCAAGGATGCAGGAATTCAAGAGTCAGCCCTTGAATGGATCAGCTCCTTTAAAAAAAATATATTACATGCAATCTGCCTAGGCCAATTCACGACCCCAAAGATGAGAACTACATGCGGTGTTCTCAAGGATCCTCACTTTCCCCTCATCTGTTCAACTTATACCTTCTCCCTTTGATCCACGCCCTGAAAAGTTCTGGTCCGCGTGAATTAAGTGGGGGACCACCTGCGCCAGTCTTTCCGCTAGCACCTTGGCAAAGACCTTCCGGACCTGAGGGCCTTGGTCCCTTCCACTGCCCCGTCTCCTCAAGCCAGTCCCAAACGTCTGACGGGGCATCAAAGAAACGGGTCCCCTCCTTCGAGACCACCCTAAGGCGGGACGGGAACAGCAAAGAATAGGGCAACTCCAGATCTCGCAATTGACGCTTCACAGCCATGTAGATGCTCCTCCGTCTCTGAACGGCTGCTGTGTAGTCTGGGAAGAACATCACCTGACCACTTCCCACAGTGAGGTCACCGAGCTTCCTGGTTTCGCAGAGCACCACATCTCTGTCCCGATAGTTTAGGAGTCTGAAAAGGAAAGGGCCGGGGTCTAGCTCCCAGCCTGGGATTTTGTGCCAGCACTCGGTGCGCCCTCTCAACCACAAACTGCGGCGATAGTACCCCTGGGGGCAGGAGGTCACGCAACCAATTCTCGACATACGGCTCTGGATTTCTGCCCTTCGGGAGGCCCACCACGTGAACATTGTTGCGCCGAGAGCGCCCTTCCGCATCCTCTATACAATCTTCCAGTGCGTGGACTCGGTCAATCATATCTTGGAGCGCTATCGTGTGCTTTTGCACCACAGGCTGGATCTCCTGCATTGTCTGGCTTTGCGAAGTAACCTACTCTGCTAGCTTACGAAGATCGGCATGGAGAAGGGTAAAATCTGATGTGACTTTGTCGATCCTCAATTCTAAGGACTCCTTTGTTTGTTCCAGGGTGGTGCCAATCCGTTCCACCGCTGCTAGCACTGTGTCCATTGTGGCCGGAAGAGCCGCTGCCTGGGGCTCCATGCCTCCACTCTGTCGCCCCAGCGAAGGTCCCAAACTGTCGGCCCTCGGCTGCCCATTTTGCGCTTTGTCCCGCAGCTGGACCATGACTAGCTGTTGCGCCGTTGACATCCGCAGGCGGTTGCTGGTTTGTACGGGTCTGATCGGCTACCAGCCACCAGTGTTCAGGTCCCCCAGTTGTGTGTCGAAGAGTAGAACTGCCTTGACGATCCCGCGACAACGCTGTCAATAAAAGAAAGGTGGGGGAAATCCCCTCCTGAATGATCGCCCTCACTGTCAGGATTCTAACCGCTCCGTAGCTTCCACTGGCTCTGGGGGGTTGTTTAGTTTGCAGCGCACCATCCCTGCGCAACACCAGGGTATGCCTCAACTTTGTGCGCCAGGTGTCGCACTATTGTTCCCGTGAAGTCTGCTTTCCCTTTGCCGCACGGAGATGTCTGGGCGCCTCTTCTCTCACCCAGGGTGCTGCCCAGTAGGCTCCACACTGCTCATCCAAGCACTCCCGACTGGCATCCGCTCTTAGGGCGCAGGGGCCTTGGGAACAGCCTTCCCGCGGTACCTTGTAATGACTGAGGCCTTCCCTTTGGTGTGCAGACGCTGCTCACAAAATGGCGGTCAGTCTCCAGTTCGCAGCCCCTCAGGCTCTGTCAACAGGCATTCTCGGCCTCATTAGTCTCAATTCCGCTCAGCATCCCAGGCACAGCCACTCCCAGTGACTTCGATGCCGCTCCCAAGATGTCCTGCCCAGTGCCAAAGGAGGGTCCCCCACTTACTGGGTGATTAAGATGCTTCGCCGCTGGTCTTCCGCATCCTTTGTATGCCGGATCGCTCTCCACAAGGCCGACTTCAGGTGCTCACCACCTCCGACAGGAATCGCCGTGTTTCAGGGCAGGCACCACTCCTAGTGCGCGGAAGCCTTGAGAACAGTTTCCCTTTGGTACCACTTGGTAACTGAGGCCTACCCCCAGGTGCGTGGGCGCTGCTCACAAAATGGCGCTCGTACCCTGGGCCTCCAACTCGCAGCCTCTGAGGCTCAGGCAGCAGGCACCCCCGGCCACAGTCCTCTCCGTTCCTCCTTCCGCACAGCACCCCAGGAAGGGCCTCTCCCAGTGTCGCTGATGTAGCTCCTGTGACGCCCTGCCCAGTGCCAAAGGGGATCCCCACTTACAGGCTTACGGAGGTGCTTCGCCTTTGATCTCCCACTGCCCTTGCGTGCCGGACCGCTCTTCACAGGGCCTCTCGTAGGCGCTCACCGCCCCCGACAGCAATCGCCATGTTGCAGGGCAGGCACCACACATCTGCCTCCCGCCTATGATGCCCCGAGGTCCGCAGTTCTTTGGGCGCAATCTGGGCTGACTCAAAGTTCGGGTCTAGCCCGCCTCCGGTAGTGCCAGGCCGCCCGAGCAAGAAGCCTTGTCCAGGACGCTCCTTCCCTTCCGCACTCCCTGCCCGCAGCAGCCTCTTGGTAGTAGTTCAGCAGCAGCGCCTCTGGTTGTAGGCGCCCGCTGCTCGTGGGGGCGCCCACCGTAGGTGTTCCAGGGCGCAGATCAGGCCGCTGCCGCCGGGGTCTCGTCTCCTCCTCAGGCCTGCTTTCACTCCACCTCACAGGGCCCTATTGCAGTGGCAGACAGCGGGGGTCTCCGCCGCACTGCAGATCGCGGGTTCACAGCCCTGATGCGAACTCAGCAGGGCGCCGCGCTCGTCACAGCCTCGCAGGGACAGGTCGGCAATTCGTCTGTTACCGCCACTCCAACTGAGGCCCCAGCGGCGGCCGTTACCTCGCTCTGCAGTGCGCGCGCTTTTGTCCTCCGCACCGCTCTGCTCCTCTGGGCTGCAGATCTTTCATCCACGCTGCGGGTGTGAAGAGTTACTAGGCTGTAGCAGCTCCTCGCTGCAGCCCCCAGCTCATTACAGACCCAAAGTACACCTCAGTAAGTAGTTGTCAGGATAATACAGGGGTAAATAGACGGAGCACTAGCAGCTCACGTCCGCCATGATGGCTGGCTGGCCACGCCCCCCCCTCTGGAAAACCTCTTTCTCGTAATCACTTCATTAAGGAAAGTGAGTGAATTAAAGGCATTAACCATACAAGAACCATTTTTCCAAGTACACAGAGACAAAGTGGTTCTTCGTACCAATCCTACATTTTTACCTAAGGTAGTATCTGCATTTCACCTAAATCAGTCTGTAGAATTACCCGTATTCTTCCCTCAACCTGATTCAGTGGCAGAACAAGCTTTAAACACCGTAGATTTTAGAAGAGTTCTCTTGTACTATATTGAAAGGACAAAATCTTAAAACAAAAAAATCTTTGTTGCTTTTGCGCCACCACACAAGGGCAATCCTATTTCCAAATCTGGAATTGCAAGGTGGATTGTTAAGTGCATTCAAACCTGCTATGCGAAAGCAAAGAACTCTTAACTGTACCCCCTAGGGCACATTGAACTCGCAAGCTGGGGGCCACTATGGCTTTTTGGGAATCATTCCCATAGTTTAAATTTGCAAGACTGCAACATGGTCTACACCACACACATTCACTAAACACTATTGTGTAGATGTGTTAGCGAGACAACATGCCAATGTGGGTCAAGCAGTACTTAAGACACTATTTCAGACAGCTCCAACTGCTACATGTTAGCCACCACTTTGGGAGGATACTGCTATATAGTCTATGCACAGCATGTGACCTACAGCTTACATGCCTCGAACAGATAATCTAAGAAACTGGAAAAGTGTTTTTACTAGAAAGTATGACTCTAAAATCCATAAATGCCACATGCCTTCTGGGTAGATATGTACATGTCCTGTTAGATTCCTCACAAGCAGTCATCTCCACACTTTCCGACGACCTGTGCGCTCCTTTCACAGAGCGCATTGGAGTTGGTCGATCTTGTTGAGAAACTCCTGCTTTTTACCAGATGTGTGGATTGCACTAGGGGACCACCCGTCCGATGGATCTTGGCCCTTTGGTGCCCAAGCAGATTGCATTCGAGAGGTTAAAAAAAAAATCCCTTGGTCTCCAAACACAACCTATAGACTACCGTCAGTTTCAAATGTTTTGTGGCTTCAGCAGGAGCCTTTCAGTTTGAGACAGTCAACAGCAGCAGGAGTAGGCAAATCTTCCACTACAAACAATGCGGGTGAAGCAAAGGCCAAACACAAGCTATCCTGCTACCTCCTCTTCTCCAGCCACCGCAGAGAAGCAGCCTTGGTTCTGCCTTAACTGAATACAACCAGCTCTTTGTAGGATGGGTATTCTCCTTTCCACAAGCTTGGAGGGCCACAACTTCAGACATTTTGGTGGAGAGGGATATACCCTACCCTCCCAATAAACTCACCGCACCCCCATCTTCTGGCCAAATATGCTCCCACCAGCTCATGGAACAAGACATTCAATCTTTGCTACTCAAATGTGCATTGGAGTTTGTACCAGAGGTTCTGCTTGCACTGGAAGCAGAAGACTAGATGGTGTTTGTTGACCATGGGGCTGGTACTTGGCACCACATTGGCTCAAGCCTTCCCTCCTCTCCATTGAGTTCAAGATATTCAGGCTATGACCCCTTTGCTTCATGGTGGAACAATCACTCCAGTCCTAACGATCTTATGCCTGCACAGTCTGCGAGCCTGCATTTTTCTTGTTGCCCATGTGTGATGGCATATTGGGGCACCCATAGGTGCATCAATAGGAAGCAGTTCTAACACTATAGAGATCTCCAAGCAGTATCCAAATCTCCAGTGACAGTTTAGCGGATCTACGTTGGTGGAGTGTGAACAGCAACCTTGAACAATGACAGTCGTTACACCTTCTCCCTTCCATGACAATGGTGATAAAGGATACCTCCACTCTGTGGGAGCCTTTGTGGAGGAATTGGAGATCAGAGCACTCTAGTTTCCAGAGGAACAGATGTCTCACAATAGTCTGAAGTTGCAAGTGATACATCTGGCACTTCAGGCCTGCCTTCCTTTCATTTGCGCTCAGCCAGTCCAGATCATTACAGACAACACAACCTCGATGTGGTATATCCACAAATCAGGGAGAGTTAGGTCGCAACTCCTCTGCCGCGAAGCTCTGCAACGCTGGTCCTAGGCTCTGGACCATCCTATCTACCTAGTAACAAATCACCTGGATGGAATTCTCAATGTGCGAGCAGGTACTCACCCAGCGTCACAGGCCACACAATTTTTAAGCTTTGGAGACTCCTCTGATAGACTAGTTTGCCACTCACAAGCCCATTCGCTGCCCGATATTCTGTGCTCTCCAGTATCCAAAGCAGGGAGCATCGGGGGACAAATTTCGCTTGAGGTGGAACTTTTCTCTTCATTGCACATTTCCTACCATACTTTTTGATTCCTCAGTTGTTGAAGCTGTGCTTCAACCAAGCCCAAGTAATCCTAATTGCCCCAGATCGACAATGAAGAAGTCTTATTCAGAGCCTATTCACCTCTCCCTGGGCTTTTCGTTCCATCTGGGACTGTTCTCAAGTGGTTCACTTCCTTTCTACACAACAGGACGCAGAAATTCAAGAACAACCACCTGATGTCCTCGCCAATACCTGTATCGTTAGGCGTCCCCCCAGGATCCTCCCTATCCCCAACTTTGTTCAACCTAGTAATGGAACCTCTCACCACCTTGCTACAAGCATCCAATGTACTCTTTCACATGTATGCCGATGACACCCAACTATATCTCAAATTACAATCCCCCAAAGACATTGTACTCCTGAACTCAACGATCAGAAACACCCAATCCTGGCTCGCAGATAATCATCTCAAACTCAATGCTCTGAAAACAGAGTTCTTTCTGATCTCACCTCCCGAGAAGATCTCCACCACTCAAACTTGGCTAAATCACCTAACTGCACTCAATGTCCAACCCACCATCGTGGACTCAGCAAAATCATTAGGCATAACACTCGACACCAACCTCAACATGCAGCAACATATCAGCAAGGCGCAACTAAAGGAGCGAACTACCAAATCAATACCCTAAGGAAACTTAAACCCTTCCTCCCAACCAAAGACTTCCAAACTGCAGTACAAGCACTAGTCCTCCCTCGAATAGAATACGGCAGCACAGCCCTCTGCGGGCTCCCGCTAACTTCTACCGCACCCCTAAGAGCTTCTCTAAACGCTGCAGCGAGACTAATCACTGGGTCAAAAAAGCACTCGCATATCTCCCCTGACTTTAAATCTCTGAACTGGCTGCCTTTTGAAGCCAGAATACATTTGAAAATCGCCTGCATGACTCACAAGGCTGTACACTTGAGCTCACCCGGATACCTCACCCAGAAGCTGACAATCTCTGGCGGTTCTAGAAACACTAGAGGCACAAAAAATCTTCTGCTAAAACCTCGAAGATTCAGGAAGGAAAAAACGTATAAATGCTCCTTCTCAGGAATGGCACCCAGGATATGGAACTCACTCCCTCCTGAAACCAGACTCATCTCCTCCGTCGCACTCTTTAAGAAAGAAGTAAAAGCTATCCTCATAGCCAAATACACTTGATCTATTAACGTGATTCTTAGTCTCTGCACCGATCTGTATTATTTGCTCGATCCCTTCGATGATTTGTATTACTTTTTATTTACTCACCTGACTGTCTATGCTCACACTTATGTATTATTTGCCTTATTAATGTACCTGCTTTACCATGCTCCCTCATATACCTACTTATTATCTACAATTGCGCTATAGCGAATGGCCTGTTTGCACCCTCATGTTTGTAGTCCCCGCTTTGTAAAGCGCTCTGATATCTGCAAAGATCTGGTCCGCGCTATATAAAACTTTCAAAATAAATAAAATCTGACAGACTTCTTACCACAGATTCTTCAACTTTTGAATACTCCCTACCTTTCACACTTAATTGAGAAAATGTTCAGCTGTACTCCATGTCAATAGGTGGCACCAGCGCAGTACTTAATTTGAGCCGGTGATTTCCAGTGCTGAGCACCAGCACTTAATTGGTTTCCGGTGATCAGTACCGGGACCTAATTGTCAACCCCACACTTAGGGCAGTCTGCAACATGGTGGCACTGCTCATGTAATTTAGAGATGAGCAGTATAACTGTTGTTTAAGAAAACAATATACATTAAAAAATTACTAATACCTGCCTCCCCAGACATTCCTTTAGCTTTGGGGACCTGGAATAATCTGAACTGTCGCATTTACATGTGAGAGAGATCATTAGTATTTGCTTTGGTAGCGATGACTAGGGCGATCGGTGATGCAAGCTGCAGTGGCCTCCTGGTCAGAGCCCTGGCACTTAATACTTTACAAATTGAGCACTGCACCAGCGACTCATTCTACATCTGTCTCTTTTGCGGGGCTATATAAACGCCATCCATGTGCCCTGACTTCAGTTCTTCCCTGCCAACAGACGCTGGTCCAGAGCTTCCCCTTGTATGTTTGATGATTTCTGAAAAAATATTTTCAGTTTGCCAGAGAAAATGTCAACCCCCAAATCTACAGGGTTCAAACCCGGTGGGGAATGTCACTACCAGATGTTTGTGACTGGCCCACTGGTCTGTGGTGGCTAGGGTCAGACCACAACTTCAAGGCCTGCAGGGATTGGACCTTGAGGCAACCTATGGCGGTTCAACACAAGGAAGTTCAGCTCTCTGCCAGCTGAGTCCTCTGGATTTGTTCTGGCCGGACTTCAGTACCTGCTCCCTCCCTGGCGCCACAACTCTTGCCAGAAGATGTTCCATTGATGATATGCTGGCGCCATCAACCCCAGACAAAAGTCAACCTAGAGTGCTGGCTAGTTCCGCAACCACAGCTGTGCACTTTTTTTATTTTTTTATTAGAGCGAGCCACAGCAACAAGTTCTGAGCCTCTTCCACTCATTCATGCTCTAACTGATACAGGTTTTCTGGATATAGGTCAAACCCTGCTCCGGCCCACCTGTTAATCAACAGATAGCCAGGCAACACCTCCATGCTGCTGGCGACCCAGATTTTACTAGCCTTTGCCTGAGAACCTTGTGGTGCAGGCATTGTCCAGTAAAGGGCAAAGCTGAAGCTGATGAATCTCCGATTTGGAAACAGCCAATTTCTTGGAGACGCCCCTACATGGAAATTGATGAGTAGTGATAGGGCGTGTCTCCTCTGTTATTACAAGAGGGAAGACATTTGTCATATCATCTGTAGCTGCCCTGCACTAATAGAGGAACGTAGGAGGCTGTTACGGTCGGACTTTAATAGTCAAATTATACGAACATGCAGACAAGCAGTCATAGCCAGTTTACAAGGAGAAAGCTTGCAATTCACGGGTAGACTTTTAAAGTTTATAGAAATAGTGGGGAAAAAATTGCTTAACTGTGGACAATAAGGATGGTTTTATCTAGATTTGTTTTTATACATTGATGAAAAGTTTCTTTTAATTGTGGTCTTGTATGAAATGTAAGAAGAATTGTATAATGTTGTTTTAGTTGTGAGTTTTTAGTAACTGAACAATAAATTTTTTCATTTCAGTAAAGTAAATCCAAACTCTTTTCCCACTGCTCCCCCCGACCTTAAATCAAAGAGAATGCAAACCTTCAGGAAAAGCATTTACTCCTCTAAAAGCTTGGCCCTTGGCTATGTGAATGCCAAATGCCTCCTAGGCTGCTTCTGTCATGCCATGTGGTGCCTAGGTATTGTCTGTCGTCCTGGAAGAAGTTCAAGCCATGCAGGACAGTCATGATGCGGCCAAATTCACCATTCAATGCAACTGATTCTCCTCAAAGAGCTATCTACACGTGTGTCCCTGCCCATGATTGCTGGAGACGTCCAGCTTAGCCACATGAAGAGGTCAGTTGTTTTCTGAATTTATGGGGACAAAGCAGACTCTGCCGTAGAGCGCTTGAAAGATAGCTGGGCCACAGCGCACGCTGAGCCTCACTGCTCCCACCCGCATTAACAAACTTGCACCCTCCGTAACTACGGTAGGGGTTTCCAGTACTGCCATCCGCCTCAACCGGTGCAACAGTTGCCGCTGCCTTTTCATGGCAGCAGTGTCCACCGGGACAGTGAGCTGCCCAAACTACTGCTACTCCAAATGCCGCCCACCCACCCCCCAAAGGCTCTTTAACATGTCCTTGCAGGCACACATCTCACCCTGGTGTAGGCAGGGTTCAAAATTTTCCACCAGGGTGGCAGGTGATAACTTGGGACAAGTGGGTCTGTAGATGCTGCTCCCTCAAGCCCCTTGGTAGCCACGGCCAGAGGTCTGCCCAGTCTGTCACCCACCTCCAGCCTCCAAACCCCCTTAGTTTGACTATCACCATCACAAGTAACTAGTCTGCTGCATGATCGGGCTCCACCTACCCGGCTGGCAGTCCATAACATTGGGCAAATGGTTACTCCAAATTGTTCAGCTGGGTAGTACCTAACCATTTCCCGAAACTCAACTGCATTTTCCACCATCCTCAAAGGCTGACAGAGGACCACCTGCCTCTTTTAGCATGAAATCCAAGCAGTTTTGGCCAAATGAGCCACAGCAATGGTCCTTGTGCCAAAAGTCAGCATTGGTTATTCCCACTAATTCCTGGTGCTGAAAAGGAATAGGTCCCTCTGACCCGTATTATACGGCCCCTACAATGCCTTCCTGTGGAGACAAGTTCAGGAAGCTCACTATTGCCCAAGCCTTGTTTGCCTTTGACCCTGGAGACTGAGTCAAAGTGCTGGTCCTGTACAATGCTTATTTCCACATTCACGTCCTGTAGGCTGGAGCATTTTCAGTTTTCTATGCTTTCTTTTGGCCTTTTCAGTGCCCCTCTTGTGTTCAAAAAAGAGCTGATGGTGGTTGCAGCACATCTTCGGAGGTCAGGGTAAGGCAGGCTCTCACTCGGCAGTTGTCGCTTGCTCCCGACTACAGCGAACCTCCTGACCTCATTGGGTTCACTAAAACCATGTCCATATCACACCTAACTCCTGCAGAGAAGCTCCCTTTCACTGGAACCATTCTGAACACTATGCCCTTGAGCACAGAGTCCAGGCCATTTGGACTATAATCTGATGCATCTGAAAGAGACTATTAGTTGTAGGTTCCTTATCTTAGAATTACTCCCAGGCGTCAGACTGGATCCGGGTAATTTTTCTCTTAGCAGTACCCCTGCGTGTCGGAAGGTGGTGTCGGTCGACTCTGCGTCGTGGTCGCCAGGATGACGTCTCTGTGCCTACTTTGATGCTGCTCTGTGCTCTTCCATCAGTTCTTTCTTTTTCCTAGCCAGCTTAGCGAGCTTGCCCCTTAGTCATTTTTTGGCTAAACTTTTTTTGACCTTTGTCAACATCTATCTATTTTTTTTTTTCCTGAGTCTTTGACTCCTAGTGCACGAGGGATGTCCCATCTGACTGGCTTCAAGCCTTGTGAATCCTATCACATGCTAATGTCTGTGATGGATTCGCACCTCGTGTGCCTCTGGTGCCTGGAGCTCGACCACGACCCGAAGTCGTGCTCCGAGTTAGGCCATGAATCCAAGTCTTTGCGGGTGAGGTCCCGAAAGCTTTGGGAGGCCCGGCAGTCAGCTTTGTGCAGCTCGAGGTCCCTGTCGAGAGGGAGGTCGCAGGACCGGTCGCAGAGTCACCACCATCACTCCTAATCAACGTCTTCGGGTAAGTCGAAGCACAAGAAGGCGAAGAAGCACAGTTGCTCTTTGGCTTCTCCCCGTCCTTTGGCTCTGCCTGCATAACCTACTGGGACGGCTCGGAGCTTTCCTCCCTTCCTGGTAGCCGGAGCATCCCCTGCCCAGCTTTGTGTCTGTTACGAACCCCTCCTCTCCATATTTGGGCAGCCTGACTCTACCTGCGTGCCTTCGAGCTCCGCTAACTCTGCTGGGCCTCTAGGCCTTCGTTGCCGGCGGCTCTGGCTTCGGCGCTGCAGGTATCCAGACCTGGATCCTGAACGGTGCCAGTTCACCTCACGACAGCTGCTCCGGCACAAAGTCTGACAACGCCTCCAATGCCAGTTGTGTCCCCAGCCCGTGTCGACCCTGGCCTCAGCCTCGTCTTGGACATGGAACCAGACCGATGTCAACTGACGCAGGTACCGGTGCCGACTGATACTTTTATACCACTGTTCTCCCCTGGCATTCCCTATTGCCCTGAGTGGCAGCCAGAGGAAGGTTAGGAGGACTGGGAGGGGTCTGTTGACCCTTTGGCAGACCAGCTGGAGGAGCCGGACTGGAGAGGAGTTGGGGTGCAGGGGGGGAGCCAGTGGTCTGGATACCTCCCCAGACCTTGGCATGCTTTCTTCCTCTTTCGTGGCCACGGAGGAGGGAGCCTCCTATACTGTGGTGTTCCATAGGGTGGCTGACGCCTTGGGCTTTAAGTTTCTATCGTGGCAGTCAGGACACATCTCCTGATGGAGGTGCTTCAGCCGGCAGTGGCCTCTTCGGAGCCCCTGCTGCTGTTCAATGAGGCCCTCAGACATCCTTCTAGGCCTAGCACAGGGGCTGATAGGATAGGATGATTGCTAGACGCCACAGACCGGCTCTGGGTGACACCATTTTCCTCTCCCAACACCCTGCCCCAGAGAGCTTGGTGATCAAAGCCTCAACATCCAAAGGGAATCCAAGAAGCTGGACCATCTTGGGAAGATGATGTTCTTCTGCTAGCTTAGGACTGTGGTCGGTGAACACCACATGTCTCTTGGGCCGTTAGACCCACTCTGTGTCGGATACAGTTGCGCAGGTACTGCCACAGTGTCCGGAGGAGGCCTGGGTCACACTCCCCTTTGCAGTTGCAGAGGGAAGAGATGCAGCAAAGTTCGCCATCTGCTGTGGGCTGGACACCTCCGACTCACTGGGTAGAACGATTTCTACATCAGTAGCACTAAGACGCTAAACCTGGCTGAGATCCACTGGCTTCTCTGGGGATGTCCAATCGACTCTTTTGGACATGCCCTTTGATGGCTGTCATCTGTTTGGCGACAAGGCGGTCCATGCGCTCGAGCGCTTCCAGGATTCTAGAGCTACGGATGATCCTTGGGCCTCGCTGCCACCTCTCGTCCTGCGCAGTCTGCCTTTCACCCCTTTTGTGGCTACTGAAAGGGTGCCCCACCACGTTCCGCTTAGGGCCAGAGGCCGGCACAAGCTACCCAGCCTCTGCTTAGCCGGGGACGTGGGCCCCAACGCCGTGGGTCTGGGGGCCAGCGGTCTGGCCAGTCCACCAGTGCCCCCTCTGCAGCATCCTCTAAGCCTTCTTGGTCTGACATTTCAGGGCCACCAGTTGCCAGTGGGCGGCAGGATCTGCCATCACCTCCCCCACTGGCACATCATCACGTTAGACAGCTGGGTTTTGCAGGTAGTCGGAAGGGGCTACTCCCTCCCCTTCAAGACTATCCCTCTCTCCATGTCACCAACACTCGCATGTCGGAGGATCACTTGGCCCTTCTCTGTCGGGCAGTTACGGCTCTCTTGGCTAAGGGAGCTATTGGGCGAGTCCCTGTCCCAGAAGTATCTTGTGGTGGTTACTCAGACTCTTTTCTGGGGCCCAAGAAGGACAAAGGCCTGCGTCCTAACTTGGATCTCAGGGATGTCAACTGATTCGAACTGGAAGAAGTTTGAAATTTTGTCATTAGCTCAGGTTCTGTCTGCCCTCAACCATGAAGACTTGATGGAGGGTTTGGACTTGCAGGATGCTTACGTTCTCATTCCTGTCTGGCCGGCCCACAGACGTTCTCTACAGTTCAAGGTAGGCCACGAGTATTTTCAGTTTACTGTGCTCCCCTTCAGCCTTACCAGCGCCCCTCGGATGTTCACGAAAGTGATGGCGGTGCTCGCAGCTCATTTGCGCAGATTAGGGGTGTCAGTCTTCCCCTATCTCGACGACTGGTCGCCCCAGACAGTCGGCCACCTCCAGACTACTGCCGACCTCCTGCACTTGCTGGGGTTTTCCATCAATGTGCCGAAGTCACACCTGTGTACCTCTCAAAAGCTCCTCTTCATCGGTGCGGTTCTGGATTAGTGACAGTTTCGGGTTTATCCTCCCGAACAGCGGGTTCGGGATATTCAGGCTCTGATTCCGATCTTTCAGCCTTTATCCCGTGTCTCGGTCAGGTTGACGCTGCGGCTTCTGGGGCGGATGGCCACCTGCATCCTTCTGGTGCATCACGCCATGTGGCGGATGCAGGCTCTGCAGTGGGACCTGAAGTTTCAGTGGGCCCAGCATCAGGGCAACCTGTCCGGCCACGTCCTGATCTCTGAGGGCACTGCGAGACAGTTGCAGTGGTGGCTCACGGACCGCGATTGGGTCAGCGACAGATCCCTCTCCCTGCCCCAACCAGAGCACGTAGTTGTGACGGAATCGGCCCTCCTGGGCGGGGGGGCCACAAGGGAGAGGCGAAGACCAGAGGCCTCTGGTCTCCGGCGTCACATCAACCTTCTGGAGCAGCCGGCGATTCGGCTTGCACTGAAGGCATTCCTTCTCATTGTCCGGGGAAGTGTAGTGCAGGTGTTCACAAACAACACCACCGCCATGTGGTACTGCAACAAACGAGGCGGGTGGGCTCTGCGCCTCTGGCAAAGACTGGAACACCAGGGCGTCACCCTGGTGGTTCAACACCTGGCAGGTTCCCTGGACACCAGGGCGGACGAACTCAGCAGTTGGTGCATGATGGATCACGAATGGCGTCTGAACTCTGACGTGGCGCACGGCCTCTTTCGGCAGTGAGGAGAGTCTTGGTTAGATATAATCGCCGCCGAAAAGAACGCGCAATGTCATCAGTTCTGTGCGTTGGAATTTCAAAGTCGGCACTCGCTCAGAGATGCTTTTCGTCGCGAGTGGAGTTGCGGTCTGTTGTATGCCTTTCCGCCTATACCACTCCTGCCCAGAGTGCTGAAGAAGAGGAGGCGCGACCGGGCCCAAGTCATCCTTGTGGCTTCGGACTGGGCACGAAGGTACTGGTATCCCGATCCCGAGCAACTCAGCATGTCAGTCGATTCCCCCCCCCCCCCATCCCCCCCTCCCTGATTCGTCTGCCTCTTCGGGAGGACCTGTCGCAATCTGGGCACTATCAAGGGCTACCTCTCTGCCATTTCGGCCTTCTTAAGGCTTCCTGATCTGCCTTCCCTTTTCAAGTCCCCTGTTGTAAATAGATTCTTGAAGGGCATCACTCACATGTTTCCTCCTGTTCCTTTCTTGATGCCTCAGTGGGACTTGAACCTTGTTCTGACTTTTTTGATGTGCGCTCCTTTCGAGCCACTTCACAATTGCCCTCTTAGTCTTCTAACTCTTAGGAATGCATTCCTGGTTGCCATCACCTCTGCCAGGAGAGTGAGTGAGCTCCAGGCTTTCTTCAAGCCTCCTTTCCTTTCTGTCCATCCGGATAAGGTTGTTTTAAGAACGCGTCCCTCTTTCCTGCCCAAGGTAGTCACATCCTTCCACATCTGGCAGTCTATCACCTTGCCCACCTTCTTTCCGATTTCCCTCGAAAGAGGAAGAGCGGCTCCACCGTCTGGACCCAAAACGTGCGCTCTCATTCTATCTGGACCGCACACGCCAGATATGGGTGGATGACCAGCTCTTTGTTGGTTACGTGGGCGCTAAGAAGGGACGGGCGGTGCACAAATGAACCATCTCTCGGTGGGTCGTATTGTGCATCAAGGTTTGCTACTCCTTGGCTAAAAAAGGAGCCTCCTGTTGAGCTGAGGGCCCATTCCACTCTGGCCACGGCAGCTACTACTGCCCTGGGTCGGGGAGTCCCCTTGAAGGACATCTGTTGGGCAGCTATGTGGGCCTCGCTCCACATGTTTGCTAGACACTACTGCCTGGACAGCCAAGTCCGGAGAGATGGCTTCTTTGGCCGTTCCGTTCTCCAGGACTTTCTGGTGTGATCTTGGTTCGCAGACCCACCACCTGGGTTGGTATTGCTGGGGTATCTGTTCTAAGGTAAGGAATCTAACTAACGTGTTTCTTTCAGATGAACAAGTTACTTACCTTCGGTAACGATATATCTGTAAGAAACATTAGTTAGTTAAATTCCTTACCGCTCACCCATCCTCCCCGTTCTGCGAACCGACATCTAGGGTTAAGGTACATCCCTTTTGAGGGCCCTAGTTTCATTGCATCAATCTCTGTTTTTATCATGGCTCTCCGTTTCTGGCGCGGAAAAATGGTGTATAAGAACTGACGTCAGCGCGCGAGGGTGGCGTCTAAGTACTCCGTCATCCCGGTGCCAACGACGACAGACGCGGAGCCGCAGACGACGCCTATCGACGCGCAGGGGTACTGCTACGCAAAACTTTCCGGATCCAGCCTGACGCCTGGGGATATTCTAAGTTAAGGAATCTAACTAATGTTTCTTACAGATATATCATTACCGAAGGTAAGTAACTTGTTTGTCGGACCCAAAGCCGGGCTCAACGTCCAAACCCACACCCAGCTCTAAGCCTGCTCCCACGTTCGGGGCAACGCATCATCCGACGTCGGTCGACGTCGAGGTAGCGTCCCTCGTGGAGGCCGTCAACGTCCAGTCGACTCAGACACAGCGCCCACTGACGCCGCTGTCGACTAATTAATCGCCGCCGGTTTCCATCCATCCATTCAACACCGGTGTCCATGCCTCGAGTTGACCTCCCTCTGTATTCCTCGTTTCTGTCTCCTCATGTAATCCCCTTGTTTCCTCAGGATTGGGGCAGCTAAGAACACTGCACACACGCGCTACCTCTCAACAGAGAACAGACCTGTAGGTTGGTTTAACCAGCTTTATTCTGCACCGCACACCAAAATAAGGGGTTACAGCATGCAAGCTATCACGGTGAACCGTTCACCTTGGCTCCAACCGTCCTCTGCACGAATGCCGGTCCCGGCATTCACCAACAGAGGACACCGTGCTAAGCAGTGGCCGACAATGCCACTCAATCTTATGATGAGGGTGATGGAATTCCTCAGGTCGTCCCCCGCATGAGTGTCGGTCCCGACACTCTCCAACTGAGGGCTAACACGTGTGGCAAGGATCCTTGGGTTTGCGGCTTTCAGTGTTCACACACTCGAAACCCTCGGGTGGGGACAGGGGCCAAGGATAAACGCTGGAAGCGCCCCTCGCGCTCGATAACCCTCGAGCGGGGACTGGGGCAAGGTATATACAAAGGTAGCGTCTCTCGCGCTCGATAACCCTCGAGCGGGGACTGGGGCAAGGTATATACAAAGTTAGCGTCTCTCGCGCTCGATAACCCTTGAGCGGGGACTGGGACGAGGTATATACAAAGTTAGCGTCTCACGCGCTCGATAACCCTCGAGCGGGGACTGGGGCAAGGTATATACAAAGTTAGCGTCTCTCGTGCTCGACAACCCTCGAGCGGGGACTATGGCAAAGGTCTGGCAGCCTGGGCGTCTCTCCTGCTCGATAACCCTCGAGCGGGGACTGAGGCACAAGTATAGCAAGTACAGGCTCCCGTTGGCGTTGTCTCAAGCTCGGTAACCCTCGAGCGGGGACGGAGTGTTTGCACCCGCAGGTTCGTGTCCCTCGCGCTCGTTGCCTTCAAGCGGGGAATGCAGCGCCTCTGACAACAGCGGTTTGCAAACTGCTTACCCGAGACCGATGCTCTCTGTTGGTGATGCTTGTCTCAGCGTCTGGTCTCACCTTCCGTCTAGTGTAAGTGTTCGGCAACCTGAACACGGAATATCCGACGCCGCGTCCTGCCACCGATGTCTGTTTTATGGCGGTGTCTGCTTCCGTCCCACGTGGTGTCTTCCTGGGATTTGTAGTTCAAGGCGTGGGGTTTTTGGGACTTGTAGTTCCGGACTCGCTTCGCTCGTTTGCGGGACGTTCAGCTGCTGCGTGTCCTAACACCTCAGCAGGGTCGGGAGACACCAGTATCCGCTACAGCCTTTTCGGACGCTGCTGCTTCCCCTGGTTGGGAGCCACTGGTGCAGGTCCCTAGTGTGGCATGGCCTTCGGGTCTTTCCCCAACCCCGCTCTTTATGGCAACTGGGAGAATTAGTCTCCAACCGTCTCCTACAAGACGGCCTCTTGTCCCCTCCTAGGGTGACTACTGAGGTAGGGGCCGCCCATGCACGGACTATCAACCGGGCAGCTGCTTTCCGCCTCCTGTGGTACCCCTCATTCCCAATCTCTTAATGGATCTGCTTCATCTCGAGCCCATTACCATGGAGCCCTTGCCCTTTGGGGTGCTTTATTAGAAGGCCTGTGTGGCGCATGGGCATGGCCCTCTTCCGGAGCCCTGGTTGATCGGCCCATTGCTAGTAGGCACTGTCCTGCCCCAGGGGATCCACTTTGTCTGTCCCTCCACCCTACTGCTCAGGGCCTGGTAAATCAGGCGGATTTTGGGTTATAGGATTCTTACACTTTGCCCTTGTTTCCTCCCACCCGGGAACCAGGTGGGTGGATGCATGTGGAAGAGCGCTTTTTGTTGCTTCTAGCGCGGCCACCCGCGCTTTAAACAATACATGTGTGTTTGCACGTGTGTCCTCTGCACTCTGGGACTCCGTGGCTAACCTTCCTTCCCTTCTGGAGAAATTGCGCTCGGAGCGTCTCAGTCTTGTCCACGGCAAGGAGATGGCACATTTTTCAATACGCTCCTCCCTGGATACCGCAAACTTTGTGGGACATGCTCTTGCACGGTCGGTGGCTTTGCGCCGCCATGTCTGGATGCTTGACAGCTGATTCCCTGATAATATTCGGGAGAGCCTCCAAGACATGCTTTTTAATGAGATATATCTTTTTTGTGTCCCATGCGGACTCTGCGATTTCCCAGGCTTCTGTCAGGGCTACCGTAATTCTGCTGTGTCACTGACTCACTATCTTCTTGGTTGCGGGTCTTTCGTTATGGCTCGGTTTTTATCAGACCGGTTGGTGTCTCTGTATTGTCTGTACAGCCGTATGGCTGTTGGTTTTGTTTTCAGTCTTCTGACTATTTTGCCAAGAGGACACCCCTTTCTTGCCAGGGGTTGATCCTTGCCCTTTGTGGGGTTATTGGCTGGTAGCAGGTGACTGCATTTGCCTTTGTTCGCTCCTGTCGAGTTTTCATTATGGGTATCCCTCTGGGATTCATATACCCCTTTACTGCGCCCCGCAGGGTCACATCGCTCTGTTGTCTGTGGTGCTTCCGCTCCTGGTCTAGGTCTATGCGGTGTAGTATCTACCTCGCATGGCCGGGCATTATTCTTTTTGTCACTTAGTCCGTTCTTTGACGCCAGCCCCTTCTGGGTTGTTCTCGCCAGTAGGGGGTTGCCGTGGGCCTCTCAGTTATACAATTGTTATGGCCTTTTGGCTTATTCCCCAGCAATTTTATCTACATCCCAGCTGCTTCCACGCAGGGATTTCTACGTTCTGCTGGCATTCTTACTGTGGCGAGTTCGTGGAGCTGGTTCTCCTATAACTTCGCTCTGCCTGGCGTCTAGGACCCGTGAGTTGGTTCTGAGTACTCCCTTGTTAGGCTCTTCTTTTCTTCTAATTGTCCTGCGAGGGGAATACTCTCTCTTCCAGACTGGAGGCAGACGCTGCTTATAGCCTGGACTAGTTCCACCTTCTGTATAAAGGCGGGCACTTTTGAGTGTACCCTAGTCCCTGGGTTTGGCCCAGTTTCTGCATCCTCTTGAGGCGGTTTCTGCACCATGATCTTCCTAATGGCTTGTGCGGGCTTTCCTGCCTTGGTCTTGGCCCTGTCCTTGTACATCACCAGCTCTTCTCTGGCGTTTGTGGGCAGCTGCCGCCTTGCTATTGTGCAAATCTCAGCTGTTCCTGCTGTCTTGCTTCCTGGTGCTCCTCTGTTTTGGTACTACAGGCACCCTCTGGCCGCGTAGGATCGTCCTTCTGGTTGTGTATGGGCATCCTTTCAATGCTCTCACACGTCTGGCTGACGAGGGTATCTGCAATACTTTTCTTCTGTGGTACACACAGGGGTGATACGCGTTCTCTCCACCATACCACTTACCAGTCTTTTGAGCCCATAGGTTCAGTTCAACTTCTTGTGAGGTACTGAACTCCCTTTTCACACCAGTTTCTTTACTGGGTATGTTTTTGTTCCATTTCGGCCCTTGCTGGGCATTGGTCGGTATCCTGCTGCCTTCGTTTCTTTACAGGAGCAGGTTCAACAGTTTTTTACTCTGTTCGAGTTGTGTAGCTGGGGTTAGCTCTGACTTCTTGTCGACACCTTGGATCCTGCGGATCCTTCATGCCCCCCCTTGCTCGTCTTCTTTCGAAGTTTGGCATTTTTCGCTCAGGCACCAGCGTGCTGGCTTGGTGTTTTCCTTCTCGCCTCCCCTCTTAATATAGGGGTTTTCGTGTTATTCTGGATGGGCTGTGGTGCCTTAGCCTCCCCTTGATTCCCGCACTCTTCAGAGCATAGGGGTCTGGTGGTTGGCTGCGCTGTCATTTCTTTCCCCACTGTGTTTCGCCCATATTTGGCAACACTCTTTTGGTCATGTTATTGATGACTAGGTTTTCTCTGGACCTTAGTAGGGTTCAGTCGCAATTCCGCCTCCCATAGGGGTATGGCTTTTGTATCTATTTTAAGTTAAGGAATCTGCGGGTAAATGTCTCTATCAGATGAACAAGTTACTTACCTTCGGTAACTATGTATCTGGTAGAGACATAGTCTAGCCGCAGATTCCTTAACGCCTGCCCATCCTGCGACTACCTTTTCAGGTTTGGCTTCTTGCCTTCGCCTCCCTTTGGGTGGCTTTATTTCTCTGCGCGGTGACCTCTTCACTCAGACTCACGAGCTACATTCTGTTTCGTGGCTCTGCTCTACCCATCCTTGTGATTGGACGGTAGGCCCATATGCCATGTGTACTTTACAACCCTTACCCTGGGTTGCCTGTTCTGAGTCTAAATCCTTCTACTACCCCCCCTGCCCCCCTCCCTTTCTTCAACCGCTTGAGGTCTCTTGCCTCCCATGCTCTCTAGCCGTTGCAGTCTGACAATGCTGCATTCGGTAGGTCCCTTATTCGGATCGGACGTCTCCTTGTGGGTTACACCTTATGGTAGTTTGTCCTTACTCCTGAGTTCTGGACTGGTTGTCCTTCACGGTCATATGTTTCGTTGCTGCCTTTCTGCCGGCTGCTGTGATGGTTCACCAAGGAGCTTTTGCTCAATGTTAAGTTTTGTGCCTCTGGTGGCACAGGCTCACACAGGCCAAGTGTTCAAATCCTGCATATACTCTGCATCTTCTTCTGCCTCCGGGGGAGGTTTTGGACTTAACAATTACGGGGGTGCTCTGTTCTTTTCCCTCCCTCAGTTTACAATATACGGCGCATAGCATTGTTCTTCTATGGTGGTTTTTCACCATACCTTGTTTTTTCTTTTTCTGCACACTGTTCCTATATTTCAGTTTCTGGTGGTGGCTTCGCGTTCTGACGCGGAAAAGTCTTCTGACAAACTGATGGCTGGGCATATATGGCTCCGCTGACGTCACATCTATGGACGACGTCAGGGGAGAGCCGTGTGGCACCGCCCTCCGGCGCGCGGAGGTGCTGCTGCGCCAAATTTTCCAGACCAGTCTGATGCCTGGGGATATTTTAAGTTAAGGAATCTGTGGCTAGATTATGTCTCTACCAAATACATTGTTACCAAAGGTAAGTAACTTGTTCGATAGGCCCACTTCTAACTTCGGCTACCTTAGCATTCGGTTCCCCTAGCTGTGTTGCGCCTTGTCTAAGGAATGTGGGCCATGCAGACTTGCATATCTGACATGAATGGTAGTTTTCTCCCTTTTCCCCAGTCCATTATTAGGCATGTTTTAGCTAGCTTAACTCTTGGATTTAGCTCCAGGAGTTTGTTCCTAGTAAAATGGGACTGCTGTTGGGAAGTTAATCCAAATCTGGCAGCATGGCTGGCGCTGAGCGCGGGCCTCGCACGGATGGCCACAGACTGGCTTGCCTTTGGCGTGCCTGCTGCGCGGACACGATGATGCTGTCAATTTGTAGTCTCCTATGTGGGATGGGGCGTGTTACCAGTTAGGATCCTAATGTCCAAATCATGTGAGGCAGGGACAGTGCTTCTACGCGCTCCTATAATCGTGCACGAATTAAAAATAAAGCAAGTTAAAGGCAATAACTAGAAAGCAAAAGTTAAAAACAAACTGGTAGGAAAACCAGTGATGGATAGCTGCTTCGTTGCGGGAGACGGGCACCTCCCGTAGCACGATATGTGCTAATACAAGGAAACAAATGTGATCGGATAAAAGACTGTTCCAATCAAAAGTGGATTGTTGGGCCGGTAGTTGGAGAGGTCATCAGGGTTTAGGTTTCTTTGAAGTGGGAAGATCTGGCCTGTCTAGAGAGAAGATGCCTTGAGCAAAGGAAGTTTTGACAATGATGAGTAGGGGCAAGGAACACCTACAGAGCTGTGGTCTTGTGAAGGGCGATGGTAAGACCTCTTCAAAAGAACTCTAATCTACCAGCCTCCACGTCCCAAAGCTAGATTTACAGATCTTTTGATGGAACACCTTGCCTTGCATGTACTTGCGGCAAATACGTTTATTTTGCTTGGAGACTTTAACTACCACAGGGAAAATCTGACAGACCCGGAGGTAAATAAACTTTTCTCCTCTCTGGAATTGATGGGAGTTACTCAAAGGGTAGAGGGCGCCACACATAGAGCAGGCCATCAACTAGATCTGGTCTTTACCAACATAGACCAGCTACGCTGCAATTTTCCCAACCCTCTCTCCTGGACGGATCATTATTTGATCTCTATTAATATACAGCAACTTGACCGGAAGATGGCTAACCGTCCCGTTATACAGACTCCTAAACAGAGTAGGACCTGGCATAAGCCCTCTGCGGAAACTTTAAACGAGGTTTTCTCTTCGGGTTCGGTCACAAATTTTGAAGATGTAGGTTTAAAGTTGGAGGCTTTTAATACCGCCCTGGAAACAGCCTTGGACGTAGTTATTCCAAAAAAGACACGCAGCTCCACTCAGAGGTGAGCCTCCACTCCCTGGTATACAGTTGCAGTCGTCTGGAAAGAAGGTGGCGTTCAAATAAGATCGACGAAAATAAATTACTTTATAGACCGGCTCGAGCAAAATACCATCTTAACTTAAAAGGGTCCAGGCGCCAGTTTATTATTACCCACATTGAAAATGCAACTCTTCAAAATAACTGTTTAGGATAGTGCGGGAATTTGTATCCCCGAAAGTGTGTAGTCCAGATCCGGTGGAATCACAGGAATTATGTAACTCTTTAGCACACTACTTTCATAACAATCTCAAAAATTAGCACTTCCCTCCATCAGCCCCATATGTGTCTGCCTCCAATTCACCAGAGAAGCAGAATGAGAATGCAGTGTGCTCCTTTAGTAACTTCACAACAATAACGACTGAGGTAGTCATGAAAGTTTTGGCAACGGCCAAATCAGGGTCGCCCTCAGATCTTTGTCCGCTGAAAACAATGGCACTTCTAGCAACCTGTTGTGCCCCAATCATTAGAGACATCTTTAATCTTTCAATCCATACGGGTACTATTCCAGCGATATGGAAGGAGGAATTGGTGCGCCCCATTTTGAAAAAAAAACCTTGCGGACCCTTTAATTCTTGGTGATTACAGGCCCATCTCTCTGCTTCCTTTGTTGAGCAAAATCTTGGAAGGTATTATCAATCGACAACTAAGTACCTATTTGGAAGACAATCATCTTTTGCATCCTTCACAGTCAGGGTTTAGGCCAGGCTTTAGCACAGAGACTGCAATCCTGGCAGTGACTGATTCTCTCAGACTGACTATTGATGCGGGGGGCTCAGCAATTCTGATCCTCCTAGATCTCTCTGCAGCCTTTGATACCATCTCGCATTCTAGACTGGCGGAGATATTTGCAGCCTCGGGTGTCAAGGGGGTGGCACTTAAGTGGCTTAACCACTTTCTGTCTGAGAGGACCCAAACGTTGATGATGGGACCTTACACATCCGTAAAATGACACCTTGACAGTGGCGTTCCGCAAGGCTCTTTAATTTATATATGGCTCCATTGGCAAGGATTGTCGAGCGGCTGGGCTTCGAGATCATCTCTTACGCTGATGATACGCAGCTTATATTTACCATCAGTCCGAACCCAACACTCGACAAAGCCCGTTTTGCCACCGGAATGCTTGCCATCTCCGACTGGATGACAGCTAATTGGCTCCAGTTGAATCCGGAAAAAACAGATGTGATGCTAATGGGGAAAGCCATGGACGTCTGGTCGGAAGACTGGTGGCCGACTCAGTTGGGACCTGCCCCATCTCCTAAACTGACAGTAAAAAACCTGGGGCTAAAGCTTGACCGGGTCCTGAACATGAAAGATCATGTTTCGGCCACGACAAGATTGTGTTATTACGCCGTTCGACTTTTGAGAAATTCTACCTTATATACCCATCCCCCATCGGAGAACAGTAGTGTGAGAAGTTGGCCTGGTATATGATGATCATTATTCTAGTGAACACCTTGCACCAGTCCAAACAACCCTTATGGTGATGGTTGTAAGTCAACCTTCTAGACCAGCTATCCTAGTGATAGCGTGGACAGAACAGTCTTAGGCTAAACGACTCTTGAGGGCGTGTTAAGCCAGCTGTTTTACCATATGTAACCCCTTGAATATCAAATGAAAGGACACCACTCAGGATATATATAAAATATATATGTATTTAATAACACACTCTTCTGATAGATACATCTGCCGTGTGGATTCCTCACCTTGTGAATATCCCCTTGCATCAGCAACATTCGGAAATTCTTTTGTAGCTTCGCGCCGACGTGGATCCGGACGTCACAGAGGCACGGCATCGCACGCGACCCCGCTGACGTCACCGGCGCCTATAACAGGCCCACGCCGGCGTGATGACATCAGTTCCCTTTTTTCCGCGTCGTCGACGCGAACGGTTTTCAGGGATCGTGTAGTAGCTTACAGTAACTTTGTTACTATTTTCATATATTTGTGTCTTTCTTCATTCTCTTCGGGATGTCGTCGAAGAAGACTGGGTTTAAAGCCTGCGGTGAATGTGGCAAGACCATGTCAATCACCGACCCTCACGAATGTTGTGTCTGGTGTTTGAGCTCCGACCATGATGTCGAGGACTGTTCCTGCTGCAAAAAGATGACTCCTAAAGCCTTGAGAGAGAGGGAGACAAAGCTTCTCGTGGCGAAACTCAAGAGCAAGAAAGCTAAGAAGTCATCGAAATCTCGATCTCGTCGGTCGAGGTCTCGTTCGAGGTCGCACTCGGAGTCATCCTCGGCTCACGCTTCGAAGAAGAAACACAGGAAGAGGACCCATGAGTCACGTCATCACTCTGGGAAGGACTCTGGCTCAAGACCGAAGTCCCAAGTCAAGCTCATGAGTAAAGAAGTGGAGGTTTCGGAGTCGGAACATGAAGAGGCTTCGCATCCGGGTTCACCCGAACCTCAAGAACAGGTCCATTCTCCGATTCCATCCAATCCTTCTGGTCAGGAGGATGAAGGTGAGGAGCAGGGGGCTGGTGGAGCCGAAGTTCCGGCACCTGATGGTTCATCGACTCCGGTTCCGGCGCCCGAAGAAGAGGTCGATGTCGTATCGACTCCGCCTCCCCAGGAACAACCAAGAGGTCCATATCCTGAGTTTCCGACTCCAGGTCAGGATCCTACCCAGTTCCTGAACGCCATGTTTGGTGTATATTCAAGGGCAATGTTCCCGTCTGGTGCACCTGTTGGTCCCACGGGTCCTATGGCCTTTAACTTAGGGGTTCCACAGGCTTATGCCCCTGCACCCTTCATGCCTTTTATGCCGGCTCTACCACCGCATTGGCATTTTCCGACACCACCTGTGTCGTCGACGCCGAAGCGCACAACGCCGGCTCCATCGACGCCGATCCCATCGACGCCGATACCCGCGACTCCGAGGCAAGATTCTGTCCAACCTCGTGTCGAGAGACCTCGACCGACGTCTGGTTCGACGCCGGTGCCGACCCCGTCGGAGTCGGTTCCGAATCCTTTGACTTCGGTTGTGAAAGAAAGGCCCAGAGACTTCTAGAAGAGGAGAAATATGGGTATTCTGATACTGAAGAAGGGGAATTGCAGGATTCTGAGGATCCCTTTGAAGACTTGTGCGAGGCCAGTGGGCTTGAGCTATAGCCTGAATAGGAGTTAGCTTCTGTATCGAATGTTCCATCTAAGGATGTGGTGCCTTACCACACTGTCATTAAGTAGGCAGCGAGTTTGCTAAACATTACTCTACCTACGGCTGATTATAAGCCTAATATTTTAACTGAGGTGCCTCATTCACCCTCATCTGTGATCGAACCTATGTTGCCCTTCAACGAGGCATTGTCTGAGCCTATCTATGAGGTCTGGAAAAAACCTTTATCGACTCCTGCGGTTTCTAGAACAGTGGCGAGGAGGTATAGAGCTGCACCGGAGGATCCTGCATTTTTAACAACGCATCCTCTTCCTGAGAGTTTGGTAGTGCAGGCTGCCTGCTCTAAGAAATCTGCTGGAGCGTTTCCACAGGTTCCTGGAGACAAGGAATCCAGGAAACTGGACCAAAGTGCCAAAAAGGTTTTCTCGTCAGCCAGTATGGCATTAAAATCAACCAATGCTACGTGTCTGATGGGGAGATATATCCATGCTTTGATGGACTCTGTCAAGCAGCTTATTCCAAAGATTCCTGAGGAGGACAGGAAGGATTTTCAAGAAGTAGTTTCTGACACCCAAGCAGCTGCGAGACAGGTCATTCAGAGTGGTCTGGACACCGCAGACTCAGTGGCAAGGATCATGGGTTCCTCTGTGGCTACTAGGAGGGCTGCTTGGCTCAAATCTTCAGAGTTTTCTGCTGATGTCCAGTCTGCGTTAATGGACTTACCTTTCGATGGATCAGGTCTGTTTGGAAAGAAAGCTGATACTGCCTTGGAGCGTTTTAAGGACAGTAGGGCCACTGCAAAATCTTTGTGCCTTCAGTCCAGGGGTACTACCGGAAGACGCTTCAGAGGATTTGGCCGATCTTCCTTTCGATCTTACAGATCATCCCAGCAGCAGCCTCAGCAGCAGCAGAATACACTGTACAAGTCATACAGAGGCAGACCAAGATCCCGTCCTAGAGGTCGTCAAGCTTCCTCCTCCTCCTCTCCTTCCCAACCCCCGGCCAACGCAGCAAAGCAGCCCTAGATCCGCCATTCCGGATCATGTGGGCCCAGTGGGGGGTCGGCAAACTCATTTTCTACAAGATTGGGAATTTATAACATCGGATCTTTGGGTTCTCAATCTTGTAGAGAATGGGTATGCTCTTCCTTTCCAGGAATTCCCTCCCAATTACCCTCCTTGCCAGGGTTATTGTTCGGAAGACCACCTGCTTCTCCTGCAGGAAGAAGTCCTGGCATTGTTCCGAAAGGGTGCGACAGAGGTGGTTCCAGAGCAGGAAAGGGGTCAGGGGTGCTACTCCCGGTATTTCCTGATCCCCAAGAAAGATGGCAGACTTCGGCCAATCCTGGACCTCAGGATTTTGAACCTTTACCTGAAGCAGGAAAAGTTCAAAATGCTCACTCTTGCACAGGTTCTTCAAGCGCTGTTGGAAGAGGACTGGATGGTGTCGATCGACTTGCAGGATGCGTATTTTCATATTCCCATCTTGAAGTCGCACAGAAAGTATCTCCGTTTCACGGTTGGGTCACAGCACTACCAGTTTGTGGTCCTTCCGTTTGGCCTTACTACTGCACCTCGAGTCTTCACCAAGGTGATGGCAGTGGTGGCAGCTCATCTCAGAAGATCGGGGATTCATGTGTTTCCGTATCTAGACGACTGGCTGATCAAAGCGGAGTCGCCAAAGAAGGTGCTCCATCATCTGCAGGAGACAACTCAGTTGTTACACAGGTTGGGTTTTTCGATAAATGTACCCAAATCTCACCTGGTGCCCTCACAGCGCAACCTGTTCATAGGTGCGGTACTGGACACTACTGTATGTCGTGCATTCCCTCCTCCTCAAAGGATTTGCGACATACAGGAGATGATTCCTTTATTTTTCGATGGAGTGGTCGTTCCAGTCTTGAAGGTTCTTCGCCTGCTCGGTCTGATGGCTTCATGCATTCTGTTGGTCAACCATGCACGCTGGCACATGAGGGCACTCCAGTGGTGCCTCCGCAGGCAGTGGTATCAACACAATGGAGATCTCGGAGTCAGTGAGGATCTCCAGAGAAGCTGCGGCGGATCTATCTTGGTGGGGCGTGGAAGGCAATCTGTCTCAAGGAAAGCCTTTCCAACTGCCTCCATCGGTGGCCACAGTGATATCGGATGCATCCACCCTGGGGTGGGGTGCTCATCTGGGGGATCTGGAGGTCAAAGGTCTTTGGTCTCCAGAGGAAAGGTTGCTTCACATCAACCTTCTGGAATTGCGGGCGATACGTTTGGCGCTCAAGGCCTTCCTCTCTTCCCTTCGCGGTCAGTCGGTTCAAGTCCTGACGGACAACACGACCGCGATGTGGTATGTCAACAAGCAGGGAGGAGTGGGGTCGCAGTGTCTCTGCAGAGAGGCTCTGCGTCTCTGATCCTGGGTTCAGGACCATCAGATTTGTCTGATGGCAAATCATCTGGCCGGAGTGTTGAACGTTCGTGCAGACAGTCTCAGTCGGCAGTTCTCTGCTGACCACGAGTGGAGGCTTCACCCGGAGGTGGTTCACGACATCTTCCAGATGTGGGGGACTCCTCGGGTGGACCTGTTCGCCACTCGCGAGAATGCTCACTGCCCGTCTTTCTGCAGTCTCCAGTTTCCGATGCAAGGAGCCTTGGGGGACGCGTTTCAGTTGAGTTGGGGAAATCAACTCTTTTACGCGTTTCCTCCCATACCCTTGATTCCTCGGGTTCTGAGGAAGATTCGCCAAGACCGGGCCCAAGTCATATTGATCGCCCCGGATTGGCCGAGAAGGGTGTGGTATTCAGACCTTCTCCACCTCTCCTCTCACCCGCCGCTCCGTCTCCCTCACAGGGCAGATCTCCTCTCTCAGATGGAGGGGCAGGTTCTACACCCCCACCTCCAGACCTTACACCTTCATGCCTGGAGATTGAGCGGGGCAATCTGATTTCTTTTTCTCTCCCTCACGATGTGGTGGATGTCATTTTGTCAGCCAGGCGTGACTCCACTAAGTCCATCTATTCTTATAGGTGGTCTAAATTTGTTGTTTGGTGCAGGGAGAAATCTATAGACCCTTTGAGGTCCCATTTATCTGATGTGCTCCAGTTTGCCCTTTCTCTTGCCCAGCAGGGGCTTGCTGTTGCCACGGTGAAGGGTTATCTTTCTGCGCTGTCGGCGTTTATCTGTTTGCCTGACCAGCCTTCTCTTTTTAAGTCTCCCATTGTTTTAAGGTTTTTGAAGGGCCTTACTAATAGGTTCCCTCCTACACCCTTTGTTGTGCCTCAGTGGGATTTGAACCTAGTTTTGACATTTTTAATGGGTGCTCCCTTTGAGCCTCTTCACAAGTGTCCCATGAGGCTTCTGACTTTGAAAACGGTTTTTCTCGTTGCAATCACCTCGGCAAGGAGGGTAAGTGAGCTTCAAGCTCTTAGTTCCAAGCCCCCATTCCTGACCATTCATGCTGAACGAATGGTTCTTAGGACCAGGGCTGCTTTTCTGCCTAAAGTGGTTACTCCTTTCCACCTTGGTCAGTCCATTACCCTTCCTACCTTTTATCCTCACCCTTCCAAGGAGGAGGAGCTGTTACACCGTCTTGACCCCAAGAGGGCGGTGTCTTTCTACTTGGACAGGACTAAAGACTGTCGAGTGGACGATCAGCTCTTCGTTGGCTTTGCTGGCTGCAAGAAAGGAAGAGCGGTCCATAAGAGGACTTTGTCGAGATGGATCGTGCTCTGCATTAAGATCTGCTACTCTTTGGCTGGTAAGGACCCACCAGAGGGTATTAGAGCACATTCGACTAGAGCAAAGTCTGCAACATCTGCTATTCGACTAGAGCAAAGTCTGCAACATCTGCTTTGTCTAGAGGTGTTCCTGTTGAGGACATTTGCAGAGCCGCGACTTGGGCCTCCCTCCACACTTTCGCGAAGCACTACTGCTTGGATACCGAGGTGAGGAGGGACGGCCACTTCGCGCGCTCTGTCCGCCAAGATTTCCTGGTATAGCAGAGTGGACACCCTCCTCCGGGAGTGGGGACTGCTGTGGGACTCTATTCACAAGGTGAGGAATCCACACGGCAGATGTATCTATCAGAAGAACAAGTTACTTACCTTCGGTAACGCTTTTTCTGGTAGATACTATATCTGCCTGTGGATTCCTCACTGACCCACCCGCCTCCCCGTTGTCCACTCTTCTATGCCAGAGTTTCTATGATGTGTTATTTTATTGTCATGGAAATGTTTATTTCAAATGTTTTATTGCTTTGGCTTCACACTGTGTGTTACCTTGTTTTCTATACTACGTATACTGTGTATATTTCTACTGTCATCGGTCCGTCCGTGTGCCTCGAGGGCACGGAAAAAAGGGCGGAACTGATGTCATCACGCCGGCATGGGCCTGTTATAGGCGCCGGTGACGTCAGCGGGGTCGCGTGCGATGCCGTGCCTCTGTGACGTCCGGATCCACGTCGGCGCGAAGCTACAAAAGAATTTCCGAATGTTGCTGACGCAAGGGGATATTCACAAGGTGAGGAATCCACAGGCAGATATAGTATCTACCAGAAAAAGCGTTACCGAAGGTAAGTAACTTGTTCCTCTGAACTCTTTGAGACCAGAGGCCAAAGCACATAAGATACTTAGTCAGAATACGTTAAGTTGCACAATTTACGGTTAGGCCCTAGGGGCGAAGCAAACCATATATTAAGAAAGTGGTATAAGTACCACATCACCAGATAAGGAAAGGCCTAGGGAATCGCTGGGGCTACACTTATCTGAACCTTAGATCTGAAAGAGACACGTTAGTGATAGATTCCTTACCTTAGAATATCCCCAGGCATCAGACTGGATCCGGAGCATTTTGCGTACCAATACCCCTGCGCGCCGGCAGGCGTCGTCAGCGGCTCCGTCGTCTGCGTCGTTAGCGCCGGAATGACGTCGTCGTAGTACTTGGACGCCGCCCTCGCGCGCTGACGTCGCTTACTCTTTTTTCCGCGCAGATCCGGAGAAGCTCTACCCCTTAGTCATTTTTTTAGT
Organism: Lissotriton helveticus; assembly: GCF_964261635.1. Classification (NCBI taxonomy): domain Eukaryota; kingdom Metazoa; phylum Chordata; class Amphibia; order Caudata; family Salamandridae; genus Lissotriton; species Lissotriton helveticus. The sequence goes on from NC_136063.1 coordinate 296,539,818, forward strand.
AAACTTTTTGATCTTTTTGATCATTTTTCTACTCGAGTCTTCGACTCCTACGGTGCCGGTAGTGATGCGCGGGTTCAAACCCTCTTCGAAGTGCGACCGACTGATGTCGGTTACGGACCCCCATCGCCGGTGACTGAAGTGTTTAGGCCTCGACCACGACGACCGCACCTGCTCCGACTGCCGGGCCCTGACGTCTAAGGTTAGGCGGGAGAGGTCCCGCAAGCGGCTGGAGCTCCGGCAGTCTGCCCTGCGCCGCTCCAGGTCCCAGTCCCACAGGAGGTCGAGGGACCGGTCACAGGGTCGGAGCCCTCGTAGCTCCGAGTCGGCATCGGTCTTCAGGATCCAGGTCCTCAGGTAAGAGGCATGAGAGGTCGGAGAGACGTCATCGTTCTTCCGACCCACCCCGACGCTCGCGTGACGCGGCCGGGGGTTCGGGTGACACCCCCCCACGCGGCTCCGACGGAGTCGCGGACATCGCCACCTGCCCCACCACCTTCCGGTCCCTGGGCACGGTGCGATGCAAGAGGAGGTCGAGCGGTACCTCGTGGCCATGAGAACCCTCCCTCCTCCGCAGAGTTCCGTGGCGCCTCCGTGCCCAGCGGTCCCGGCTGGAGGGCTTAGCGGGTCGGGTGCTTCGGCTCCGCCGCCGTCGGGTGCTCCGGATCCGGCGCTTCTGGTGACTTCGGTCCCGGCGCCGCAGGCCCACGCTGGATCCGGTTCCGGGTCGTCGTCGGTCGACATCACGACCTCCCCGATCCTGCCTTCGATTCGGCGCCAGAGCGGCACCGCTCTCGACGTCGTATGGAGATTTCTATTTCCACGAACTGGCCCCATCTGTTGAACCTGAACTGCAGGAGATGGGTGACGAGGGTGATTGGGAGGGGTCTGTGGACCCTCTGGCACAGGAGTGCCAGTATCAACAGGACTGGACATATGAGCTTGGGGAGGCCAGTGGAATTGACACTTCGCCAGACACTGGATTTGTCTCCCCTCCCACCGTATCTACGGAGGAGGGGGCTGCCTACAGTGTAGTGTTGACGCGGGCGGCCAAGGCCTTGGGTCTGACGCTCCCTGTCGCGGCCGTGAGGACTAACCTCCTCACTGAAGTCCTTAAACCGCAAGCATGCTCCACTGAGCCTCTGCTGCTGTTTAATGAGGCCTTGTGTGACGTTCTTTTGGCACTTGGTCCAAGCCCGCTCCAGGTCAGCCTGTGGATAGGAACATGGCCAGACGCTACCGCCCGGTCGACCCTTGCTTTTTGTCCACCCATTCCACCCCCGAGAGCCTGGTCATCCAGGCCTCCACTTCCCAGACCGCGTTCCCGACGGCTCCGCCCGATCGGGAATCCAAGAGGTACGAGCAAATCGGAAAGACGGTGTTCTTGTCCCTGAGTTTGGGACTGCGGTCAGTCAATACTGCATGCCTCTTAGGCTGCTACACCCACACCCTGTGGGACACGGTCGCGGACGTACTGCCACAATGTCCGGAGGAGGCCGGACTAAACTCGCCCAAGCACTTGCAGAGGGGTCGAGATGCAGCGCGCTATTCCATCCGGTGTGGGCTGGATACCACGGACTCACTGGGCAGAGCGATGGCAACGACGGTGGCGGTTCGACGCCACGCCTGGTTGAGGTCCGCCAATTTTTTCGGCTGATGTCCAGGCCACACTTGCTGTTAGATGGCCGTCGCCTCTTTGGCGACAAGGCAGACCATGCGCTTGAGCGTTTTAAGGACTCCAGGGCTACGGCCAAGTCCGTTGGCCTCTCGGCCCCACGCCAGCAAACGGGTGCCTTTCGCTCCTTTCGTGGCCAAGGAAGGGGCGCTCCCACACGAGCTGCCAGCCACACATACCGCAGAATGCTACACAGTGCGGTGGCGGCCGTGGAAACCACCGTGGCGGGGGTCAGGGACAACAGCGAGGCCAGCCCACACCTTCCCCTGCAGCACCCGCCTCAAAGCCCTCCTAGTTGTGCTTTCAGGCCCATGAGACGCCAGTGGGGGGCAGGGTTCGCCATCACCTCTTCCACTGGCGCACTGACACGTCGGACAGGTGGGTGCTGCAAATCGTCCGAAGGGGCTACTCTCTCCCCTTCTAGACGACCCCTCCAGCCATGCCACCGCAATTCCACCGCCTGTCGGGAGATCACTTGCAACTTCTGCAAGAGGAAGTTACTGCCCTCTTGGCCAAGGGGGCCATCGAGCACGTTCCTGGGCCAGAAGTAGGGTGTGGTTGTTACTCCCACTACTTTCTGGTACCCAAGAAGGGCAAAGGGGGCCTATGCCCTATCTTGGACCTATGGAAGGTCAACGGCTTCCTCCGGAAGGAGAAGTTCAAGATGCTGACTTTGGCTCCGGTCTTAGCTGCCCTGGACCCCGAAGCCTGGATGGTAGCGTTGGACTTGCAGGATGCTTATTTTCACATCCCAGTTCTGCCGGCCCACCGGCGTTACCTGCAGTTCACGGTAGGCCACGAGCACTTTCAGTTTACCGTGCTCCCCTTCGGCCTTACCAGCGCCCCACGGGTGTTCACGAAAGTGATGGCGGTGGTCGCAGCTCATCTGCACAGGTTAGGGGTTTTAGTCTTTCCCCTACCTCGACGACTGGTTGTTAAAGGTGGGATCGCCCCAGACAGTAGTCAGCCACCTCCAGACTAGGCCAATCTCCTGCACCTGCTGGGGTTCTCCATCAATGTGCCGAAGTCACACCTGTGTCCCTCTCAGAAGCTCCTCTTCATCGGAGCGGTTCTAGACTCTGCGCAGTTTCGGGTTTATCCTCCTGAACAGCGGGTTCGGGATATTCAGGCTCTGATTCCGATCTTTCAGCCTTTATCCCGAGTCTCGGTCAGGTTGACTCTGCGGCTTCTGGGGCTGATGGCCTCGTGCATCCTTCTGGTGCATCACACCCAGTGGCGGATGCATGGCTCTGCAGTGGGACCATGTCTTGATCTCGGAGGGCGCTGCAAGACAGTTGCAGTGGTGGCTCACGGACCGTGCTTCGGTCAGTGGCAGATCCCTCTCCCTACCCCAACCGGAGCACGTAGTTGTGACGGACACATCCCTCCAGGGCTGGGGGGGCCACATGGGAGAGGCGGAGATCAGAGGCCTCTGGTCTCCGGCGGAGTCCCAGCTCCACATCAACCTTCTGGAGCTGCGGGCGATCCGACTTGCACTGAAGGCATTCCTCCCCTCTGTCAGGGGGAGTGTAGTGCAGGTGTTCACGGGCAACACCACCGCCATGTGGTACTGCAACAAACAGGGCGGGGTGGGGTCGTGGACCCTATGCCAGGAGGCTCTGCGCCTCTGGCAGTAGCTGGAACATCAGGGCGTGACTCTGGTGGTTCAACACCTGGCAGGTTCCCTGAACGCCAGGGCGGACGTACTCAGCCGTCGGTGCATGATGGATCACGAATGGCGTCTCAACTCGGACGTGGCGCAAGGTCTCTTTCAGCAGTGGGGAGAGCCGTGGTTAGAACTATTCGCCACAGAAAACGCGCAATGTCATCAGTTCTGCGTGTTGGAATTTCCAAGGCAGCACTAGCTCGGGGACGCTTTTCGTCGCGAGTGGAGTTGCGGTCTATTGTACGCCTTTCCGCATATACCACTTCTGCCCAGAGTGCTGAAGATCAGGCGTGACCGGGCCCAGGTTATCCTTGTGGCTCCGGACTGGGCACGAAGATATTGGTATCCAGAGCTACTTAGCATGTCTGTCTATCCTCCGATTCGTCTGCCTCTTCAGGAGAACCTTCTGTAGCAGCAGCAGGGGACGGTCCTCCACCCGAACCTGTCCAGTCTCCACCTACAAGCTTGGAGATTGAGCAGCGACAGTTGAGGCCATTTGACTTGCCCCCTGAGGTCTGTAATGTCATTCTGGCAGCCAGGCGTCCCTCCACAAAGTCTGTATGCACCTGCAGGTGGAACAGATTTGTGGCATGGTGCACAGCAAAGGCTGTGGATCCACTCTCTGCCCCCCTTTCTGAGGTTCTCCTCTTCCTTCTTTCTCTTGCCCAGCAGGGCTCTGCTCTGGGCACTTTCAAGGGCTACCTTTCTGCCCTTTCCGCCTTCTTAAGACTACCTGATCAGCCATCCTTGTTCAAGTCCCCAATTGTAAATAGGTTTTTGAAGGGCATCACACACGTTTCCTCATTTTCCTTTCGTTGTACTTACTTTTCTAATGTGTGCTCCGTTTGAGCCGCTCCATAACTGTCCTCTGTCTTCTTACTTTGAAGACTGCTTTCCTGGTTGCCATCACCTCTGCCAGGAGAGAGTGAGCTCCAGGCTCTTTCTTCCACACCTCCTTTACTCTGTCCACCCGGACAAGGTTGTGTTGCGGACGAGACGCTCTTTCCTGCCCAAGGTTGTCACATCCTTCCACATCGGGCAGTCCATCACCTTGCCCACCTTCTTTCCCACCTTCTTTCCGCCTCCTCATCCCTCGAAAGAGGGAGAGGCTCCACCGTCTGGACCCAAAACGTGCGCTCTCTTACTATCTGGCGTTACAATAAAGGGGGTTGAACCCATGCAGTCGCGGGGACCTGGGCGGTATATGGTACATGTAAGGGAAGGGTCCCCGCAAGGGAAGCGTGTTGTATGCTACACACACTAACACTATTTAAAACTAACAAACAAGAATACAAAGAAATTCACAGGTATTGTATTTTATTTTTCAACACCAGGTATTAAACTCTACGTGATTACTTCATATTCAATAAATAGCCCCAAACAAGGAAAGGAAAGGGGGGAAGGGGTAGTGCTCAGAGGAGTGTAAAGTCAAAAAGAGTAAGCACAGTCAAAGAATCATGTGATGGGTACAAATACTCAAAAAAAAATTAAACAATTCAAATACATAGGCCAAAAATCAAGGCATCCATTGATAAACTGTTAGCTAATGACATTCAACGGTCACATAGTGCGATTAGAAGTGTTAAGGGCATGTGCCGGAAGTCTTCAAAGAAAAAGCCGTCGACGTTTCGACCCCTATCTGTAGGCTAGGTTAAGTCCTTTGGCGGGGTCTTCATCAGGACATATACAGGAAAGAGGTGGAAAGGGGCAATCCTATCATAGTCAAGGCCCAGCTAGGCTCTAGACGTTGGAGTTGAGGCAACCACGCAATACGTCGTAATCAGTCTCAGCGATATTAATTCGTGAAAAAAACTTCAACCATTCGGCCGAATGGTGAGTTTAGTGTTGTCCCCCAGTGGTCATTTGCCGTGTGACGGTGTCTGGAAGAACGGGGGTGTAGGAAGGTAGATCCCGGACTATGGTTGCCCCCAACTTTTTGCCTGGTGTTTTGCTGGTTTTCTGACTTAGTTGACCTGGGGCCCTGCTATTCAGGAAACCAGGCCTACTGCTCTCTCTGTAAAATGGATTCCATGTACCTTAGGTACATATCTAATTGGATACTGAGTCACCTTATCAGTCCCTGTACAGTGTACCTTAGGTACCCAGGGCATATGTGTCCCCAGGGCCTACCAGGGGCTGCAGCATGTATTATGCCACCCCTGGCTGGCCATCCAAATCTGACACAACTGGCTGCACGACAGCTGGGGCAAGGTGGTGTAATCACCCTTTGCTTTAGATATAGTATACCTATATCTAACCCTAAAATGGACACACAGATCTCCTATCAGTCACTCCTATGGCAGGCCTTGACAATCCTGAAGGCAGAGTGCTTGGAATCGTGTGAGATAGTGCTCTGGCATGAGCTGAGCCTGTCTGCGGCTTTCGGGATCCATCCCTTAGCCGTTTCCATGATATCGCATACCATATACTCTTAAGTGCATTATAATCCTCGCGGTTATATGCCAACTCTGGTATCGCTTTATCAAAACATGTCGAGTAAGGTGTCATACGAATTGGAATACTAACCCCTCGCCAATTCTGGCGACGGGGTTAGCATTCCACCCTTCTAGAGGGACACGACATGTATGTAACCTGTAACCCCGGTTAAAGTCAGACATAGCCTTATCTCCACAAAATGGATGCTGCCACCGAGACACAAGTCTGCCCTCCTGCTGCTGGGAGTCCTCCCAGAGCAGGAGGCAAGGACAAAGGGTTTCCTGTCAGGGGTGGTGCCAGCACCGTCCCAGACAGGTTTTTGTGTATCCTAGGTAGGCAGGGCTTTAGAGGAAGGTGACTGCAAGTGGCACCCCGGTGCTCACTGTGCATAGGCCGGCTGGAACCAGTTCCAGGGGCACTCCAGCCCCTGGCCTGGGGAAAGCCCGCCAAAGGAGATGGGTGTAACCACCCCCCTCCTAGTCCCACCCATAGGGCAGGACTTAGTCGCGTGCCAGCCCCTTTTTGCAGGATAAAGGTAGGAACTGGCCCCCTTCCAAATCAGATCATCTTTGAATCCTGAAACTACTTTCTGCAAGAAGGAACTCAAGACTCTTCTCAAGATTTCTCCCTTGTGACTAAGGAGTAGTCACCCTGCAGCAGCAGGCACCAACCAAGCATCGCGGTTTGTTGCCAGTCTCTCCTTCGGATCAAGACTGCTCCAGCACGACGAGAACCGGCTTCCCTGGCACCTCTGACCTCAACCTACATCATCAGCCCAGCTGTGATCCGTGGGTGTGACGAGACCTCGAGGGACCGGCCATCTTCAGAACTGCACGACGCTTGTCCAGCACGACTCCCGAGTGACCCTCGACTGAGTGCTTTGGGGTAAGAGAAGCCCCGACCCTGAGCAGCTCCAGCACCGAAGTTCAGCCCCCCTGCATCCACGAGATCTGCGTGGGGCCCTCCTGCTCTTTGCTGCCAACCGTGTTGTCCAGGTCGCTTGCCCGTTGGCTAGTGGCCCCCTCACGACGCTCCACGACGACAACCACTGCTGGTCTGGTTGCTCCAGACTAGCCCTTGCTCCCCTCCAAAAGAGGAGCACCCTGGACCCTCCTGGTCCACTCAAGACGCCATTTTAGGTCCACCGCGTGGGCCTTGCATTTGCCAAGACTTGTTGCCCAATCCTGGGTCCAGCGACGTCGACAGCAAGAACCTTCGTGGGACAGCTCGCACCTCCATCCTGGTCGCCGACAACGCCTCCTGGTCCGAGAGACTGCAGAGCCCAGCAGCGCCCACTCACCTGGCTGAGGTGACTTCGTCCGGTGCCATCCTGGTGCCCACTCAAATCACTGGCTAGTGATTCAGAACTTGGTCCCCTCTGCTTACAGGTTTCTTCTTCCCTGATCCAGGCTTGGATCACTCCGAACTTTCTTCACTGGCCGCCTGCCAGCAACTCTTTCTTTAGGCTCCTGGATCTTCAACGAGGGTATCCGACGCAACTTCAACCCTATGCAGCCGCAGCCCCTGGGCTAGGTAACCTGAGTACTCCGGTGCTCCAGCAAAGTCCAACACCCTAAATGTTCGGATCCACTCTCTTGTTTTCGACCCACCTAGTCGGGTTCGCCCGAGAACAGTAACTTTGCAACTGCTAGCCTCCATAGACTTTTTCCCGCCTTACGCGTGAGAGTTCCCACTCTGCACACGACGTCCACAGGCCTCCTGCATCTAATCCCAGTGTTTAGAATTGTGGGCCTAGCGATTCCTGAGTCTAGAAAAGTACTACTTACCTGCTAGCAAGTTCGCATTCTACTTACTGTGTATATGGTTTTTCGTGCCCCTAGGGCATTTGTGTAAATTGTCCGACTTAAAGTATTTTCTTAAGAGTTTTGTTATGTGCTTAGCTCCCTGACTCATAAAGAGTTCAGGGTAGTCTTGTTATAAATAAATATCTGTTTATTTTCATAACAACTTGTGTGGTGTCCTTTCACTTGGTGTTCAAGGGGTAATGTGATGGTAAAACAGCTGGCTTAACACGCCCTCTAGAGTCTTAGCCTTAGACTGCTCGTATCCATGCTACTAGGATAGCTGGTCTATAAGGTTGACTTACAACTAATCATCAATAAGGGTTGTTTGGACTGATACATAGTGATCACTAGAATAGTGAGCACTGCATATCAGGCCAACTTCTCACGTTGGTGAGCAGCGGTTGGGATTTGAGCTTGCTGTTGTTTTACCACACATATCCTAAGAATATCATTTGAAAGATCACATAAGTACTAAGGTACATATAACTTAGCTTAGAATACTCTGAGTTCTACTGAACCAGCTGTTGTAGCTCCTAGGGCCTAGCACACCCTAAACTACAACTCTAGCAAGGGATCAGTAGGCAAACAAATAGTGTAGGTAAGTGCACCACTTACAGCTCACTAGAAAAGCATGTCTACCCATGGAGAGTCTTCAGAGACTCCCCTTGTGGTCATTGACCCTCCACAGGTCACTTCAAGATATGCAGCTCTCAGTTTCCAGGAGATGAGACAAGTGTGTACCTCCAGGAAACTGAAACAGGGGTCTAACCCCACCATTCCCTTTCCGATAGGTCTCTTAGAGACATATGATGCGAGAGAGATTTCTCAGCTAGATGGGAATATGCCAGCCTTAGAGGGTACCACTGGGGATCCAGGCCACCACAACACTGTAAATGCAGTTGAGGAGGAGGATCTTGAGGAACTCTCTGAGGGTGAGGCAAACAAGGGTCCTGAGTTAGTCAGCAGACTCACTAGGGCCAACTTAGACCTACTTGGGCAAGGATCTGGGGGACCCCCAGTACTGACCCTGATGAGGCCTAACCTTGGAGTTAGGAGAGAGAGATCTCTTTCTAGGGACTCCATTAGATCTCTGCACTCTAATGCCTCTTCTCAGAGGAGAAGGAACTCTCCACAGAGGAGATTGACTTCCCCTCAGAGAAGAGAGCATGAAGCAAGGATGAGACAAGCTAAACTGAGGATTGAAAGGGAAGAACTTGCCCTGGCCAAAGAGAAGCTTGCCTTTGCTAGAGAGCAGCAGATGAGTGGGACAGTTCCCACTGGTGGCAGCAATCTCCCAAGAGAAAAAGAGAAGGGTTTAGATACTAAACACCTGACAAAGATAGTGCCCCCCTTTAAACAAGGGGATGACATCCAGAAATGGATGGCTGCTTTGGAGAGGGCCTGCACTGTACAATGCATCCCCCAAAGTCAGTGGGCAGCTATACTGTGGCTCTCCTTTGATGGCAAAGGTAGAGATAAGCTCCTCACTACTAGAGTTGAGGATGCTAATATTTACCAAGTCCTGAAAAATACACTGGTTGATGGGTTTGGCTTAACCACTGAGCAGTACAGGTTGCTGTTCAGGGATACCCAGAAAACTCAGTCTCAGGATTGGGCTGACTTTGTTGATTGTGCCACTAAGGCTTTGGAAGGCTGGCTACTGGGTAGCAAGGTTACTGACTTCACAGGATTGTATAATCTTATTATGAGAGAGCAAGTCTTAAATAATTGTCAGAACCAGTTATTACACCAGCACCTGGTAGACTCTGATCTGACCTCTCCACAAGAATTGGGTAAGAGGGCAGACAAGTGGGTCAGAACCAGGATTAGGCCTAAGAACCAAGGTGGTGACCAGAAAAAGGAATCAACCAAGCCTCAAGAGAAGGGTGGGAATAAATCTTCAGATCAAACCACATCAGGGCCCCAAAAATCCTCTGAGGGGGGTGGGTCCCAGAATCCTTCTAATAACCAGAAGAAACCTTATTGTTATCCCTGTAAACAGGTGGGTCATTTGAAAACTGACAGCAGTTGCCCAAAGAATAACAATAAGGAGAACATACCCCAAAGTAACATTCCCAAACCTCCTGTTACTACTAGTAGTAATCCCCCAGGTGGTGGGAGTGCCCCCAAGAATTTGGGTGCATTTACTTCCAGAGTTCCTGGGGACTCTGGCCTAACCAGGTCCCCTAACTTAGATACTCTTGTCTGTGAGACAGGCATGGGGTATGCCAACTTCACAACTTGTCCCAACACTTTGAGCAAGTACAGACAGGAGCCCCTCATCAATGGTATAAACGTTGAGGCCTATAGAGATACAGGGGCTAGCATCACCATGGTGACTGAGAGTCTAGTCCCCTCAAGGCAACTTTTACCTGGTGCCACATACCAGGTGACCAATATTGATGGAGTACAGAGAGATCATCCCATGGCAGTGGTCAATCTCAGCTGGGGAGGTGTCACTGGCCACAAGAGAGTGGCAGTGTCACCAAACTTGCCTGTAGATTGCCTACTGGGGAATGATTTAGAGCTCTCAGCCTGGGCTGAAGTAGAGCAAGAAACCCGTTCTAAAATGGTAAACATCCATGGTAAGGTTAGTGGGGCAGTGATAGCCACAGCCACAGTCCAAGATGTCCTCCCTGAACCGGTCAGGAGGGCTGTGCCAGTCACAGCCCAATCTCAGACAACTTCCTTCCCAGAACAGGTTGTCAAGGCTGTGATGGTCACAGCCCACACCCAAACTGAGCCCCCTCCTGTAAAGGTTGGGAGAGTTGTGATGGCCACAGCTCAAACTCAGACAGATGATAGTGTTGTGAAGCCTGAAACTATGGATCACTCCACTCAGACAGAGAGCATTGAGGAGGAAGAGACATCTCCCTCCCACCAGACTTTAGGAAAGGGTCAGCCTCCTCAGGGAACTGATCTGACCCCTTGTGAAGAAACTGCCACAGAGGTAGTCAGGCCTAGCCTGGCAGAACCCCTGATGTCAGTGGACCCTTCCAAGGTGGGACCCAGTCTGGAGCAGGTAACCTGCCCCTCTCTACCCTGCCTCAGTCAGCCCAGGGCTGTAGAGGTCAGGGAGGCCAGTGTTGGACCCCAAAGGGCCCCCTGTCCAAAAGAACCCCCCAATCAGCAGATTAAGGGCACTGAAGCTAGCAGTCCTAGCCAAGTGAAAATAAAACAAACTCCTGAGGGATCCCCCTTAAATTTAGTTAGGGACCTCCCACAGATGGACACTGTTGGGCACAGCCAGACCTGGGACCTAAGGGCCCCAAACCTGACCTGTCCCTCCAGTAAGCCAAACAGAGGGACCCAACCTCCAGCTGTAGGTAGCCAGAGGTTGACCCTGAGAGCCCAAAACAACTCAGTCTGGGAAAGAAAGGCCTCAATGGTGGAAAATGATTGGAGGAAGCTGAGCCCAAAATTAGTGGAGCCTCACTTCAGTACTCCATTTCAGCACCAGCCTTTTCCTTTGCCAAAACACACCACAGGTAGAGATTCCCTATGGTGGAGACCCTCAGATACCCTTAGGGTGAGGGATTGCTTAGTGGACCATGAGATAGGGGGTAGCCATGCCAGTGCTGGTACTTCCTTATATGGCCACTCAGGCAATATAGGCTTACCTGGCAAGGATAGCCTTATCTCCTTTCGTTTGGGGGGGGGGGGGGGGGGGGTTTATGTAGGAAGGTAGATCCCTGACTATGGTTGCCCCCAACTTTTTGCCTGGTGTTTTGCTGGTTTTCTGACTTAGTTGACCTGGGGCCCTGCTATTCGGGACCCCAGGCCTACTGCTCTCTCTGTAAAATGGATTCCATGTACATTAGGTACATATCTAATTGGATACTGAGTCACCTTATCAGTCCCTGTACAGTGTACCTTAGGTACCCAGGGCATAGGTGTACCCAGGGCCTACCAGGGGCTGCAGCATGTATTATGCCACCCCTGGCTGGCCATCCAAATCTGACACAACTGGCTGCACGACAGCTGGGGCAAGGTGGTGTAATCACCCTTTGCTTTAGATATAGTATACCTATATCTAACCCTAAAATGGACACACAGATCTCCTATCAGTCACTCCTATGGCAGGCCTTGACAATCCTGAAGGCAGAGTGCTTGGAATCGTGTGAGATAGTGCTCTGGCATGAGCTGAGCCTGTCTGCGGCTTTCGGGATCCATCCCTTAGTCGTTTCCATGATATCACATACCATATACTCTTAAGTGCATTATAATCCTCGCGGTTATATGCCAACTCTGGTATCGCTTTATCAAAACATGTCGAGTAAGGTGTCATACGAATTGGAATACTAACCCCTCGCCAATTCTGGCGACGGGGTTAGCATTCCACCCTTCTAGAGGGACACGACATGTATGTAACCTGTAACCCCGGTTAAAGTCAGACATAGCCTTAGCTCCACAAAATGGATGCTGCCACCGAGACACAAGTCTGCCCTCCTGCTGCTGGGAGTCCTCCCAGACCAGGAGGCAAGGACAAAGGGTTTCCTGTCAGGGGCGGTGCCAGCACCGTCCCAGGCAGGATTTTGTGTATCCTAGGTAGGCAGGGCTTTAGAGGAAGGTGACTGCAAGTGGCACCCCAGTGCTCACTGTGCATAGGCCGGCTGGAACCAGTTCCAGGGGCACTCCAGCCACTGGCCTGGGGAAAGCCCGCCAAAGGAGAGGGGTGTAACCACCCCCCTCCTAGTCCCACCCATAGGGCAGGACTTAGTCGCGTGCCAGCCCCTTTTTGCAGGATAAAGGTAGGAACTGGCCCCCTTCCAAATCAGATCATCTTTGAATCCTGAAACTACTTTCTGCAAGAAGGAACTCAAGACTCTTCTCAAGATTTCTCCCTTGTGACTAAGGAGTAGTCACCCTGCAGCAGCAGGCACCAACCAAGCATCGCGGTTTGTTGCCAGTCTCTCCTTCGGATCAAGACTGCTCCAGCACGATGAGAACCGGCTTCCCTGGCACCTCTGACCTCAACCTACATCATCAGCCCAGCTGTGATCCGTGGGTGTGACGAGACCTCGAGGGACCGGCCATCTTCAGAACTGCACGACGCTTGTCCAGCACGACTCCCGAGTGACCCTCGACTGAGTGCTTTGGGGTAAGAGAAGCCCCGACCCTGAGCAGCTCCAGCACCGAAGTTCAGCCCCCCTGCATCCACGAGATCTGCGTGGGGCCCTTCTGCTCTTTGCTGCCAACCGCGTTGTCCAGGTCGCTTGCCCGTTGGCTAGTGGCCCCCTCACAACGCTCCACGACGACAACCACTGCTGGTCTGGTTGCTCCAGACTAGCCCTTGCTCCCCTCCAAAAGAGGAGCACCCTGGACTCTCCTGGTCCACTCAAGACGCCATTTTAGGTCCACTGCGTGGGCCTTGCATTTGCCAAGACTTGTTGCCCAATCCTGGGTCCAGCGACGTCGACAGCAAGAACCTTCGTGGGACAGCTCGCACCTCCATCCTGGTCGCCGACAACGCCTCCTGGTCCGAGAGACTGCAGAGCCCAGCAGCGCCCACTCACCTGGCTGAGGTGACTTCGTCCGGTGCCATCCTGGTGCCCACTCAAATCACTGGCTAGTGATTCAGAACTTGGTCCCCTCTGCTTACAGGTTTCTTCTTCCCTGATCCAGGCTTGGATCACTCTGAACTTTCTTCACTGGCCGCCTGCCAGAAACTCTTTCTTCAGGCTCCTGGATCTTCAACGAGGGTATCCGACGCAACTTCAACCCTATGCAGCCGCAGCCCCTGGGCTAGGTAACCTGAGTACTCCGGTGCTCCAGCATAGTCCAACACCCTAAGTGTTCGGATCCACTCTTGTTTTCGACCCACCTAGTCGGGTTCGCCCGAGAACAGTAACTTTGCAACAGCTAGCCTCCATAGACTTTTTCCCGCCTTACGCGTGCGAGTTCCCACTCTGCACACGACGTCGACAGGCCTCCTGCATCTAATCCCAGTGTTTAGAATTGTGGGCCTAGCGATTCCTGAGTCTAGAAAAGTACTACTTACCTGCTAGCAAGTTCGCATTCCACTTACTGTGTATATGGTTTTTCGTGCCCCTAGGGCATTTGTGTAAATTGTGCGACTTAAAGTATTTTCTTAAGAGTTTTGTTATGTGCTTAGCTCCCTGACTCATAAAGAGTTCAGGGTAGTCTTGTTATAAATATCTGTTTATTTTCATAACAACTTGTGTGGTGTCCTTTCACTTGGTGTTCAAGGGGTAATGTGATGGTAAAACAGCTGGCTTAACACGCCCTCTAGAGTCTTAGCCTTAGACTGCTCGTATCCATGCTACTAGGATAGCTGGTCTATAAGGTTGACTTACAACCAATCATCAATAAGGGTTGTTTGGACTGATACATAGTGATCACTAGAATAGTGAGCACTGCATATCTGGCCAACTTCTCACAGGGGGTACAACCAATGTTGGTGAAATAACTCGGTGGACCTATGGGGTTTAAGGCCCCGGGTCTTTAAATGCTGGAGATCACTCCCAGTTAAAAGCAGGGGGGAGACCGAATTAGGCAACCGGCCTTCGTTACGGCACGTCAGTGCTCTGTGATGGGATAGACAGCAAACATCCGATATCCAGCAGTCCCACGGATCAAGTAAAGCGAGTGACGGGCAGCCGCTCCGTCCGCCTAAATAAGGATCAATCCGAAAACCACGAAAGAGCCGCTGTGATCAGTCCCGGTCAGCAAAAAACAGCGGTTGTTGCGGATTTTTTGAATATTGAATATGAAGTAATCACGTAGAGTTTAATACCTGGTGTTGAAAAATAAAATACAATACCTGTGAATTTCTTTGTATTCTTGTTTTAGTTTTAAATAGTGTTAGTGTGTGTAACACGGACCTCTTACTATCTGTATCGCACATGCCAGTTCCGGGTGGATGACCAACTCTTTGTTCTTACGTGGGCGCTAAGAAGGGACGGGCGGTGCACAAGCGGACCATCTCTCGTGGATCATCTTGTGCATCCAGGCGTGTTACTCATTGGCTAAGAAGGAACCTCCTGTTGGGCTGAGGGCTCATTCCACTCAGGCCACGGCGACTACGACTGCCCTGGGCCGAGGAGTGCCCTTGCAGGACATTTGTCAGGCAGCTATGTGGGCCTCGCCGCACACGTTTGCAAGACACTACTGCCTGGACAGCCAAGTCCGGAGGGATGGCTTCTTTGGCCGTTCAGTCCTCCAGGACTTTCTGGTGTGATTAATGGTTCGCAGACCCACCACCGGGGTTGGTATTGCTGGGGTATCTATTCGAAGGTAAGGAATGTATCAATAACGTGTCTCTTTCAGATGCACAAGTTACTACTTGTGTAACGATATATCTGTCAGAGACATTAGTTAGTGATAGATTCCTTACCGACGCACCCATCCTCCCCGTTCTGCGAACCGATATCTAGGGTTAAGGTCATTCCCTTTCAGTGCCTTGATTTCATGGCACCAGTGTTAGTTCTATCATGGCTCTGCGTATCTGGCGCCGAAAAGCTGTGTATCAGAACTGACGTCAGCGCTCGCATGCGGCGTCTAAGTACTCTGACGTCATTCCGGCACGGACGCGGAGCCGCGGACGACGCCTGCCGGTGCGCAAGGGTATTGCTACGCAAAATTTTCCGGATCCAGTCTGACGCCTGGGGATATTCTAAGGTAAGGAATCTCACTAACTAATGTCTCTTACAGATATATTGTTACACAAGTAGTAACTTGTTCTTTAGAAGTAGGAGGCCCACAGGTGGCGCGTGCAGTGTCTTTACACACACGCGTGAGTCAATACAAAGTCAATGGGAACTTAGAAGTAAGATTTAGGACACTTCCGGTTTAGCTAGGAGGGAACAACTAAAAACCTAGACACTTGGGTAGTCAATACCCCTGGGAGCACTGAAGTACTCGCGTTACCTCACCCACGGACAGCGGGTGCATAGGTGTGAGGATGTGTCTGGTTTCGCTGTTGAAGCCTATGGAGCCTTTGAAGAAAGATGATGCAGGCGACCAGGAGGAAGATGTCCGGGTGGATCGAAGATGAAGAGGACCTGAAAGCAGAGGGAACAGAGTATGGGTAACTAGCCAGTGACCGGGTGGAACCAGGAAGGAACCAGACGACGGCGGGGAGGGATCAGGTGCTGTCTTGAAGCTTGTCTTTGCAGCCACGCGGACCAGGAGGCGTCGACGACGACCTGGTGCTGGAGAGGTGCTGTCCCACGAAGTTTCTCTCAGATGGAGGGGTCGACTGCCGGATTGGATTCAACAAGCCTTGGCAAAGGCAACACACGCAGGATACAACAAAGGCTTCTGGAGCAGACCAGCAAGGTTTGAGGTACTTCACCTTTGCTGGGAAGCAAGGGCCAGCCTGGAGCAACCAGACCAGCAATGTGGATAAAAAGGATTGTCGTCACAGAGGCGCGTCTAGCAGAACACAAGCAGAAGGGCCCACGCAGAACTCGTGGAGTGTGGAGGACTGATCTTCGGTGCAGGTGGAGCTCGGGTTCGGGGTTTCTCAATCCCCAGTGCACAGCTTCGACGATGCCTCAGGAGCTGCACAGTTAGCAAGTTGCAGGCTTTCCAAGATGTCCGGTCCCACATGTCTCGTCGCCTTCACGGATCTCAGCTATGCTGCAGTCGTGAAGAGAGGTCTCAGAGAGGTCTGGAAGTCTGGGTCTTGTCAGGCTCTGTGCTCTGGTTCCGGCGGGAACATCGACAAAGCAAGACGTTGATTTGCTGGATGGTGCCTGGTTGCCCAGGGTGGTCACTCCTTGGCCACAAGGGAGATTCTTCAGTCTTCAGCAGAATGTCGAAGGTCCAGAGTTTCGTGTCAAGTTTCGATTCAGGATTAATCTAAAGTCTCAGGACTCAGCTCCTACCTTTATACAACTAAAAGGGGCTGGATTACTTTCTAGGTCCCTCCTATGGGTGGGACCAGGAAGGCGGGTGGTTACTCCCCCTCTCCTTTGTCCAGTTTCGCGCCAGAGCTGGGGCTGGAGTGCCCCAGCAAGCGGTTTGAACTGGGGTATGCATGGAGCACCTTGTGTGCTCCAGGCAGTGTCTCATTCTATTCAGCCCTCCCTGTCCCAATACACAAAGTCCTGTCTGGGGTGGTGCTCGCACCTCCCCAGGCAGGAAACCTATTGTCCAAACCTCCGTGACTGGAAGAACTCACAGCAGCAGCAGGTCAGACTTGTCGGTGGCAGCAGCGTCCATTTTGTGACGCTGGGGCTCTGGTTAACTTTAACCGGGATAGTCAGCAACAACATGTCTTCTACCTCTAGAAGGGTGGAATGCTACCCCCGTCGCCAGAATTGGCGAGGGGGTAGTATTCCAAAGCTTATGACACCTTACACGACATGTTTAGATAAAGCAAAACCAAAGTTAGCATTTAACCGCAAGGATTATAATGCACTTAAGAGTATATAGTATGGCGATATCATAGACGGCTATAAGGACATGGTTCCGAAAACTGCAGACAGGCTCAGCTCATGCTAGAGCACCATCTCACACATAACCAAGCACTCTGCCTCCAGGATTGTTAAGGCCTGCCATAGGAGTGACTTATAGGTTACTGTGTGTCTATATATAAGGGTAGATATAGGAATACTATACCTAAGCAAGGGGTGATTACACGACCTTGCCCCAGCTGAGTGATCAGCCAGTTGTGTCGGTTTGGATGGCCAGCCAGGGGTGGCATAATACATGCTGCAGCCCCTGGTAGGCCTTGGTTGCACCTATGCCCTCGGTACCTATGGTCCACTTGTACAGGGGCTGATAAGGTGAACCAATTCCCAATTGTGGATGTACCTAGAGTACATGGTATAAATTTAGAGTGCATCTGGGCTGTGGGTCTGATCAGCAGGCCCACAGCCACATCTAAGTCGAAAACCAGAGAAGCAAAAGCAAAAAGTGGGGGTGACCATAGGAAGCAGACCCTACTCTCCTACAACTAGTACAGGCAATGGTAACTAGCCACATGGAGTACAGGAATGCCCTGTTGGCAGAAGTTGGAGAGACGCTACTGGCTAAACTCCAAGTAGTTCAAAATATGGCAGCCAGAAGGATTTTAAATCAACCGGCAGGTTCACCTTAAGCTCCCCGTTTAAGGAGCTGCATTGTCAGTCAGTAAAGAAAAGGTCTTTCTTTAAGATTTGTTGCCTGACGCACAATGCTTTGAATCAAAGAGGCCCTCTGTATTTGTGGAAAAAAATTACAGAAATACTACCCTTGTAGGAATCTCGGTTCTAGTGCCCAGGATCTTTTACAGATTCCCCGAATTCAGCTTGCCCGTACAGGAGGTAGAGACATCTCATTTCTATCGCCACGGTATTGGAATCAACTCCCGCAGGAGCTACGTAAAATTACATGCTAGAATGCCTTCAGGAAACAGCTGAAACATACCTGTTCTAGTAACTCGGCTGGATTGATTTGTACGTTTTCACCAAAGGTGTATTTCTGCCTAGATAGCGCCGTGATGCCCCCAGGGTGATTTCAGCGCTCTATAAACTTTAACATAACATAACTGATTTTGAGAGAGCTTAGTATGTCTGCGAGATCTAGGTGGTAAAGGGCTTTGAAGCCTGACCATTACAGAGTTGTACAGGAAGGAGTAGGTATAATAATTGAAGTGAGCTTGGTCTTGTTGATTTGCTGTTGGATCTACTGTTTTGCAACGGATGAAGAGATTGATAGAATCGCGCTTTTCTGTGGAGTGAGGAGGGATATTGGGGTCAAAGCAAGGGGTTGATGCAATGCTTGATTGTCTCGAACAGCATTCTGCTTCTCTTGGTGGCTTCATTGATGACCTTGGTATAGTGAAGACTCATGATAGTGATAGAGAGGCCACAAAAGTTGTGTTTGCAGTATGTGCTACAGTCAAGCACATTCTCTGCATGCTCCTGCCTTCCAATGTCTGGAGCGGAGGTTGCTTGTTTTTCTTCAAAGGGAAGGTTTCACAGTGACCCATGATCCCTCTGGAAAACCACAGTGCATCAGCACATAGACTTTACCTCCAAGACCGCTAGATTGCTATAGTACTTGCTTCTACTACGTTCCCTACCTATCCCCAATAAGTTGCCCCTTTTTCTCAGACCTGCTCATGCATCATTGGGGACAGCTACAACATCACATCACAGCGCTAAATATTGTGTTGAAGCACCTGACTTATTAAGAGATCTGATAGTCTAATAGCCGCAGATTCCTTAACTTAGAATTATCCCCAGGCGTGAGA
The DNA here is from genome assembly GCF_964261635.1 of Lissotriton helveticus. Classification (NCBI taxonomy): domain Eukaryota; kingdom Metazoa; phylum Chordata; class Amphibia; order Caudata; family Salamandridae; genus Lissotriton; species Lissotriton helveticus. The sequence continues at coordinate 296,558,603 of NC_136063.1, forward strand.
CTGGATCCGGAAAATGTTCATTGCCACAGCATCTCTGTGCGCCAGGGGCAGTACCACGTGACTCAGCCCTAACGTCCGCAGGCATGACGTCAGCGAGGTCACATAAGCCCCACCCCGGCCCACTGACATCAGTGTTTACCTTTTCCGAGTGCAACCGGATCCGGTTTGTGTTCCTGGCCTGTTTCAGGCCTTCCCTTTTCATTTCTGAAACTTATTTCTGGTTACAGTTTGCGAATGCCTTCGGGCTTTAAGACGTGCTAGTCTTGCGCGTGCCAGATGTCGGCGACTGATCCTCATCCCGTCTGCATGTGGTGCTTAGGGGAGCTCCACGATTCTACAGATTGTGAGGCGTGTCAGCAGATGAAACCGAAGTCTCGGCAGAAGCGCCGGATGAAACTCCTTTCGGCGCACATGTCTAGGTCGGCGTCAGTACCCCAGTGAATGGCTTCAAGAACCTCAATCTTAGGCATCGTCCTTCTCCCAGGCTTCGAGAGCGTCGCTCGCCTGTAGGTAAGTGTCGTAGTGTGTCCCCGAGGGCTAGTTTCCGGCCCGTTGGGGGCGTAGACTCTCTGCAGGTGGTGCGGCCCGTGTGTTGTCACCCTATCCGGCGTTAACCGGCGTGGGGGTGACTAGAGCCCAGATTGAGGCCTATGCGGCGACTTTGCAGGCCTTGTAGGCTTCTCCTTCTCTTCCTGGGACGTCTGCAGATCCCTTGCTGCGTGCGGGGACTTCTGCGGTGGCACCGGCTGGTGCGGATCCAGGTTTGGAGGATGTGGTGCTGTTGGGGTGTGGCCCTGCGGGGTCCCCTCCTTCGGGCCTCGGCCTCAAACACCCGTGGGGGTCCCTGTGGTGGCGCAGGAGGTTGCCGGGGCTCAGGCGTGTCCCCGAGCCCCCTCGGGCAGGCGGCGGCCTTGTATGAGGTGACTCCGCTCAGGTGCCGGCGGCTGCTTGCCCTGGCGGTGCTGCAGGGGCTGGCTGGGGGTCGTGGTGTGTCCCCGGCATCCCTTCGTCCCTACACGCAGGCAGCTGCCTCATCGGAGGTGGAATCGACTCCTTTTCGGTGCCGTTATTTAGCCGACCCAGCTTTGGTCACCCGTGCCGTGCGTTGTGGCGGAGGTCGTTCCGGCGTCTCCTTCGGCGCCGGTCGATGTTGACCTGACTCCGTTCACGAACTCTACGGCGCCAGGCCGGCGTCTGGTCTTTGACTCTTATTCGGCCGCCTCCTTTTCTCCAGAGGGTTGGCGCTTGCTGTTTCGTCCTCTCCAGAGACGGGCCGCCAAGTCATGGCTTTTCCCCCAACATCGTATAAGGGTGGCTCTTCGCCGTCACCGGGGCCGAGGTCTTCCCCGGAGACGCAGCAGGTTCCACACTTCTCAACCCCCCTTCCTCCTTTCTGGACTTGGCCTTTCCTCCCTCCAGTTGGCCTGGGGGACGGGCGCCTTAGCTTGCATCCGTCACCCACAGAGGAGCTGCTTTCTCCGCTGCTGGGCCCTACGGAGGCGGGTGCCTCCTTCGCTCACGCTGTTTCCATGGCTGCTGGAATTTTGCGCATGGGTAATCGGCTGCCCATTTCCCCACGGATCACCTTCTGGAGGTCCTCCATCAGGGCTCTGGTGGAAGGGAGCTGCTGCTTCCCTTCAAGGCTTCGCTCCATTCTTCTCTTTTGGGGGCTTGGGGGTCGTCCCGCCACGGGGGACCCGGTGCCCCAACACCTTCTGCACCACCACCATCCTGCGCCGAGTGATCCTGTGTGTCTTTCCCTCTACCGGGAACCCTCTTTTGCAGACTGCTTTTCCCTCCCTGCTGTCGATGTGGTCTTCCCTGTCGCGGGAGGACCGCTGCTTGATTCCTGGGGGTGCAATATCTTTGCCTCCACCAGTGGGTCTTTTTGGGCACTGAACACTGTGTTTTGGCCAGGGCCACTTCTTGATTGTGGGATTCGCCGGATTCCCTTCTTTCAGCCGTTTTCTCAAGAGGGTGCCTGTGTTCATCTGAGGCACCACGTATTGGATGCCAGGAGCTGGCGACATTTATTCTTCGTTCCGCTCTGGACATATCGGAGGTGCTTGGTCGGGCCATGGCTACGGTGGTCGCCCTGCGTCGACATGCCTGGCTTTGGGATAGTGTGTTCCCGGTGAACGTTTGGGAACTGCTGTTGGACCTTCCTTTTGATGGCGCTCTTTTGTTCCATGTTCCTGCGGCATCGTCCTCCTCCTCCTCCTCCCCCTCCTCCCCCTCCTCCCCCTCCCCCTCAGTGACCTGTGGGTTGGTCAGGATTTGGGAGGTGTTCAGTTGTGATTAATGCGCCTTTGAGCCCCTTTTAGGTCTCGCGCCTAACGTTACACTGCGCAGCGAGAGTCCTTTTGACTGGGTTTCAGGAATGAACCCTGGAAATGAGCACACTTGTGCGTGTTAATTTCCTATGATCCTCTCGGATATGGCTTGGAGTGCGTGTTTTGTAACAGAACACGCAATAGGCCATTGGCAGTCGCGTTGCTCCGCCCACGGCCTATTGGTGTCTGTTACGCGCACCAAAGCCCCTATGTCTTCAATTATCGTGCCCAGACACGGGCGCGATATTTGAAGACATGTGCCTCGCAGTGGTGCGCGCACCACTCGCGGGCTTTTTTGGGGGGGATCCATTTCGCAGGGAAGCAGTGTTTTGTTCAGCGTTCGGTATTGATGGGCAAGGGAGAAATTCACAAGATGCCCTCTGTTGTATAGGGCTACCGGAAAACATGTCAGAATTGGGAATTCATAGTACCAAACCTTCATTGTGCGGATTGCCGTATCATGGGAGAATAACAATTATATTTGTTACACGTGTGCAAGACACTGTTTGTTTCCCCATTGGTAAGCCCCCTAAGCCTTGAAATACAAACGAGGGTCTAGAATACATTTTGTTTATTTATTCACTAATCCTTTCATTTTCATTGGGACACGCTTCAGGCATGTGCGTTGTTTTCTGATCTATTTGTAATACTTTTTTTGCAGCATATTGTGGTCAGGACTTGTGCCCGGGCTCTTTTTAGAAAGGAAATCGACTTCCAGTTGTGTGTATTGTAGCGCCGCATGCTTCTCTGCACTCGCAGGGGTTGGTGTGACAGAGCGAGTGCCATATGGTGCACCTTGCTATCCTGACCTGATTGAACACTCTGGTATGCTGATTAGGGTTCTGGTCTCCCAAATCTCACCGCTGTCCCACAGAGTGTACCTCTCAGTACGGGAGCTTGCCTTAAAGTTCCATCTCCGGTGTTAGCACTGAGAAGCTGTTCACGTTCTCACTCCAGGAAGAGAGTACATGTAGAACTTATGAATGAATTCCACCACTGCCACAAAACATGGTATACTATAGTGAGCAGCAAATTACTAATTCACATTAATAATGTTTAAGCTGTTGTCCTTTCATTTAATATTTGTAAAGTTCTTAGATTGACAAAGCTTGCTTACGGGGCAGTTCAGCCGTCTGATTGCTGCAGTCGAGAGCCATGAATTTCAGCATTGTATGATCACACTGATGAAAGAGAGAAGATAGTGGAACAGGGAGCGCCAACAGTCTCCTGGGAAACTCACTTTTCCCACAGGGGTGTCCTGAGCTATTCGCGACTGGATCAGAGCTGAGTTTTGTTGTTCAGCAGCCCCATTCCAGGCACCGTAGGGTCCTGACGATATTTCATGGTTTTAGATACGATTTTCTTCGGCTTTTCACACGTATTCGCACAACCACCCCTCGACACATGCGGGATTTGCACCTCCCGCTCACTTGCCATCGGGATTTCCCGTCAGTTTCCAAGACCCTGCCAGGCCTTTCTCGGCGCTGGCTTGCACCCTCAGCTCTCCCGATAACTCATGATTATGTAAATATATTGATAGTTCATACCTCACTTCCACCCCACCATGTGTTATGTCTGCCCCGCCCCTTCGTTCTATGGAACGGTAGAAGGCGTGGGGAGTGGGGGGGGGATTCTGATTAATCAGCCCGTCGGTTGTTTAACAATCATGCTTTATTCCCACTCTGCATCACGAGCAGGATACACACAACCACACACACACACACACACACACACAGCCACACACGCAGGCAACCACACACACATACAACCAAACACACAACCACTCCCACACAGTCTGCACACTTTCACCACGCACAGACACCATCAGTCGTCAGTGCATGCTTTTCACCGGGCACAAACACCACCAGCCGTCAGCGCACGCTTTCACCGGGCACAAACACCACCAGCCGTCGGTGCACGCTACCACCAGACGTCAGTGCACGCTTTCACCAGGCGGGCACACACACCACCAGCCGTCAGTGCACGCGTACACCTGGCGCGCGCTCACACCACCGGCTGTCAGTACACGCTTTCACCAGGCACACACACACACACACACCACCAGCCGTCAGTGCCCGCTTTCACCAGGCACTCACCACCAGCCGTCATTGCACGCTTTCACTGGGCACACACTATTCTAGCAATCGCAGTGTGGCGCATGTGGCCGCGTGGGCCGTCGTACGATTTTGAGAGCACAAAAACCAGGGGGGGCAAGTAGTTTTCTTAGCTTTTTTTTATTAGTTCAGAACCTGAGGAGGTGTTTGTATGACGGTTATGAGATTTCACAGTTCCATCCTCTGGTTAGGATTTTAAAGTTCAATCGGGTGGGTTTATAAGGCAACAAAAAAAAAAGGAACCAGTCTTCTTCAGTAGGGACTGTAAGAGTCTTCTGTGGCTCTCCCACTGGTCTGCTCTCTCTCAGGCCTTCGGGTAGGGAAGGGAAAAAGAACAAAAACAAAGGTTGGGTCACTGTCCAATCCTTTTATCCAGTATTTGTGTTACCTTCACCAGGAACACTTGTGTGATGGCGGAAAAGGGGGTGTAGGGACCTTTCTTCCTTCCTAGCACACCAGAGTGCCCTATTTCCCCAGACCACCCCACCACCCCCACCAAAACGATCCCCTGAAGGGTACTCTCCTCAAGCCACGACCCGTGTCCAGGGCCGTGGCGTCAGGACCCGGGGCCTCTTCTCCCTTCACTAGCCCGCCGGCTATGGTCGCAGTGTACAATGCTCCTCCTCTGATGCTGTCCTCCTCCGCCTTGCTCCACTCCTTACTCGCCTCTGATTCAGTCCTCTCCTCGCTTGTCCTCCGCACGCCGCCTCCTCCGATGCTGCTGCCCAACGGTCCGTAGTCCTTCATCCCTTTTTGGCATTCTTCTTGTGTGGACGTAGACGTCGCAGGCCCCTCCTCTGCTTGCCCGGCCACTAGACCGCTGTTTACTTCTGCCGCAGTCGATGGTGTCTGCTTGTTTTCACACTTCCAGTCTGCCCCTGGGGGGGTCCTCCTCACAGCGCACTTTACTTTTAAACATATTCATCTAAAGCCCAGCATGCTACCATTGCTACAAAAATAAATACAAATTTTTTGGGCCTACAATTTATAGACATTTGTTGCAATTGGTGTTGCAATATTTAGCAATGCCAATAGCTCAAACTTAATTAATGCGAGACCTACTGCATTGTAAATGCTTGTTAGGACTATGGTGCTGTTGGCTGCTGGTCCGGCCCTTTTTCGAATTGTGATGTTTGGTTTTTGGTAAACTGTGTTGGCTTGAGATTAGGACTTGTGTGATGTTGTTGGCTGATTGGACAAGCAGTCTGCGGGCCCTCTGCAGGTCTTTTCTGTTTGTCCTCTACTGCGGAAGTTTTTTCCTAAGAGGGTTCCCATGTTTTGGCACGTACCTTGCCCTATGTGGGGTTCTTGTAGCTATTATATAGCTCTGATATGTGGTGGGGAGGTGTGGTAGCCTTGGGGCCTCTGCCCTCCGTGGTGTCACGGTAGGTCGCAGGTGAGATCCACTTGCTAATGGCTTGTAATGGCTGGCATTGTGCCCCAGTCTGTCCTTCACTGTTGTCGCTGTGTCGCTGGTCTGGTCTGCTGTCTGCAGCCTTGCGTCGTAGCTCTGCCTGGTTCCACTTCTTTCGTGGGCCTTTTGTGCGGGCCCCTCCCTTGGGGTGTGTCCGGGCCCCTCTTTGCCTGGCTGGCCTCTATCTTCGACTGGCGTCTGGCTTGTCCTGGGTGCACCGTTCCGTGGTGTTGTCTGCTGCTGGCTGTGTTGCCGGTGCCGACCTGCTGTTCTTCTGCACCATTGTGCCTTTCCTTGCGCCTTAGCTGGATAGTTGTCCTTGCTTTGTTCGCTGCTTAAGGCTGGGGTGTGTTCGGCTTTCTTCCAGTGGGCCCCTGCTTTCGGTTCCACCTCTCCTCCCTTAGGGTTGAGGTGGTCTTTGGGTTCCTTGTGCCTCGTCGGGCGCTGTCTGTCCCTGAGGGGTGTTTGCCAGTTCTTACTCAGTGGGCCTGGGCTATCCTTTCTTCTTCCGCCTGCCCTTTTTGCTGAGGCGCTGTGAGAAGTTGGCCTGATGTGCAGTGCTCACTATTCTAGTGATCACTATATATCAGTCCAAACAACCCTTATTGATGATTGGTTGTAAGTCAACCTTATAGACCAGCTATCCTAGTAGCATGGATACGAGCAGTCTAAGGCTAAGACTCTAGAGGGTGTGTTAAGCCAGCTGTTTTACCATCACATTACCCCTTGAACACCCAGTGAAAGGACACCACACAAGTTGTTATGAAAATAAACAGTGTATTTATTTATAACAAGACTACCCTGGCTCTTTATGAGACAGGGAGCTAAGCACACAACAAAACTCTTATAAAAATACTTCAAGTCGCACAATTTACACAAATGCCCGAGGGGCACGAAAAACCATATACTACAAAAGTGGAATGCGAATTACTAGCAGGTAAGTAACGATTCTCAGAGGCTTTAGAAACGCTAGGCCTACAATACTGAACACTCAGGTTAGGAGCAGGAGGCCTAGGGACACCACGTGCAGAGTGGGAACTCTCACGCGTAAGGCGGGAAAAAGCCTATGGAAGCTAGTATTCACAAAGTTAGTGTTCTCGGGCGAACCCGACTAGGTAGGTCAAAAACGAAAGTGGATCTGGACCCTTGGATAGTGAGGCTATGCTGGGGCACCGAAATGCCGAAGTTACCTAGCCCAGGGGCTGCAGCTGCATAGGTCTAAAAAGACGTCGGGATTCTTCGTTGACGAACCAGGAGCCTGATGGAAAGGAGTTGCTGGCAGGCGACCAGTGAAGATTGTTCGGGTGATCCAAGCCTGGATCGAAGATGGATGACACCTGAAAGCAGAGGGGACCAAGTTCGTGACTACTAGCCAGTAGTCAGGTGGCACCAGGAGGGCACCGGATGGTAGTCACCTCGACTAGGTGAGTGGGTGACGCTGTGCTCTGCAGTCTCACGGACCAGGAGGCGTTGTCGGCGACCAGGATGGAGGTACAAGCTGTCCCACGATGGATGATGCTGTCGACGTCGCTGGACCCAGGATTGGGGCAACAAGTCTTGGCAAATTCAAGCCCACGCGGTGGACCTAAAATGGCGTCTGGAGTGGACCAGGAGGGTCCGGGGTGCTCCTCTCTTGGAAGGGAGCAAGGGCCAGTCTGGAGCAACCAGACCAGCGGCAGTGATGTCGTTGGACGTCGTTAAGAAGGCCACAAGCCAGCGGGCTAGTAGCCAAACAACGCGGTGAGCAGCAAAAAGCAGAAGGGCCCCACGCAGATCGTGGAGATGCTGGGAGGCTGAACTTCGGTGCTGAGGCTGCTCAGGGTCGGGGCTTCTCGGACCCCAAAGCACTCACCAGAGGATCCCTCGGCGGTCGTGCTGGAAAGAAGTCGTGCAGTCTTGAAGATGGCCGGTCCCTCGAGGTCTCGTCGCACCCACGATTCTCAGCTTGGCTGTAGAGGTGGGTAGAGGTCAGAGGTGCCAGGGAAGCCGGTTCTCGTCGAGCTGGGCAGTCAGATTCCGGAGGAAGGACTTGCAGCAGACCGCAGTGTTCTTAAGGTGGTGCCTGCGGATGCAGGGTGACTACTCCTTAGTCACAAGGGAGAATCTTGAAGAAGAAATCTTGATGTCCTTTCGTAGAAAGTCGTGTCTTGATTCCAAAGATGATCTAATTTGGAAGGGGGCCTGCTCCTACCTTTATCTGGGAAAAGGGGGCTGGCACGTGACTAAGTCCTGCCCTATGGGTGGGACCAGGAGGGGGGTGGTTACACCCCCTTCCTTGGCGGGCTTTTCCCCAGCTCAGGGTCTGGAGTGTCCCTGGAACTGGTTCAGGCCGGCCTATGCACAGTGAGCACCGGGGTGCCACTTGCAGTCACCTTCCTCTGTAGCCCTGCCTACCTAGAATACACAAAACCCTGTCTGGGACGGTGCTGGCACCGCCCCTGGCAGGAAACCCTTTGTCCTTGCCTCCTGCTCTGGGAGGACTCCCAGCAGCAGGAGGGCAGACTTGTGTCTCGGTGGCAGCATCCATTTTGTGGATGCTAAGGCTCTGTCTGACTTTAACCGGGGTTACAGGTTACATCCATGTCGTGTCCCTCTAGAAGGGTGGAATGCTAACCCCGTCGCCAGAATTGGCGAGGGGTTAGTATTCCAATTCGTATGACACCTTACTCGACATGTTTTGATAAAGCGATACCAGAGTTGGCATATAACCGCGAGGATTAAAATGCACTTAAGAGTATATGGTATGCGATATCATGGAAACGGCTAAGGGATGGATCCCGAAAGCCGCAGACAGGCTCAGCTCATGCCAGAGCACTATCTCACACGATTCCAAGCACTCTGCCTTCAGGATTGTTAAGGCCTGCCATAGGAGTGACTGATAGGAGATCTGTGTGTCCATTTTAGGGTTAGATATAGGTATACTATATCTAAAGCAAAGGGTGAGTACACCACCTTGCCCCAGCTGTCGTTCAGCCAGTTGTGTCAGTTTAGTTAGTCAGTCCAGGGGTGGCACAATACATGCTTCAGCCCCTGGGAGACTTCTGGGTGCACCTCAGCCCTGGGTACAGGGACTTAGAGAGGGCCCAGTGCCAATTCAGTACCTGAGTACAATTTGGATAGAGAGAACAGCTAGGCTGTGGGTCTGATTAGCAGGCCCACAGCCAGGGAAAGTCGTAAACCTGTGCAGCAAAAAGCAAAAATCTGGGTGATCATAGGATTGCAGACCCTACTCTCCTACAGGCGCCTTCTGTCTGGCCTGTTGCCTTCTGGCTGTGATAAGCTCGGCTGTCCTCTTCCCTTAGTGTGTTTCCCAGTTAAATGTAAATGTAGTTGAGCTTATATAGCGCTTGCCTTCGTTATACCCCTTCTCCTTGGAGCCTCTGGGTTGCTCTTCTTCCTCTGTGCTCCTCTGCATTGCTTGATCCTTTGGAGGCATGTGGCGGGGATCTTTGGTCCCCTACCTGGGCGTGGGTGCTCTGACCTTCTTCCACCTTGCCCTTGTTCCTCCTGCGGAGTGAGGGTGGGCTCCCTCTTGCCTTGTATTCCCGTCCCCTCCCCTTTTTTTGACTGGGGGGACGGGGTTCTTCTCCCTGTCAGTTTGACTCATCCCCCGTTGGGGCCCTGTCTTCAGTCCAGGCTGGCGAGGTCCTCTCGCAGACCCTCCTTCCCCTTTGGTATGACTAGGGTATCTATTCTATGTTAAGGAATCTGCGGCTAGTAGTCTCCATCAGAAGTACGAGTTACTTACCTTTGGTAACGATGTATCTGGTAGAGCTGATTCTAGCCGCAGATTCCTTCACGACCCGCCCTTCCTCCCCATTCTGCGAGGACCCTTAGCTTGGTCTTCTACACTCGCCTGCCTCTGGGTGGTTTGTCTTCTGCGAGTGCCCTCTTTTACTTCCTCCCTAGTGGGATGCTTTGTTCTGTTTACATTCACTCCTTCCTTTCTGGTAATTGATCGGTAGGTTCATGTGTACATATGCTCCCCTACACCCTGGTGTTTCCAGTGTGGGGCCTACTCATACTTTTCTCCCTTTTTCATTGCTTGAAATTTCTGACTCCTGTGTAGTCCTCTGATTTGGGGTCTCGTGGCTGTGCCTCAGCACTTAGCTCTTTACAGCGGATGCGACTCTTCTTGATGGTGTCGTCTTAGGGTAATTGTTTGTACTCTTCTGGCCTTCTTGTCCTTCACTGTTGCAGGCTTCTTTCATCTGCTGCAACATTTTTCACCTGTTTTGTTCTGTCTCCAGGGAGAATGTCGTATTTGCTTGCAAGGTTGCTTTGCAGTAGCTGTGCTCTGCTCTTCCCTTTTGACTTTAGATGCCACAGTGCCTGGCACGTCCCTGAATGGTGCTGTTCCTCACCATTCGCTTCTTTACTTTCGTTGATCTGATTTTTCGCACACTGTTGTGGCGCGGAACAGTTATCCGTAGAAAACTGATGTCAGCGCACCGGAGTGGGGCTCATGTAACCTCGCTGACGTCATGCCCGCGGACAGCGTCAGGGCGGAGTCACGTAGTGCCGCCCCCAGCACGCAGAGATCTGAGGCCAAGAACATTTTCCAGATCCAGTCTCGGGCCTGGGGATAATTCTACGTTAAGGAATATGCGGCTGGAATAGCCTCTACCAGATAAATCGTTACCAAAGGTAAGTAACTCGTACTTTGGGTATTCTGCGGCACAATACTTGCAGTCCATTTTCAATTACTGGTAATCGGAGAATTTATAGAAGGCCCTAAAAGATTATTCTCATTACTCTCCAACCCCCTACCGCCTATCATCTCCTTACACCCCTCACCATTCCGGAAGATGGCCTTTTTTTTAATAAAAAAAACACTTCCCTTCCTTGGAGTTGTGAATGAAAGCTTTAACAGTAGAGCCAGTGACTCAAGTGCACAAAGATTGAGTCGTCCTTAAAACAAACTTTGTGTTGTTCCTAATGTGGTCTCCACATTCCCTTGCATGCAAACCATTGAGTTGCCATTCTGTTTTCCCAACCTCAGACTGTTGCAAAGGCATTGCACACTTGAAGTCAAAATATTAATTGTGTGTTGCATGAACAGGGCCAACGCTTTTAGAGACTACAAAATGCTTAACTTTTTGCAAGTTGCCCTTAAGGAAAATGATTGCTAAGTCTGGTATTGCTAGCTTGGGTGGTTAGATGTACCCAAATCTGTTATGCCAAAGTGAATGTACACTGCATGCTATCCGTAGTACACACGCCAACCGCAAAAAGGCAGCAACTATGGCTTTCCTTCTTTCCTTTATGTAAACCTGCAATATTCTGTACCATGCACGCTTTTAACAAAATCCTATTATGTGGACACTCAGTTAATGTGCAGCTTTTAGTCCACAGATGCAATCTGTGCTCCCCAGATGCGAGCTTACCGTATATTTGTAACAGTTCATTTCTTTCAAATCCATAGTCGTCCTACACCTGCATACATAGACTTTTCTGGTTTGTAGCAGTACACCTACTGATTCTCACCCGTATAGGAAAAAAGTAAAAGCAATCTGAGGTGGATTCCTTGTGCTGCTGCATTCTAGGCACTGGAGGAAGAGGTCCCAAGTTATCTTGAAACAAACCTTTACTTCAAAGAACACCACTTGCAATGTTCACCCCCAGCACTAGATAGCAGGATTATGGGAATCTACAATATTACAAGCTGCATTTGAGTATTCTAGATAAGTAGCGTTTTCCTTTCTTTCTATGTAACCCAGGAAGTTTTGGTTTCTGCTAGAGCAAGCACTATACCCAATTACATCAGATTGGTCATGATACTAACACTTGGTTCAGAATAGGTTCTATTTGAGGTTTGATTTCGATCTGCTCAGTATTTTGAGATTTGCGTTAAGAGAGTCTGCCGTTATTTAAAGAGTAAAGTGATTTATATCAGTCTGTTATAATGAGTAAGTCCCCTACAATAAATGCGATGTGTGTGAACCAGAAAATAAGTAGCTTGAATTTGGTTCATGTACACTGAAGGATATAAAATGTGATGGATGGAACGGAGCCAAGAAATCCCGTACATTTCTGGAGAGTCTTCCACAGGGTCTTCTTATACTAGGCCCAAACTCTTGATTGGATCGCACTGACTAGTTGTTTTTTGGAGTAAACTATTTATACCTAAAAAAATGTTGTAGTGAAGCTGCTTTTTTTAATGAAAGCTGAATCGGAAACGCCATGCAGCCCAGAAGGGGTCAGAGGTCACCAGTCTCTACAGGCTAGTCCACTAGTGGCAAATCAATAATTATAAAAGAGCCCTTCCTCATACCGGTTTCTCTGCAGCTTACGCCTCCCCGTGGGAGGGGAAGCAAAGCACACCTCAGTGACTGGCGCGATGTCTCTGCTGTCTCGAGAAACAAAACTCACAATTGCTTTGAACTTCTCGGACTGTAGCAAAAATTGCTTGAAAACCAGATAGTTTTGTTGGCTTCCTCTGTGTATACATCCTTATGCCCAGCATCCGGCAACTGGCAGCCGAGGAGGTACGAAGCCTGATACACCAGAAGGCAGCTAATGGACAAATTGTAATTGGTTCAAAATTATGGAATCTCCAGGACAAAAGTAGTTTGTGCGGGCGGATTCATCAATAATCGTGCATACAATAATGTATTTGCAAGTGTCAATCGGTGATTTTGGGAAAATATATGCTGAATCACTCTAAACACCCTGTCTCCAACGAAACGCGAAACACTATATTGCAAGTAAAAGCTGACTGGAAGTCTACACCCTTAAAGCTACAGCAATACTCGCAGTAGTCATATCAATACAGAAGTTTCAGTGAGTGCACTGCCAGCTTTGTTTTCCTTCCACTTTTCAGCTGGACTGCTAAGGCAATGTGCGTGACAAATGTCGGAACCCTGCGGGATGCAGTAATTACATTAATATGTGTTAATCGAACGCCAGATGTGTAGTACTTTCCTGGGCTGCACATATTTATTCCATTATTTAATATTGGCTGTATGGCTACTGTTATTCAAATGTATAACACCTAGCATATAGGAGCTATAAATGCTTCCGGAGTTGGTTCTTGGACCCTCTGTTTTTCTGTATGTTTCCTACTGTATAAAGTACTACCTTTACATTACCCATTTTCTTTTAGCAAGTAAATCTCTTCGGTATTCATGTTATTAAATGCGTTCAGTTTCAGTTTCTATCCCCAGGTCACCACTTTGAGTACTCTTCTCCAACCTGCTTACGCCAGAAAGTTGAGTGCTGTAGGTGGAGTACTTCGTTTTCAGAGTTACATTCAATAGTGTCATGGCCCCAGAACACCATTGGTAAATAGCAACCTTAATAGTTGATTCCCATAACCTCTGACTGCTGTTAGACCCACAGAAAAGGCTTCACACCCATAAATGAATGATTTTTGAGAGTATGGAAATTCCCTCTGACTCTCCAGGTATGCAATTCTTCTAAAAACATTGTGGCTTATGATTTCGCACACCTGGTAATTGGAAGGTGCACAGAACAAATACTGTACACTTTCATAAGCCCCATGCCGCCACCATGCATCGCCCCCAAGTCACTAAGTGCTCTGATTTGCATTGGATTTCTCTGCATCATTTTAGAGAGTCTGGTTGAAAAGGGTTTTGGTTGACCTGTTTGGAAGATGTTGGGCTATGTTTGGAAATGCATATAAACATGGTGCAGCAATGTCTCTGCATATAAGAATGAAGCCTTGAAGAGTGTAAGAATAGATATCATTCATATGGATAGTTTCCATCTTTAGGAGGGTTTAGAAACCAGTGAATATACAATATGCTGTTGTTCAAGGGCAACAGAACCCACAACCGTGGAAAGCACTGTTAAGCACCCATTGAGTACGCTATAGACTTTCACATGAGCAAGAGAAGCTCAGCCCTTTCGGAGCACTGTTAATCAGACCTAGTGTAATTGGATTGCTGAAGAGCTTGAGGCTAAATCCCTGGAGATACTGGTTACCCAGCAGACGAGTACTAGAACACACCAGGGAGCGAAGCAAGTCTCCTTTTTTGAAGTCCTCTAAAACATTGAATATGCTATAAAGAATCGCAAGTATCAGCAATTGTCTAGCCCATGAAGGTACTATCATGTGGCAAGAAAAATTTACACAAACATTTGGGGTTTTAGTGTAAATATGTGAATAATGCTGCGCAACCATTTTTAATAATGTACATAACCATGCTTGCAGTGAGAAAGTTTAAAAAAAAAAAATCACATCGCCATGAAATGTTTACCTTGTTTGTTTTATGTAGACCTTGGTGTACTACGCATGACGCGGGCCAGGCATTCTTTAGTTGAACAGCAGCACCTAATCAACGTTGAAAAAGCTATGCAGATTTTGTCAGAGCCAGTTCCTGCTTTTCACGTGGACCATCAGCAGCTAAAAGTGAGTTGTTCGTACTGTAATTTTGATTTCATTGCAAAACTGTATTCCACGGTTGCCTCATGACAAATTCTTTTGTGTCCTTTGAGTTTGGTGGTAAAAATTGTGCAAAGAATGAATGTAGCCACTGCTATTTCAGAATAGCATCAAAATCTAATGTGTTGAGGAAATATGCAGAGAAATGCCAAAGTTCATCAAGTGGTGAATCTAGTGTGGGATTAGAAAACACAGTATAGGAACAATCAGACGCGGGTGGCTAATAAATGAACGTAGTGCTCTTCCTAAACCCCCACAGTTAGTAATCCCCAGTCAGGATATTTGCAAGAATGGCGATCTGAGCACGTCTCACCAACATGCAAGGAACATTGCTCATAGGTCTGTCATTTTCATTTTGTAGAACATTCCCTTGGCTTCTATTGCATTGGCAACAATCAGTTGCCCATTCCACTTGGGTGCTTAGGTGGGTGGGTTGGTTTTGTGTGCGAGTTGTACTGGATATAACTGGATCCGTCACCAAGAAACCTTATTTGTAGACAATTACCTAAACCTTACATCGATTGTTAAAACCAACTACATCTTCTACTCCAGACGCCCCTCTAAATGGAAATGTATCTTCCTCCGCCACTTACCCATAAAGAAATCAATCAAAATCCCATACGGCCTGAAGCTATCCACCACTCCATCCCCCACTTTCGCTGGAGAAATTGACATCTCCATCTTCAAATCAGGAAATCTCCTCATTCAAGCCTCAGAAAACCACCTCACCATCTTTGAACACCACTTCAACAACCTATACGATCTAGTTTCCTCACCTACTCATTCTTCTGCAGCCGCACACACATGAAGGCCTCACAACGACGCTGCTTCTGACTCCAACCCCACCTCCACTTGAACCCTCTGATATATTCAAAGTCTCCCAATCCCAGTCCTTGCATCCCACAGCTACTACTACACCCGCTCCCTCGCTTGACTCTTCCTCGTCTTATCTAGTCAACCAAACCCTCTCCCCTTTTCCTCACTGACCTCCACCCTTTCCACCCCCTCTGACACTCACCCAACCCCAATCAAGTCTCTCTTGCACCTCTTTCCTCCTTTCCCTCACTGTCTGATGCCCATACTCTGTCCCTCCAACACACTGAATCCCCTCACTCCTTCTCCCTAACCGTGCTACGAGGTACACCTATTCCACCCTATCTTATTGATCCCCAACCTCAGAAAGATGAGAGCTCCTCTCTTCACCTGCCATTCACCCCCTCGTCCTCTCATCGCAATTATCAGACCTCTGGGATTGTGGGCGCTCACACAACCAGCCTTCCTCAGGCCAGAATCTGGAACACCCCTATCATCCCGCCTCCTGGGTTCCCTCCTCTCCCATCGCCTTTCCCTCACTCCCTGGATAATTAAAAAAAAAAGCCCCATCCCCACGGACCCCCTTTCCTCCTTATCATCCGCCTTTTTAACCCAAACGTTTCTTAATATTGAACTCCACCTCTCTATCTTGTCATTGGAACTCTCATCCCTCAGGAAAGACTTTATCACCCTCTCTGATACTAAACCTGACAACCATCCCATCTCATTCGGCGACACTCTTCCCAACATTTCTCACCCGCCTCAGAGGCACCACTCCTTATGACTTCCTTTATGATGGACTCCCCCGTAATTGCCTTCCCATTCCCCCTCTAACGCGACCCACCCTTCCTCCCTGGACCAAGGGGTCCTAAATAATTCCTACCCCCCCCCCCCCAACCCTTTGACTGTTGAATCGCACACATGCCTCTTCCCACTTTTCCGGCGACCCTAGAGATAAACCTCATCCCTACCGCCGCTGGCGCACCCAGGCCCCCTCCACCACCCACTGTGACTACGGATCCTCCTATTCCTCACTCCACTAGCCCCGTGATCCTGGTGATAAGCCGCACCCCATCTCCCTTCGCTCGCCTAGGCCTCCCCCGCAACTCACCTCTGTCCACTCTCAATCTACTCCTGTTATCAACCCCAAACCCCTTAACTGCATGGTTATCGACTGTTGATCTGCTGCACGTCATGCAACTGAAATCTCGGAGACTATCCTCAGTGAAGCCATTGACATCGCCTTTCTTACGGAAACCTGGCTCAAGGCTCACTCCTAATCTATTCCGGACATGCTCCCCCCCCCCCCCCCCCCCCCTGGTTACTCTATCCTCAGAAAAGATAAAAGGTAGGCTTTACAAAATTGGGGGGGGGCTAGCCATCATTAATAAAGATGATCACCCACTCTCACTTGTTAAGAACTCCGATCAAACTACTTTCGAACACCTGGTAGCTGAACTTACAGTTCAGGGCACCCCCCCCCCCCCCAATTTGGCTACATAATATTTATCATCCCCCTGGTGACCCTCTGCCCTTTGTAGATGAACTCTGATCTACTTTCCCAAGCCTCTATTTCCTACATCAAGAACATCTTCCTCAGACTTCAACATTCACTGGAACAATAATAATGACCCCACGGTTTTAACCCTCAATGACCTCCTTGACGTTACTGACTTAATCCAACTTTGCCATTCTCCTGCACACGACAAAGGAGATACGCTAGATGCCATTACTAGCAAAGATTTAGCCTCCCTCTCGCACACTGTCCCCATTGATTGGTTGGACCATCACCTGGTTGGACCATCACCTCATCCTCTTCACGATCAACAGCTTTACTCCTCCCCCAAAAAACCTTCAGAAATTACCAGAAACCTTCACCTTATTCCCCCAGGTGAACTAGAGTCTAAACTTAAAGCTAAACTTCAACTTCCTCCTCCCTCACAAAATGCTAACGATATCACTGAACACTACAACAAAACAATCATCGAGGTCCATGACCAAATTGCACCAGCCAAATTAAAACTGCAAAAAAAATCCCTCCCAAATCCTGGTTTAATGCTGAGCTCAACAAGGAGAGACGTGCACTGAGAATGTCCGAGCGCTCCTGGAGACAGCACCCCTCTCCCTCTAACCTTGCCCTCCTCAGATCCTCTGAGTAATTACAAAAAACACATCCTTAGTGAAAAGGCCTCCTTCTTCCGCTCTCAACTTGATCGAGCCAAGATTAGACCCAGGGAATTATTCAACATTATAAAAAACAATCTGCTTCTGCCACCCCCAAGTTGACCGCTATCACCGAAAAATGTGAAGAAATTGCGAATTTCTTTACTGAGAAAATTGCCAAGATTGATGCATCCTTTGCTTTAACTTCCCCCTCCCCTCTGCAGTGGCTCACCCCTCCTTGTCCTCTCACCCTTGCTGCCTTTGTCTCCTTCGCCCCCTCTAGATCCTTCGCCCCCTCTAGATCCTTCGCCCCCTCCTGATCCTGCTAATCTCCCGCTCACGGTCACCCATCAGGATTTTTCCCCACAGCCCAAAAAAAATGCATCTTGGCTTCATTTTAGCCCAGTTACCGAGCTAGAAGTACTCAACATAATCACTAAGCGCAAACCCTCTTCCCGCCAACCTCGTTCAAGACTTAAAGCATATCATCACTCCTTATTGGACTACCATCATCATCTCCTCCCTGGCCATGGGTTGTGTCCCTGTTTCCCTCCAACTTGGCCAAATCTCTCCCATCCTCAAAAATGCTACAGCTGACCCCAACGACCTTAACAATCTATGCCCCATCTCTAATCTACCTCTTCTTTCCAAAGCCCTCGAAAAATGCGTCCTGCTCCAACTAGACAAACACATTGACTCTTTTTGCCTTCTGGATGTATTACAGTCCGGCTTCTGAAAGGGTTGTAGCACTGAAACTGCAGTGCTCAACATTGTTTGTGGATATCCATCACTCCCTCGACAAGGGTGAGGCTTCCCTTCTCATCCTTCTTGACCTTTCTGCTGCCTTCGATACTGTCAACCACTCTGCCCTACTCAATACCCTCAAAGTTCGGTTTGGCCTTAATGGTCCTGTTCTCGAATGGTTCACTTCCTTCTTCTAGCACAGATCCCAACAAATCAAAATCCGAGGTTGCCTCCCTAAACCTATGCCTGTCTCCCTGGGTGTTCCCCAGGGGTCTATTCTCTCTCCTTCTCTATTTAAACTCTTCATGGAGCCCCTCACCCTTATTCTAAAGAAAGCAGGTATCAATTACCACCTCTATGCAGACGACACCCAACTTTACTTTAAAATTAAATCCCATTCAGACATTTTGCACCTCAATGATACCCTGACTAAGATCCAACAATGGTTCCATCACAGTCACTTGAAACTCAACCCTAAAAAAACTGAAGTCATTCTCTTTGCCCCTAAAAACAATTGGCTCCCCATTCAACACTGGCTCTCTGACCTCAATGCTCTCAACTGCTCCCTTTCCACCTCTAGCTCAGTCAAATCTCTCGGAATTAGCATTGACCAAAATCCCAGCCTTTCCCCCACATAAAAAACGCAGCCAAAGGAGCTCTCTTTTCACTACTACACCTCAAAAAAATCAGAAACTTCATCCCTGTTGAGGACTTTAACCCCTTGCGTGCATCGGCCGGCCGCCGGCCGTCCGACGTCACGGTGGGCGTGTGCGGAGGATGGCCGGGGGCCGTCCGAACCACGCCCACGCCATAAATCACCCGCACCGCTGCGGAATTTCCACTGCGGTTAAAGGGTTAAATCTGTTGTTCAATCATTAGTACTCTCCAGATTAGACTATGGCAATGCTTTGCTCTAAGTCCACCTAGCCCCAATCAAGTTGGTCCTTAACCTCGCGGCCAGACTTATCTCTGATGCTAAGAGGTGGGATCACATCTCCCCAATCCTCAAAGATCTCCAATGGCTCCCCTTGGATGGCATGTCCATCTACAAGAACACCTGCATCATGCATAAAGCCTTGCATCCTCAAACCCCACTGCATCTCCCAAAAACTTCACAAAGCAGGTTGCTCCAGAGAATTGAGAAGCACCAATGCCCTCATTCTGGTTCTCCCTTGGTTAGCAAGAAGTCTACCCAATCACGCTCTTTCTCCTGTAATGCACCCACCATTTGGAACTCTCTCCCCAAAGATCTACATTGCAACCCCTCATACTTCAGCTTCAAAAAAGATCTTGAACGACACCTTCTCCTCAAATATTGGGGTCCTTAATCCCGTTACCTCCCAGGTGTTTCATAACCTGTCCCTTATGTTACCAGGTTCCTCTCTTCATCATACCTGACCCCACATTTACCGCTATCTTCCTTCCGCCTGTTCACTTTTATTCACCTCATACCCCTACAAGTTATCTTCTCTCCTATCTCCCTCCCTAGCCCCACCGTACCCCCATACCTTCTCCCCTCTACTCTGGCCTACCACACTTACATAGTTATCCAATTCCTAGTTTGGTACTATATCTTACTCCAGTATTGGAACTTTCAGAGATTCACATGCCTGAATTATTCCTCGTCGTCGAGACGGGAGTCTCCAGTACATAAAAAAGCAATGCATAGCAGTATATCAAACTGAAAAGAGGCCTAGGCCCATTTTCCTTTTGCAACCCATAGCCTTCGTTATGTAAAAAAGGCCCAAACTTTTCCCTGAACCAATCAGCTGTCCTCACCCTCTAGAACACTCCTGAGAGAACCTCTTCCCCTCAGATTTTCTACCGCACGTTGTGCTAGGGAGTCTCCTTTGAGCTCTGCTCGAAATCTTCATTTTATACTCTTTGACTGGAATTTGGGGGTTCCCCTTTTTCTAGATTGAGTTTTTGGAAACTTCTCTATTTCTTCTACCATGGCTGACAAGGAGAAGAAAAACCTATTTAGAGCTTGTGCCACCTGCTCTAAGAAAAGGCTTTATACAGATGATCCTCATGAAGACTGTATATATTGCCTTTACCCAGATCATCATGCGAAGGAGTGTAAGATTTGTTGTACTTTCTCCAATGAGACATTGAGAGATCGTGGAGGAAGGCTTCTACTCTGGCTCCAGAATGTGAAGGCCAGGAAGGAGATCCTCTCAAGTGACAGTGAGGAGTCAACAACATCCAGGAGATCGCAAGAGGATCCGATCTCCACAGGCTCATACCTCAGGTGATAGGCCTGAAAAAAAAAACTAAAAAGACCACACCAGGGTCTTCAGGTCGCAGTCCATCAATCTCCTTCAGGAAAGTCTAAGGAGAAGGGTCATGCTTCAGAGGAGAAACAGGCTAAGAAGACTTCATCAGAGCCATCGATCTCCTCCAAAGGTAAAAATTACCAACAAAAAATCTTTTTCTACACCCTCTGAGGTGAAAAAATCTGCGTCATCTACGAAAACACAATCGTCGTCGACAAAAACTGAGGTAAAGGCTGTAATGCCATCGACGACGGAAGCAGTGACGACCATGTCGTCAAAGGGGTCGCAGACTACCACATCGACCATGGTGCCGGTGACGACAACGTCTACGATAGCGTCGACTGATGATTTCGTCGACCACACCGGAGAAACGTTTTTTGGCCTGGAAAAGAACAATAACGCCAGAAGTTACGTCGCCAAGTAAGGTATCACCATTGGTTCCTTCTCACCTTCTGGAGGAGGAAGATTCGGAGGAAGAGGATGATGGTGGTCCTTTCGGATATGCTAGCTGCCCAACTCAACTAAAGGTTAAGTACCAGGAAGAAGACTCACAAGAGGAGTATGAGGTTTTTGAGTCATCCCCAACATCACCACCACCAGGAACAACGAGCAGAGATGACAAGTGTGCCCTCTCCGTTGTTGAGAGATCTTCAATCCATGCTGGAAGATTATAGAAGAAGATATCCTACACCTCAAACGACTAAGGAAATCCCTCACGTTACACCTCGGCCAAGCTCTATACCGGGTATGCCGGTACGCAGACGAGAGATCTTACCAGAGCCTTTGCCTAAGTCTCCGCCATCAAGACCTCAGCGGGATCCTGACACTACTGATGAGGAACATGAGGATGGGGAGATTACGGATCCTAGCAAGGAGTGGGACGATTACCTCATTCCTTCACCTTGTCCCCTTCACCGAAACCCGTGGATTCCCCACCAGAGGACATTGGGGGGTTTCATAACCTGATGGAAAGGGCCACTAAAAGATTCTCGCTTTCCATGACGGAGGATAAAGCTGAATGCTTCTTATGACTTTAAAGAAACCTATCGCAAATCGGTTCGATCTTTGCCGATTGAGAGTCATATTTGGGAGGAAGGCCTACAGGTGATTAGCTACAGTGACCCCCCCCAGTACTCGTGAGATTAGACAAAAAGTATAAAGCGCCGGCAAATGCCCCAGCCTGCCTTTGGGTCACCCCAAACCAGATTAGTTGATTACACAAGCAGCGCAGCAGAAATCAAGTAAACCCGTCCGCTCCGATTGCAACATCCCCGACAGAGAAGGAAGAAGGCTGGACAACGCAGAGAAGAGATTTTCCTCGATGTCAGCTCTGTTAGTAAAGGCAGCAAATGCTCTAGCCATCCTGGAAAGGTACGACTGGCAAATTTGGTGCGACCTGTCACCTTCTATTAACCACGTGCCGGATGCGGAGAAGCCAGAAAGATTCTTCTAGAGGGGTAAAGGACTTTGGCAGAAATCAGACTGCGCTATGGATATAGCGACTACAGCTTTCAGGTCTCTAGGAGGGGCGGCGGTACTGCGCAGACAAGGGTGGTTAAGGGCTACGGCATTCAGACTGGAGGCCCAAAATAAAATCTTGGATCTTCATCTCAACGGTGAAGACTTATTCGGCAAATAAGTGGATGACTCGCTGCAGAGTATCAAGAAAGACACGGATACTGCCAAAGCTTTGGGAACTCTGCAATACAGAAAGGTTCCTTTTCGTGGCTCTAAGGGTAGGGGCCAAACATTATACAGAGGAGGATATCAGCAAGGGAGATATTCTTCTTATACCTCCACTTCTCAACCCTACCGCCAGCAGTACACACAGCAACAATCAGGAGGTAATACCAAATCTGCTCCAAGAGGTAGGAGGTAGTCAGGGTAAGGACGCCCGACGACCATGACAACCTGCGAATGCTGATCACACCGGATACACTGAGATCGTATGTTCCCCTGAGTGGAAAGATTTCCATTTTTCTTCACAATTGGCAAATAATAACCACGGACTGTTGAGTCCTCAACATTATTCGATTCGGCCACACTCTAGAATTTCTTCAGACACCTCCTCAGACGCCACCGATGCATCACAAGGTCAATCATTTGCATCAAATCTGGAAGGAGCTTCGGACAATGCTCCGAAAGGGAGCAATAGAACCGGTACCAAATTCTTAAAGGAGAAGGATTTTACTCCCGATTTTTTTTCTTTTTCTTCTAGTCAGGGTAAACATCCTACAATGGCGTCCTATACTGGATCTCAGATCCCTGAATCCCTATCTCAAAAAAGTCATTCCGGATGATTTCTCTACAGGACATCCTACTTTTAAATCCGGGGGATCCTATGACCACCTTGGACTTACAAGACGCGTACTTTCATGTCCCAATCCATCCTGCACACCGGCAGCACCTTCGTTTCATGGTGGCTGGGGAACATTACCAATTCAAGGTACTGCCTTTTGGCCTCAAATCAGCCCCAAGAGTGTTCACAAAATGCCTGGCTCCAGTGGCGGCTGTTTTAACCCCTTCCACGCTCATGACGAGCTGGGCTCGTCATGAGGTAGCCTCCTCGCACGCTCATGACGAGCCCAGCTCGTCATGTAAAGTGCGGTTTTAAAAATCTCAGCGTGCGAGCGGAATTCCGCCCGCACGCATGCGGTTAAGGAAACAAAAACCAGGTTTTTCCTTACCTAGACGACTGGTTAGTCAAGGCACCAACAGAAGCACTAGCCAGAGCATCAACGGGGCGTGCATAGACTTGTTCACCAAGCTGGGATTGACTCTGCACGAGAGAAAAAACATCCCTTCAACCAAAGAAACAGATAACTTTTCTGGGAGCAGTCTTAAACACGGAGAAAAACAAAGCGTTCCCCTCCTCAGAAAGACAACAGAAAATAGTGCCCACTTCCAGAGATTTCTAAAAAGAAGGTATCTTTCAGTACGCAGATACAAATAGTTGCTGGGAAAATGGGGAAACATCCTTTACAACGCAACTGTTACAACGCACTACCATTACCACGCAACCATTTCAACGCAAGTCATTACAACGCATTGCGCTGGGGGGAGCTCTAGGATAGGGAATAGTTTTAATTTACTATCCAACACCTTCCCTACCATCCACGGGGCCTGAAGTTGGAATAGTAAATTAAAATATTCACTATACAGCACCCCCCAACGCAAGTAGTTGTAACGACTTGCGTTGTAAAACTTGCGTCGTAAAGGCATGCGTTGTAATGACATACATCCTGGATAATGTCATCTTGTATTCCCCTCGTGCCTCACTGCAGGTTAAGAATGCGGCCGTTACAAGAACAGCTCGACCTCCAATGGCGTCCAGCAAAGGGATCCTTCGAGGATGTGGTGCGAGTGACACCGGTCATGCTTCAAGCAGCAGCGTGGTGGACACAACAGCAAAACTTCTCTCAAGGAGTAATTTCTCACAGCTCCAGCCCCGTCGGTAATAACTAAAGATGTGTCCCTCGAAGGATGTGGGGCATTTCTGCAGGACCTGCAGGTCAGCGCTCGATGGAAGTTGGAAGAACAACAACTACACATGAACTTGCTGGAACTAAGGGCAGTGCGCCTCGCGTTGCTGGCTTTCCTGCCACGAATCATAGGTTCGTCCGTGTTGATAAGAACAGACAACACGACTGCGATGCACTACTTAAACAAGCAGGGAGGCACAAGATCTCTCTCCCAAGAAGCGCAGAACATATGGAAATGGGTTCTACAACCAGAAATATCCATGTCTGTAGAACACCTACCAGGGAATCAGACACCAAAGCAGATCCTCTCAGCAGGCTCAAAACTTCCTGCCATGAGTGGGATTTGGACCAGGAAATCCTGGACAGCATTTTTCGGACATGAGGCAAACCAACGGTGGACCTCTTCGCCACAAGGGAGAACAGGAAATGCCGGTTCTTCGCAAGCTGGCTTCCCATGGGGAGATCCTGGGGGGGATGCATTTTCGATGGCATGGTTCGACGTCTTTGCCTACGCTTTTCCTCCGATTCCCCTCCTGCCAAGGGTTCTCAGGAAAATAAAGAACGAACCGTGCAGGCTGATCCTGATAGCCCTTGGTGGCCCAGACAGCACTGGCTCGCTTAACTTCTGCTGCTGTCAGAAGCGCAACCTATTCGCCTCCAGCCGATACCATCGCTCCTGACAATGTCCCAGGGACAAGTGCTCCATCCGGACCCGAAATCCTTGCCCTTAGCAGCCTTTCTCCTGAGCACTGTGAGTTCCAACATCTGAATATTTCGCAGGAATGCAGAAGCATCCTATTGAAGGCTAGGGCAGAGAGCACAAACAAAACCCACAGGATGAAGTGGAAGGGATTTTGTGTCTGTCAACGGAATGGTGCCCATCGTCTGGCGCCGTTGGGCGCCGCTTCCGACGGCCTTTGGAGATTTTTATTTCCATGAGGAGGCCCCGTCTGTTGACCCTGTTTTACAGGAGGCGGGTGACGAGGGTGACTGGGAGGGGTCTGAGGACCCTCTGGCACAGGAGTGCCAGTCTCAAGAGGACTGGACATATGAGCTTGGGGAGGCCAGTGGTATTGACGCTTCGCTAGACACTGGATTTGTCTCCCCTCCCACCTTGGCTATGGAGGAGGGGGGCTGCTTATAGTGTAGTGTTGACGAGGGCAGCCAAGGCCTTAAACTTGAGCTCCCCGTCGCGGCCGTGACTAACCTCCTCACTGAGGTCCTTAAACCGCAGGCAAGCTCCAGTGAGTCTCTGCTCAGTTTAACGAGGCCTTGTGTGACGTTCTTGTGGGCACTTGGTCCAAGCCCGCCACAGGTCCGCCTGTGGATAGGAACGTGGCCAGACGCTACTGCCCGGCCCCTGGTGACCCTTGCTTTTTGTCCACCCACCCCACCCCCGAGAGCCTGGTCATCCAGGCCTCCACTTCCCAGACCGCATTCCCGACGGCTCCGCCCGATCGGGAATCCAAGAGATATGAACAATTTGGGAAGAAAGTGTTCTCGTCCCTGAGTTTGGTGCTGCGGTCTGTCAATACCGCTTGTCTCTTGGGCCGCTACACCCACACCCTTTGGGACACTGTCGCGGACGTGCTGCCACAATCCCCGGAGGAGGTCCAGGCTAAACTCGCCCAAGCCCTTGTGAGGGGCCGAGATGCAGCGCGATATTCCATCCGGTGTGGGCTGGATACCACTGACTCACTGGGCAGGGCGATGGCAACGACGGTGGCGGTTCGACGCCACGCCTGGTTGTGGTCCGACAACTTTTCGGCCGATGTCCAGGCCACTCTTCTGGACATGCCGTTCGATGGCCGTCGCCTCTTTGGCGACAAGGCAGACCATGCGCTGGAAGGTTTTAGGACTCCAGGGCTACGGCCAAGTCCTTGGGCCTCTCGGCCACACGCCAGCAATCTGGTGCCTTTCGCTCCTTTCGTGGCCACGGAAGGGGCGTCCCCACACGTGCTGCCAGCCACGCACCGCAGAATGTTCAACAGCGCGGTGGCGGCTGTGGAAACCGCCGTGGCGGCGGTCGGGGCCAACGGCAAGGCCAGTCCACACCTCCCTCCACAGCACCTGCCTCAAAACCTTCCTAGTCCGTGTTTTCAGGCCCATGTGACGCCAGTGGGAGGCAGGGTTCGCCATCACCTCTTCCACTGGCGCACTGTCACGTCGGACAGGTGGGTGCTGCAAATCGTCCGAAGGGGCTACTCGCTTCCCTTCGAGGCTACCCCTCCAGCCATGCCACCGCAATTCCACCGCGTGTCGGGGTACCACTTGCAACTTCTGCAAGAGGAAGTCACGGCCCTCTTGGCCAAGAGGGCCTTCGAGCGCGTTCCTGGGCCAGAAGTAGGGTGTGGTTGCTACTCCCACTACTTTCTGGTACCCAAGAAGGGCAAAGGGGGCCTACACCCTATCTTGGACCTGCGGAACGTCAACGGCTTCCTCCGGAAGGAGAAGTTCAAGATGCTGACTTTGGCTCAGGTCTTCGCTGCCCTGGACCCCGGAGACTGGATGGTAGCGTTGGACTTAAAGGACGCTTACTTTCACTTGCCCCAGTATTGGAACTTTCATAGATTCCCATGCTTTGTATCATTCCCCGTCGTCGGAATGGGAGCCTCGGTAGTATAAAAACCATAGAAACAAAAGAGAAACCTAGGCCTAGGCCTCATCTCATTTTGTATCCTATCACCCTCTTTTTGTAAAAAGAGACCAAACTTTTGCCAGGACCAATCAGAGCAGCCTCACCCTCTAGAACCTTCCTGAGAGAGCTCAGAGCCTCAGATTTTTCTACCGCACGTTGTGCTAGGGAGTCTCCTCTGAGCTCTGCTCAGTTTTCCTCAACTTTTTGGTTGTTTCTTCATATTTTTCTTCACACCTTCGAGATGTCTGATAAGGAGAAGGCCTTGTTTAGGGCCTGTGCCTCTTGTGGGAAAAAACGCCTGTTTGTGGAAGATAAGCATGAGAATTGTATTTATTGCTTATATCCGGACCACAAGGCCACGGAGTGCAAGATCTGCAGGACCTTCTCCACCAAGACCCTTCGGGACAGAGAAGGTTGGCTGTTAACCTGGCTGCAGAAAATGAAGACTCGCAAGGAGGTGATCTCTTCAGACGAGGAGGATTCCACATCTTTTGCTTCCTCCCACAGATCAAGAAAGAGGGGTAGGTCTCCTACTGCTGCTTCTACTTCGGAGGCCCCTCTTCAGGCCTCTCACAAGATCTCTGATAGGTCTGAGAAGGCTGGTCCCCTCCAATCTCCTCACGGCAGTGAAAAGGAGAGGCAGGGACAGGCTGCTGGTGGTGTTACAGCCTTAAAGGACAAAAAGGAGGTTGCTCTTCCTTCTCCTCCGTCCAAAAAGAGTAAATCCAGTGACAAGCACCCTTCTGTCACTTCTGGATCTGGTCAAGACAAAAAACAGCGTCCGTCGACGACGAAAACACCAGGTACGTCGACGACGGTTACATCTGTGAAAGTTCCCGCTGTTTCTGTTCCGCCGTCGACGGGATCGTCGGCGGCAGGTTTGTCCACGACGACGACTTCGTCGACGTTCAAGATCCCGAGTTTGTCGACGCTGACGACTTCCACGTCGACGACGATGACAGGCAAGCTACTGTCGACGGCCGCGTCGACGACGAAAACTACGTCGACGACGACGACCACCACTTCCACGAGGATGGTGATGACGACGAGTTCGTTTACGAGACCGTCGACGGTGAAGATTGTGTCGACGAAGAATGTGATGCCGTCGACAATTCCGCTGGTGGCTCCGCCGTCGACGGCGGCTCAGGTGACGACGGCACCGTCGACGAGCCCGTCGACGGGCCAAAAGGTGGTGTTGACGATTCGGAAGATGAAAATTACGCCGGAGATGACTTCTCCACGACGAGTCTCTTCCCATCTCCCAACAATGCTGCTGGATGAGATGGAGGAAGATGATAATTATGGCCCTGCATATAGTCCTTCAGACTTGAATGTCAAGATGCAGGAAACGGACACGGAGGAGTATGGGGAGCGGGCTGATGGCCAGCAGTTCCATCCGTATGTTCAGGATGACCGACGCACGCCTGTCTTGGGACAGGGCATGGTGGCCATGCCCTCTTCGCTTATCTCTGATTTGCAGATGATCCTTCAAGATTATCGCAAACGGTTTCCTTCGGAACCGCCTGGACACTCTGCATCTCCTACACCTCCAATCCAGCCACAGGTACAACCGACTACTAGTCTCCCAGTGGTCTCCTCTTCACCACCGCCAAGGCCATCGTTGGTGCGGGTCCGTACACCAGACCCCTTACCAGTTCAACCAGTCCCTCAGGATACCCCTTCGGATGACGAGGCGATACAGGTGGATCCCGTGGTGGATCCTTTGCAGGACCCGGACTTGGATCAGGGGGACAGTGCACCACATGATCCGGACGCCTCTGGTCGTGACTCGTCCGTCTCCCCTCCGGTGGATATAGGGGGTTTTCATCATCTGATGGAGCGGGCAGCAAAGAGGTTTGGTTTACCTATTTCGAGAGAGGAATCGGAATGTTTCCTTTATGACTTTAAGGAACACTATCAACGATCGGTCAAGTCTATTCCCATCATTGAGCATGTATGGGAGGAGGGCATAAAGATCATGCAGAGTCCAGCCACGGTGATCCCAGTACTCCCCAGGCTGGAAAAGAAATATAAAGCTCCGGAAGGCAGTCCAGCTTGCCTTCTTGGTCAACCGAAGCCTGACTCAGTGATTTCTCAGGCGGCACAAAGCAAGTCAAAGAATCCGTCCACACCGTTGACCACACCCCCGGACACGGACGGCAGACGTCTGGATAATGTTGGAAAACGGTTTTCCTCTATGGCCAGCTTGCTAGTTCGAGCGGCGAACGCTCTTGCCATCTTAGGCCGTTACGACCGCCAGATGTGGTGCGACATGGAACCCTTCGTGGAACTATTACCAGAGCCCACAAAGGAGGACGCCAAGAAGGTGCTGGCAGAAGGGGAAAATCTTCTGCAGAAGTAATTGACTGTGCAATGGACATTGCTTCCACGGCGTTTCGGGCCTTGGCCGGCTCCGCTGTGTTACGGCGTCAGGGTTGGCTGAAGGCCACCTGGTTTCGTCAGGAGGTCCAGAACAGAATCCTGGATCTCCCATTTGATGGGGAGATGCTGTTCGGGAAACATGTGGACGATACCCTACAGAATATAAAGAAGGACACAGACACGGCAAAGTCCTTGGGTTCACTCTCCTATCGCAAGGTCCCCTTTAGGGGTGCACGAGGTAGAGGATTTGCGTCCTACAGAGGAAACCAACAGCGATATTCCTCAGTCTTCCCAGTCCTATAAACCACAATACTCGAATCAGCGACAAGGGCAATCAGCATCTTTCTCTCGCAACCCTCCGCGAGGCCGTCAACATCGACAAGGTCGTGACAACACCAAACGACAATAGCGGCCTTCCGGCTCTACCTACTTTTCCTCCCCTCCCAATCACATCAGTGGGGGGCAGGATATCACTTTGTCTGGACAGTTGGAAGTCAATAACATCGGACCAGTGGGTCCTAAACATCGTAGAGAGTGGCCATACGTTGGAGTTTCACAACTTTCCTCCAACGCAAGCTCCGGGCGCCATCCGCACAGGACATCTAGGGTTACTCCATCTAGAAGCCCATCAATTGTTCCTCAAAGGAGCGATAGAACCGGTACCGTTCTCTCAGAGGGGCCGGGGGTTCTATTCAAGGTTCTTCCTGGTGCGGAAGACTGCAGAAACCTGGCGTCCCATCCTCGATCTTCGGGAGCTCAACACCTATCTCGTAAAGCTCTCCTTCAGGATGGTCACTCTCCAGGAAATTCTTCCTCTCTTGAATCCGGGCGACTACTTGGCGTCGCTGGATTTAGAAGACGCATATTTCCATATTCCAATACACCCAGCTCACAGACAATACCTTCGCTTTACAGTGGGAAAGAGCCATTTCCAGTTGTAAGTGCTTCCATTCGGCCTTCGGTCGGCACCGAGAGTGTTCACCAAAGTATTGGCACCGGTGGCAGCTTTTCTTCGACGACAATCTCTCGAGGTTTTCCCTTACTTGGACGACTGGCTCGTCAAGGCACCATCTTTCCAGGAAGCTTCGCAAGCAGTGTCTACTTGCCTCCATTTGTTCCGTTGCCTGGGCCTTCAGTTGAACGAACGCAAGTCAGTCCTACTGCCTTCCAAAACTGCCAGATTCCTGGGGTCAGTGTTGGACACCACGCAATGTACAGCTCGTCTCTCAGAGGAGCGGCAACAAAAGTTGATGGTTTCAGCTCAACTACTCTGCCGCAGAAAATTCATGTCGGTCCGCCAATACAAATCCCTTCTCGGATCGATGTCATCCTGCATACCATTAATACCGCATTGCAGGCTGCGAATGCGTCCTCTGCAGGAGGAGCTAGACAAGCAATGGCGCCAGGCAGAGGGGTCGTTCAACGACAGAGTGGTAGTGACATCAGCAATGAGGACAGCGAGCGAGTGGTGGCTTCTGAAAAACAATATCGCCCAAGGTCTGACGTTCAGGACTTCGCCTTCACCCATGGAAGTGACCACAGACGCTTCATTGGAGGGCTGGGGTGCAGTTCTCCGAGAGCTTCAGGTCAGTGGCCACTGGAGTCCAAGACAGCGCCAGTGCCATATCAATTTCCTGGAGTTGACGGCCATTCGGTTGGCCTTGCAAGCTTTGCTGCCCAGAGTGGGCAACCGTTCAGTGCTGGTCCGGACGGACAATACGACGGCCATGCACTATGTCAACAAACCAGGAGGTACCAAATCGCAGACTCTGTCCGCAGAAGCCCAACGGCTTTGGGATTTCGCGATTCTCAACATCACTCTGAGAGCCGAGCACCTGGCGGGAACTCTCAATGTCAAGGCGGACGCCTTGAGTCGACAGACGGAAGTGACTCACGAGTGGGAGTTGCATCAATCCATTCTAGACAGTGTGTTCTCGGTTTGGGGGAAGCCAACCATCGACCTCTTTGCTTCGCCGGAGAACGCCAAATGCCGGTTCTACGCAAGCAGAGTTCACCATCAGGGGTCCCTGGGGAACGCTCTTTCGATGTCTTGGTACAGCGCGTTCTTTTACGCTTTTCCTCCAATTCCCCTCATTCCTCGAGTTCTCAAGAAATTGAAGGCAGAACCCTGCAAGATGATTCTAATTGCTCCAGCATGGCCCAGACGGTTCTGGTACACAGAACTCCTGAGGCTCTCCCAAGCTCCTCCAATTCTCTTGACGCCCATTCCGTCCCTTTTGTCCAGGAGTCAGGGGCAGGTTTTCCACCCGGACCCGAGATCGCTTCGCTTGACGGCGTGGCTCCTGAACACAGAGAATTCAGTCATCTGACACTATCTCAGGAATGCAGGGAGGTCTTGGCTCAGGCCCGAGCACCAAGTACCAATAAGACTTACATGGCGAAATAGAAGAGATTCTGCTGGTGGTGTCAACGGGAAGGTCTCCATCCGTACACTTCCTTACCGCATCAATTGTTGCCATATTTACTGTCTCTGGCCAAATCTGGCTTGGCACATTCATCGGTCAAGGTACATCTGGCGGCCATATCAAGCTATCGACGCAGTTCTTCAGGTCCTTCCTTATGGTCCTCTAGGGTTGTTAAGCAATTCTTGAAGGGATTATTCCGGATGTATCCGCCAGTCCGTCCTCCTCCACCAGTGTGGCAGCTCAACCTTGTATTGGCGCAACTCATGAAGGCTCCGTTTGAGCCTGTGCACAAAGCAGACTTGAAGTTCCTCTCTTGGAAACTAGCCCTCCCTGTGGCTTTAACGTCAGCAAGACGAGTGAGTGAGCTTCAAGCACTCTCCATAGTGCATCCATTCCTGCAATTTAAAAGAGACTGTCTTGTTCTCCGGACAAATCCAAAATTCATACCGAAGGTGCCATCTGAGTTCCACTTGAATGAACCTTTGATTCTGAAATCTTTCTTTCCGCACCCTTCTACACCTGCGGAACGCACACTGCATTCTTTGGACGTTCAGCGATGCTTAAAGTTTTACTTGGAGCGCACACGTCCCTTTCGGAAGTCAACTCAGTTGTTTGTGTCCTACAGCGCACCACGGAAGGGATTGCCTTTGACAAAGAGTGGCATTTCCCACTGGATCTCCAGTGCGATTCAATTCTGTCATCAGGAAGCAGGCAAGCCGCTGGACGGAAGAGTCCGTGCACATTCCACGAGGTCGGTGGCATCATCTGTGGCTCTCTTTTCGGGAGTTGCCATTAAGGACATCTGCAGGGCAGCGACGTGGAGCAGTACTCATACCTTCACGAAACACTACTGCCTGGAGTCTGCAGGACGAGACGACGCGGCTGTTGGTCAAGCAGTCCTGCGGAATCTTTTTCATTGAGAGGTGAGCTTTCCCTACGATCCCTCCATCCGGGTGAGCACATTTTGTTTGTTTTGCTATGTTCTATGTATTGCTTATATGGTTATGTGATGCCATGTATTTACAAAATGTGTTCTTGGTACTTTACTGCTAGCTACTCTGATACAAAGCATGGGAATCTATGAAAGTTCCAATACTGGGGCAAGAAAACAAGTTACTTACCTGTAACTTTGGTTCCCCAGTATTGGTAACTTTCATAGATTCCCATGCGCCCGCCTGCCTCCCCTGGGAAAGCTCAGTCTTTTTACAGAGTTAGTGGCGGTTTGCACAACGGCTACGAAAATCTGAGGCTCTGAGCTCTCTCAGGAAGGTTCTAGAGGGTGAGGCTGCTCTGATTGGTCCTGGCAAAAGTTTGGTCTCTTTTTACAAAAAGAGGGTGATAGGATACAAAATGAGATGAGGCCTAGTCTTCTCTTTTGTTTCTATGGTTTTTATACTACCGAGGCTCCCATTCCGACGACGGGGAATGATACAAAGCATGGGAATCTATGAAAGTTACCAATACTGGGGAACCAAAGTTACAGGTAAGTAACTTGTTTTCATCCCCGTCCTGCCGGCCCACCGGCGTTACCTGCGGTTCACGGTAGGCCACGAGCACTTTCAGTTTATGGTGCTCCCCTTCGGCCTTACCAGCGCCCAACGGGTGTTCACGAAGGGGATGGCGGTGGTCGCAGCTCATCTGCACAGGTTAGGGGTGTCAGTCTTCCCCTACCTCGACGACTGGTTGTTAAAGGCGGGATCGCCCCAGACAGTAGTCAGCCACCTCCAGACTACGGCCAATCTCCTGCACCTGCTGGGGTTCTCCATCAATGTGCCGAAGTCACACCTTTGTCCCTCTCAGAAGCTCCTCTTCATCGGAGCGGTTCTAGACTCTGCGCAGTTTCGGGTTTATCCTCCCGAACAGCGGGTTCGGGATATTCAGGCTCTGATTCCAATCTTTCAGCCTTTATCCCGAGTCTCGGTCAGGTTGACGCTAGGGCTGATGGCCTCCTGCATCCTTCTGGTGCATCACGCCCGGTGGTGGATGCGGGCTCTGCAGTGGGACCTGAAGTTTCAGTGGGCCCAGCATCAGGGCAACTTGTCAGAACACGTCTTGATCTCGGAGGGCACTGCAAGACAGTTGCAGTGGTGGCTCACGGACCGTGGCAGATCCCTCTCCCTACCCCACCCGGAGCACGTAGTTGTGACGGACGCGTCCCTCCAGGGCTGGGGGGGCCACATGGGAGAGGCGAAGATCAGAGGCCTCTGGTGTCCGGCGGAGTCCCAGCTCCACATCAACCTTTTGGAGCTGCGGGCGATTCGTCTAGCACTGAAGGCATTCCTCCCCTCTGTTCAGGGGAGTGTAGTGCAGGTGTACACGGACAACAGGTTATCCTTGTGGCTCCGGACTGGGCACGAAAATACTGGTATCCCGAGCTACTCAGCATGTCAGTAGATCCCCCGATTCGTCTGCCTCTTCGGGAGGACCTTCTGTCGCAGCAGCAGGGGACGGTCCTCCACCCGAACCTGTCCAGTC
Source organism: Lissotriton helveticus (assembly GCF_964261635.1). Lineage (NCBI taxonomy): Eukaryota > Metazoa > Chordata > Amphibia > Caudata > Salamandridae > Lissotriton > Lissotriton helveticus. The sequence continues at coordinate 296,592,270 of NC_136063.1, forward strand.
TCCACCTACAAGCTTGGAGATTGAGGGGCGACAGTTGAGGCCATTTGACTTGCCTCCTGAAGTCTGTAATGTCATTCTGGCAGCCAGGCATCCCTCCACAAAGTCTGTATACGCTTGCAGGTAGAACAGATTTGTGGCATGGTGCACAGCAAAGGCTGTGGACCCTCTCTCTGCACCCCTTTCTGAGGTTCTCCTCTTCTTTCTTTCTCTTGCCCAGCAGGGCTCTGCTCTGGGCACTATCAAAGGGTACCTTTCTGCCCTTTCAGCCTTCTTAAGGCTACCTGATCAGCCTTCTTTGTTCAAGTCCCCTATTGTAAATAGATTTCTAAAGGGCATCACGCACATGTTTCCTCCTGTTCCTTTCGTGATGCCCCAGTGGGACTTGAACCTTGTTCTTACTTACCTGATGTGTGCTCCCTTTGAGCCGCTCCATAACTGTCCTCTCAGTCTTCTTACTTTGAAGACTGCCTTCCTGGTGGCCATCACCTCTGCAAGGAGAGTGAGTGAGCTCCAGGCTTTCTTCCACACCTCCTTTCCTCTCTGTTCATCCGGATAAGGTTGTGTTGCGGACAAGACCTTCTTTCCTGTCCAAGGTTGTCACGCCCTTCCACAACGGGCAGTCCATTACTTTGCCCACCTTCTTTCCGCCTCTGCATCCCTCGAAAGAGGAAGAGAGGCTCCACCGTCTGGACTCAAAACGTGCGCTCTCTTACTACTTGGATCGCACACGCCAGTTCCGGGTGGATGACCAACTCTTTGTTGGTTACGTGGGCGCTAAGAAGGGAAAGGCGGTGCACAAGCGGACCATCTCCTGGTGGATCATCTTGTGTATACAGGCATGTTACTCCTTGGCTAAGGAGCCCCCTGTTGATTTGAGGGCTCATTCTACTCGGGCCACGGTGACTACCACTGCCCTGGGCCGGGGAGTGCCCTTGCAGGACATTTGCCAGGCAGCTACGTTTGTACGGCACTACTGCCTGGACAGCCAAGTCCGGAGGGATGGCTTCTTTGGCCGTTCCGTCCTCCAAGACTTTCTGGTGTGATTATTGGTTCGCAGACCCACCACCGGGGTTGGTATTGCTGGGGTATCTATTCTAAGGTAAGGAATCTATCACTAACGTGTCTCTTTCAGATGCACAAGTTACTACTTGTGTAACGATACATCTGTAAGAGACATTAGTTAGTGATAGATCCCTTACCGACCCACCCATCCTCCCCGTTCTGCGAACCGATATCTAGGGTTAAGGTCATCCCCTTTCAGGGCCCTAGTTTCATGGCACCAGTGTTGGTTCGATCATGGCTCTGCGTATCTGGCGCGGAAAAGCTGTGTATCAGAACTGACGTCGGCGCGCATGGGCGGCGTCTAAGTACTCCGACGTCATTCCGGCGCTAACGACGGCCGCGGACGACGCCTGCCGGCGCGCAGGGGTATTGCTACGCAAAAATTTCCGGATCCAGTCTGACGCCTGGGGATATTCTAAGGTAAGGAATCTATCACTAATGTCTCTTACAGATATATCGTTACACAAGTAGTAACTTGTGTATGTGTGTGTATATGTATGTATATGTGTGTGTGTATATGTATGTGTATGTGTATGTGTGTGTATGTGTGTGTGTATATATATATATATATGTATGTATGTATGTGTGTATATATATATGTGTGTGTATGTGTGTGTATGTATATATGTTTGTGTGTGTGTATGTATATATGTATGTATATGTGTATGTGTGTATGTATATATCTGTGTGTATGTATGTGTGTATGTGTGTGTATGTATATATATATATGTATGTGTGTATGTATATATGTGTATGTATGTGTGTATGTATATATATGTGTGTGTATGTATATATATGTGTGTATGTGTGTGTATGTATGTGTGTGTATGTATGTGTATATATGTATGTATGTATATATAGGTGTATGTATGTATGTATGTATGTATGTATATATGCTGGAAGAGGTCCAGTTCGGATTCCGGCCGGCTCATGGGACCGAGACGGCCTTGTTGACGGTCATGGACGAGCTTCAGAGGCGGGCAGACGGGGGACAGGCAGCTGCATTGATTCTGCTTGACCGGTCTGCTGCCTTTGATACGGTCAACCATGAGATTCTGCTGAGAAGACTAAGCGAGATTGGGGAGAGGGGCTCCGCCTTGCGGTGGTTCCGATCCTTTTTACAGGACAGACAGCAGGCGGTATCCCTTCCCCCCTTCCAGTCCGCCTTTTCCAACATGTTGCATGGGGTTCCTCAGGGATCAGCTATCAGCCCTATTCTTTTTAATGTGTACTTAAAACCTGTGATTACTGATATCAAGGCCTATAATATTGACATCATAAATTATGCAGACGACACTCGGCTGATCCTTTCCTGTGAGGGTGAGGATTCGACTACAGTAGAAGTTTTTCACAACTGTTTGCAGGCCCCGGCCCGCTGGCTGCAGGTTAACTCTTTACAATTTAACGCAGGAAAGACTGAGGTGATCTTCTGCTCGGCAAGCAGGATATATCCTCTTCTTCCTAGCAATTTTTGGCCTTCGGGCACTGCGTCCGCAGTCCAGCCTCCTACTAATGTCCGCAACTTGGGCATTCTCTTTGAGTATAAGCTTACTCTGGAAAGTCAGGTCACAAAAACAACTACCTCTTGTTTTGTGATCATTAGATCCCTCCGAAAAATTTTCCCGCTACTACCTCCTCAGGTACGTGCACAAGTAACCAGTTGCACAATTCTCAGTAGGATTGACTATTGCAATGCTCTCCTGCTTGAATCCCCTAACTTCCTGTTGGATAGATTCTCCAGTATTCAATCTTTCATAGATTCACATGCTTGTATCTTCCCCGTCGTCATGGTGGGAGTCTCCCGATATATAATAACCATAGCAGTAGAAGAAAAAACTGCCGGAAACCATAGAGTAGTGAAACCAGAGGGTAACCTCTCCTCCTCATTATGTGGCCCAAACTACAGCAAATCAGCAGCCAGCCCAGCCTACACCATTCCCAGCAGAGCCACCATACCTCAGATTTCCAACCGCCTTCGTGTGAGAAGGAGTCTCCCTGAGCTCTGCTCAGTTTTTTCTCTCTTCACTGAACTTTTGACCTTCACAGTTGGGAGTCAGGTATTGTGTTTTTTCTTGTCAGCATTAAAACTTTCAGAATGGCTGAAAACTCCAAGAAGAGCCTTTTCAGAGCTTGCATGTCCTGTGGCAAGGCCAGACTATTTTCTGAGGATCCTCACAAGGAGTGCTTGTACTGTCTGTACCCTAAGCATATTCCTAAGGACTGCAAGTATTGCCGGACCTTCTCTGCCAAAACTCTAAAGGATAGAGAAGCGCGCCTTTTATTATGGCTTCAGAAAAGGAAAACCCCAGACTCTGAGTCTGAGGGGGAAGCCAAAGGACACACCTCTAAAAAACAGAAGAGAGGGTCCTCTGAGGAAAAGGGAGATGGGAAGAAACTTAAAGCAGGAAAATCTAAGGAAGGTGAATCCTCTACTTCTCTCCCTCCAACTCCTCTCAAGCCTTCTTCAAAAAAGAAGGCTCCGTCGTCGCTTCCGTCGACGAAAACTATCGAAATTCCAGTCAGATCGCCGACGGGACAGTCGACTGCCTCGACGACGACCACCTCGACGACGACAGCTTCGTCGACGTCGAGGACGACTACTCCGTCGACGGTGAGTTCCAGACCTTCGTCAACGGCAAGATCCTCGTCGACGAGCATACCGTCGACAATGCTGATGAATGTTCCGTCGACGGCCCCGTCGACGATAAAAAAAATCGTCGACGATGGCATCGCCAACAAGGATTACCTCAACTTATATCGCTATTCAAAGAATAGCTCCGTCGACGGGACCGTGGGTGAGCAAAAGAGGGGAGTTTTCTACACCAAAGATTTCACCCCTGCTGCCCTCTACTATTCTGGATTGCCAGGAATCTGAGGAGGAAGGATCCTGCGATGTTGCGTACAGTCCGTCGCAGCTCCATATTAAGCATCAGGATACCGATGAGGAAGGCCAACAAGAGGAACAGGAGCATTTCTCTTTTAGAGATCGGCCGGTCAAGGGCCAGATGAGATATGAGTCATTTCATCAGGCTTATCATTATGACGACGAAGAGGAAGCAGATACACCCGCGAGGGAAGAGGCTATGTCAGTGCCTGTCTCTCTTATTTCGGATCTGAGAACCATGATTGACAGTTATTACCGTCGATTTCCGGAGGATAATGCACCCGTCTCTTCCGTGGCCGCTGGGAATGTTTCTCAACCGGCAAAAGAAACACCCCTGATTCATCCTACTACTCCTCCTCCACCTCCTCGGAAGGAGGTACAAAAGGTTATCACGATTCGTGATGATTTACATGATTCTGATCAGGATGAACAAGAGGAGGAAGGAGAAATCACCCAAGATGACGTGGTTGGGGATGAATGGGACCAATATATAATTCCAACGTCTCCGGTGTCTCCATTGCCTCAATCACGCTCTCCGCCTGAAGACATAGCCAGTTTTCACGATTTAATGGAAAAGGCGGCTAAGAGATTTCAGGAAGGGGCTGTTATTCGAGCCTCAGTCACCGAGTTACGTGATGACATCAGATGCTTCATTGCGAGGTTGGGAAGCACACCTGCAGGACCTAGAGATTCAGGGCCTTTGGTCTCCTCAAGAGGCGAAACTTCACATCAATCTCTTAGAATTGAAAGCGGTAATTCTGGGCCTTCAGGCTTTCCTTCCCAGAATCCCCCGAACATTTGCCACGAGTGGGAACTATACCAAGTCCAGCTAGATCGGATTTTCAGCAGGTGGGGCAGGCCGAGCCTGGACCTGTTTGCAACTCAGAGCAACGAAAAGTGCAGGCATTATGCCAGCAGGTTCCCTCAGCAAGGTTCGAGAGGGAATGCTCTTCACCTCCGATGGACAGGGATGTTCGCCTATGCCTTCCCTCCTTTTCCCCGAATTCCCAGATTACTGAGGAAAATGAGAGCAGAACTTTGCCAGATAATACTAATAGCCCCAGCCTGGTCGAGGCAGTTTTGGTATACGGAGCTTCTACAAATGTCGGTGGAGCCAAAGATACAGCTTCCAATAACCAAGGATCTGATTTCCATGAACGGGGGCCAAGTTCTTCATCCACAATTGACCTCTCTAAGATAGTCGGCTTGGAACCTTTTGAGCACCAATTCCAGTCATTAGTTATTTCTCCGGAATGCCGTGAAATATTGCAAAGTGCCACAGCGCTGTCTACCAACATGACATGTACTGCGAAATGGAAGCGATTTTGTAATTGGTGTGTTGCTAATGCAGTGCATCCCTTGACGTAGTCTGCTGAGCAAATTCTTCCTTATTTACTGCATTTAGCCAGAACAGGGCTTGCACACTCATCTATTAAGGTCCATCTAGCAGCAATTTCCAGATACAGAAGATCTCCAGGATGCCCATCTTTGTGGTCTAACAGACTAATCAAGGAGTTCTTAAAAGGACTGTTCAGGAAGTTACCTCCTGTTAAGCGTCCTCCACCTTCATGGCAGCTTAACACAGTCTTGTCACAACTTATGAAAGCTCCGTTCGAGCCCATCCACAAATCGGAACTGCAATTCTTGTCATGGAAGGTAGCATTACTGCTGGCGCTCACATCAGCCAGAAGAGTGAGCGAGATCCAAGCTTTTTCTGTTTTGGACCCCTTCATACAATTCAGGCCAGATAAAGTGATGCTAAGAACTAACCCAAAATTTGTGCCTAAAATACCCTCTTATTTTCATCTAAATGAACCTGTGATCCTGCCTACATACTTTAAAAATCCTTCCACAGAGGCTGAAAAAGCTCTACATACTTTGGATATTGGCAGATGCCTAAAATTTTACATTGAGAAAACAAAGGATTTTCGCAAAACGAACCAACTGTTTGTTGCTTACTCAGGGCCCAGAAAAGGTCTGGCCCTGTCAAGTTCCTCCATTTCCAGATGGATTGCATCCGCTATTGTCTTCTGTCATGAGAAAGCAGGAAGGCCTCTCGACATGAAAGTCCGTGCCCATGATACACGGAAAATGGCGACGTCTTCTGCATTGCTAGCAGGAGTACCTCTTCCAGACATATGTAGAGCAGCAACCTGGTCGACTGCTCATACATTCACCAAACATTACTGTCTGGACACGGAATGGAAAGCAGATGCAGCAGTGGGACAGGCAGTTCTGCGACATCTCTTTAAATAAGGTACATGTTTATGAATTGTATTCTGCTGATTTTTTCTATATATGTTTTTTCTCTTTACGCTAATAATTTATAATGGCAAAGTTTGATTGCTTATTCCTTTGGATTTGTAATAAGTTCTTTTAATAGAAGCAATTTATGGCACAGCCCCGGGAAAGGAAAGGGGTCTAGCCTAGAAACGCTCTAACTACAAGGACTGTTATCTACTCTGATACAAGCATGTGAATCTATGAAAGATTGAATACTGGAGAAAGAACTAGTTACTTACCTGTACACTATGGTTCTCCAGTATTATCTTTCATAGATTGTCATGCGCCCGCCCGCCTCCCCGTTTCCATTAGGTAGACCACCTTTTATCTCTGGTTTCCTGCATAGCTCACCCTTGGGCGGTAGGAAATCTGAGGTATGGTGGCTCTGCAGGGAATGGTGTAGGCTGGGGCTGGCTGCTGATTGGCTGTAGTTTGGGCCACATAATGAGGAGGTTACCCTCTGGTTTCACTACTCTATGGTTTCAGGCAGTTTTTTCTCTTCTACTGCTATGGTTATTATATACCGGGAGACTCCCACCATGACGACGGGGAAGATACAAGCATGTGAATCTATGAAAGATAATACTGGAGAACCATAGTGTACAGGTAAGTAACTAGTTCTTTGCAAAGAATCCAGTCGGCAGCTGCCAAACTAGTCTTAGGTTGGCCTAGAAGCTCCTCTGCCTCTGCAGCCTTAGCTGAACTTCACTGGCTCCCCCTGAGACGGAAAGTGCAATTTAAGTCTCTCTGCCTTGTTTTTAAAGACCTTCACAGGATAGGACCTGTGCGTATGCGCAAAAAATCCGATTGGTACGTCCCGACAAAAAAAACTGCGCTCCTCGTCGGCGAGATTAGTGAAAGTTCCTAGGTTTCGTAAGGTCAGGTCGGGTGGCAGATCCTTTGGGGTGGCAGCGGCTAAATTGTGGAACAGTCTCCCTTGGGAAATCTGGCAACTCAGGGAGCTCATTACTTTCAGAAAAAGTGTAAAAACCTGGCTGTTCCCCAAGACTTAGTGGCCGGTCCCTGTTTTTCTTACTCGCTCCCCCCTTCAGCTTCTTTAGCGCCAGGATGCCTGCTAGGTGATAGTGCGCTTTATAAATTGAATAAATAAATAAAAATAAAATGATCAAGTCTCCTGGGAGGGACGAAACGCGTGATGACTGCTATTGCATGTTTGGGAGCTAAATAAACAGTGGTCTAAATGGATTTTTTGTGGTGCGTGCTCTTTTTTTCGCACATGCAGGAACGAGGCGCTTTGCTGAAGGAGTGCTCTACGGTATATAGTGCGCTTGTATATGCATGTCTTAGGGCTACTTGTGCTGATTCTTCACCTTCGAAATATCACCATGCACTAGACTGGAAATTAAAGAGTGCTCCTTCATGCTGGTAGGTGCGACTCTGTGCCTACTCCATTTCTCATTGGAGGTGGCCTGCAGAGCTGCATACAAGTGCCACCCATGCACAGTTAGTGCCTTTCATTCTGCTCTCTTACGCAGGTTCAGGGCTGTGCACTTCATTCTTGAAGAGCATTTTACCTTTAAAATAAGTGTGCAATGGAGCATTTCACCGCCTAAGACTACAGATTTAAAATTTTAAAGGGACTGTTGCAAGTCAATGACTGATCCCCACGAGGTGTCTGTGGTGGTTGGATTCGGAGCTCAACTCTATCGCCAGCTATCAGTGTACACTGGTGAACCTAGAGGCAATCTGAGGATGTGAAGCGAAGCTCCAAGTCTCAAAACACTTCAAGACACCACGCTCTTGGTCGAAGTCAAGAGTGTGCAACCAGTCCTACTCGTGAAGTAATTTTCCCGGCAGATCTACAAGGTCTACGTTTTCGAGTAAGTCCTAAAAAACACTGAAGTCCAGGTGTGACTCTGCCCCTTCCTACCATTCTAGTTCTCTAGAGAAGGCGTAAGGGTGTACCTTCAAGTCTTATTTCGATTCTCACAAGGAGTTAATCCTTGTCCTTCTAATTTGCTGATGGGCTCTGCCTCTGAGTGCACAGACCAGCATATGAAATAAACTGACATCAGCATGCATAGGTGCACTGCTATGTGGCTCTGCTCTTCACTTCCCAAGTAGAATGGAGTTGGCGCGGAGTCGCACAATGCCACATATTGGCATGCAGGGCCTATGCTTTAGAGTTTGCATATCTAGTCTGGATCTTGAGCATCTGTGGGTAGAGAAAGTATCCTCCAGAAGGAGTGCTACCAAAGGTAACTTCTTAATTTGTAAATAAAATGGGTGAAGATGGGTAAAGCAGATATTATGGATGTGTTTCATCAATTAGAGTAAGTTGCAGTCTTGCAAATAAAGCTAGTCATGACTGGTTCTGCCCTTAAGTATGACGGATTCTTCTAACTAAAGATTCTTGAACTTTAGAATACTCAGAGGTGCCAGATTTGATCCAGACATTTTAAAACATTTCTGTATTTATATCAATTTAGTTTTCCCCGGAAGTAATGGTCATGCCGTAAATATGCACCACCCCTGTGTGTTGACATCACTTCCTGTCTTTTTGCACCTTCATACGGTGATCATGAGCTGGTGCCCAGTTCTTTCTCGCCAGTTGAACTGTTTTTTCCCCAGAAAGTTTCTTTAGTCCAATATGCAAGGAACCATGTAGCCTCCTAAAACAGGGTTTAAACCTTGTAGAAACTGCTGCAAGCAAATTTCTGACAGTGCCCCTCTGCAACAGGCTTTGAGGGTCATGGGCGGGGATCGAGCAGACCATGTCCACACCACCAGAGGCATAGAATTTCACAGTCCCAGGCTCCTGTGGCATGCGCCTCCAAGCCACTTTAGCTTGCTGTTCAAGGCACCCAACCACCCAAGAGGGAAGGGGAGGAATAGATATTTCCTCCAAGAGTGGTAAACAGGTGGGTACTCCAGTTCGTTAAACAAGAATATGCTCTGCCATTCCTTTTAGACCTGCTGCATATTCCGCCCACATCTGGCTTCCAGGGAAGCACCTGTCCAACTTGCTTGAGGAGCTGCAGGCTCTTTTGGACAATGAGATAATTGGGGGTTTTGGCTCAGGAAGTAGGGACTTGCTGTTACTCCAGTTATTTCTTCATGCCAAAGGACAACGGGAGGCCTACACCCTACTTGTGATCAACGCCCTCTGGCACCTCCTTGCTCCAGGACAAATCAAAGATGCTCACGAAGGCCCAGGTTCTGTATGCCCTCGATCCAGTTCAAGGATAGTGGCTTTGGACTTTCACGATGTCAACTTGTGCCAGTCCTACAGATGCTACTTGCAGTTTAAGGTAGGCAAGGAGCATTTTCAATATGCCATGCTTCCTTTCAGCCTCACTAGTGTCCTATGGGTGTTCATGAAAGTGATGGAGGTGGTCGCAGCACACCTTCGAATTTGTAGAGTTGTTGTGATGTCGCCAATGGCCTGGAGAGATTGGGGCGCATCGGGATAAGAGACGGAAATCATGTTTGCGTCTTGGCAGTATCCGGGGCCTCACACAACTCCTCATGGTGGGACTGGAGGGACAAATAGGAGCCATGATTTAAATTCTTGTGGTGGTTTTGGACTTACTAGAAGAGTGAGACTTCGAGGTTGAACATCCTTGTGAGCAAGAGGGAATCTGCCACCTCGATTTTGACCAGGACTTCATATGTTCTGACAGAGTTCTGTGATGTAGAGTTTTGCCTTGCGGTCTGGAATGGCCTTCGGGTTCTTTGTGCACTTGTTATGATTTTGAATCATGCTTGGAGCCTAAACAAACGAGACAGACCTTAAGGCTGGTCTGACGCAGATATCTGTTTCTGGCAATCCTTATGTGGCTTGAAACCCTTTTTTTGAAGGGGGCATGTCCCTTGCACAATCTTGAAAAAGTCTGACCGGATTTGACCGAGCAATCCCTGGAGCTGCATCAGAAGGCGCAGACAAAGTAATTGACGTTGGCAGGTAGAGGTGAGAACTATGTTGGTGCATGACAGATTAGATGCAGCACCACCAGCGAGGAATTAAGGAAATTCCTTAATTCAATACGGTCTCCAACCAAGTATCAAAAATTATCAAAAAACACTAAAAGATCATTGGGACTGGAAATTTTGATTGGGACCCACCCCTCATTTCCCACAAAAAAGCAAAATCCATCAAAGATGCGGTAGTCTGCACAAGGCCAAAACCCATCCAGAGCATAACACGATCCTAAATGCATGGGGACTGCCAAAAGTTGTAGGCCATTTCGCATGTGGTGATTGCAGCGTATGCCACCCTACGAGTACCACCAAAACACTCGACCTCGGACCAGGGAAAACATCGGAACTGCGTGCCCACACCAACTGTAACACGGCACACGTAATATACCGCATTGTATGTCCCTGCAGTCTTACATACATCGGTATGACTAACAGAAAGATAAACACGCATATGCGAACACTGCAGCACGATCAGGTGCAAAAAGAGCACCACAAAAATGACCAATCATTTTCTTGAAGTGGGTCACACAACCAACAACATGAAATGGGTAATTATTGAAGCCCTGGACCCCAACACTCAGAATATCCGACAGTTACTTCATAAGGAACAAAGATGGATATATCGACTTTACAGTCACAAGACTGGTCTCAATGACAATATTCCGTGGAAAAGCCTGAGCAAACGGTAACATAGACTAACATAATCACGATATATCTAGTCTATGCATATGACTCCAGAAACATGCACTCGCCTTTATCTGTCATAGTAATGAATACTCTCCTGCCAGTCCAGTCCCGTCCCGTTCCCCCCCCCCCCCTTTTTGCACAGAGACCACCCAGGATGCCTTTACCCCATGGCACCATATGACCAGCTCCCCATGAGGGGCACCACCTTTTTGAGCTTTATATATATATATATATATATATATATATATATATATATATATATATATATATATATATATATATATATATATATATATATATATATATAGGACCACTTATAGCAAACAATCTTTCCTTCATGCTGTCAAAGTGTCATTTTTATGCACCTAAGAACATCGTGTAATACAGAACTTTTGCATTGCACCCATGTGCACCCGTTTTTTCTCACTCTTTGCCTTAAGAATATGACCACTGTAAGATGGCCCTTCGTTGGCCACCTACTCAAACGCCAACCGTGCATGTCCACGCATGCGCACTGTTCGCGCATGCGCCTTCGACGCACAATCCAGGAAGCGCTGCCAACGGACACACGCTACTTAACCGGCTGGTCCCGCCACACTGGCCACCAGCCGGGACGCCGGAGGACCAGAATCAGGTTTCCCGCGGAGGACACAGCACCACCAAGTAAGGCCTCGGGGCTTCGCAGATACTGTTGTAAACACATCAGACCGGCCCCATTACAGCTCACATGAGCGCCTTCATTCTTCCTTTCCATTTCAGATTGGCAACACGCTGTGCCTCCTCCCCAAACCCCGTATAACTGCCATACTGAAGTGTAGCATTGTAAATATTGATGCATTTTTAATCTTCTTTCTGTATATTTATTTATTTTGAAAGTTTTATATAGCGCGAACAAGATCTTTGCAGATAACAGAGCGCTTTACAAAGGCAAGGGGTAAGTGAGTGGTAGGGTGGGTACACGAGGGAGCATAGTTAAGAAGGTAGGTCATCAATGCAGGTAGCACAAATAAGAGGGAGCATGAACAATCAGGTAGGTCGATAATACAAGTAAAACACATGTGCAAAGGGATCAAACAGGTAGTACAAATTGACGCAGAGTCTTAAAGGATCAAAAGTAGCAGTTCAAGTGTATTTAGCCATGAGGATAGCTTTAACTTCTTTCTTAAAGAGAAGATATATAATTGTTATTCCTAACGTTTAATCACCGCGTGGTAGCCTTTCCGTACACCGCACATATTTAGCTGTAACATCACATATCGTGCATGCTTTCAACAAATTGCACGCAGCGCGCCACGGACTACTGGGTTTCCTCCTCAGCGGACCATTAGCACGCCATAGTGCTACATGACTAAGTGCACTCACGAGCGCACTCAGAGCTCCTTATTGCGCAGCGTCACGTTTACTGCTGTCAATTATCTCGGCAATGGCATGCCATTCACAATTTTCATGCTGCCTAGCCGGATACAATAGTAACCTGAAGGGCCCATAGAGACTATTGCATGACACAGATGTATGCCAATAGATTGCATTTTATGTTGCAAATTCATGTATGGTGTGTACTGTCTTTTCCTTCCTTACAGGAATTTTTCGCTACCAAACAGTGTCCGTAAGTACGACAACACTGTTCCCCTTTTTAATTCGAATTTTTACTACACACCTTTGAGCGTGTGTAAGAAAAAACACTTTCACGTGGCCACTGTCGTTTTTGCCACTCACCCTTCCACCTTTGGTCCTGACGAAAGCCCCATAAGTATGCCTGAGAGGGCTGAAACATGTAGACCGCATCACTTTAGACAACTCACAGGATAATTATTCCTAAAGTAGTTGCATCACATAATTTTAAAATAATACCCTGGGCCGCCAACAATAAAACATTAGGCAAGGATTCCCAGAGGTATTTTTTAACATTCACCTTCACTCACATCACACTGTTGCACCACACCCGCCCCGCTGTAGTCAGGCGTCGAAGCACAACCATATGGCACTCGCCCGCCTGGTTGGGACCCCGATGATGAAGCATGACACCAACCAGGTTGGTGTGTGAGGGGTCTTTAAATAACACCGAATGGGTCCAATATCTAAGCTACAACTTAGTGACTAAAGACAAACGCATACACATAGTGGGCTAGTCCACATTGTTTCTACATATTATTCTTTTGGACAGGACGCGCCCTACATACCCTGGCTCTCCGACTGATTTGTTGAGCAGATCTTTTCCTTTACAACTTTGGTCCTCCGCTTAGTGAATCTCAGCTGCCTCTTAAGCTGCTACACTCATACCTTTTAGGACTTCATGGCCCATGTATCGCCCATAGTACCGGAAGAAGCCTGGGCTATACTTTCCCAGGCCATGGAAGATGGTTATGATGCGACCAAGTTGACCATCCACAGCAGCCTGAATTCCATAGACTTCCTCTGCATGGCTATTGGCACCAGTGAGGCCATGTGCAGGCATGACTGGGTAAAGTAAGGCAAGTATGATGGGCATGCCGTTTAATGGCTCCTGAATGTTTGAGGAAATAGAAGACTCTGCACTGGAAGGCTTCAAAGTTGGCAGGGCCCCACCACGCTCCCTGAGCCTTTCTGCTCCTTTACACCATCAGTCCGCCCTCTGCATGGCTATGGTAGAGGCTTCCTATGTTGCCAACAGCCACAGCATGTGCAACACTTACCTCAGCCTTTTCATGGCCACAGTTACCCCTAGGTGTGGGCAATCGGGACAGAGTGCAGGCCAGTGTCCAGGCCCAGCTGCTTCCCTGCCCCTCACTGGCGGAGGCAGGATCTGACCATTTGTGCCAGAGTAGCAAGTGATAACTTCGAACAAATAAATTCAGCACTGTTATGCTTTACCATTTGAGACCCCAACGCACTTTCCACCATTCATAGACTGGCTGCCTGAGGACCATCTGTCGATGCAGCAGGAAGTGCAGGCTCTTTTAACCGAAGGAGCTGTAGAGTGTGTAACCGCACCAGTACAGGGACTTAGTTGCTATTCCAGCTGCTTCCTGATGCTGAAAAAGAACATGGGTCCCTGTCCTATTTTAAATGTTTTCCCTCAATGCCTTCTGGTGGAAGGAAAAATTCAAGATGCTCACCCTGGCCCAGGTCATGTGTGCCTTTGACCCTTGAGATTGAATGGTTGCGCTGGACCTGCAAGACTCCTACATCCACATATTGCTGGCCCACTGGCATCGTCTGTGGTTCATAGTAAATTAAGTGCATTTTCACTTCCCTGTGCTCACTTTTGGGCTTACCAGCACCCCCTCCCCTCTGGTGTTCACAAATGTAGTGGTGGCAGCACATCTTCTGATAGATACATCTGCCTTGTGGATTCCTCACCTTGTGAATATCCCCCTGCGTCAGCAGCATCCGGAAATTCTTTTTGTAGCTTCGCGCCGACATCAGAGGCACGGCATCGTGCGCGACTCCGCTGACGTCACCGACCCCATATTAGGCCCACGCCGGCGTGATGACATCAGTTCCCTTTTTTTCCGCGTCGTCGACGCTAACGGTTTTCTAGGGATCGTCCGTAGCTTTTGCAGTAACTTTGTTACTTTGTGTTATTGGTGTTCCTCCCCTCTGGTGTTCACAAATGTAGTGGTGGCAGCACATCTTCAGGTCAGGGGGGTTTCCAGTCTCCTACCTCGACGACTGGCTGTTCAAAGTCAGGCTTTCTTCAACCACCTCCGGAGTATGGCAAACCGCCTGTCATCTTTAGGATTCAGTATCAATGTGCCAAAGTCAGACTCCTAAGACTCTCCTCTTCTTCAGAGCCATTCTAGACACAGCCTGGTTTTTTATCTTTCTCCCAGGAAAGTCTGTGACATTCTGGTCCTGATCCTGATCCTTCAGCCGCTGTCCTAGATTTCAGTGTGATTGACTCTAAAGCTGCTGGTCATGCACACCAGGTGGCATATGCTTTCTCTTCTGTGGCATCTGAAGTCTCATTGGGCCCAACATCAAAATGACCTCATTGACCATGTTCAGATTTCAGAGGAAACTGCAAAGGATCTGTAGTAATGGTTAATGGACTGTGATTGTGTCAGCAACAGACACCTCTTCCTTCCCTGACATTGGTGACTGATGTGTTGCTTCTGTGTTGCGGTGGCCATTTGGGAGAAGTGGAGTCCTGGCTTCTTGAGTGGAGGGCCATCCGTTTGGCTTTGAAAGCCTTCCTTCCTTCCATCAAAGGGATGCTGGCACAGGTGCTCATGGATAACTCCACTGCCATGTGATACTGCAACAAACAGGGCGGAAGGGACTCCCAATGTACCAGGAGGCCTTGTTGATCTGGAATTGGCTAGTCCACCATAGCATTTTCATTGGGGTGAGCCTCCTGGCAGTCATTTAAAGCCATAGAGAACGAGCTCAGCTGTCTGTGCCTAGCAGATCACAAACCGCGGTGATGTATGGTGTCTTGGACAAATGGGGAGAACCTTGGCTCGATCTGTATGCCACCTCTGAGAACGCACAGTGTCTGCACTTCTGCATGTTGGAGTTTTCAGGGAGTGTTTTACTAGGAGACCTGTTACGTCTCGAGTGGAACTCGAGACTCCTGTACACCTCTTGGCACACCATTCCTGCCCTGAGATTAGTAATGATCAGACCCAGTCATCCTGGTTGCCCCAAATTGAGCATGGAGAGTATGGTATCCGGAACTCCTGGGCTTGAGAATCTGTCCTCTAGTTAGGCTGCCCCCTGGACAGGATCTGCTGTCTCAGCAGCAGGCAAACCAACTGCCAATACTGATGAATAATTGTCAATCTTAACTCATTTGGCGCAAGAACAATAGATCAATGCAACCTTTCACTACTCAATAGTGTTTTATTCAAACACCATCTTAGTTTTCATCTGTCATTTTTTTCATTTTTTTCCACATAAAAGTGCTTTATGTACAAAAAGTTCAAACATCCACAACACAGAATGTACCCAAAAGAAATGAGATTTAGAAAAAGAATTTTGTTACAACAAAATGACCATGCTCCCAATCATACTAACTCAGCCATACAACATTCCTCATTCGCGAACAAATCCCATCCTACACAAAATCTTTTGTCCACTCCTTGAGTCCATATCTAATCTCTAACTGGTGTTACGACCAAACAAAGCACTATTTAGTACGAAACTTAGTTGTGCGCATCATCTCTTCTCCAAATATTCTGAATTTAAACGAGCTCTTTTTTCAAAGTGCACAACATAAACATGACTTAAAGGAGCAATTTTTTGGTATAAATAAGAGTCCTTCTTCTTTATACCAAACAATTGCACCTTGATTCAGAATTTTGGGAGAAGAGATTATGTGCACAATTAAATTTCGTACTAAATAGTGCTTTGTTTGGTCCTAACACCTTGGTCCACCAGCATGTAATTTTGTTGTAACAAAATACGTTTTATAAATCTTATTTCTTTTGGGTACATTCTGTGTTGTGGATGTTTGAACTTTTTGTACATAAAACACTTATGTGAAAAAAATGAGATGAAAACTAAGATGTTTGAATAAAACACTATTGAGTGGTGAAATGTTGCATTGATCTATTCTTGCGCAGAATGAGTTATTACAATTATTCATCAGTATTGGCAGTTAGTTTGTTTTCTTGGTTAAAGGGCTCCGCCTTACTGATTAGAGCCACACCCTATATTGGTATATAGTCTCAGCAGCAGGGCAGGGTTCTGCACCCAGACCAATGCAATCTCCACCTTCATGCGTGGAGGTTGAGTAGCAACAGCTGAACCCCTTTGACTTTCCTCCGGAGGTGGTGGTTGTCGTCATGGAAGCCAGGCTTCCCCTGACAAACTATATACACCTGTCATTGGGACAAATTCGTGGCTTGGTGCTCTTTTATAGCACCTTCCCCTTAAGACACAGTTCCTCATTGCCATAACACCGGCGTGTGAGTGAGCTTCTGTGTCAACCCACCGTATGCCACCTTCTTCCCAGGCAAACTGGTTCTACAAACTTGGAAATCCTTTCTGCCAAAAGCTGTGACACTGTTCCACGTCTGTGAATATTTTGCACTGCCAACGCTCTATTCACCCCTCTGAGGAAGAGGTACTCCATCGCTTCGACCCCACGAGAGCGCTGAGCTTCTAGATAAATGTTATGTTATCAGTTACTTGTAAAGCGCACGGTCACCAAAGGTTTCATGGCGCTGATCATGCATCAAGTTGTTACGTGAGGACCCATTTAAAAGGCTAACCCAAACAGCCATGTTTTCAGGGCCTTTCTAAATCCAAGTAGGTTATCACAGCATTTAATTGTTAATGGGAGGGAGTTCCAAAAGGTAGGTGCCAGATAGGAAAACCTGCAGCCTCCCTGCCTTTTGAGTTTGAGAGTCGGGACAGTAAGAAGATGAACTGAACATAAATTGCGCTGGGGGATGTGCTTATTGATCATGATATTGATGAATTTTGGACTATTGCAATGCAGTGCTTTAAAAGCTAGATAGCCAGTCTTGAATGCAGCACGTTCCTCCACAGGTAACCAGTGAAGCTTGATCAACAAGGCCCTGGCAGAATGCCATTTTGGCTGCTTATAGATTAATCTTGCAGCCTGGGTCTGAACTATTTACAATCATTTGAGCAGATACTGGGGCAAACCGATGTAGAGTGAGTTTGAAAAATCCAGGCGTGAGGACCAACGCTATCACAACCTGAACTAGGGCTGAGTGGGTCAACATGTGAGCGATCTTCCTGATTTTGCGTAGTTGGTATAGACTGGTGGAGATCACAGCGCCCACTTGTCCTCTAAGTGAGAGGTCAGCGTTAATTACGACCCCTAGACTTTTTACGAAAGGGGACGCAGTAGGGGGAAGGACCCAATTCACTAGTCCAAAAATGCGGTCCCCAGCACTCCTTGCTCTTCCCAGGCAACACAAGTTCCGTCTTCCCTGGGTTGGGCTTCAAATGGTTACTATCCATCCAACGCTGAATGTGGAGCATGGTGGTTTGAAATTCCGCAGCAGCGTTCGAGTCAAAAGGGAAGATCAACTGGAGGTCATCTGCGTAATTAAAGATGGTTATTTTCCTATTTTTTAGTAACTGGATCAAAGGCTTAAGTTAGAGATTAAAGAGAAGAGGCGACAGGGATGAGCCCTGCGGGACACCACGCGAGGTGGTCACTTTGGGTGCAGTAAAGGTACCAAGACATCCTGCTTGCGTTCTGCCTGTAAGAAATAACTTGATCCAGTTATAGCCACAACCTTGGATACCTGCTTGTTCAACACGATGTTATGATCGACCGTGTCGAACAACGCCGACAAATCCAAAAGAACCAAAGCCTGGGGAGTCCCCTTATCCGAATTAACTCTTAATGTATCCAAAACTGCAAGGATTACAGACTCCGTGGAATGAGCTGGCCGAAAGCCCGCTTGATTTGGCTCGAGGTATTCAGTTTGTTCGATAAAGTTCGACAAACATCTGGCCACATGGGCCTCCAAGATCTTGGCCAAAGAGGGAAGAAGGGATATAGGGCTGTAGTTAGAGGGGGTTAGAGGACCTGCCCCGGGCTTTTTCAAGAGCGGGACTATCGTAGCGTTCTTAAAAGCATTGGGTACCACCCCCTTGACTAGAGATTCGTTCATGAAGGGGAGGATGCTATGTGGTAGTGCTAAGAATATGTCCTTGAGAATAAAAGGTGGGATGCAATCATGCCAAAGACCACCCGATGGACGATCATCTCTTTGTGGGGGTTCACCGGAGCGAGAAAAGTCAAGGCTGTGAGGAAGGCACTCTTTCCAGCTGGAGGGAGGTCTGATTTAAGATCTGCAACGCATTGGCTAAAAAGCACACGCAGTACCAATGCATTCTCATTCTCCCAACGCCAAAGCTGCTACCACTGTTACCACGAGGAGTCTTTCTCCTAGACATTTTCCAGGCAACTACGTGGGCGTCCCTCCATATGTTCTGAAAGCACTATTGTCTGGACAATCTAGTCAGCCAAGAAAGTATTTTTGCCTGCTTGGTTCTACAGGAGTTTCTGGATTGAGTCCTTCACAGCTCGCATCGAATTAGGTACTGTTTTGGTATCTATTCAAAAGGTGAAGAATTTATGTCGAAGTAGACATCAGAAGAACAATTTTACTTATCTTCAGTAAGTCTATTCTGGTAGCGATTCTATTTAGCCTACCATTCTGCCTGTTTTATGATTGGACTCTATCCATTATTAAGATCCCAAGTAAGGAATTGTCTCTCTTCCATTTAAAAATGTACTTGTATTGGCTATTGCAGAAGGGCCTTAAATCCTATTGACATCATTCACCATGACAACAAGCCCAAATGATTTTGATTGGTTGCTGAATCAGACTATTATGTAGTACTGCTAACACTGAATATTTCCAGCCTAATTGGATAACATTTAAAGCATGCACATGTTTGAAGGACAACAATGCTAGAACTCTGCAGCTACAGATGCTTCGTCCAAGGGTCATAAGGATTAAATACAGCGAGTACTAAGCTACATGTGCAGGTCCTTGCACAATTTGCTTGTTTCTGATAGATACATCTGCCAGTGGATTCCTCACCTTGTGAATATCCCCTCCATCAGCAACATTCGGAAATTCTTTTGTAGCTCTTCAAACCGACGTGGACGATGTCACAGAAACACGGCATCGCGAGCGGCCCCGCTGACGTCACTGACTCCCTAATAGGACTCAGTCGGCGTGATATCAGTTCCCTTTTTTCCGCGTCGTCGATGCTAACGGTTTCTCTAGGTATCCTCAGTAGCTCGTGGGTATCTCTGTTACTGTTTGTTTCTAGTGATTTCTTTTTCTTTGTTTCCTGTCGAGATGTCTTCGAAGAAAACTGGATTCAAGCCGTGCGGAGAGTGCGGGAAGATTGTCCATAACGGATCCGCACCAAGACTGCGTATGGTGCCTTTCTTCTGACCATGATGTCCAAGGGTGTCTATACTGTAAGAAGATGAACCCTAAGGCGCTGCGAGAAAGAGAGGCGAAGCTTCTTGTGGTGAAGATGAAAGACAAGAAAGATGGGAAGAGCTCGAAGTCTCGCTCGAAGCGGTTGAGGTCGCGTTCGAGGTCCCGCTCGAGGTTGCCTTAGAGGCTGTCTTCGGGGCATGCTTCTCGATCCAAGAAGAAGCATAAGAGGAAGCACGGGTCTCAACGTCATTCTGAGAGGGAGTCGGACCTCAAGTCGAAGTCTCCAGGTCGTAGACATCTGAAGGATTGTGTTTCCTTCACCTTTTGATCCGGTCCCTGAAGGTGAGCCTTCGCCTGTGGAGTCTCCGGAGCATTCTCCGGCTCTGGCATCGAATCCTTCTCCGGTGCCGACACACTCCACCTCGAGAGGAGGAAGAGGCTCCATTGCCAGAAGGTTCTGCAACTCTGGAGGATCAGCCAGAGGATCTGGCTGACACAGTTCCTGCACCTCGACAGGAACAGTCTCTGGGTCAATACTCTCCCTTTCCAGGCCCGGACAGGACCCTACGCATTATTTAAATGCAATGTATGGTGTCTTCTCGAGGGCCATGAATACCTCTGGAGCACCAGCTGGTCCCATGGGTCCGATGGCCTGTATTCTGGGCGTCCCTCAGGCATATGCACCGGCGCCATTTATGCCTTTTATGTCGACGTCGGCTCCGGCTTGGCATTTTCAGGCTCCGAAGTCATCAATGCCGGTTCCATCCTCACCGGCTCTGGTCCGACCTAGTGCGCTTCAAACTGATCCACCGGCTCAGAGTTCGACGCAGGCACCGGCTACGTCTGAGTCGGTTGTGGCTCCGTCGATGCCCACCCAGAGGATGAGGTCTAGGCGTGAGGCTCAAAGGCTTTTGGAGGAGCAGAGATATAGAGCGGAGGAGGTGGAAGGAGGGCTGCAAGACTCCGATGACTTCTTTGATGATCTTAAGGAAGCTAGTGATTTAGAGCTATCTCCAGAGTGGGAGCTTTCCTCCGCTCCTGACGTCCCTTCGAAGGTTGTAGTGCCATATCACATGGTTATTAGAAAGGCAGCTGAACTTTTGAATGTGCCTACTGCGGAGTTTAAGTCGAACATTTTGACCGAGGTTCTTCATTCTCCCCCCTTCAGTGGTGGAACCGATGCTGCCTTTTAATGAGGCAATTACGGAGCCTGTCCTAGAAGTGTGGAAAAAGCCCTTTTCTTCACCTGCTGTATCAAGGGCTGTTGCTAGGAGATATAGGGTGGCTCCTGGAGATCCTGACTTTTTATCAACATATCAGTCTCCAGAGAGTTTAGTTATTCAGGCAGCCTGTTCCAAGACATCAACTGGTGCTTTTCCACAGGTACCTGGTGACAAGGAGGCTAAGAAGGTATTCTCTTCAGCTAGCATGTCTCAAGTCCACAAATGGCACTTGCCTTTTAGGACGCTATATACATACTTTGATGGACTCTGCAAAACAGTTGGTACCAAAGATACCGGAGGAGGACAGGCAGAACTTCAGTGAGGTTATTGCGAATACTGCTCGCCAGGTGATCCAGAGCGGTTTGGATACAGCTGACTCTGTGGCAAGGGTCATGGGATAGTCTGTTGCCACCAGGAGGGCTGCTTGGTTGAAGTCTTCTGAATTTTCTCCTGATGTACAGGTTACTTTAATAGACCTTCCATTTGATGGTTCCGGCCTGTTTGGAAAAAAGGCGGATGCTGCCTTGGAAAGGTTCAAGGACAGTAAGGGGACGGATAGATCTTTGGGCCTTCAGACCAGAGGTACTTCGGGTAAGAGACACAGAGGATTTGGGAGATCTTCCTTTCGCTCTTACAAGCAACCACAGCAGCAGCAACAGCAGCAGAACTCTCTGTACAAATCGTACAGAGGCTGCCCTAGAGGTCGTCAAGCTTCCTTCTCCTCCTCTTCCCACCCCCCTTCAACCACAGCAAAGCAGCCCTAGATCCGCCATTCCGGATCATGTTAGTCCTGTAGGGGGTTGGCTTAATCATTTTCTACAAGATTGGGAATCGGTCACATCAGACCTTTGGGTTCTCAATCTTGTAGAGAATGGGTATGCTCTTCCCTTTCGGTAGTTTCCCCCAAATTATCCTCCTTGCCAAGGATTTTGCACGAAGGACCACCTGCTTCTCCTGCAGGAGGAAGTCCTGGCTTTACTGAGAAAAGGTGCGATAGAGGTGGTTCCGGAGCAGGAAAGGGGTCAGGGATGCTACTCCCGGTATTTTGTGATACCCAAGAAGGATGGCAAACTTCGTCCAATCCTGGACCTCAGGGTCTTGAATCTCTTTCTGAAACAGGAGAAGTTCAAGATGCTCACCCTTGCGCAGGTTCTTCAAGCGCTGCTGGAAGAAGACTGGATGGTGTCGTTCGACTTGCAGGATGCATATTTTCATATTCCCATCCTGAAGTCACACAGGAAGTATCTCCGTTTCACGGTGGGATCGCGACATTACCAGTTTGCGGTCCTTCCGTTTGGTCTTATTACTGCACCTCAGGTCTTCACCAAGGTGATGGCTGTGATGGCAGCACATCTCAGAAGGTCAGGGATACCAGTATTCCCTTATCTGGACGATTGGCTGATCAAAGCACAATCTCCGGAGAAGGTGCTCCATCATCTGCAAGTCTCAACTCAGTTGTTGTACAGATTGTACTTTTCGATAAATGTGCCCAAATCTCACCTGGTGCCCTCCCAGCGCAACCTGTTCATAGGTGCGGTACTGGATACCACTGTGTATCGGGCATTCCCTCCTCAGCAAAGGATTCGCGACATACAGGATATGATTCCTTTATTTTACAATGGAGCGGTCGTACCTGTCCTGAAGGTCCTTTGCCTGCTCGGTCTGATGGCTTCCTGCATTCTGCTGGTCAATCATGCACGCTGGCACATGAGGGCACTCCAGTGGTGCCTCCGCAGACAGTGGTATCAACACAACGGAGATCTCAGGGAGTCAATCAGGATCTCCAGAGAAACTGCGGCGGATCTGTCTTGGTGGAGAGTGGAAAGCAATCTGACTCAAGGGAAGCTGTTCCACTTACCTCCATTGGTGGCCACGGTGTTAACGGATGCATCCACCCTAGGGTGGGGTGCTCATCTGGGGGATCTGG
Source organism: Lissotriton helveticus (assembly GCF_964261635.1). Taxonomy (NCBI): domain Eukaryota; kingdom Metazoa; phylum Chordata; class Amphibia; order Caudata; family Salamandridae; genus Lissotriton; species Lissotriton helveticus. The sequence goes on from NC_136063.1 coordinate 296,615,151, forward strand.
AGATCAAGGGTCTTTAGTCTCCAGAGGAAAGGTTGTTTCACATCAACCTTCTGCAATTGCGGGCGATACGTCTGGCGCTCAAGGCCTTCCTCCCTTCCCTTCGTGGTCAGTCGGTTCAGGTCCTGACGGACAACACTACCGCGATGTGGTATGTCAACAAGCAGGGAGGAGTGGGGTCGCATTGTCTCTGCAGAGAGGCTCTGCGACTCTGGTCCTGGGTTCAGGATCATCAGATTTGTCTGATGGCAAATCATCTGGCCTCACTTCTGAACGTGCGTGTAGACAGTCTGTCGGCAATTCTCTGCCGATCACGAGTGGAGGCTTCATCCGGAGGGGGTTCGTCACGTCTTTCGGATGTGGGGAACTCCTCAGGTGGACCTGTTGGCCATTTACGAGAATGCTCACTGCCCGTCGTTCTGCAGTCTCCAGTATCCGATGCAGGGAGCTTTGGGGGACGCGTTTCAGTTGAGTTGGGACTTAACCTCATTTACGCGTTTCCTCCCATACCCTTGATTCCTCGGGTTCTGAGGAAGATACGCCAGGACAGGGCCCAGGTCATATTGAGCGCCCCGGATTCGCCAAGAAGGGTGTGGTACACAGATCTTCTCCACCTCTCCTCGTGCCCGCCGCTCCGTCTCCCTCTCATGGCAGACCTCTCTCGGATGGAGGGGCAGATTCTACACCTCCACCTCCAGACCTTACACCTTCATGCCTGGAGATTGAACGGGGCAACCTGAATTATTTTTCTCTCCCACATGACGTGGTGGATGTCATCTTATCAGCCAGGCGTCATTCCACCAAGTCTATCTACTCTTATAGGTGGTCCAAATGTGTCTCTTGTGGGGGGGAGAAATCCATTGACCCTTTGAAGGCTCGATTGTCTGACATTCTTCAGTTTGCGCTTTATTTGGCTCAGGAAGTGTTTGCTGTAGCTACAGTGAAAGGTTATGTATCGGCTTTGTCGGCATTTCTCTGTCTGCCGGATCAGCCAGCCTTATTCAAGTCTCCTATTGTCTTAAGGTTTTTAAAGGGCCTTTCACATAAATATCCTCCTACTCCATTTATTGTGCCACAATGGGACTTGAATCTTGTGCTTGCTTTCTTAATGGGTTCTCCATTTGGGCCTTTGCACAGGTGTCCCTTGAGGCTTTTATCTTTTAAAACGGTCTTTCGGATTGCGATTACCTCCACAAGAAGAGTAAGTGAGCTTCAAGCTCTGAGTTCAAAACCCCCATTCCTGACCTTTCCTGCTGAAAGAATGGTACTCAGGACCAGGGCTGCTTTCCCTGCCTAAGGTGGTAACTCCCTTCCATCTAGGGCAGGCCATTACCCTCCCTACCTTCTATCCTCCCCCTCACCCTTCCAAGGAGGAGGAGAGACTTCAACGTTTGGACCCTAAGAGGGCAGTGAGCTTCTACCTGGACAGAACCAGAGTTCAGAGTTGATGACCAGCTCTTCGTGGGTTTCGTTGGTGCCAGAAGAGGCAAAGCAATGCACAAGCGCACGCTGTCAAGATGGATTGTCTTGTGTATCAAGATATGCTACTCTTTGTCCGGTAAGGAACCTCCTGAAGGTTTGAGAGCCCATTCTACTAGAGCAAAGTCATCTACATCTGCCTTGTCTAGGGGTGTTCCTGTGGCGGCAACTTGGGCCTCCCTCCACACTTTCTCAAAGCATTATTGTTTGGATGCAGAGGTGAGGAGGGACGGACACTTTGCTCGTTCCGTCCTGCAGGACTTCTTGGTATAGAAGGGTGGACACCCTCTTCCGGGAGTGGGACTGCTGTGGGAATCTATTCACAAGGTGAGGAATCCACTGGCAGTTGTATCCATCAGAAGAACAAGTTACTTACCTTCGGTAACTCTTTTTCTGGTCGATACAGTGTCTGCCTGTGGATTCCTCACTGACCCACCCGCCTCCCCGTTGTCCACTCTTCTATACCTGCATTAGTGACATTGTTTTAATGTATATATTTTACTGTCAAAGGAAATGTATTGTTATAATTGTTTTCAAGTATTGACTGCACACTGTGTGTTATCTTGGTTTTCTGATAGATACATCTGCCGTGTGGATTCCTCACCTTGTGAATACCCCTTGCGTCAGCAACATTCGGAAATTCTTTTTTTTTTCGTAGCCTCGCGCCGACGTGGACTCCTGACGTCATAGAGACACGACCTCGCTCGCGACTCCGCTGACGTCACCGACGCCTATAATAGGCCCACGCCGGCGTGATGACATCAGTTCCCTTTTTTCCGCGTCGTCGACGCTAACGGTTATCGGGAATCTCTGTAGCCAACGGATACTTTGTTGCCTATATTGTTACCTTTTCCTGTTTCTCTGTATCCTATTCTTCGAAGATGTCTTCTAAAAAGACCGGCTTCAAACCTTGCAGAGTATGTGGAAAAATGATGTCCATCACCGACCCTCACAGCGACTGCATCTGGTGCTTGAGCTCGGACCATGATGTGGATGACTGCTCTTCGTGTAAGAAGATGAACCCGAAGGCCCTGAGAGAGAGAGAGGCGAAACTCTTGGTAGCTAAGATGAAAGCTGGAAAGGAGAAGTCGTCGAGGTCTCGTTCTCGAAGGGCGAGGTCGAAGTCAAGATCGAGGTCGAGATCTGGATCTTGGGGGAGGTCATCCTCGAAGTCGACTTCTGGACATGTTTCGAAGAAGAGGAAACATAAGAAGAGGACTTCTGGACATGTTTCGAAGAAGAGGAAACATAAGAAGAGGAGACATGAGTCCCGACGTCGTTCTGGTAAGGAGTCGGGATCGAGGTCGAGGTCACCGAAGAAGGTACGTTCGAAAGTGGTGACTCTTGATGTTTCGGATCCAGAACCTGAAGGTGAGGCCTCCCCTTCTGAGTCGCGGGCGCCGTCTCCGGCTCCGACTCAGGCTCCGAATCCGTCTCCGAATCCATCTCCGGCGCCGTCTCCGGTCCGAGATGAGGAGGAGCCTCTTGAGAATGAGGGTTCCGCGCCCTTAGGTGAGCCGAATCCGAACGCTCCTCAAGACAGGCCTGAGGGTTTCCAACCACTCTTTCCTACCCCAGGCCAAGACCCATCTGCGTTTCTCAACGCAATGTACGGAGTATTTTCGAGGGCGTGGTACCCCTCTGGTGCACCTTCGGGTCCCTTAGCTTTTAATTTAGGAGTCCCTCACTCCTACCCTCCGGCTGCGTTTATGCCTTGCATGCCGGCTCCAACGCCGATGTGGCATTTTCCGGCTCCACCGAAGCAGTCGACGCCGGTTCCGGCTTCGCCTGCTCCGAGTCGTCCTCGAACACATCCCTCTGAGCCATCGAGTTCGATTCCGACGTCGATTCCGAATCCGTCGGAGCCGGTGGTGGATCCGGTGGCAAAGCGTGTCAAGATGAGATCCAGAAGAGAGGCTCAACGCCTTATGGATGAAAGGAGGTTTTTGGATTCACAATCTGACATTGAAGAGGGTGAGTTGTATGAAGATGCTTTTGAGGAGTTGGCAGATGCAGGAAGCCTGGATTTTTCTCCAGAGTGGGAGTTACCCTCAGGCTCTAGTACTCCTTCTAGGGACGTTCAACCCTATCATTTAATTATGAAGAAGGCTGCCAGTCTCCTTAAGTTGACTTTGCCTACAGCAAAATTCAAGTCTAATATCCTGACTGAAGTATTACATTCTCCGAGTTCAGTGGTGGAACCTCTTCTTCCTTTTAATGATGCTCTGACAGAGCCCATTCTAGAAGTGTGGAAGAAACCTTTGTCGGCTACAGCTGTATCTAAGAGTGTAGCCAGAAGATACAGGGTTGCCCCTGAGGATCCTGCCTTTTTAACCTCTCACCCTTCACCGGAGAGTTTGGTCATTCAGGTGGCATGCTCCAAAAAGAACGTTAGCGCTTTCCCTCAGGTTCCTTTCGAGAAGGAAGCGAAGAAGCAGGAACAGGTGGCAAAGAAGTCCTTCTCCTCTGCCAGTATGGCGTTAAAATCATCAAATGCCACTTGCTTGATGGGGAGGTATTTGCACGCACTTATGGACTCTTTGCGTGTTCTCGTTCCAAAAGTTCCTGATGACAGCAGGAAGGATTTTGAGGAAGTCATCTCTGACGCTCAAGCGGCGGCTCGCCAGGTCATTCAGAGCGGCCTGGATACTGTAGACTCTGTGGCGCGCATTATGGGCACTGCTGTCGCTACTAGGAGGTCCGCCTGGTTGAAATCTTCTGACTTTTCGGCTGATGTTCAGGCGACATTGTTAGATCTTCCTTTCGATGGTTCAGGCCTCTTTGGGAAGAAGGCTGATGCGGCCCTTGAGAGGTTTAAGGATAGCAGAGCGACTGCTAAATCTTTGGGTCTTCAGATGAGAGGCTCTTCAACTGGCAGAAGATTCAGGGGTTTTGGTCGCTCTTCCTTTCGGAATTTTCGGCAAGGCCAACAGCAGCAGCAGCAGCAAAACTCCTTGTATAGGACATATAGGGGAAAGCAGAGAGCACGTCCCCGTGGACGTCAGGCCTCTTGAATTGAATTGAATTGAAAATAACTTATAACGCGCATAACAATAACCCGGAGGTATCAAGGCGCCTAACCATAAAATCAGAAAATAGAACAATTCATCCATTACACATAGGCTTGCAGGAAGAGGCGAGTTTTAAGTGCACCACGAAATGCCTGTAATGTGTGCAGGGACCTAAGATCCAAAGGGAGTTCATTCCACCATTTAGGGGCGAGGGTGGAAAAAGCCCTGCCACCCCATTTAGCTCTTCTTATACGAGGGGCTGACGGAAGCAATTTCCCAGAGGAACGCAAGTTCCTTCCAGGAATGTAGTTGGAAATGATGGAGCTTACTCCTGAGTCACTATTTTTTGTAATGACTCTGTATGTCATGCACAGGACCTTAAACCGTACTCGGTATTCTACCGGAAGCCAGTGCAAAGCTTTCCTGGCTAGCGTAGCCGAAGTACGTCTGGGAGCGTCCAGGACAAATCTTGCTGTGGCATTTTGGACCACCTGTAAGCGCTGCAGGAGGGTCTTTTTCAGCCCCGCATACAGCGCATTACAATAGTCGAGTCGAGAGCCTATTAATGCCACAGCTACCTGTTTTCTAGATTGTAACGAAAGATATTTCCTGATCCTTCGCAGGGTGTGGATTAGGCCCCAACAGGTGGAGATGGTTCTGCTCACCTGTCCATTCATATCCAGGACTGGGTCTATCATCACCCCCAGGTTCTTGGCAGATTTAGAGGGGGAAGGACAAGCTCCAAGCGAGTTAGGCCACCAGCTATCTGACCAGATGTTGTTGTTCCCTCCGAACACCATCACCTCAGTCTTCTCCCCATTCAGTTTAAGAGAGTTCTGAATCATCCAGTGACCAACCGCCTCCATACAAGATCTAAACTTGGAGGCGGTCTGCACATCTGAATGGGAGAGAGAGACGAGGATTTGGGTGTCATCGGCATAGGAAACTACCTCCATCCCGAAAGATCTTATAAGTCTGGCCAGTGGGCTCACATAGATGTTAAACAGGGTCGGACTAAGAGCCGACCCCTGAGGGACCCCACATAGCACAGGTCGGGATGGAGATAGAAACTCACCCAGTTTGACTCTTTGCTCCCTCCCAGAAAGGAAGGAGGAGAGTAGATCCAAAGCTGCCCCCCCACCCCCACCTCCCTCAGAAGAGATGTAAGTACTGAGGGGGAGAGGGTGTCGAAGGCAGCAGTCAGATCCAAAAGGACCAGGAGGGTGGTCTGGCCCCCATCCACTGTCCTACGGATGTTATCGAGCACAATGGTGAGGGCAGACTCGGTGCTATGTTCCCTCCTGAATCCATGCTGGGAGGAGTCCAAGCAGCCCGAGCATTCCACAAAGTCCGCAAGATGCTTGTTCAGATGTACCTCAAGCATCTTTGCCGGAGCGGGAAGCAACGAGATGGGGCGGAAGTTTTTTAAGACCTCCGGGTCGAGGGAGGCCTTCTTTAGCAGTGGTTTTACCACTGCCTTCTTCCACTCCAACGGGAAGACACCATTTCTTATAGCTAGATTCATTATTTCCAGCAGCGGTGGTAAAAGGGTCTTCCTACACTGCTTGATGATTTTCAATGGGCAGGTATCCATGGGGGAACCGGATTTGATCTTATTGGTCAAGATTTCAAGATCCTTCAGAGTAAGAGGTGGAAAGGAGTTCAGGGTGCCCAATGAAGAGGGGTCGGTGGCCAGCAAGTTTATCTCGGCCATGACAGTAGACCCACTAATATAGGCTCTTTGTTTATCAAGAGCTAGGTGGATGTCCTCTATCTTAGTGTGGAAAAAAGAGGCAATCCTATCGCATAAATCCTGCGATGGTACGACAGGGTCAGGGGCTTGTAGATTGACAAGGGAATCAACAATTTTAAAGAGCTCCTTCGGCGAAGAAAGCGAGGATGTCAGGGTTACAAAGTAGTCCTGTTTAGCCTGCACGATCTCAGCCTTATATTTCCTGATAAGAAGTTTGTGAGCCTCTTTATTCTTGAGGTCCCAGCTGGAGTGCCAAAGCCTCTCCTTCCTCCTTACCTCTTGCCTAAGGAGCCTAAGGGAGTCGGAGAACCACGGGGCAGATGGTCTCTTCCTGGCTCGGCGGCGGGTCCGTGTAGGGGCCACTTCGTTCAAAGCCTCAGTAATAACATACTCAAAATGACCGACTGCGGTCTGTACGTTATCAATGCCCGTGGTCGACAGGCTAGCAGCCCAGGGCTCGAACGAGTGACTGTTAATATTCCTGAAGTTTCTAGCCGTTTCCACAACGTGATTTCCCTTGTTGCCTCCATCCTCCCTATCATATTCCAAGTGAAATGGAACTGCAAGGTGATCAGACCAGGACAAGTGCAACGGATCCTTAGTGGTTAGGCGGGCGTCATTAGAAAAGATTCCATCTAACATATGGCCTGCCCGATGAGTGGCCCCGCGGACTAACTGTAAAAGTCCACAGGACGCCAGCCCCTCAGTGAGACTTAAAGTATCGGAGGCATCATGTCGTTCTAGGTGGTAGTTAAAATCGCCAAGGATGGTAAAATTCTCTCGACCAAAGTATGGTTCCAGAGCCTGCAGAAGATTGGTGGTAAAATCAGTTCGTGGGCCTGGAGGTCGATATAATAGAATACCATTAAGGATAGGGCGCTGTATTTCCTTTATAGTAAAATAAAGGGCTTGAAAACACTCTGGGAAGTCAGGAATAGGTACAATATGGCATTGTAGATGATCTTTATAAAAGATCGCTATGCCCCCTCCCACTCGGCCCTGCCTGTCAAGTCTAGCCAGGCAGTACCCTTCCGGGACTGCTTCAATTAGGTCGGGGCCAGACGACTCTTTAGCCCATGTTTCGGTGACAAATACAAGGTCAGGCCTTCTATCCGAAACCATCTCCCTGAACATTATCTTATTTTTGACCAGGGAGCAGGCATTGACCAAGATGCCTTCTACTCCCTTGGTCCTAAATCTAGTAGGATCCAAAAGGCCAGAGGGAAAAGGTTGAGGGGGATTAATAAACCTAGAATTGAGATAGCAGCCACATTGTAAGGAAGAGAGAAAATCAGCAGGTTCAAAAGAGTGCGAGCCTCTTCCTCCTCCACTTCCTCCAACCCCCCTGCCCCTGAGAAGCAGCCCTAGATCCGACATTCAGGATCATGTGGGTCCGGTTGGGGGCCGGCTTACCCATTTTCTACAGGATTGGTAATCGGTTACATCAGATCTTTGGGTTCTCAATCTTGTAGAAAATGGGTATGCCCTTCCCTTTCGGGAATTCCCTCCCAATTTCCCTCCTTGCCAAGGGTATTGCTCCGAGGAACATCTCTCTCTTCTGCAGGAGGAAGTGTTGACTCTGATAAGAAAGGGTGCGATAGAGGTGGTCCCAGATCAGGAAAGGGTTCAGGGATGCTACTCCCCCGGTATTTCCTGATTCCGAAGAAGGATGGCAGACTTCGTCCAATCCTGGATCTCAGGATCTTGAATCTCTATCTGAAGCAGGAGAAATTCAAGATGCTCACCCTTGCTCAGGTTCTTCAGGCGCTGCAAGAAGAAGACTGGATGGTGTCGCTCGACTTGCATGATGCTTACTTTCATATTCCAATCCTGAAGTCGCACAGGAGGTATCTCCGTTTTACGGTGGGATCGCAGCACTACCAGTTTGCGGTCCTTCCGTTTGGACTTACTACTGCGCCTCGAGTCTTCACCAAGGTGATGGCAGTGGTGGCGGCGCATCTCAGGAGATCAGGGATTCCAGTATTCCCTTATTTGGACGACTGGCTGATCAAGGCGGAGTCGTCAGAGAGAGTGCTCCATCATCTGCGAGAGACAACCCAGTTGTTGTACAGGTTGGGTTTTTCGATAAATGTGCCCAAGTCTCACCTGGTGCCCTCCCAGCGCAACCTGTTCATAGGTGCCGTACTGGACACAACTGTATGTCGTGCATTCCCTCCCCCTCAAAGGATTCACGACATTCAGGAGATGATTCCTTTATTTTACAATGGAGCGATTGTTCCAGTCCTGAAGGTCCTTCGCCTGCTCGGTCTGATGGCTTCATGCATTCTGTTGGTCAACCATGCACGCTGGCACATGAGGGCGCTCCAGTGGTGCCTCCGCAGGCAGTGGTATCAGCACAACGGAGATCTCAGGGAGTCAGTGAGGATCTCCAGAGAGGCTGCAGCGGATCTGTCTTGGTGGGGCGTGGAAGGCAATCTGTCACAATTTATGTATTATTTATTTAGCGATTTATAGAGCGCCTGGTGACCCGGAGGCATCCCCGCGCTGTAGCATTTGTGGATACCAGAGGGGAGAGGGGACTTTATTTTGGGAACAGCAGCGTTTTCAATTTTTTCCGGAAAAGGAGATGGCTGGGTTCCTGCCTCAGGGGGCGAGGAAGTGAGTTCCATCCTGAGGATGCTTTTACAGAAAAGCGTCGACCGCCGGTGCGTGCCTTCCTGTATCTGGGGACGTTGGCCAGACGCTCATTGTTCGAGCGTAGGGATCTGGGGGCCTTGTAGGGGGTAACCAGGTCTCTCAGGATAGCAGGGCCGAGACCGTTGAGAAGTTTGTGTGCGGTGCACAGGGCCTTGAATTCTACCCTTTGTCGTATTGGAAGCCAGTGAAGGGCCTTGATCGCTGGTCTGGCTGAGACTCTGGAAGGGAGATTCATAAGGAGCCGGGCAGCTGCGTTTTGCGTACGCTGAAGTTTAGCCATAGTGGCTTCAGGAGCTCCTAGATAGACCGTGTTACTGTAGTCTAGCCGCGCAAGGATCAGGCCTTGGACCAAGAGTTTCCTAGATAGGGGCGGAAGTAGTGGGAGGATCCTGCGGATGGAGCGCATGAGACCAAAACAGGTGCCTGCTGTTTTGGCTGCTTGGGTTTTCAGAGACAGCTCGGGTTCCAGCCAGACTCCTAAGGTCTTAATTACTTGTTTCGGGGTGGGTACTTCCCCGAAGACGTCTGGCCAGACCGAAGAGGGGATGGTGGTCCATTGCTTGCCCAAAAGCATGACTTCTGTCTTTGATCCGTTTAGCTTGAGCGATGACTCGCACATCCAGTGGTGAATTTGCTGGAGGCAGTTCGGCAGATTGTCTGGGTGATTGTCCAGATGTGAGAGTGAGACGACCAATTGCGTGTCGTCCGCATAGCTCACTATCTTAATCCCGAAGGGGGCGACGACATCCTCGAGGGGGGCCATGTAGGCGTTAAATAAAGTGGGGCTTAGTGATGACCCCTGGGGGACTCCGCTCGCAAGGGGGAGGGAGGCAGAGTGGGAGTTGCCATCCCATACCTGGAACGAGCGCCCTGAAAGGAAGGATTCTATCCATGTGAGCGCCGAACCTGCGAGCCCTGCCACGGCCAGCCGATGGAGTAGGACACGGTGGTTAACCGTGTCGAAGGCTGCGCTGAGGTCCAGGAGGATCACTGCCACTGACCCTCCTGAATCCAGGATGCACCTTGCCTCCTCGATGACAGCGAGAAGGGCGGTATCTGTGCCGTGGCCCGGGCGGAACCCAGTTTGTGACTGCCGCAGAAGGTTGTTTGATTCAAGGAACTGTGACAGTTGCCCATTGACCAGTTTCTCGACCATTTTGCTGACGCATGGGAGGAGTGAGATTGGCCGGTAGTTCGCCATGTCGGCGGGGTCCAAATGAGGTTTTTTTTTTAGGAGTGCCTTGACTACTGCACTCTTCCAGCTTGGGGGGACAGAGCCTTGAGATAGCGAGATGTTTATCAGCTCCGTGATCGTAGGCACGATGACAGGGGCTACTGTTTTCAGGAATCTAATGGGGGCAGGATCTAGAGGGGAGCCGCTTTTCATTTTGGCCATGGTTGTGCCTACTTCGTCCAGTGTTACTGCTCTGAAAGCGGTCATCTGAGGATGCATGATGTTTCCTGAGAGGTTGGTAGATGCATCATTGTCCATGTGGTTCGGCAGGCAGGGATGGGGGAGGGAGACTAGAATACGTGCGATTTTGGAGTTGAAGTAGGTAGCCAATTCGTCACTTCTGTCCGCCGGGGGAGTGATGGATGAGGGGGGAGCTGGTATTTTCAATAGCTCTTTGGCGATGAGAAAGGATTCTCTTGCCGAGTTGGTGGAGTTTTTTATTCTAGTGTCGTAGTGTGAGGCTTTAGTGAGCTTCAGGGTTGATTTGTAGATTCTCACCGACCTCTGATAGGCTTCCTTGCTGGCGTGCAGCCAGTCTTTCCTCCATAGTCGCTCTGCTTTTTTGCAGTCTTTGCGGAGAGTCCGGAGTTCCGGGGTGTACCATGGGGCAGATCCTAATTTCCCGTTTTTATCCTCACAGGTTTTTAAGGGGAGGATAGAGTCGAGTGACATGGAGATCCACTCCCTGAATTTGCTATCTGCGGTGACCGGATCTTCCGAAGGGGTAGGGGTGGTAGAGTTCAGGGTTCTGGCCCATTCCTGTGCGGAGAGTCTGGCCCATGCCCTGTTCCTGGTATAGGTGGTGGGTTTGTGGAGTTTCTTGAAGGCTCCTGGTAGGCGGAGAGAGACCATGAAGTGGTCCGTCCACGGGAGGGGTAGGGACTCTTTGGCTTGAAGGGTGGGGATGTTGGTAAACACTGGATCGAGTAAATGACCTTTAGTGTGTGTGGCTCCAGAGTTGATGAGGTGGAGACCGTAGGCAGCCAGTTCTGCAATCAAGTCGACTGCCCCTGTATCTAGGGGGTCATCGAAGTGGATGTTGAGGTCTCCTAGTATCGCGAAGTTAGATGTGGAGTGGGCCTGAGACGCTATGTCTTCTAAGAGAGCGCTGGCAAAAGGGCCAGAGTGGCCAGGGGGACGATAAACTAGGAGGCCTGACAGTGAGCTAGTCGGCGCTAACTGGATGGTAAAATAGAGGCTTTCGGAGTCCAGGATATGAGCGTTGTTGGCTCTGCAAGAGAGGTAGTCCCGGTAGATGATGGCCAGTCCTCCTCCTCTGCCTGAAGGACGAGGTTGGGATTGGATAAGGAAGCCCGGAGGGAGGGCTCGAACAACGTCTGAGTCCGAGTGGTCGGTAAGCCATGTTTCAGAGAGGAACAAAATGTCGATCTCGTGGTCTTCTATTAGGTGATTAATGAACAGCGCGTGCATAGGGAGTGAGCGACAGTTCAGAGTGGCCAGTTTAAGAGCCGAAGGAATGGCCGGTCGACTGTGGAGTTGTAGCTGAACTGGGCAGCAGAGTGTGCAGCTGGTAAATGGTCCGTCAAGATCATGGACATAGTTACATGAGCTATCATTGCTGGGTCTGAGACTGAGGAGGTCCCGACGCGAGAAGCTTACCCTAGGGGAAGCTAGGTCCGCCATGGGTTCTGGCCCTGAGCCCGGCCGTGCGCGGACGGGCGCAGACGGGCTTGCCTTAGGCGCTCCTGCTGCGCTCGTCCGCTGCGCTGGTATGGCCGACACATTTGGGACGTGGGCGTGGCCTCGTTGTGGGCGTGTCTATGCCTTCGAGCCGCGATGGCGGTTTGAGGGGTTTCCCTGTATCAGCGCTACGTTCCGCTGTGTCAGGGGGTGTCAGGAGGGCTGCTCGGCGCGTTAGGCAAGCGCGTCTGAAACAAGTGAGTAGGTTTTTAAAAGCAGTGCAAGTGACAAGTAAGTTTTAAAACACAGAGCAAAATACAGTCCTCCGGCTTTCCGCCTCAGAGGTAAACAAAAGAATAAAGTGCATCAAAACAAACAAATCACATCACCGCTACATATGGGGGGAGCAAAATTAAAGCAATGTTGAAATATCCCCAGCAAAGCAAACAATGAATCCCCGCAAAGCTACACCAGGTGAGGATCGCTGGGCTCAGGAACAAAATTATCGGGTCATCAAACTGCACATATTCTCAAGTTGGGTGCATTGTTAAAAACAGTCCAGCGAATCAAATAATCCTAGCACAAATACTCAAAGGGAGGTCATGGGCCATAGTGTAGGAAAAAAAAGGGCTAGGAAGGCAATTGAATAGGAGGTTGTATCGAGGTTGACACAAAAATCACTACAAGATTGGCAGTGTAAGATAACTATAGGGGGGAGGAAAAAACCCACAAAACATATAAGACATAATGTAACTGGCGCTTGTTAAAAGCATCAAAAGTAAAACCATAAAAAGCATATGAGGGCAGATCGAAAAATTAACAGGACATGTAGGATAAAATAAGTAAAGGGGGACGAAGTTCAGGATTGGGCCACAAGGTGGAGCTCCAGGCTAAAGGAAGGGAGCAGTTTAGAATTCAAAGGAAAAATAGATCAGGAGTGTTTCTGTTGAAAAAGTGGCGTTGTTATTCTAATGGTAACGCGTCCATCTTGAGGGGCCTCGAAGTCGTCAGAGTCTAGGTTTTGGCACCATTTTGTACGGCTAGATTGGATCACGCAATTTCGGTGTAGATGTAACTAGTCCATTCAAGTCAGTGTTGTTTCGCTCCTGGAATTCCACATGGCCTGTCACTATAAATATATAAATATATATATATATATATATATATATATATATATATATATATATATACCCTCAATTTAAAATAAAGAAAGTGTCTTCTCTTGATTTAAACAATTCGATTGCCAAAACAGCTAAGGCATTTCAGGGCTTGGCGAGGAAGGCTTTGTTAGGTGCCGGTGCTGAGTTTCAAAGCTCAGCCTGCAATCTCCGCTCGGAAACCAGTCAGCCGATCTCGTGAGTCCTAACTCACAAAGTCAAGTAAGCTGAGGCTTGTTGGGGAAAGCGGGAGCAATGCTGGTTATGAGGTGCTGAGCTGTGACAAGGCAGCGCAGGGGAGGCAGGTCTCACCTTGTGTCGGTGTGGGATCAACACACCAAGAGCAGTTTTATCTGGTGGGGGGTCCTCGCACAATCCGATGTTGGTCGGGCAGTCGGAACATCTGTATCCAGCGTCATGGCGGTGAACTGGGCCTGATGAGCTGCGCGTGTACTGGGCAAGCCACGGAAGAAGCAGAGCTCTGGAATGTTCCAAGGCGCCCGGCAGATCATAGGCACTCGGAGGAAGCGGAGATGAGCAGTGTACTCCCAGGCACTCTGTGGAATTAAGGAACAAGGAAAGCCTTTTCAATTGCCTCAATCGGTGGCCACAGTGATAACGGATGCATCCACTCTCGGGTGGGGTGCTCATCTGGAGGTCAAGGGCCTTTGGTCTCCAGAGGAAAGGTTGCTTCACATCAACCTTCTAGAATTGCGGGCGATTCGTTTGGCGCTCAAGGCCTTCCTCCCTTCCCTTCGCGGTCGGTCGGTTCAAGTCCTGACGGACAACACGACCGCGATGTGGTACATCAACAAGCAGGGAGGGGTAGGGTCGCAGTGTCTCTGCAGAGAGGCCCTGGGTTCAGGACCATCGGATTTGTCTGATGGCGAATCATCTGGCCGGAGTGTTGAACGTTCGTGCAGACAGTCTCAGTCGGCAGTTCTCTGCCGACCACGAGTGGAGGCTTCACCTGGAGGTGGTTCACGACATCTTTCAGATGTGGGGGACTCCTCGGGTGGACCTGTTCGCCACTCAAGAGAATGCGCACTGTCTGTCATTCTGCAGTCTCCAGTATCCGATGCAAGGAGCCTTGGGGGATGCGTTTCAGTTGAGTTGGAGAGGTCAACTCCTTTACGCGTTTCCCCCCATACCTTTGATTCCTCGGGTTCTGAGGAAGATTCGCCAAGACCGGGCCCAAGTCATATTGGTCGCCCCGGATTGGCCAAGAAGGGTGTGGTATACAGATCTACTCCACCTCTCCTCTCACCTGCCGCTCCGTCTCCCTCTCAGGGCAGACCTCCTCTCTCAGATGGAGGGGCAGGTTCTACACCCCCACCTCCAGACATTGCACCTTCATGCCTGGAGATTGAACGGGGCAACCTGATTTCCTTTTCCCTCCCGCCTGACGTTGTGGATGTCATCCTGTCAGCCAGGCGTGATTCCACTAAGTCCATCTATTCTTATAGATGGGCGAAATTTGTCTCGTGGTGTGGGGAAAAGTCTATTGATCCATTAAAGGCCCATTTGTCTAATGTTCTCCAGTTTGCCCTTTCTCTGGCGCAGCAGGGGCTTGCGGTTGCCACGGTGAAGGGTTACCTTTCGGCGTTGTCGGCATTTCTCTGTTTGCCTGACCAGCCTTCTCTTTTTAAGTCTCCTGTGGTCTTAAGGTTTTTGAAGGGTCTTACTAATATGTTCCCTCCTTCACCTTTTATTGTGCCTCAGTGGGATTTGAATCTTGTATTGACTTTTTTGATGGGTGCTCCATTTGAGCCTCTCCATAAATGTCCCATGAGGCTTCTTACCTTTAAGACAGTCTTCCTGGTTGCAATAACCTCGGCAAGGAGGGTTAGTGAGCTTCAAGCTCTTAGTTCCAAGCCCCCTTTCCTGACCATTCATGCTGATCGAATGGTTCTTAGGACCAGGGCTGCTTTTCTGCCTAAGGTGGTAACTCCCTTCCATCTAGGACAGTCCATTACCCTTCCTACCTTCTATCCTCCCCCTCACCCTTCTAAGGAGGAAGAGAGACTGCACCGTCTGGACCCTAAGAGGGCGGTGTCCTTTCACTTGGACAGATCCAAGGACTTTCGCTTGGAAGACCAGCTCTTCATTGGATTTGCTGGCTGCAAGAAAGGAAGGGCGGTCCATAAGAGAACTTTATCGAGATGGATTGTCCTCTGCATAAAGATCTGCTACTCTTTGGCCGGTAAGGAACCACCAGAGGGTATAAGGGCTCATTCAACTAGAGCTAAGTGTTCGACCTCAGCATTGGCTAGAGGTGTGCCTGTTGAGGATATTTGTAGAGCGGCAACTTGGTCTTCCCTCCACACTTTCGCGAAGCATTACTGCTTGGATTCCGAAGTGTAAAGGGAGGGTCACTTTGCGCGCTCTGTCCTTCAGGATTTCCTGGTTTAGAAGAGTGGACACCCTCCTCCGGGAGTGGGGACTGCTGTGGGACTCTATTCACAAGGTGAGGAATCCACACGGCAGATGTATCTATCAGAAGAACAAGTTACTTACCTTCGGTAACGCTTTTTCTGGTAGATACTATATCTGCCTGTGGATTCCTCACTGACCCACCCGCCTCCCCGTTGTCCACTCTTCTATGCCAGAGTTTCTGTAATGTAATGTATTTATATTTTGTGGTCAAGGAATTGTTTAAATTACTTTCCTGCCTTTGCTTAACACTGTGTGTTTTGCCTTGAGTATTGTGTACTATGTATACTTGTATATTTCTACTGTCATTGGTCCGTCCGTGTGCCTCGATGGCACGGAAAAAAGGGCGGAACTGATGTCATCACGCCGGCGTGGGCCTATTATAGGCGTCGGTGACGTCAGCGGAGTCGCGAGCGAGGTCGTGTCTCTATGACGTCAGGAGTCGGCGCGAGGCTACGAAAAAAAAAGAATTTCCGAATGTTGCTGACGCAAGGGGTATTCACAAGGTGAGGAATCCACAGGCAGATATAGTATCTACCAGAAAAAGCGTTACCGAAGGTAAGTAACTTGTTCATTTGGTACTGTGTACATTGTGTATATATCTACTGTTGTCGTTCCGTCCGTGTGCCTCGAGGGTACGGAAAAAATGACAGAACTGATGTCATCACGCCAACGGAGTCCTATTATGCAGTCAGTGACTTCAGCGGAGCCACGCGCGATGCCATGCTTCTGTAACATCGGCGTGAAGAGCTACAAAAGAATTTCCGAATGTTGCTAACGCAGGGATATTCACAAGGTGAGGAATCCACAGGCAGATACTGTATCCACCAGAAAAAGCGTTACCGAAGGTAAGTAACTTGATCATTAGTTCTATTCTGCATTGGTAACGTGAGTATTCCTCATCCTATAGGTTAGCCATCAAAAGTAGCAACAAGATTAAAGATAACATTAGGAAGGTGATACAATTTCTGCAAAATTGATCTCTGAAATTAATATTGAACCCAGTAGGGTATTAAAGAACATTGCCTTTCTAGCACTGACATAGGCATGAAAGCGTAAATTCACTGAAAAAAAACTCGCACAAAACTTCGGCCGATTGAGAGGGAGTGACTGAATTATCTGGGCATTACTAATGATATTCCACCAGCTTCAGATGACCAAGTCCTTTCTCGATAGCAAATATAAAGCCACATGCATTCATGTATATAGCTTTTAATTAAAACTTGTTTGGGGCTTTGTGGATTACCCAAAAATACCTTTTTGAATTGAAAGTTGCTGTTCTAGAGGGGCCCCATTTAAATGGCACTGTAAGTTGATTCTAAGACACCCAGTTAAACTGGAAAGCCTTTCATATCTAGGAAAATATGGGACGCATGTTGAGCTTGGGCCTGATCTGATCTCTACAAAAATGTTCTGCTAAGTTTAGCATGCCATGAGTAAGGTGGCTAAGTGTCAAGCGAGCAAGTCGAACCCACCCCCTCTCCCTCGCTACCACTTTATAAGAAATTCTGCTTTTGATGGGATCTGTATTACAAAGAAACTCAACAGTCTAGTTTTAGAGATCGAACTTCTCAAACAAATTTGAGACGGGTGACTGACTTAGTGAGTAATACGTTTTACTAGACTAGCACACTATGACGACTTTGACCATACTTCATTTGTATAAATATTACAAAATGTGGCGCAAGCTTACATGCGTATGCTGAGGAAGCCACGCCCACAGTTCAAATAACTCTGCAGGGGTTGTTCTTTAAGGATGGCATCAGATTTAGTTGCTTATCTTGCTTTTAAGGCTATTGTTTAACCCTTTTACTATCTATCCCAATGAAACATTCCTATATAAAGCCCCCAGTTTCAAGAGACAGTGCTTCAGTTCCACTTGTAGGTGGTAGGGAAGACCTTTCTCTGAGATTAGAAAACTGGCATTAAATTGCCACATAGTTCTTCATCTCTGCCAATCTGTCCTTATGAGGTTTCCAACTCTTTGTTTTATTATTCTGTGAATGTGTGATTTAAAATGGTTCATTGTGCTCTTTTTGTGCATTTACTGAGTTTCCACCCTTTGCTGAGAATGTGCATAGCTGCAAAGTTGCCCAGGTCCATGTGTGACTAGTTAGGTCAGTCAGGTTTTTTTTCTTCTAATTCGGGGACTTGTCTTTTTTAACACAGTATAAAGCAAGGACTAGAAGTTTCAGAATTAAATTAAGGGGGGTTGGGGCAGGACTATCTAGTCACAAATGGACGTAGGAAATTTGGCATCTATGAATGTTCTCAAATGAGGCAGTTGTGTGAACAGCAGAACTATGTGGTTACCTCACTTGTATTCTTTCATCTGGAATTTCAATGTTTGAAGACTTGCCAAAACAAAATGCATCTCTTTAAATGCCTCATGTGTTTTCCCTCAGAATCTGTTGGACAAAGTTACTCAGAAGAGCCATGGATATAATGTATGTCAACTGGAAAAACTTTATGCATTGCTTGGGCAGTGTATATACAGACACAGGAAGCACTACGACAAGACGCAATTAGTAGATGTAAGCCTGTTTTTTTGTTGATTTGTGATGGTTACAAAGCGAAGGTAATTCACATCTTGTACATGAATTATCTTCCATACTTGATAAACAATTCTAAGGGGATACATTCCTAGTTGTCAGACTCGCACGAAATGATTTGGTGCACTGCCTGTAAGTGATATTATAGGGTATATATTTGGCTCCGCTGCACGTGCTCCCGCCATTCCATTATTCAAGCCGAAAAAATTAGAGTTGTTTACTATCAACATTATTAAAAGGCATTTTAGTTTAAAGGACTGTTACGCACTGTTAGAAATGGGAGTCTCTAGTTGGCAGTGGCTACTGTCCAAGTAGGGAACCCTTATCCTAGTCTGGGTAAGGGGATTACACAGCTAACAACCCTTGCTTACCCCCCTTTGTAGCTTGGCATGATTAGTTAGGCTTATCTCAGTGGCAATGTGTAAAGCATCTGTACAAAACACACATTGTAACAGTTAAAACACTACAAATGGACACCACACCAGTTTGGAGAAATAACCTATCTTAATCTGAATAAAACAAGACCATGTGATTTTTGTACGTACATCACCAAGGGGGGAAAAAGGGCTTGCTTTGGCCACTTTAACGGGGTGAATGGTCTCCCCAGTAGGTACATTTCAGGGTTTGCTTGATTTCACCATTTTAAGGTTTGGCTTTATCGATGAGCTGATGTATTACGGTAGCAAAAAGAAATGCTGTTTTGCTGTTGCGCTGAGTTTCTCTAGATATTATGGAGTGTCTGACGACGGATTTGAATGTTTGACTCCCCTGCCTAGAATTGGTATCTTGTATCAGTTGAGGTCTGGATCGACAAGCATACCACAGTAATTTTCTTTTTCTGCCTGCTTACCTATCCCAGTGATGAAAAATCTCATGTAGGAATATAGACTTGGTCAACAGGGCTTGTTTGTTGGTTTCTTTCTTATGTTGCAGGAATAGGGTTCTGGCAATTAGAACAAGCAGTTGCAATGCAATAGGTCTCGCATTTGCGCAAGTTTGAGCTATTGACATTGCAAATAACAACGCCTTTTATTTTTGTTTTTAAAACAAATAAAAGGCATTGTCATTTACAATGCAAATGGCTAAAACTCGCATAAATGCGAGACCTATTGCATTGCAAATGCTTGTACGCTTGAGAGCGCTTTGTTACCAGGCCGGTGCCCACCCGGCATTTGCCCCGAGTGCACTTTATCTAATTATTTACGGGACCCGTTTTTAGGTCCCTTGCGAGTGCCCACCTCGCATATATAATTATATTTTAATTCGAGGGTGCCTACCCCTCTTGCCCCCGAAAGAAATCACCGCCGCAGCCCTGCTCCGTGAAAACCGGAAGTCAGGCACTTTTGGCCGAGACGGGGGCGGGGCCTGCAATCCGGCATGAAGTCCCGCCCGCCGCCGCCGAGGAAGAAGTGAAGCCGGCCGACTGATGGCCTCTCCGCAGCCCGGGGCTCCCATGAGTTGAGGAGAGTCCCGGGGCTGCCAACAGCAAAACAGCCAGAGTGTTGCGGGGCTCCCAGGTGCTGGAGGGAGCCCCGGAAGTGAAGTCCTGCCCCCTGGTGCCGCGATGAGACGAGACTGCCGCAGAAAGGAGCCCGATCCCCAGCAACAGCCCGGTGAGTGCCCGACCAGCACTGCAGAGGAGACACGGAACACGCCGAAAGAGCCCGGTGAGTGGGAGGGGGGGGGTGTATGCGCGTGTTCGAATGTGTCTGTGCGTGTGTCTGCGCGCGTGGGTCTGCGTGTGTGTATGCAGTGTGTGTGTGCGCGTGGGTCTGCGTGTGTGTATGCAGTGTGTGTGTGCCTGTTTATGCGTGTGGCTGTGTATGTGCGCATGCGTGAGTGTGGAGTGTGTTTGCGCATGGGAATGAAGCACGAGAGGGGCACGGCGCCGTGCGCGCCCTCGAGGAGGAATCTGAGACAGCGAGGCTCGTGCCTGAACGCTGTCTCACATTCCCCCAAACACGCAGGCAATAGGTGCTTCGCTGCTTCACGCTCGACCTAAAAAAGGAATGTGAAGATGCTGTTCTATTTTCCTACTTGATGATCTTCCACAAATGTTAGCTAAAATAATACAAGGTTTTAAAAATATGAATCTTATTTTTAGTGTTCCCTGAGCATGTTCTCAGGGAGTATAATTTTCACTCGGTGTCTCTTTAAACGAGGGGTCAGGCCATGAAACATTTGTAGAAACTCATGAAAATAACCAATATTACAAGAGTCCTTCCCAGGACTTAATGTTAGGAAACTCGAACTGGATGCAATGGAGGTCTGAGTTGACCATTTTTACCTCTGTTCTTTGATGTAAGACCTCTATAGTTTCTTTTGCTAGTTCAAACAAAACATTACCTATTTTGCTTCACTCATTTAGAGCTTAAAAAAGGGGAGGAGAGATTCACCGTCGAAGAGGCCCAGACACTCTTCAAAAACGCCATCTCGATGTCAAGAGTCTCCGCCGCATCCAAGTAAGTCGGCGTCGAGGTACCACACTTCGGGCTCAAAGTCTGTGGCTGCTGAGAGGACCAAGTCTCCGTCGACGTAGAGACACTCTCCGCCACTCTCGAGGGGGTCGGTGTTAAGGGTAATGACGGCTGACATATCGCCGCCGGCTGGCGTGCCGCCGTCGAGAGGGTTGTCGAGATCCCACCACTCGATGTCTAGGAGATCGATGTTGATACAGCACCAGGGGGGTTCGCCATCGACACAATGTCGTGAGAGATCGCCGTCGTCATGGCAAATCGCCTTAAACTCTGTGTCATAGCAGATCGACATCGAGATCACCAACTCCACGCCGAAGGTTGCAGTTGAGGTCACGTCATCGAGGTGAAGACCATCGGGACCTCACTCAATGCCGATGGTGACTCAGACATCATCGACGTCAAAGCACTCGACGTCTAGAGAAGAGGTCACAGGGATTGCGGAGTTCCAGAGACAATCAGATCCTGGGTCCAGAGCATCGTCAGGAGACCGGTCATCGTCTCAAGGACTGTGCATTGTGGAGATCTCGCCAGAAGTATCCCCCAAACCTGCGGAGGGGGAATCCCGCAGTTTGTCTCCTCGCCATCCGCAAGGTGCTGTATCTGGTGGACGCAGTAGTCTGGACTCTGATTACTCCCGCACGTACTCACCATCTGGCCCAAGGATGAGCACTCCGGCTAGACCTTCGAAATCTCCACTTCGAGGGAGACCAAGATCACCTCCCAGATCAAGGGCACCTTCCAGGCCAAGATCGCCTTCCATACGTCGGTCTAGGTCCAGGGGTCGTCACAGCCGCTATCACGACAGGCCCCATAAGAGAAGGCGCACACGGTCACCTACATGGTCTTCGTCTACAAGATAGACGTTCCTGGACTTCTCTCCGACCTTCTCATCCACGCTGACATCATGGGTATCACCCATAGATGACATCTCTACATTTACAGATGTTCTGGGTAGGGGTGCAAAGAAACTCAACATCACTTTGCATACCCCGGTGGTCCCCACGTCTGTCATCTTTGATACCCTGCATCACCAAACAGCTCCTAGACTGCTGCTACCACTGGTGCCTTGATTCCTGGAACCAACTATGTCCACCTTTCTCACTCCTGCGACGGTGGGTTCTGTACCATCCAGAATCGCCAAAAAATACAAGACAGAGGATCCCTTGTTTCTCACGACTTATCCACCATCTGATTTGGTCATTGTGGCGGCTGCCATGAAATCCCACTCCGCTTCCACCTCATCATCGGTGCCTCCTGAGAAGGCTAGCAAACAAATGGACTCGTATGGGAGGAAGATGTGCAACACTTCAGTGTCGTACATGAAGGTTGCCAGTGCCTCTGCCCTTCTCGGGAGATACGACAGATCTCTTTGGGACTCTCTCACACGTTTCACCGAGAACCTTCCTAAGAAAGACCGGCAGGATTTGACCGAAATCACACAGGAAAGCGGCTTGTAGCCAATCAAGTTATAAGTGCTGCAGCGGATGCTTCCAATCTCGCTGCTCATGGCTACTCCCATGGAGTCTGCTCATGACGCTCGGCTTGGCTACGCCTCACAGGCCTCAAGCCTGATGCTCAGAAGAAAATGCGGAATCTCCCTTCCAATGGTTCATCGCTGTTTGGGGCTCATGCTGATGACGAGATGAACAAGATGAAGGCTGAGATGGACACTGTCAAGGTTGTGGGTCTCGAGAAACGCAAGGAGTTTAAGAAGCGCTTCCGTCAGGGTGACTAACGTTCGTACCAACAGAGGGTTCAAACGCCTCAGTGGTCCGCCCAGAATCAGCAAAGATCTCAGTTCCAGCAGAGACGCCCTGGCCGATGTAGAGGCAATAACACCAAGCAACAGTCCACCTCCAAACAGCCTCCCAAACCTTGAGTTGTTGCTTCCTCCGCAATCGTTCGCCACTCCGGTGGGAGGGAGTGTAGCTTGTAGCCTGGAAGAGTGGAAAACCATAACAAAGGACAAATGAGTATTGTGCAGCATGGTTACTTACGGAGGTTCAAGTCTACTCCTCTGCAAGTGCCCCTGCAACTCAAGCGCCTTCCTCGAATTCAGAGTCAGCTGTTGAAGAACGAAGTTTCTATCCTTCTCACAAAAAAGGCCATAGAGGAGGTCCCTCCCATGCAAAGAAATCAGGGAGTAAACTCCCGCTACTTTCTAGTTCAAAAGCGAGGAGTAGCCAAAGAGTACAGATCTATCCTCGACCTACGCCTGCTGAACAGGTTTATCAGAAAAGTTTTGTATACTAGCCCTGCACCAAATCTTTCCACACCTTCACCAAGAAGACGATGTGTGCCATCGACCTGCAGGACGCTTACTTTCATATACCTGTCTCAGTAAAGCATCGAAAATTTCTCAGGTTTCAGACAGTCACCACTACCAGTAGCGAGGGCTACCGTTCGGCCTCAAATCCGCCCCACGGACATTCTCCAAGTGCATGGCGGTGGTGGCTGCCTTCCTCCGCAGTCGGAAGATCTTCGTCTATCCCTACATAGACGACTGGCTCCTTAAAAGCTCCACACCTGTTCTGCAGAGCCATCTCTCTTTCTGTCTCAAACTGATGCATTCTTTGGGGTTGCAGGTCAACTACAAAAAGCCAGTACTCAATCCCACCCAACGAATACACTATCTGGGCACCTCCCTGGATACTGCAGAGGCAAGCGTGTGTCCTTCGGAGGAGAGGTTATCATCAATGCTTCTGCAGTGCCGCACCTTGCTAGACACCCAAAGCCCTACCAGACAAGTGTCGTCACTACTGGGATCGATGGCCTCATGCATCTACATTGTGCCCAATGCACGCCTTCACATGAGGCCTCTGCAGCAGGCACTCTAGGACCAATGGTCTCAGATCAGGCCACTGGGAAGATCAGGTCTCTCTCCACCAAAGTGCCAGAGACTCCATCAGATGGTGGATGAAACGTTCTCATCTACTGCAAGGAGTCCCGTATCATCAGTCACCTCCATCGCAGACAGTGGTCACAGATGCCTCAATGCACGGCTGGGGTGTTCATATGGACCAGCTGCAGGTACAAGGTCTCTAGTCCGAAGTATAAAGAAGCTACCATATCAACTTTTTGGAGCTCCGAGCTGTCCATCTGGCGATCAAGTCCCTCTACCCGTCGCTGCACACCAACCACATTCAAGTTCAGACAGACAACACAACAACAATGTTCTATCTGAACAAACAAGGAGGCACCAGGTCAAGAGTTCTGTCTCTGGAAGCTCAATCCATTTGGTGCTGGCTTCTGGCAAGAGGTCTCTCCATCGTGGCAGTTCGCCTCCCAGGAATCCTGAATGTTCAGGCGGACGGCCTAAGCAGAGACTTCGTAGAAGCGCACGACTGGGTGCTCAACAAAGACGTCACTCAGGAGGTATTTCGGCAATGGGGAGTACCAGACCTAGATCTGTTCGCAGACTGGGCAAACGCAAAATGCCCAGTCTTCGCCTCCAGATTCCCCCAGCAGGGATCCCGTGGGAATGCACTTTTGATCAGCTGGTCTGACATTGCTGTACGCTTTCTTTTCCTCCCCTGCTACTGATCCCGGCGGTGATACAGAAAT
Source organism: Lissotriton helveticus (assembly GCF_964261635.1). Lineage (NCBI taxonomy): Eukaryota > Metazoa > Chordata > Amphibia > Caudata > Salamandridae > Lissotriton > Lissotriton helveticus. The sequence continues at coordinate 296,639,107 of NC_136063.1, forward strand.
TCTACAGAACCAACACCAGATGATCCTGATAGCGCTGGAGTGGCCCCGCCAGTGGTGGTACCCGGATCTCCTCCAGCGGTTGGAGGTTCTTCACCAGAGACTGCCTTGCCGCCCAGACTTGCTGATCAAGGACGAGGGGGGGGTGTTTCACCCCAACCTTCCTTCCTTTCGATTGACGGCATGGCTCCTGAGGTCATCCAATATGGCCACCTAGACCGTTCAGCTGACTGCATGAACATTCCTAAAGAGGCCCTCCACTAGAAAGTATTATGCTTTCAAGTGGAATAGATTTTTCATTTGGTGTATGGACAATTCTCTTGATCCAATCCAAGGTCAGGAGCAGGTGATTCTCCCATACTTATTGCATTTGGCAAGGTCAGGCCTGAAGTACCCCTCCATCAGGGTTCACTTAGCGACAATAACAGCCTTTATTAAGACTCCTTCTCAGACCTCATTCTTCCTCATGCCTGTGGTCCAAGAGCTTAACATCATATTTACCAAATTGATGGGTTCTCCTTTTGAGCCTATCCATAAGGCATTGTTGCAGCACTTGACCCGGAAAGCTGCCTTTTTGGTAGCCATCACCTCAGCCCGCAGGGTGAGCGAAATCCAGGCCCTGTGTTGCAAGAAACCTTAAACAGTGTTTCATGCCGATAGAGTGGTGCTGAGAACACACCCAGGCTTCCTGCCCAAGGTGGTCTCGGATTTCCATATCACTCAGACCATCACTCTGCTGACCTTCTTCCCTCAACCAACCACTCCCCCGGAGAGGTCTTTACACTCTAGATCTCTGGAGGGTTTTGAAATTTTACCTGGCTAAAACTCTTCCACTTAGGATGTCTGACCGGCTTTTTTGTTAATTATGGGTCCGCTAATACCGGTCTGTCCGCTTCAAAAAGGTCTATCTCGAGATGGATCATCTCCTGTATAGCTCTGTCTTACCAATTAGCTAACAAAGCTTTGCAGGGCAAACCTCATGCACATAGAGGGAAAGCTTCTACTACAGATCTCCTTCACGACATTCCAATTTCTGAGATTTGTAAGGCGGCTACATGGCTTTCAGTGCATACCTTTACACGCCATTACTTCCTGGATTCAGATGCACAGGCCGATGCGCAAGTGGGACAGGCCTCTTTAAGGAATTTGATTGCATAACTGCATTTTAAATGTGATGTTAATTCATGTTTTTTGCTATATACTTGATTGTTCGTCCGCGCGACTTTGATATGGACTTGCTAATCTATTCATAGATTAGGACTATTGATGAATATCCCCTGGATGAGAAGGATTAGTTACTTACCCGTAATCCTAGTTCTCATCCAGGGGTATACTCATTTGTCATAAGCGACCCACCCACCTCCCGGACAAGCATCACTGCAAAGTTCTGATATGTTACTTACGGATTTACTCGGGTATTTATGCACCCCCAAAAAGAACTGATCTAACTGCCACCTATGGTGCATCATTGGAGCAGGGGGTCGCCTACAGGGCTTAAATGCCTACTCTAATGCCTTTAAGGCAAGGTGTCCGATTTCTTTATACTCTACTGCAGCCTACTGGTAAATGCCTGCAATTACAGGTTTTTCTACGGCAATAAAGCATTATGTGACTGTTTACTGCTCTCTTTCTTCCATAGGGGTTGGGAGAGTTTAGGTGCTACTATGCAAATCTATGTAATTTCAGCATTTTTGCCATTTTGGAAATATTTTAGGCTGCATATATGTTTTCACATATGCATATATATATATATATATGTGTGTGTGTGTGTATATGTATGTATATATATATATCTATATATCAAACACCGTTTTTTTCGTATTCACGAACGACAGAGAAACAGACACTTGCTTTTCTTCTAGAAGCACATATTTATTTTTCAAATTTTCTCGTGAACTGCCATGTGCTATATCCAGACGCGTTTCGGCAGTCGCATATATATATATATATATATATATATATATATATATATATATATATATATATATATATATATGTATATATATATATATGTATATATGTATATGTATATGTATATGTGTGTATATATGTGTGTATATATGTGTATATATAATGTATTTTCTATTTGATCTGGGAATCCCGCACATGGGCGAGGATTATTCATAGATTAGGACTTTGCGTATACCCCTAGATGAGAACTAGGATAACAGGTAAGTAACTAATCCTTCTCTCCGTATTTTAATCTCCAGGATAGTGTTATAAGGTTGAGGATCCTTTGTAAGAATCCCTGTATCCTTGGGTATTTGTATCCACCAAATGTGTAGGTATGTCCCTCCATCTCTTCCACATCTCCAGCAACAACCTGATGTGTTGGGGTACATAGTACTAGACTCCATGTAAACTCAAAACTATCACATTAGTAGTTTATTTTTTGCCTCTCTATGTTGCAGGCTTGTACATTTTTTGTAGGGATCCTGCTAGTGTGCAGTTGTCACTTTGTCTGTGAATGTTTAGAGTAACTCAGTTTCCCAAGCGATTTTATATGCCCATTTTGGTTCGTCGGCTGCTCTGCAAGAATATTATAAAGTATCTATGAAATCTTTAGTTGTGGTGTAGGTGCCCAGGAATTAAGTTGCTGCTTCCTTGGTGCATAACCCAATGACTTATTTGGGCAGTCGTAGCCTTTCCTATTTGGTTAACTTCAACTCTCTTTGCAGTCATTAAAGGACTTGATTATGCTCCTGGGAAAACATGTTCCATATCATAAAGCATCCTACTGGTTTCCAGGACTTCAAGCCCACAGCATCTTGTCCTGCGGTGAAATTCAAATCTGATAGACTACTAGCCGCAGATTCCTTTACGTAGAATTATCCCAGGCGTAAGACTGGACAGGGAAACTTTTTGCCACTACATCCCTGCGCGCCGGAGGGACGGCATCACGCGACTCCGGCCAGGCGTCGTCCTCGTACGTGATGTCAGCGAGGTCACATAAGTCCCACCCCGGTGCACCTATGTCAGTTTTATCCTTTTCCGCGTGCAACGCGGATCTGGTCTCTGCTCGGGCCTGTTTGGGGCCCTTTTTTCTTCCTCTGTCTAATTTTTGGGTGGAACAGTGTGCGAATGGCTTCGGGCTTCAAGACTTGCATGTCGTGTGGGCGTCTTATGTCGGCGTCGGACCCTCACCTCATTTGTATGTGGTGTTTAGGGGAGGATCACGGCACCACTGATTGTGAGGCGTGCCAACAGTTGAAGCCGAAGTCGCGGCGGGAGTGCCAGATGAAACTACTCTCGGCGCGTCTCTCAAGGTCGGCTTCCTCTCCTCGATCAGCCTAGGCAGACGGCTTCAGATATGGCCGTCGTCCTCGTCCTTCTCTGATGTCGTGAGAGCGTCACTCCTCGGTGGGTAAGTGTCGCAGTTTGTCCCCGGGGGCTGGTGTTCCGTCTGCCGGGGGCGTGGGCTCTCTGCGTGTGATGCAGCCCTGCGTGTCGTCCTCCTCCTATACACTGTTTCCTGGTGACGGAGCGTCGAGAGTCCAGATGGAGACAAATGCGGCGGCTTTGCAGGCGTCACTGTCGTCTCCTCCTCCTTTCCCTCCTGAGGCGTCAGTGGATCCCTTGCTTTGTGCAGGGCCCTCCGCGGCGGCTCCGGCACAGACTGGTTCGGATCCAGGCTTGGAGGATGTAGTGCTGTTGGGGTGCGGCCCTTCGGGGGTCCCTCCTTCAGACCATGGCGCCTCCACCTCGCCGCAAACTCTAGCGCAAGTCCCTGTGGTGTCGCGGGGGCTCGGGTCGCATCCCGAGCCCCGCTCGGCCCTCTGGGCAGGCAAAGGCCTTGTCCACGTCGGAGCTGACGGCGCCGGCACCTGCTGGTCCGGGTTTTGCCACAGGTGTATTTGGACCCTCCTAGTCCCGCTCTGGGTCGAGGCTGGGTGGGGACCCCTTGTCCCCTTCCGGGCCCCTCTTGTCCCTCCCCGCAGGCGGCTGCCTCGTCGGAGGGAGAGTTGGAGGTTGAATCGTCCTTGGTGCCGCCGCATGGGTCGCTGGGCCACCTCCGCCACATCCTGGGCCGAGGCTGGCGGAGGGCTTTGTGTCACTCCCCCGGTCCCTCTCGTTCCTCCACACAGGTGGCTGCCCCGGCGGAGGTCGAGTTGGCGTCGTTACGGCACCGCCCCTTGACATCTTCGGCTCGGCTCCGGTCCCCGGCGTGGTGTGACTTGGAGGAGCCCTGTCCGGTGCCTGATGGTGTCGACGTCCTGCTTCGAGCGGCGGACTCTATGGCTCCGCACAGGGGTCGTGCTGCGGATTAGTCTTCGGACGCTCCCTCTTCTCCGGAGGTTGACTGCATATTGGTGCCATCCTCCCCGGAGACAGTCCCCGGTGTGGTGTCTTTTTCACCAGCATCATAGAGGGGCGACTCCCTGTCATTTCTGAGGCGAGGTGTTCGTCGGAGGAGCTACAGGTCCCCCATTCTTCGGTTCCTTCTGACTTCCAGGTCTGGCCTTTGCCCGCACCACTTGACTTCGGGGACGGCCGCCTTAGTTTGCAGCAGTCACCCACGAAGGAGCTGCTTTCTCCACCGCTGCGCCCTACGGAGGCGGGTGCAGCCTTCGCTCACTCGGTGTCCACGGCTGTGGGCATTCTGCACATGGGTGACCCGATTGCTCATTTCCAGGCGGACCTTCTCTTGGAGGTTCTCCACCAGGGCTCTGGTGGGGGGGAGATCTTGCTTCCCTTTGATGGTTCGCGCCTTTCTTCCCTGACAGGGGCTTGGAGGCGCCCCGCCTCAGAGGATCCGTGCTTCAACACCTTCTGCACCGGCACCTCCCAGCTATGCGTGACCTGGTGTGTCTTTCCCTCCACCCCTCTGCCTCCAGTCCACTTTTATGGACTGCTTTTCCCTCCCTGCAGCCACTGTTGACTCTGCTGTCCCGGGAGGCCCGTTGGTTGGACTCTTGAGGGCGCAACATGTTCACCTCAACCAGCGCTGCCCTGCGGGCCCTTACAACCTTGTGTGTGTTGGCTAGGGCCTCCTCCTGTTTGTGGGACACGGCTGAGTCTTTGGGATCCGCAGCTTCCCAAGAGACTGTTCAGGTGGATTTACAGCATCATGCGTTGGATGGCTGGGAGCTAGCTGCATTTATTCTCCGCTCTGGACATCTCGGAGGTGCTGGGCCGGGCCATGGCTTCCTCAGTCGCCCTCTGTTGCCATGCTTTGCATTCGGGGCGGCGTGTTTACTGAAAATATTCGGGACGGCTGATTAATTTTCCCTTCGATGGCAGCCTGTTATTCCATACCCCGGCTGACTCTGCCATCCAACGGTTCCTGGCAGGGCTTCCTCCTCCTCCTCCTCCTCCTCCTCCTCCTCCTCCTCCTCCTCCTCCTCCTCCTCCTCCTCCTCCTGGGTTTTTTCCCGTGGCTTTTTCCTCTGCTGCCGAAGTTCCTTCCAAAGAGGGTTGCCATTTCTTGGGATTTAACTTACCCTATGTGGGGTAGTGGTGGCTGTTCTCTAGCTTGCGCTCTGCTAGGGAGTTCTGGTTGCCTCCGGGCCTCTGCTCTCCATGGCATTTATGTATGTTGCTGATGCTTCTTTAGGCCATGTGCGCGGACCCCTCGTCATTGTGTCCAGGCATTTCCTCGCCTTCAGCCTCCTATCCTGGAGGTTGGGATGGTTCTGTGTTTCTCCCTGGTCTGGCGTAGCCTGCCTGGTCTTCCTGGGGCCTGGGCTGTTCTGCCTGCTTCCGGCAGCGTATTGCTGCGGGCACTGCTCTGTCTGGTCGGTTGCCTTCTGCCTATGGTGGGCACACCTTCTTTCCCCTCGTATCCTTGGGCCCTCTATGCTTTTCTTCTTCCACTTCCTTGCCCTGGAATTGGATATAAACTCTGTTGCCTTGTAGGGGCGTGGGGTGCTTTGGCCTTCCTGGACTTGCCTTTGGTTCCTCTGCTGAGGGTGAACGTGCTTCTTCTGAATTCTTCTAAACTCTCTCTTCTTCCCACATCCCTCTTGGGGTCGATTGTGTTCTGCTTCCCCCTCCTTGCCTGGGAGGACGGGCTCTTCGCCCTGTCCATGGGACTAGTCCCCTGTGGGCCTTTCTGTTGTGTCCAGGCTGGTGGGTCCTTCCGCAGACCCTCCTTCCCCGTGGGTACAGCTAGGGTATCTATTCTACGTTAAGGAATCTGCGGCTAGTAGTCTCTGCAGATGTACGAGTTACTTACCTTTGGTAACGATGTATCTGGTAGAGACGATTCTAGCCGCAGATTCCTTCCCGGCCTGCCCTTCCTCCCCTTTCTGCGAGGACCCTTGGGTTGGTCTTGGGTACTCGCCTCCCGGTGGGGGGCTGTGTCTCCTGTGAGTGCCTTCTTTTGCTCTTGACGGGTGGCTCCGTCTTGTTGCTATTCATTCCTCCTCTTTAGTTCTTGGAGGATAGGGTTACGGTGCTTCTGTGCCCCGCTGCTCTGGTTACTCCAGGTTTGGGGATGTTTGCCTTCCATCTCTATCCTTCCCTCCTCCCCTCACTTCCATTCCACTTGCTGCTAAGGGATCCTGGCCCTTCTGCTAACCTCTGAATAATGGTCATCTGGCCATGTCTTGCCCTTGTTCCTTGGGGGGTGGTTGCCCTCTATGTTCGGGTGACTTGGAGGTTTGTTGTTCCTGTCCGCCTTGGGACTGGCTCACTTTCCTTGTTTCTGAGCGGGGGTGGTAGGCCTGCTACATGTCATGACTTTTTACAGATGTTTTGTCTCCGGGGCACGGGGCTGTTTACGTACTGGCAGAGTGGCTGCTCAGGGCTCTGCCCTGTTTTTTCTTCTGCCCCTGCCTTTGGACACTGCAGTGTTGTTCTGTTCCCTATGGTGTAGACTGTCTCTATTCCCCTTTTTTCTACTCTTTCGCACTCTGTTCCCATGCTCCCACAGTTTTTTGTCTGGTGGCTCCGCCTTGTGGTGCGGAAAAGTTCTCCGAAGAAAACTGACATAGATGCACTGGGATGGGACTTATGTGACCTCGCGGACGGCGCCTGGGTGGAGTCACTTGATGCCGCCCCGCCGTGCAGGAATGCTGTGGCAAAAAGTTTCCTGCTAAAGTCTCACGCCTGGGGATAATTCTACGTTAAGGAATCAGCAGATAGAATCGGCTCTACCAGATATATTGTTACCGAAGGTAAGTAACTCGTACGTTCGCATGAATTGATTTGTATGGTGCAACTGTTGTGTTTAGCCCCAGCTGTGTGGAGACACTATCCCCGATGCCCAGGGTCATTCTGGTGACACTTGAGAGGTGTAGTAGTTTGTTTGTTTGTTTATTGATTTGTATAGCGCTGAATCACCCATGAGGGTATCTCGGCGCTTGAGACTAGACTAAATAACAAGATCAGAAGGTTAGAAGAGGGATGTTTTTAACATCTTTCTTAATTGGGCCAGATTAGAACAGGCCCTTAGATGAAACGGCAGACTATTCCAAAACACTGGAGCCAGGTAAGAGAATGCTTTGCCTCCACTGCGCGCCTTTTCGATCCTCGGGGTGGTGATCAGAAGCTCCGTGCTGGATCTGAGTGAGCGCGTGGGGGAGTAGGGGGCCAGTTTACTAGTCAGATATATAGGCCCTTGCCCCCTGAGAGCTTTATTAATTATACAGCCTATTTTGAACTTTACTCTCTTTAGTATGGGGAGCCAGTGAAGTTGATTCAGGAGAGGTGCTGAGGGTGTTCTGGCTGGAGCGTCTACCGTGAGGCGGGCAGCAGTATTCTGGACTACCTGTAATCTCTTTATGGAGGCTCCGTTAGCTGAAAACAGGAGGGCATTACAGTAGTCTAGTCTACTAAGTACCTAAGCCTGCATCAGCGTTTTCTTGGTGGATGTGGGAAGAAGGGGGAAGATCCTGCACAGAAGACCAAGGATTTAGAAACAAGAGCCCGCCGTGGTGTTAGCATGCGTCTCAAGGGTCAATTTGCGGTCGATTCTTACACCGAGATTTTTGACTGCTTCTTTGTGGGTGGAAGCAATGCCTAGTTCATCCGGCCACCAGGTAGGTGTCCAACGGGTTTCAGCTCCTCCAAACAACATCATTTCCGATTTGCCAGCATTAAGTTGTAAGAAGTTGGTCTGCAGCCAGGTGGCAATGGATTTCATGCCTTCAGAAAACCTAAGTTCGGTGTCGGGATTGTTTTTCTCAAATGTCAGGAGGAGCTGTGTGTCGTCTGCGTATGAAATGGGGGTGAATCCTAATGATCTCATCAATCTGGCCAAAGGGGAGACATAAATGTTAAAAAGGGTAGGGCTGAGGCAGGAGCCCTGAGGGATCCCCTTGCTGACTATTGTCGTGGCAGATTTAAAGGTGCCCATAGTGGCAGTCTGTGTACTATCAGTCAAAAAGCTGGTGAGCCATTTTAGAGCCAGCCATCCAACACCTATCTCCTGGAGTCTCTCCAGTAGGATCCGATGGGAGATAGTATCGAATGCTGCTGTTAGGTCAAGCAGCACAAGAAGTGCTGCCTGTCCTTTGTCCATGGCCATACGAATGTTATCCGTGACTTCAATAAGGGCGGATTCGGTGCTATGTTTGGCTCTGAACCCCGATTGGGAAGTATCTAGCTGTTGTGAAGATTCCAAGAACTCAGAAAGGTGTTTATTAATGTGTTTTTCAATTAGCTTGGTCTGTAAGGGAAGAAGGGATATTGGACGATAGTTGCTAAGGTCAGAGATAGGAACTTTGAGGTTCTTACGTAAGGGTATGATTAGAGCATCTTTCCAAGTGGATGGGAGATAGCCACTGTTGAGGGAATTATTGAGAATGGATCAGATAGGGGAGAGAGCTGGGTAGCGAATTTGGTGGTAATTTTAGCGGGTATGATGTCCATAGGAGAGCTGGATTTGGTCTTATCCAAAAGGGATGACTTCCATGGGGCGGGGAAGGAGAGAAGCAGATTGGGAGTGCCCTGTGTATTAACTGTGTTGTTCGTATTGAGGGTGGAAATCGAGTTGGCCGAGAATGTTTTGATAAATAGAATCTATTTTCTGGGTGAGATGTCGCAACATTATTGCAGAGCGCCTGAGAGGGAGATTGCGCCGTGTCACATGCTTTGGGATTAGAGTAGGATTTAACTATTTTAAATAGGGTCCTATAGTTGGAGCCAGCTTGCTCCAATTGCTGAGTAATGTAGATCTTTCGCGCTTTCTTGATATTGTGGTATGCTGCTAAAGCGCTTTTATATCTGTCTCTGTCAGTGTCCTTATGGAGTAGTCGCCAAGTGCGTTTTAATTTCGTGCACTCCTTCTGGGCCTGTTATGTTTGAGTAGCCAAGGGACATGCCTCCCCACCACCACCACCACCCTATCCATAAAATGCTTACGTTTTTCAGTTTCTCACACCGACCATTTAATTGTTATCCAAAGGTGTGCTGCCTGATAATATTGGAGTATGTTTGGAAGTGCTAGCCCGCTCTTCTCGAGGGGAGCTATCAATAGCTAGATTGTTTATTAAACCTACCTTTGCCCCTTCCCTGTATGAATTTATCAATGGGATTCTGCAGTGAGTGCACTACCTCTTTTGGTATAGCCGTTGGAAGAATTTGAAACTAGTATAATACTTTTTGGAGTTTGATTATTTTTATTACATTTATTCTCTCTATCCATGAGATAAATTGCCCCTTCCATTTATTCATGTAGGCTACGATGTGTGCCGATGGGCTGCGCCAGTTGGCTCTGTTCCATGTGTCCACTGATTGGGTGATGTAAATTCAAAGATATTTTATGGGAGTGTTTGGGCCACTACATTGGATGGTTCCTTCAAATATTGCTCTAGATCTTGCGCAGGGAAATGTTCAAGATCTCAGATTTATCTGTATTTATCTTGAAACCGGTTACTATTTCGAAGGCCCTCAAGCATTCCCAGAGCACTTGCCAGTAGAGAGGTCTCCGGGTCTGTTAGTGTCAGTAAGACCTCTGCAAATATGCAGATTGTATGCCCCCGCATAAATCGCCGCCACAGTGACTTCTCTCATGGAGGGGGTCACTGTCCCAGTTTCCAGAAAAGTAATTGAGTGCTGTTGGGGTTTTCACTAGTAACACTGCAAATTCTCTGTAAATGGCTCTTGTGAGGCCATTTGGGCTTGGTGCCTAATTTGGTTTAAGTGATTTATTCGCGTTCAGAACTTCCTGCTTGGAGATGGGTACCTTCAGCATGTTTATCCTATGCGCTGGGTCTGTAGGGAGTGCCTGGTCATTAAGGTAAGAGGCTTATGGTGTCCAGGTTTTTATTGCCTGAGGAATAGAGCCTTCTAACATTGCAGAAAAGCATCCCGCTTTCCCTCCTAGTGTTTGACTACTCTACCATTGGGTGCATGCAACTTGGGAATGTATTCTGATTTCTTTGCGCTCTTAATTTACCAGCTAATATTTGCTAGCCAGGTTCCACTTGTCATAGAATAGTTGTTTTAAACATAAAAATTGTCTGTGCCTTTTCAGTTCTTAAGATTCTAAACTGTCCCTGCAGCTTGTTTCTTTCCTTTTTCGATTGCTTAGTGGGGCAGCTCTGGTGTATGCCATCCGCATGGTCCAAATCTGTAGGACTTGGCTCACGCTAAGTCGTTCTTTTATGTATTTAAAGGCTGCCGAGGATATGGCTACCTCTCGGAATGTTGCCTTAAGCGCGTCCCAGTAGTTCCATATTGTTTAGGCGAATTTTTCCCTATGTGCACTGTTTTGTATTGTATCGGGGGTGGGAGGAACCTCCAGTCTCTCCTGTCTGCAGTCTGCTAGTAGCAAGGTCACTTGGCTATGATCCAAAATAATGACTCATTGGATCTGAGTGTCTAATACACTGACCATTAGATCTCGGTAGATAAAGAATGTCTATTAGTGTATGATTTGGGAACTTGCAAGTAAAAGGTATAATCCTTGGTGTTGGGGCTTATGTTGCCAACAATCTGTCAAGCCTAGCTCAGTGTATTGTTTAGTTTGTTGGAGGCCATTCTCTGCTTGTTTTGAGGGGTGACCCATCTCGCTCGGGACCAGATAAGGTTGAAGTCCCCTTCAATCATTCCTCCGTTGCAGGGCCCACCAATGACAATAAAATGTCAGCGAGGAATGCTAAATATTAATAGGTGTGAGGTGCAATTTATAAGAAATTGTAGTAGTAAGCCCCTACCATCCTTGACACGTTGGATCTGGTGTACCTGAATGGGAGCTTCCTCCTAATTAGTTTCGCTTCTCCTGCTCTCTTGGTAGTTCCAGATGCCCAGTATTGTGAAGCATCGTTTTTGTTTCATGCAAAACTGATCCTGTTTTTAAGATGGGTTTCTTGTAAGACTAGATTAGCCTGCTGTTGGTTGAAGTAGTGCCAAATCATGAGTCTTACTTGGCGAGTTAAGACCCCTAACATTTAGCGTGGTGACGATTATCTGGACGTAGTAGCCCCTAGGGTCCTGAACTCCGTTTCTCAGTCTGAACATCTCATGGTGTGGGATTCCCCAAGTAGTAAAATTAAACCAAGCAACATAACTTTTGTATCCCCTTTGTTGGTCGGTCTCTGTGCTAGAGCGATTGGGTCTCCAATCACCTAGACTAAGGTATGTCTGCAAAGCACACGTGTCATGGTTGGCAGTTTTTGCACCAGCTTTCCCCATCCCTCTATCCCTGTTTTAGTCTCGCTCTTGCCCTGTGTACTCTCATTTGCTGTGAAGCCTCGATCTCTTCTCTTCTCGTGTGTTATGTTCTTGTGTGGGTTCTTACCTTGCCTCTGCGTCTTTACCCTGTGTAAACAGTACTTCATATTTTTTTTTTTTTAGAAGAATCCAGTGATCGGATCAACTTAGTGGTTTTTGTGCATGGGGCATTTGTTATAGGTAGTGCGCTCCTAGTTACTTTCTCTGACCGCTTTCACCCAATGTTTCCAATGCAGGGTAGGTTGTCCCCCGCGGTGTTATAGGGGACACTGTCAGACTCAAATGATTGCTGGCGTTATAGGGTTTTCATTCCCTGCAGTGCTTCTGCGTCGTGCCACCCACGCTGGGCTGCAGTTTGTGGTAAGGAGTTGTTTCATCCCAAAGGCCTCACAGGTGGCTCCGCACTTTTCTCTAGCATTGTGGCTGGTATTATTTCGTTTTGATCATTGTTGCCCACCCCCCTCCCGTGGTACTTTCTAGCAATGTTCTGCACCTTCCAGTGTTCATGTGGGGGTACTCCTCGTAATGCCCTTCGGTATGCCCAACACCTTTCTCATGTGCAGCTAAGTTCAGCCGTGTCTTGGAATGCTCACCAATTGTAGGCCTCTCTCCTATCCTGGGCCATGTTAAAAAAAAATGTCCCAGTCCCGACCGCCTCTCACCATGGTCATCTCACTTTGTTGCGCCTGCATGCTCAATTGGCCCTGTGTTACTGTGCTCCATCCCCAAAATGAGGGGCCTTCACGCCAGGGAGTAGGTTAGCGTACACAGTCTCCTCTCTGCATTCTGCCTCCTCTGGTAGGCCTCAGGGGCGTAACACATCCACCGCAGACTGGGGGTGCCCCGAACTGCAGGGGGCCCCTTAGCACAGTACTCTGCTCTGTGCGCTCCAGATTCAATCCGGAACGGGAGCCCCTCTGTACAATGCAGGGGTGCCCTCAAACTTTTGTTTCGCCACCGCCAGGCTCGCTTCCCCATTCCTTCCACGGGGTAGTCTCCGGCCGTGACAGCGGACATCTTGCTTACTCCCACCTCAGCTGGGGGTTGCTCATCCCACCAGCCTTTCGTTCCTCTCAGGGTACTGGGTCCAACCAGCCGAACGTGTCTGCGGCCGATTCCGCTGTGCTGCTCTGTAAGCATGCCCGGTTCAGTAGAGTCGTTCCATGGCGGCAGGATGCCCGATCTGTCCAGCAAACCAGCTTGCGTCCCTGTGCTTCAAGTACTCTTCGGGTTTTTTTGTGAGCAGATCTGCATGTCCTGTACCCCATTTGGGTAGCATGAGTCTGGGGGGAGGACGGGCCATATGGGAGCAAGAACCGGTGCAGGTCACTCCAGCCATCTTACCCGAAAGTCCATAAAGGTTTTTAAAAAAATAATGTATCATCCCTTCTGCAGTGCCTTTTGCCCAGGTTGCTGAGGCATAGCACATATCCAAGGGCAATGCAAAACACAGACTACAAGTGACTACACCCTACACTGTAAGTCACTTGTACCAGTACACTGCACCAGATTTTTTCTAGACCATTGTTACTGTGACAAACTGTTTGTAGGTTAGTGATCACTTACAAATACATAATGTATACTTTACATATTATCACAAAATGACCTATAAGTCTATTCTTAGGTTACAAGTTGATACGGTAATATTGTGATGTGGAGGTTGAACACACTTATCTTCTGTGGTTTTATTGGGAGGAGAGGTGCTTAGCTACCAAAATCTGCTGTAGTTAAGGAAGAGGATATACATGTATTTCTTTTTTCAAAGAGTCTGTTGGACTTCCAGAACCACAGTGGAAACTGTGGTACTTAATGTTTTTTCCAGGAGCCTCTGGCTGAGCTCTGTAGTGGCACCAAGGTGGGTCTTCACGGATTGACACCTCTACTGCAAGTTGGACTGGAGCCAATGCTGGAGACCCCTTACAATGACTTTAAATTTAGGAACTGAATGCAAACCGTGTCCAAGTCATACATTCATAGACCACACCCCCCACTCCCCTCAAAGCTTTTAGACCAGAAATGCGCATAATTCAAAGCAGTATATCAATTGGCTTGCCACTCGTGGCTTGCGTAACGGGCAAGTACGGTGGTTTCTCTGATGGTGGATACTGCAACTCTATTGGAATGGTAGACTATGAACAATCTTCCAAATCCCTTATATAGAGGTCTTAATACATTATCTTTGGCGTCACTTGTAGCAATGATCTGGAAGTAAGTAAGAACAGTACTCTGTTGGTTGTGATGGTTCAGCTAGCACCCAAAGAGGTATAATAAAGTCTTCATAGATCTAATTACTTTTTGTAGGTCGTTAAAGTAACTATGGAGAAAATTCTTCAGCTTATGGAAACATCGGACAGACGGGACATGCAGGATACAAGTGGTGAAAATATTTTGCACAAGGCCATACAAATGGCAGAGTCTACCTTACAAATGCGAAGTAACAACACTGAATGAGGTAGCTCTTAATACTCCTTTAGAGGAGTACATTTCTAAGATTTTAAGGACAGTTTGGATATAAAGGAATCTGAAAGACAAAGTTAGAATTCATGCTAGGATGAATTATCTGGGAAAAAAGAGTTCAGCAAGACCTATTAGCTAGAGCATCTGTTTGAAATCATTTTCATTTTATACATAGCAATACCTGTCCCCTAAACACACAAATTTGGCTCTCTAAAGTGGCCTGCGTTCCCATGCACATCAGTTAACCCCTCTGCTGCTGGATCGCCTTTCTGATGGATACATCTGCCAGTGGATTCCTCACCTTGTGAATATCCCCTTGCGTCAGCAACATTCGGAAATCCTTTTTGTAGCTTCGCGCCGACGTTGACGACGTCACAGAGGCACGACACCGCGTGCAACTCCGCTGACGTTACCGACTCCATAATAGGCCCACGCCGGCGTGATGACATCAGTTCCCTTTTTTCCGCGTCGTCGATGCAAACTGTTTCTAGGGATCCTCTGTAGCTGTTGGTAACTTTGTTACTGTTTGTTTCTTTTCGGTGTCCTTTTGCTTCTCTGTGTCGATGTCCACGAAGAAGACTTGGTTCAAGCCCTGCGGAGAGTGCGGCAAGACGATGTCCATTACGGATCCGCACAAGTGCTGCTTTTGGTGTTTGAGTTAGGACCATGACGTCGAGGAATGTTCATCCTGTAAGAAAATGAATCCTAAGGCTCTCCGTGAGAGGGAGGCGAAACTCCTTGTTGCAAAGTTGAAGAGCAGGAAGGACAAGAGGTCGAGGTCACGGACTTGTCGTACGAGGTCGCGCTCGAGGTAGTCTTCGTTGCATGCTTCGAAGTCGTCGAGGAAGAAGCACAGGAAGAGATCTCATGAGTCTCGCAATCACTCTGGGAAGGGCTCGAGACCGAAGTCGCAGGTGAAGTTGCTTCGCAAGGATGTGGCGACTCCTACTCCGTCCGGAGGTTTAAGTCTCCGAAGGTGAGGCTTTGCCTGTGAATTTGCCTGCACATTCACCGAAGCCGTTGTCGAATCCTTCTCCGGCTCACTCATTCTTCTGACCAGGAGGGTGAGAGAGAATAAGAAGATAGAGGAGAAGATGAGGCTCCGTTGCCTGCGGGTTAGTCGACCCCGGTGCACCAGCCTCAAGTAGAGGTCGAAGTCGAGAAGATTCCGCTCCCTCGAGAGCAGCCTGTGGGCTCTTATCCAGCTTTTCCTGCTCCAGGTCAGGACCCTACTCAGTTCCTGAATGCTCTGTATGGAGTGTATTCAAGAGCTATGTACCCCTCTGGTGCACCGGTTGATCCCACGGGTCCATTGGCATACAATCCGGGTATCCCCCCGACTTACGCTCCTGCGCCTTTTATGCCATTCATACCGGCTCTGACGCCGACTTGGCTTTTCTCGGCGCCGCCGAAGCCTTCGACGCCAAGACCATGGACGCCGACACCTTCGACGCCGATGGAGATTCCAATCCGACCTAGTGTTCAGCGGTCTGGTCCTCCGGCTTCGGGCACTGCTCCGGCTCCGACGGAGTCTATTCCGGATCAGTCGACTTCATTCATTAAGGAGAGGTCGAGGCGTGAGGCACAGACTTATGGAAGAGCAGCGGTACCGTGAAGCAGAAATGGAAGAGGGTGAGCTGCAGGATTCAGAGGATCTTTTCGATCTGAGAGAGGCTAGTGGACTTGAGCTGTCTACTGATTGGGATCTGGCCTCTGTTTCTGATGTCCCTTCTAAGGATGTGACACCTTATCACGTGGTTATAAGGAAGGCTGCAGACTTGTTGAATGTAACACTTCCTACTGCAGAATATACTGACTGAAGTCCTTCATTCGCCTACCTCTGTGGTCGAGCCTATGCTCCTTTCAATGATGCTTTGGCGTAGCCTATATCTGAGGTTTGGAAAAGACCGCTTACAGCCCCTGCTGTTTCGAGAGCGGTTGCAAGAGGGTACAGGGTGGCGCCTGGTGACCCGGACTTTTTATCCACAAACCCCTTACCGGAGAGCTTGGTTGTGCAGGCGGCCTGCTCGAAAAAATCTGCGGGTGCTTTTCCACATGTTCCTGGGGATAAGGAATCAAAAAAGCAGGACCAGGCTGCTAAAAAAGTCTTTTCCTCAGCAAGCATGGCGCTTAAATAGACTAATGCTACTTGTCTTATGGGACGCTATATCCATGCGTTGATGGATTCAGTCAAACAGCTGGTTCCAAAGCTTCCTGAGGAGGATAGGAAGGATTTTCAAGAGGTGATCACTGACACTCAGGCTGCCGCTAGACGGGTCATTCAGAGTGGTCTGGACACTGCTGACTCGGTGGCAAGAGTGATGGGTTCTTCAGTGGCCACAAGAAGAGCTGCATGGCTTAAATCCTCTGAATTATCTGCAGATGTCCAAGCAGCCTTGATTGATTTGCCCTTTGATGGGTCAGGATTGTTTGGAAAGAAGGCTGATGCTGCTTTAGAAAGGTTCAAGGACAGCAGAGCGACAGTGAGATCTTTGGGCCTACAGTCCAGAGGTACTGCGGGGAAGAGGTTCAGAGGTTTTGGCAGGTCTTCCTTTCGGACCTACAGACAGCCGCAGCAACAGCAAAATACGCTGTACAAGTGGTACAGAGGCAGGCAAAGAGCTCGTCCTAGGGGTCGTCAGGCCTCCTCCTCCTCCTCTACCTCTTCCCAACACCCTGCCACCACAGCAAAGCTGCCCTAGGTCTGCCATTCTGGATCATGTGGGCCCAGTTGGGGGGCCGGCTTACCCATACGAGATTGGGAATTTATTACATCGGATCTTTGGGTTCTCAATCTCTTGGAGAATGGGTATGCTCTTCCCTTTCGGGAATTCCCCCCCCCCCAATTACCTCCATGCCAAGGTTTTTGTGCGGGGGACCACCTGCTGCTCTTGCAGGAAGAAGTCCTGGCTCTGTTCAGAAAGGGTGCGATAGAGGTGGTTCCAGAGCAGGAGAGTGGTCAGGGGTGCTACTCTGGTATTTCCTGATCCCCAAAAAGGATGGCAGACTTCGTCCAATCCTGGATCTCAGGATCTTGAACCTTTACCTGAAGCAGGAGAAGTTCAAGATGCTCACCCTTGCGCAGGTTCTCCAAGCGCTGCTGGAAGAAGACTGGATGGTGTCGATCAACATGCAGGATGCGTATTTCCACATCCCTATTCTGAAGTCGCACAGGAAGTATCTGTTTTACTGTGGGATCGCAGCACTACCAGTTTGCCGTCCTTCCGTTTGGTCTTACTACTGCGCGCCTCGAGTCTTCACCAAGGTGGTGGCTGCACATCTCAGAAGGTATGGGGTTCCGGTATTCCCTTATCTGGACGATTGGCTGATCAAAGCGGAATCTCCAGAGAAAGTGCTCCATCATCTGCAAGTCACAACTCAGTTGTTGTACAGGTTGGGTTTTTCAATAAAGGTACCCAAATCTCACCTGGTGCCCTCCCAGCGCAACCTATTCATAGGTGCAGTACTGGATACTACTGTATGTCGGGCATTCCCTCCACCTCAAAGGATTCGCGACAAACAGGAGATGATCCCTTTATTTCTCAGTGGAGCGGTTGTTCCAGTCCTGAAGGTCCTTCGTCTGCTCGGTCTGATGGCTTCCTGCATTCTGTTGGTCATCCATGCACGCTGGCATATGAGGGCACTCCAGTGGTGCCTCTGCAGGCAGTGGTATCAACACAACGGAGATCTCAGGGAGTCTATCAGGATCTCCAGAGAAACTGCAGCGGATCGGTCTTTCATGGAGTGTGGTGGCAATCTGTCTCAAGGAAAGCCTTTCCAACTTCCTCCAGCGGTGGCCACAGTGATAACGGATGCGTCCACTCTAGGGTGGGGTGCTTATCTGGGGGATCTGGAGATCAAGGGTCTTTGGAATCCAGAGGAAAGGTTGCTTCACATCAACCTTATGGAATCGAGGGCGATTCGTTTGGCGCTCAAGGCCTTCCTCCCTTCCCTTCGCGGGCAGTCGGTTCAGGTCCTGACGGACAACACCACCGCGATGTGGTATGTAAACAAGCAGGGAGGAGTAGTGTTGCAGTGTCTCTGCAGAGAGGCTCTGCATCTCTGGTCCTGGGTTCAGGATCATCAGATTTGTCTGATGGCAAATCATCTGGCCGGAGTTCTGAACGTGCGTGCAGACAATCCCATCGGCAGTTCTCAGCCGGCCACGAGTGAAGGCTTCATCCGGAGGTAGTTCGTCACGTCTTTCAGACGTGGGGGAATCTTCAGGTGGACCTGTTCACCACTCGCGAGAATGCACACTGCCCGTCATTCTGCAGCCTCCAGTTTCCGATGCAGGGGAGCCTTGGGGGACGCGTTTCAGTTGAGTTGGGACTCACAACTCCTTTACGCGTTTCCTCCCATACCCTTGATTCCTCTGGTTCTGAGGAAGATTCGCCAAGACCGGGCCCAAGTTATATCGATCGCCCCGGATTGGCCAAGAAGGGTGTTGTACAAAGATCTTCTCCACCTCTCCTCCTGCCTGCCGCACCGTCTCCCTTTCAGGGCAGATCTCCTCTCTCAGATGGAAGGGCAGGTTCTACACCCCCACCTCCAGACCTTACACCTTCATGCCTGGAGATTTAACAGGGCAACCTGAATTCCTTTTCTCTCCCACATGATGTGGTGGATATCATTCTGTCGGCCAGACGTGACTCCACCAAGTCCATTTACTCTTATAGATGGTCTAAATTTGTTGCTTGGTGTGGGGAGAAGTCCATTGACCCTGTGAGGGCTCGTTTGTCAGATATACTTCTATTTGGTCTTTCTTTAGCGCAGCAAGGGTTTGCTGTGGCTACAGTGAAAGGTTATCTTTCCGCTTTGTCGGCATTTCTCTGCCTGCCGGATCAACCGTCCTTATTTAAATCTCCAATTGTTTTAATATTTCTGAAGGGCCTTACAAATAAATTTCCTCCTGCTCCTTTTATTGTGCCTCAATGGGACTTGAATCTGGTGCTTACTTTTCTAATGGGTTCCCCTTTTGAACCTTTACATAATTTTCCCTTGAGGTTGTTGTCCTTTAAGACGGTTTTCCTAGTTGAAATTACCTCGGCAAGGAGGATAAGTGAGCTTCAAGCTCTAAGTTCAAAGCCCCCATTCTTGACCATTCATGCTGAACGAATGGTTCTTAGGACCAGGGCTGCTTTTCTGCCTAAGGTGGTTACTCCTTTCCATCTGGGACAGTCTATTACCCTTCCAACCTTCTATCCTCCCTCTCACCCTTCCAAGGAGGAGGAGAGGCTTCACCGTCTGGACCCTAAGAGGGCGGTGAGCTTTTATCTTGATAGGACAAAAGACTATCGAGTTGATGACCAGAGATTTGTTGGATTTGCTGGCTGCAGAAAAGTAAGTTAGAGCTGTGCACAAGCGCTCACTGTCAAGATGGATAATACTATGCATCAAGATCTGCTACGCCCTGGCTGGTAAGGAACCTCCAGAGGGTATAAGAGTCCACTCTACTAGAGCAAAGTCGTCAACATCTGCTTTGTCTAGAGGTGTACCTGTTGAGGACATTTGTAAAGCGACAACTTGGGCCTCCCTCCACACTTTCACGAAGCATTACTGCTTGGATACCGAAGTGAGGAGGGAAGGCCACTTTGCGCGTTCTGTCCTCCAGGATTTTCTGGTATAGGAGAATGGACACCCTCCTCCGGGAGTGGGGACTGCTGTGGGAATCTATTCACAAGGTGAGGAATCCACTGGCAGATGTATCCATCAGAAGAACAAGTTACTTACCTTCGGTAACGCTTTTTCTGGTGGATACAGTATCTGCCTGTGGATTTCTCATTGACCCACCCGCCTCCCCGTTGTCCACTCTTCTATACCGGAGTATCTGTGATGTTAATATGTTTTTATTGTTGAAGGAAAAGTTTTATTTCAATTGTTTTTCTGCTTGGTTTCACACTGTGTGTTTTCTTGACATTTGTGTACTGTGTATACATCTACTGATGTCTGTCCGTCCGTGTGCCTCGAAGGCACGGAAAAAAGTGCAGAACTGATGTCATCACGCCGGCGTGGGCCTATTGTGGAGTCGGTGACATTCAGCGGAGTCGCGCACGGTGTTGTGCCTCTGACGTCGTCGGCGCGAAGCTACAAAAAAAATTCCGCATGTTGCTGACGCAAAGGGATATTCACAAGGTGAGGAATCCACAGGCAGATACTGTATCCACCAGAAAAGGCGTTACCGAAGGCAAGTAACTTTTTCTTTGAGCCTTTACCCAGGAGGATCTGGGTAAAGGCAAGTTTTCCCCTTTTATCTATGCTTTTTACCTAATCCTGCTAAAGGCAGTGCTGGTTAGGCTTGCCTTGTGATAAAGAGCATAGGATGTAGAATTGAGCCATTCATTGTGCTCTGTGCTCATGCCCCTTGAGCTACCTACACATGACATTCTATTTCCATTGCTGCACTCAGTCCTATCTTGTATTGGTGAACTAGTGGTATCACTGTGAGGTAAGAGTTCTCCAGCATTTGATGTTGCATATATTGTCTTGTGATAATCAAAGGAGAGAGTAAGGGTTTTCCACAAACATCCAGTTGTGGACCAGGATTACTCCTATTCCCCTTGGGCAAGTATTTTTTGAAACAAATAAAGGAGTATCTCCTGCAGATTATAAGGTCAATCGTCTGGAGGATAGATATAATGGCATAAAAGGAAATACATTTCCTTTTCTTTAAAACCCCTCACTCACCAGCCTGGCGGTGACATGCTTCATCATCGGGGTCCACCCTGGTGGCCTAGCGTCACCAGGGTGTGCTTCGACACCTGAACTACAGTGGAGCGGGTTGTGACTGTAGGTGCAAAAAAGAATAAATGTTAAAAATTGTCCTGGTTTAACTCAAAAATAACTTTATTATAGAGTAACTGAACAATGTTAAAAATAATGGTGAGATGGTAGTAGGCAAGTTACGACCCATTCATCTCTATATGTGTTGGTGTGCATTGGTCGACATGTTTCTACCATAGGGACAGTGCCCGGTTTCTTCAGGACCAAAAAACAGGAGGACGGGAGGTGTGGGCCCCCTAAAAGGCTCACCCTGCCCTGATCCCCTGTTGAACCCTCCGGCAAATTGCTCGGGGTGTGTGCTCTCAGCTAAATAAGTGAGCAAGCAAAAGAAAAAAGAGACCTGTGGAGAAAAAGGAATAAAAGCAAGTGTCAATTGTGGACATATTTACTCTCCTGTTACGTCGTGGAGTGTCTCTATTTAGTGAATTATCATGCCATATAGATATCGTTTTAGCCCTCCGGGTGAAAAATGGTGGCATCCGAGGATGCTGAGCATAATCGATTGATCAATATATACGTGCATCGCTGCATGCGTTATGCTTGGCGTAGTTTTTATGCCACCTTGGCGGCGTGCTTATTCGCTAGTGGTTAGCACATCAGTCAGGGTGATGGGGCTGTGCTTATTGTCAGGCAGAACACCTTGGTGCGCTTAATAAATGGTGGCTATGAGTAAACAGTGCTATGGTAGCGTGCGCTTAGTACGTATTTAGTCGTTTCGTGAAAGTAACCGTAACAATCAACAAACATGACTAACATACATATAACATTTAAAGTACACATGGGCATGGTGGCGTGAGTTCAGGCTTACTTAATTCAGAGTTCTTATGCGCTTCATCGGGTTGGTTTCTCTTTTGCGCCTCGCTTCCCGCAACCCGGCCACACGCTCAAACCCTTTTCCCATATATTCCGCAATTGCAGAATGTGTTCATCTGTTGCGAAGAGCCTACGCCCTGCCCGATGAAGCGCATAAGAACTCTGAATTAAGTAAGCCTGAACTCACGCCACCATGCCCATGTGTACTTTAAATGTTATATGTATGTTAGTCATGTTTGTTGATTGTTATGGTTACTTTCACGAAACGACTAAATACGTACTAAGCGCACGCTACCATAGCACTGTTTACTCATAGCCACCATTTATTAAGCGCACCAAGGTGTTCAGCCTGACAATAAGCACAGCCCCATCACCCTGATTGATGTGCTAACCACTAGCGGATAAGCACGCCGCCAAGGTGGCATAAAAACTACGCCAAGCATAACGCATGCAGCGATGCACGTATATATTGATCAATCGATTATGCTCAGCATCCTCGGATGCCACGATTTTTCACCCGGAGGGCTAAAACGATATCTATATGGCATGATAATTCACTAAATAGAGACACTCCACGACGTAACAGGAGAGTAAATATGTCCACAATTGACACTTGCTTTTATTCCTTTTTCTCCACAGGTCTCTTTTTTCTTTTGCTTGCTCACTTATTTAGCTGAGCACACACACCCCGAGCAATTTGCCGGAGGGTTCAACAGGGGATCAGGGCAGGGTGAGCCTTTTAGGGGGCCCACACCTCCCGTCCTCCTGTTTTTTGGTCCTGAAGAAACCGGGCACTGTCCCTATGGTAGAAACATGTCGACCAATGCACACCAACACATATAGAGATGAATGGGTCGTAACTTGCCTACTACCATCTCACCATTATTTTTAACATTGTTCAGTTACTCTATAATAAAGTTATTTTTGAGTTAAACCAGGACAATTTTTAACATTTATTCTTTTTTGCACCTACAGTCACAACCCGCTCCACTGTAGTTCAGGTGTCGAAGCACACCCTGGTGACGCTAGGCCACCAGGGTGGACCCCGATGATGAAGCACGTCACCGCCAGGCTGGTGAGTGAGGGGTTTTAAAGAAAAGGAAATTTCTTTCCTTTTATGCCATTATATCTATCCTCTAGGCATATATTGTCTTGCCAGAATCCTCACTCCTATTGGCCTCCACACCGTTATTTGCTTAGTTGCACATTCTTCTCATTTGAAGCAGCACTTCTAGGTGGCATCATGGGGCTCTGCTCTGGGCTCATTCCTCCCAGAAGGTGACCTATACTAAACATACAGTCTCAATAGATTAAAAATATAATGTTGATACTCAACAATGTGGCAATTGGACAATAAATATTTGCGCGTTTCGGTAAAACACGCCTTCATCAGGAACAGTCACACAAAGCTTTATCTATATAGTGGTGGGTATAAAGAGCTTTATGAAAGATGTCTTCAATCGCTTTCTTTGATAGAATAAAACCTTTTTACAAAAAAAATGTCAGCTATTTGGAAAGGTAAGAGGCTGTAGTAACCACCCTTAAGTATCTGGTGTATGTTCAATCTTGAACATGGGGTTAATAAAAGCAGACCTGATGTATGGTACACAGAGATTCACAATAAAAATGTAGTGAAGTGTGCTGCATTAATGGCGGTTAACTAGTTGGAGGCAAGATAATCCTCTTGAGTGAAATCTCGGTCTGCGAGGCAACGCCGTGGATATCGGGTGTGCGCGTCCTGATAGACTCGAAACAATATCAATCTAGAGACAGCTGACTTTGCCAAAGCAAATCAGGCTAGCTTTTACTGTAGTAACACATTCATATAGTGCTTGTGCATTTGCATGTGTTAGCACTTTAAAACCAGACCTGCCTACTTTACCACTGCTTGTACATATGTTTGTGAATCTACCCCAAGACTACCTAATCCAGAAGATTAATATTTTTTTATGGTAGTTAAATTAACCTTTCATGTATATTTTCTGTATACTAATACTTATTCTATTGCTTCTTTTCAGGAACTGCGAGAAGAAATTGAAAACTTCAAGCTTTAATCATAGGATTGCCAGAATTTGTAGAATTTTCTAAATAAGTTAATTTTTTCTTAAATGTCTTGTATTTTTTGCTTTTTACTGATTTCTAGTCCTATCCAAACTGCAGATGTTTTATAAGAGAGATGTATATGTATACATGTATATGATCGAATAAAAACTGTTAATGGTTTTTATTTTTTGTGTCTGTGTTTAAAGTTAATCCAAAATCAACAAACTAAGATTCCTGGACAGCAAGGAGTGTTGTGAAGAAAGTTCTTGTGTTTCACTACCTGATTGTCATTTTTACTTTCAAGAGGTTGTAAGGGGAAAGAGTGAGTGAAGGTGAGATTCAACTTAGTTCTGAGTTGGGCCATCACTAAACATGGATATGGAAATCTGTTCAGCAAAAGCCTGCATTTTGGGAATCTTTTCCCAAGTGGAAGACTTATCGGAATGTATTTTCTTGCTGAAATCATTTGAATAGTAGAACTTGGTTTCAAGCCTCTTTTTCTTTCCTCTGGAGAAGAAACTACTTGGCACTCCCATTCAAGGTTTTTTTTTTTTTTTTTTGCAAGCAGTGATTTAGTTCAAAGGGCTTCCTTTGTGGGTATTATGTCCTGTCTGAAGTAGCTTTAATCTGGAGCAGTGCTCTTACTTAATGTCTACAACCTGTTCTTGGGAAAACCACTCTGTACACCCATGGAGAATAATGGCTGTCCAAACATTCAGGGTAACATTTGGGACAGCAGCGAGGCAGCCAACTCTCTGCCACCCCGTAGACACAGCAGAATATTTGGCTCTTTTAAATGCAAGTGGCTGGATACTTTCCCAGAGATATAAAGTGTCCCTTAAAGCTGCCCCTCAGCCACTCCCCAAGGCAGCTTCTTTTCATGTTGTACTCAAAAAGGCTGCTGATGTACTGAAACTGTACTGTAGATTCCAGGTTCTGCTACCTTTATCAGTATCAAATTACTTGGTAGCTTTTAATGAGGCTCTCTTGGAGTAAGTTAAAACTGCCCTGGAGAAACCCACATCAGTCCCAGCAGTAAACAGTTGAATTGCCAAAGCTTATAGACTGACACCTTGAGACCCGTACTTTACATTATATCCATCACCAGAGAGTCTAATGGTGTAGGATTTATCTATGAAATAAACTCCTGCAGCCTGCCAGTAGAAGTACCAAAGATACTGGATGCAGTGGTGACGAAAGTCTTCTCAGTCGGCAGTTTTGCTCTTCGTTCTCTGAATGCTGCATGTTTGTTTGGAGAAATACAACCAGGCTTTATGGGATATAGCAGAAATGTTGATACAAATGTACTAGACGACTTCAAGGATCATTTTGCGGAGATAGTTCAAGATAACCAGGACACCTCAACAGATAATCAGCCAGGCTACCTTAACAGATAATCAGCCAGGCTCCTCAGTAGCCGTTCAAAGACATGCCTGGCTCAAATTGACTGGTTTCTCCTCAGACGTCCCGTCATCATTAATGGACATCCAATTGAAGTAACACGTCTTTGGGAATCATTTGGATGCTCTTTTCAACAAGTCCAAGGTGGGAAAAGCAGCAGGCCAATCTCTGGACCTCCTGTCTCCAAGCAAAGACTTGTCAATTTGAAAAGTTTTGTGGCTGCTCAAGGGGTTTTAATATTATGCCAATACCAGCCCTGGTTGCCTCCCCAGCAACATAATCCACTTCTCTGTCAATACAAAGATAAAGGTTGAAGCCCATCCGATCGGTAGAAGCCAATCAGATCCTGTAACCTTCCTCCATTTCTTCTGAACCACCCGTTAAGGTACATTAGCTTCACCTTAAAGCAGCATGTGCGACTGGTTGGAAGATGGCTTTCTACTGGCCTGCAAGGCCAGAACATTAAACGGTTGGGTCCTTCTGAGTGTAGAAAAGGAGTATGCCCTGCCCTCTGCCCTTTCAGAAGACTTCTTCCTCACATTCCTCTCACAATTCCTCCAACCTTATAATACCGTAGCAAGGCATGGCAGCCCTGCTGCGGAAAGGAGCAGTGGGGTTTGTTCCAGAGCATGAAAGTGGCAGAAGATGCAACTTTTTGATGGATACTTCTTGCAGATTCCTCATATCTGAAAGACACGTTAGTATTAGATTCCTTACCTTAGAATATCCCCAGGCGTCAGACTGGATCCGGAAATTTTTGCGTAGCAGTACCCTTGCGAGTCGGTAGGCGTCGTCTGCGGCTCCGCGTCCGTCGTGGGCGCCGTGATGACGTCGTCGGAGTACTTAGACGCCGCCTCCGCGTGCTGACGTCAGTTCTTCTTTTTTCCGCGCCAGCAAGCGCAGATCTGGAAAAAGCAGTAACCCTAGTCAATTTTTTGCTAACTTTTTTGATCATTTTTGATTGCTTTTCGAAGTCTCTCGACTCCGAACGGTGCCGTAGGGATGCCCGACTTCACGCACTGTGACGATTGCGACCGTCTGATGTCGGTCACAGATCCTCACCGCGTGTGTTTATCTTGTTTGGGCGTCGACCACGACGACAAGGCCTGCTCCGACTGCCGGGCCCTCTCCTCGAAAGCCAGACGGGAGCGGTCCCGTAGGCGCCTCGAACTCCGGCAGTCGGCCCCGCACCGTGAGAGGTCCCGATCCTATGGGAGGTCGAGGGACAGGTCGTGGGCTCGGAGCCACCACAGCTCCGAGAGTAGGCCGCACTCCTCCGGGTCGAAGTCGTCGTCAGGTAAAAGGCACAAGAAGTCCAAGCGGCGTCATCGCTCCTCGGACTCCCCCTGACGCTCGCGCGATGCGGCCGGGGGTTCGGGTGACACCGCCCACGCGGCTCCGTCGGAGTCGCGGGCGCCGTGTGCAGCTCCACACTCTCCGGTCCCTGGGCTGAACGCGACGCCGGAGATCGAGCGCTTCCTCATGGCCATGAGGAAACTCTCTCCTCCGACGGGCTCCGCGACGCCTCCGGGCCCAGCGGATCCGTCTTGGGGCCCTAGCGGGTCGGCGGCTCCGGCCCCGACGCCGTTGGGTGCTTCGGCCCGACGCCGCAGGCCCCCATTATCCCGACGCCGCCGGCGCCTTCGGGCCCGGCACCGAGGGGTCCAGTTGTTCCGCCGGCGCCTTCGGGCCCGGCGCCGCAGGACGCCGCTGGTCCTCCTTCGGGATCTGGTTCGACGCCGGTGGATCTGACGACCTCCCCGGCGTCGGACCCTCAGGTGTCGCCTCCGGCGCCGTCCTCGGCCGGCGCCGGCCCCGGTCCTGCCTTCGTTCCTGTTCAGCCGTCGGAACGGCCCCGATGGGCGCCGCTCCAGACGTCGTTTGGTGAATTTCACTTTTATGACCAGGCCCCATTGGTTGAGAACCCTGAATTTCAGGAGATGGGTGATGAAGAGGACTGGGAGGGGTCTGAAGACCCTCTGACCAGAGAGTCAGTCTCATGCGGACTGGATAGGAGACCTGGGGGAGGCCAGTGGCCTGGACACCTCTCCAGATACTGGTTTTGTCTCCCCTCCTACCGTGGCTTCGGAGGAGGGGGCAACATATAGTGTGGTGCTGATGAGGGCTGCCAAGGGCCTTGAGCTCCCCGTCGCGGCCGTGAGGACTAACCGCCTCACTGAGGTCCTTAAACCGCAGTCAAGCTCGGCCGAGCCTCTGCTGCCCTTTAATGAGGCCTTGACCGACGTTCTTCTGGGCACTTGGTCCAAGCCCGCTACGGGTTCGCCCGTAGATAGGAACGTGGCCAGACGCCACCGCCCAGCCCCGGGCGACCCATGTTTCCTGTCCTCCCACCCTACCCCCGAGAACCTGGTCATCCAGGCCTCCATTTCCCAGACCGCATTCCCGTCGGCCCCGCCGGACAGGGAATCCAAGAGGTATGACCAGTATGGGAAGAAGATCTTCTCATCCCTTAGTCTAGGCCTGCGGTCTTGCAGCACCACCTGCCTCTTGGGACGTTACACCCACTCTGTGTGGGATAAGGTCGCGGAAGTGCTGCCAGAGTGTCCGTTGGAGGTACGGGCCAAACTCGGCCAAGCCCTTGTGGAGGGCCGGGATGCATCCAAGTATTCCATCTGGTGTGGGCTGGATACCACCGACTCGCTAGGTAGAGCGATGGCAACGACGGTGGTGGTCAGACGCCACGCCTGGCTGAGGTCCGCCAACTTCTCGGCAGATGTCCAGAGCACGCTCATGGACATGCCGTTCGATGGCCGTCGCCTCTTTGGCGACAAGGCAGACCATGCGCTTGAGCGCTTTAAGGACTCCAGGGCTACGGCCAAGTCCTTGGGCCTCTCGGGCCAGCGCCAGCAATCGGCTGCCTTTCACTCCTTTCGTGGCCACGGAAGGGGTGCGCCCACACGCGCCGCCAGCCACGCACCACAGGGCAATACCCAACGCGGTGGCGGCCGTGGGAACCGCTGTCTGGGCGGTCAGGGGCAGCGGCGAGGTCAGTCCACACCTTCCCCCGCAGCATCCGCCTCAAAACCCTCCTAGTCCGTGCTTTCAGGCCCATGTGATGCCAGTGGGGGGCAGGGTTTGCCATCACCACCTCCACTGGCGCACTGTCACATCGGACAGGTGGGTGCTGCAAATCGTCCGAAGGGGCTACTCCCTCCCCTTCGAGGCGACTCCTCCAGCCATGCCACCGCAGAACCACCGTGTATCGGGGGATCATTTGCGACTTCTGCAGGAGGAAGTTACGGCCCTCTTGGCCAAGGGGGCCATCGAGCGCGTTCCTGGGCCAGAAGTAGGGTGTGGTTGCTACTCCCACTACTTTCTGGTACCCAAGAAGGGCAAAGGGGGCCAATGCCCTATCTTGGACCTAAGGAACGTCAACGGCTTCCTCCGGAAGGAGAAGTTCAAGATGCTGACACTGGCTCAGGTCCTGGCTGCCCTGGACCCAGGAGACTGGATGGTAGCGTTGGACTTTCAGGACGCTTACTTTCATATCCCCGTCCTGCCTGCCCACCGGCGCTACCTGCGGTTCATGGTTGGCCACGAGCACTTTCAATTTACCGTGCTCCCCTTCGGCCTTACCAGCGCCCCACGGGTGTTCACAAAGGTGTTGGCGGTGGTCGCAGCTCATCTGCGCAGGTTAGGGGTTTCAGTCTTCCCCTACCTCGACGACTGGTTGTTGAAGGCGGGCTCGCCCCAGACAGTCGTCAGCCACCTCCAGACGACGGCAGATCTCCTGCACCAGCTGGGGTTCTCCATCAATGTGCCGAAGTCACACCTGTGCCCCTCTCAGACGCTCCTCTTCATCGGAGCGCTTCTGGACTCGGCGTGGTTTCGGGTTTATCCACCCGAACAGCGGGTCTGGGATATTCAGGCTCTGATTCCCATCTTTCAGCCGTTATCCCGGGTTTCGGTCAGGTTGACGCTGCGGCTTCTGGGGCTGATGGCCTCCTGCAGCCTACTGGTGCATCACGCCAGGTGGCGGATGCGGGCTCTGCAGTGGGACCTGAGGTTTCAGTGGGCCCAGCATCAGGGCAACCTGTCCGACCACGTCCTGATCTCGGAGGGCACTGCGAGGCAGCTGCAGTGGTGGCTTACGGACCGCGATTGGGTCAGCGGCAGATCCCTCTCCCTTCCCCAACCGGAGCACGTAGTTGTGACGGACGCGTCCCTCCAGGGCTGCGGAGACCACATGGGAGAGGCGGAGATCAGAGGCCTCTGGTCTCCGGCAGAGACCCGGCTCCACATCAACCTGTTGGAGCTCAGGGCGATTCGTCTAGCACTGAAGGCATTCCTCCCCTCTGTCCGGGGGAGTGTAGTGCAGGTGTTCACGGACAACACCACCGCCATGTGGTACTGCAACAAACAAGGCGGGGTGGGGTCGTGGATCCTTTGTCAAGAGGCTCTTTGCCTTTGGCAATGGCTGGAACGCCAGGGCGTGACCCTGGTGGCTCAACACCTGGCAGGTTCTCTGAACGCCAGGGCGGACGAGCTCAGCCGTCGGTGCATGATGGATCACGAATGGCGTCTGCACTCGGACGTGGCGCAAGGCCTCTTTCAGCGATGGGGAGAGCCTTGGTTAGATCTATTCGCCACAGAAGAGAACGCGCAATGTCATCAGTTCTGCGCGTTGGAATTTCCAAGGCGGCACTCGCTCGGAGACGCTTTTCGTCGCGAGTGGAGTTGCGGTCTGTTGTACGCCTTTCCGCCTATACCACTTCTGCCCAGAGTGCTGAAGAAGATCAAGCGCGACGGGCCCAAGTCATCCTTGTGGCTCCGGACTGGGCGAGAAGGTACTGGTATCCAGAGCTACTCAGTATGTCAGTCGATCCCCCGGTTCGTCTGCCTCTTCAGGAGGACCTTCTGTCGCAGCAGCAGGGGACGGTCCTCCACCCGAACCTGTCCAGTCTCCACCTCCATGCTTGGAGATTGAGCGGCGACAGTTGAGGCCATTTGACTTGCCTCCTGAAGTTTGTAACATCATTCTGGCAGCCAGGCGTCCCTCCACAAAGTCGGTATACGCCTGCAGGTGGAACAGATTTGTGGCATGGTGCACAGCAAAGGCTGTGGATCCCCTCAATGCCCCTCTTTCTGAGGTCCTTCTCTTCCTTCTTTCTCTTGCCCAGCATGGCTCTGCTCTGGGCACTATCAAGGGCTACCTTTCTGCCCTTTCAGCCTTTCTCAGGCTGCCTGATCAACCTCCTTTGTTCAAGTCCCCTATTGTTAACAGATTTCTTAAGGGCATCACACTCATGTTTCCTCCTGTTCCGTTTGTGATGCCTCAGTGGGACTTGAACCTGGTTCTTACATTTCTGAAGTGCGCTCCCTTTGAGCCACTTCACAACTGTCCTCTTCGCCTTCTGACTTTGAAGACTGCTTTCCTGGTTGCCATCACCTCTACCAGGAGAGTGAGTGAGCTCCAGGCCCTTTCTTGTACTCCGCCTTTCCTTTCTGTCCATCCGGACAAAGTGGTGCTGCATACCAAACCTTCTTTCCTGCCCAAGGTTGTCACGGCCTTCCACATCGGGCAGTCTATCACCTTGCCAACCTTCTTCCCGCCACCACAGCCCTCTAAAGAGGAAGAGCGGCTCCACCGTATGGACCCAAAACGTGCGCTCTCATTCTACTTGGATCGCACACGCCAGTTCCGGGTGGATGACCAACTCTTTGTTGGTTACGTGGGCGCGAAGAAGGGGAAAGCGGTGCACAAGAGGACAATCTCTCGGTGGATCATCCTGTGTATCCAGGCATGCTACTCCTTGGCTAGGAAGAAGCCTCCTGCTGGATTGCGGGCTCATTCTACCCGAGCCACGGCGACTACCACTGCCCTGGGCAGGGGAGTGCCCTTACAAGACATCTGTCAGGCAGCTACGTGGGCATCGCTGCACACGTTTGCAAGACACTACTGCCTGGACAGCCAAGTCCGGAGGGATGGCTTCTTTGGCCGTTCTGTCCTCCAGGACTTTCTGGTGTGATTATTGGTTCGCAGACCCACCACCGGGGTTGGTATTGCTGGGGTATCTATTCTAAGGTAAGGCATCTAATACTAACGTGTCTCTTTCAGATGCACAAGTTACTACTTGTGTAACGATATATCTGTAAGAGACATTAGTTAGTATTAGATTCCTTACCGACCCACCCATCCTCCCCGTTCTGCGAACCAATATCTAGGGTTAGGGTTGTCCCCTTTCAGGGCCCTAGTTTCAATGGCACCAGTGTTGGTTTTTTAGCATGGCTCTGCGTTTCTGGCGCGGAAAAGCTGTGTCTAAGAACTGACGTCAGCACGCGGAGGCGGCATCTAAGTACTCCGACGACGTCATCACGGCGCCGACGACGGACGCGGAGCCGCAGACGACGCCTACCGACGCGCAAGGGTACTGCTACGCAAAAATTTCCGGATCCAGTCTGACGCCTGGGGATATTCTAAGGTAAGGAATCTAATACTAACTAATGTCTCTTACAGATATATCGTTACACAAGTAGTAACTTGTGCCTTTTGACTAATCCTGAGCGTCATACGATGTGGAAAAGCTCATAGCTGCATTTTGCCAGGAGGGATGCTTGCTTTATATCGGCACCAAAAGCGACATCAGGAGACTTCACCAAAGCCATATGGCACCTACTCTGCTCACAGTAGCAGTTCCCTTTATTCTGCCCCTTCGGCACGGATCTGGAGCGTGCTGTCTGTTTCTGTGGATTTTTGTACACAAGTAGCAGTGCTAGGAAGATGTCTTTCCCTGAAGTGTTCAAGTTACAAGCTCTGTAGGGATTAAAAGGTACAAATCTCAATCATCAATCCCAGTCTGTTTCTGGTATTTTTGGTCAGATCATAACTCAAAATCCGGAGAGTCCTGCCTCAACATGATATCAAGGCAATTAAGTGGCAGGAGGCGAAACATTTCATGGCTCTGGCCCCAACAGAAAGAGGTTGACTTTGTTGGTTGACCCTGCTGTAGGTCACCCTCTTCCCATTCCTTCAGTGAAAGGAAGAACAGAAAGCTAAAGAAACATTTCTTAAGCACCCTCCTAGGATCTTCATCCTCAGAACCAGTTAGTAGTGAAGGAGCAGTCATATCCGTCAACCAGATACCCCCTCCCCCAAACACTGCAACAGAACCAGCCCTCCACAAGCACAGATACCGGCTTACCCAGATTTTTCAGCGCTAGGCCAGATTCAGCAACGTTTCTCTATGCTATGTTTAATATCTTTGCTCAGGCGACAGCTCCCTCTAGTGCTCCTTGGTGCCCCATGCTCTTCCCCCTGTGCCATTTGGAGCCACATCTTCAACGCCCATCGCCGGTGCCAAGATAATCTACACCACCTGTGATGCCAGCACCATGCCTTGCTCCGCTTCTGAGGCCACTGATGCTGCCTTCCCCACCTTAATCTGTTGCACCAGTTGGTGCTACTTCAAAGTCCCAGTGTTTCCGAACCAGTACCTCAGCGCAAATCTAGATTAGATGCCCAAAGTCTATTGGAAGAAAATACTTACTGTCATGAAACTGTTCTATGGTCAGATGATTCATAAGCTCTTTGGTTCTGACTCCAATCTCCTCAATATGTAGGAGATGGGGTAGGGAAGTCTCTAATCAGCCTGCTGAATTTGATGGCACCTTCACTGCTATTGGTTTGGATACCTCCCAAGAAGTTGGAATGAAATTCCCTTTTGGGTCTCTTCACCCAGAAGTCACGTACCTTCACATAGGGGTAAGGAAGGCTGAGGACATGTGCGATTTACTACAACACACAGTGAATGTCAAAACTAATATTCCCACACAGGTTCTTCTGCCATCAAACCAGGAGAGTGTTAGAGTTGGTTGTCCTCCTTTTTACAAGCCTAGAAGGCAATTACTTTGGTCCAGTGGGTCCTTTATATAATGAAAAGGGGAATACCCTACCATTCCTACAGGCTACTTCCCTTCCCCCTATCCTGTCTGAAGACCATGTTTCAATCTTGCAGCAAGCAGTGGCAGTGTTCCTTCTGAAAGGATTGGTGGAGTTAGCGCCAGAGCCGGAGATTGGGTAAAAGAGCTATTCACAGTACTTGTTTACAAATACAATGGTGGTGTGTGTGTGTGTGTGTGCAATCCTAGACATCAGGGATCTGAACTTCTACCTAAGGAATGAGACATTCTGGATACTGACCGTAGCGCTGGACTTGTTTGCATGGGAGCTGGGGCCTGGATGCGGTCATTTAACTTGCTAGAAAATTCCTTCCACATCCTGGTCCTGTGGTCTCACCCGAAGTACTTGGATTTTTTGGTGGGTTCTACCCATTACATATTCCCAGTGCTCCTTTTTGGTTTGACTTCAGCACTTCGAGTCGTGACCACGGTGATGGCAGTGGTAGTGGCTTATCTTCTCTTACCTGGGCGACTGACTGCTCTAGACTGAGGCACTGAAGTTTGGGACATGCCATCTGCAGTTGATGCTGAATCTGTTGTTTGACGTGGGGTGTCACTGAACAGGCCCAAATCTCACCTAGAGTCCTCCCAAAGTCTCCTTTTCATAGGGTCAGTTCTGGACATTACCCTTCGTGTGTTTCCTCCTCAGTGGCTCCATGACACCAAGATGATGGTCCCTTCTTTCCGTGGAGCTGCTAGAGTTCCAACCCTGTGTGGTCTGGCTGGAGAACGATATGCCCTTCAGTTCCCCTCCATCATGGCCACAGTTGTGACAAATGACTCCACTCTAGAGTGTGTGAACATCTGGAGAGCATAGGTTTTTGATGGATACTTATAAATTTCTCACCGTGTAAAAACCCCCAGGCACCAGACTGGATCCAGAGCTATTTCTCAGCTATTCCCTCACACATCAATAGGTTGGGTTGTGTGGCTCCTCGTTGGGTCTGGCCCCCCTCCTCCCCAGATATGAAGTCCGGGACACCTACATAGCCGCCACCTCTGCGTGCTGATGTCTGTTCTTTCTATGCCTTCTGGCTGTCATATGGAGCTCCTTCCCTGTAATCTGTCAGGTTGATACTTTTCTAGCCAAAAATCCTGTGTGCATTGGACATGTCTCATCCCATAAAAAACGACCAGTTTGAAGGAGTGTAATGATTGCCAAAGACAGATGTCTGTGAATGACCCTCATGAGGTCTGTTCGTGTCTGGGCTCCAAGGATAGAATATTTGGTAACAACAGGATCCCTCTGGAGTGCCTTTGGTTTACTGCTGGTGGATTCATCCCCGAAGTCACTGGGCTACTCTACTTCAACTCAAGGTAAGCCCCAGCTTCAGGTACTGCGCCTTGCCGGATGCCACCTATGGCACCACAGCTGATGCCTCAAGCCTAGGTGTTCACGCGGCCCCTGATCCTAGAAGGGCAGCCAATAGTCTTTTCAGACTCTGGCCGTAACTCACTGAATCCACCTACAAAGGAGTCGGTCTCCTTTGCTACACTCAAGTAAGGGAGCAGCAGAGGTGCTGGACAGTACCTTGCCTACTGTAGAGCTCAAAACTAATGTTCTAACAGAGGTCCTTCACCCAGGACAGACTTCCCCGGGACCCCTTTTACCGTTTATTGAACCCCTCATGGTCATGCTGCTGGGCACCTGGACCAAACCAGGGGCTTGCCCTCCGGTGAATAGGCAGATTGCAGGACGCCACAGGCCTGCTCTGCCTGCCCTGCTTTCCTTCAATACCTCACACTGGAAAGCTTGGTGCAGGCCTCAACAAATCTTCTTAATCCTAATGCATGTCCGGCAATCTGCCAGATAAATTAAACGTATACAAACATTTTTTTAAAGGATGTTTTCTTCATCAGCCTTACCCTCCGATCAGTCAATGCCAGTTGCCTCCTGGGAAGATATTCATGTGTTGCGAGACTTGTTGGAAAACATCTTGGACCAAAACCAAAGATGCTGCAAAATACGCCCATCTACTCCGGACACTACTGACTTCTTAATAGGGCAGTCTGGACCAGTGTGGCGATTCACTTATCGAGCTCTTCGTGCAACAGCGAACATTCACTATGGACATGCCATTTAATGCCACATGTCTCTTCAGAGAAGAGGACTTACCCCTTGAGTTTGGCATCACCTGTACTGCTGTTTGCCCAGCAATCTCACCCCTTTCAAGGCTTTGGAACGGGATATCAGCAGAGGCAACGCCACAACCTTGACTCAACAACCGGCCTCCGTAACCTTTTAAGGACAAGAATCCACCTCACTATGTTTCGTGTACTACCCAGTCCCGCACTTACTCCTACAGGTGCTTCAAACCCACATTAAGTAGCCCTCGGTGACACAATCTCCAAGTATGAGGCCGTATCGCCTTTTTATCTCCCTGGGTGGAGTAGCATCTCATCCAACCAAAGGGTGCCTCAGATTGTGCAGAATGGTTACTCTCCCCTTCCTGTCAGACCCTCCTGACATGCCTTCCACAACACATCCCGGAGGACCACTTGTCATTACACAGAGGGAAAGTACAAGCACTTGACCAAGGGAGATTGAGATGATGCTGGCATCCGAAACCGGGACTAGTTGTAATTCTGTAACTTTTTAGTGCTGAAAAAGGATGGAGGCCTCTGCCCTATCCTGGATCTTTGCCCTCTGAACTACTTCCTCTGAGAGACTGGATGGTGGTGTTTTCGACCTACAGGATGCTTCTTTCCATATTCCCATCATGCAGTCCAACAGACACTACTTCCTCTTTCAGGTAGGCTAGGAGCACTTTCAGTTCTGGGTGCTCCCTTTAGGCCTTACCAGCACACCTCAGGTGTTCACAAGGGGATGGTGGGAGTCACTGCCCATCTGAAGAGATTGAAAATGACTTTCTTCCCGTACCTCGGCGACTAGACTGGCTTGCCTCAGTCAGTTGTGAACCACTTCTAGCCAACAGACAACCTGTTAACATTGTTGCTCTTTTCCATCAATGTGCCAAAGTCGCACCCAACTCCGACAACAGTTTACCTTCATTGGAGGTATCCCCCATTATTTATTTATTTATTTTGTTTTGGAACTCCTACGGAGGTCCACAAAAACACACCAATAACTTAAAAAAAAAAACAGATATTGCATATAGGACAAAATTCCTTCCTTATACATTACTATAACATTATATCAAAAATAGTGAGAAGTGCAAACAATGCTATAATACATGAAACAGTCACATGACCGTCAAAATTTCTTATATACGTACTAAGAAATGTGCAAATGATGCTATGAGTACATAGAGCAATTAAATAGACAACCAATTGGTATTTAACCGGAACTAGAGTACTACTGTTAGACAAGATGCTAATAAATGGGCAAAAATGTTCTAAAAAATTGATATATCTTAAAAGAAACCATTTCATTCGGGTGGGACAAAACCAGAGAGCGTGCATCCTGAGCAGAGTGAATATTGAATCTGATAAAAACTGGTTTTAAAAACACTCGCCTGGCACTTTGCAGTTTGGAACATACAAATAAGACATGGTTTAGATCTTGGATTTGCAACAGGCACAATTCACAAATTCTATTCTCTCTAGGTGTTTTGTCCCAGATGCCAGTGACCTCTCTTAAAGGCAGCAGATTAAGTCTCAGTCGGAGTATCAGCCTTCTAATCCCATGAGGGATATTCAAAGTTAAATAAGGCTGTGGTTTGTTCCCCAATGCACTCCCACTGACCGCCACGTTACTGGGCCTGGATTTACTTAAAGCAGTGTCTCTCGCTAAACTGATAGGGGATCTAAATTTCTTTAAGAACTGTTTCAAACCAGATTTAGGCATTGGAGAAGCGGAAGTTAAAGGAAGGCCAAAACGGTCAATTGCACATAGAAAGGACCTAAAAAACGTGGATTATGCTTTTAGAGTGCAAAAGATTTCTGTTCTAAGAGCAGCTTTAAGGGTACCCTCTTCCCCCAAAAAGAGAGTTACCCCACCTAAGAACTGCTGCCTGGGCTAAAATAAAGGACGAGATTAATCCAAATTCAAGGCGCAGAGCATGTGGGACAGCCAGAGAATTTAAATTGCAGATTTGGCGCATAATTCGTCCTTCTGCCTTGTCAAACAAAAGCCAATAATTCATGTCCACCACCTTGGCAGCATATATTAACGAGGGTGGGATTTTAACCTTAAAATCAGATAAGACATGGCTAAAATGGCGACTCCAGCAAGTTTTATAGAGTCTGTTTAATGCACTTGCCTGGGAGACGGCTTTACTAACACAGTGTTTAGTGTTCTCCAAGTCTCGACCTGTGTTGGAAAAAAGTTCCCTAAATATACATGAGTCAACCAATTCCATTTTTTCAGAACCAAGCATCCATCTTAAACATCTCTTTATTCTGAGCCCCTTCTTACGAAAAACCAAGATCTTGCTTTTTGCAATGTTAATTTTTAAAAAGTGAACCTCTGCATATTTATTTAAAACGTCCAGACGGCGTTGCAGACCAATAGGTGTTAAATAAAATATTGCAACATTATCTGCGTACAATAAAGACCCAACTGACATTTGACCAATTTTGTGGGCATCCCCTCTCACCGAGTTCAAAGCACCAGGGAGATCAGCAATATACAATGAAAATAAAAGTGGTGCTAATAAACAACCCTGCTTAAGCCCATTATACGTTCTAATTTTGCATGTTAACCCCCCGCGATCCTCCCATTAGAACCTGGCACCAGGTGTCACTATGCAATTCCATAATCCGACCCAGGAGGTGATTTGGAATGCCGAGGGAGACAAGTTTTCAATCTTTGTGTACTTTACCAATTCCTTTCCTAGAGGTGGACCAAATTCTGTAAAAGCAGCAAACGCAGGTTTAACCCCATCAGGCGACATGGGAGAAACTGGACTATTGTTTCTATATAATAGAGAGAGATGTATTCCACCCATTCCTTTTCGGGAATCGGTATCGGATTAGCCCACTGCCTTGAATCGCAATATTCAGCGATCAAGTGCCAATATTTTCTCGAATCCTTGGCCCTTGCGGCTTCCCTCAGCCCTATCCATTTCACATCAAACTCCTTTCTTTTTTCACTGAGGGTGAGGCGACTTCTCACTTGATTGAGGCGATTGATTTCCTGCGGTCGACCAAAGAGGTAATGTATGTGCTGTTTTCGAACAAGATGGTTAATTGCCTGTTTTAAAAATATCATGTAAGGACTATCTTGTTTATACGTTAGAGGATCAGACGATGTGGAGCTTAAATTACAAATCTTCATTTGGGCCTCGAAGGAGGATATGATGTTGGAGTAATACCTTGCTTTTCGACATCCACCGTCTTCACAATGGAGCCTACTTTAACAGTATTTTTCTGCGTCCAAAAGGATCGACCATTGCCTTTATTAAGTGCTTTATTAAGTGGCCAAGCCCTGACCGGAATTCCCCAAGTCCAGTGTGGGTAGATCAAAGGCCACTGACATACCCACTATACAGTGGTCGCTCCATAACGACAGGTTAACAAAAAAGTTTTCACAAGCCCCAAACATTTGGTAAGAAACAATCACATAGTCTAAAAGGCTCTGAGTATGTTGAGAGGTATCCTGGACACATCCTTTTCCAAACTCTCCCTCCGCCTCAGTGAGTCCAGGCCAATCGGGCTAGGATATAGATGTTTCAACCTTTGACCTGGGTCTCAGAAGAGAGCGGCTCTAAGGCTTCTTGGCCTCCTGCATCCTGTTAGTGAACCATACCAGGTGGCACATGCTAGCTCTGCAATAGAATCTGAAGTCTCAGTGGGCTCCGCGTCAAGATAAGCTTTCAGATTTCATCAAGGTGTTAAAGAAGACTGCACAAGACATTTAGTGATGGCTGCTAGGCTGCAATTGGACGAGTGGCAGACCCCTCACACTAACCTGCCCAGAGGTAATGGTTGTGATGGATGCATATTTGCTGGGTTGGGACGGAAATCTGGGGGTGATGTTCAGAGGACTCTTCTTTCCGCCAGAGGGTTGTTTCCCCATCAATTTGTTGGAGTTAGTCATATATTTGGTAACCAGGTATATCACCAGCTAAAGGCACTCTGTGGTGAAAATAGGGGAGAGTAGATAAGACAGTGATGGGGGTGCTACTAGGATAGGAGAGGTCAGTAACCACTATTACCCCAAAAATCTCCCTTCAGAGAAGGGAACACACGCTATCAAATTTCCAATCCGAGCACATCAGTAGTCCAAAGTTAAATGTTCCCAAACACAATTATTCTCGTTGCCAACTTTTAATCCAAAGTATTCAGTCCTGGGCAATCCGTTTCCATTTCCTTTACAGCAAATTCAGATTCCTTATAACAGTTCAATATTGATCCATTTCATGTAGTCCGCATATATTTCTTCAGTTTTGATACAGCCTACACGTGTTATATCATACCACGACTTCTTCAGGGCTGTTAAAAAAAAAGGCCTTAAGCTGTAGTACATGCATTAAGGCCGTCAAATTGAAAGGGTTCCAAAAAGATGCAAGTCCACTACTGAATAGTCATAACGGTGTGTCTCAATAGTGCAAACAGCTGTTTGTGTAACTTCACAAGGTAAATACGTGTAGTAATAGGTCAACATTGTAACTTGTAACAATATACGGCGAGTACACTGCAGTATCTCTGGCATGGATGCCAGAGATACTGCGGCATACTCGCCTGTTGGACTTGACAGGTTCACCCCTAAACTTTTTGCTTTTAATGGTGACCTGGTGATGGTGATTTGTGGTTTCTGCGCACTTTCACTGTGTCCCAGTGGAAAGTGCGTTCGCACTCGTGCATGTGGTGAGAGGCCTGCCCTCCCATAGGAATGCATGGGGAATGTGTGTGTTCCTGATGCGTGGGGTATGCAGGCTCGAGTCTGGTATGTGCGGACTTGTGTGATTGAATGCTGCGCAATGATGCGTGCAGCCTGTTTGTGTCTAATATGGAAGTGCCACTTCTAGAAGTGTGCCTGTCTGTGCAGTGAATGTGCTGGCGTGTGATTGGCTGGAGCTGGCTGGGGTGCCAGGCTCCATGTGTCATGATGGGTCTGCCTGGTGGTGAGTGTTGAGATTAGCATGTGATGTGAGGGAGTGGTGCACATGGGACCTGAATAGGGCTGGGCTTTCCCCACACAATGCTGGCTCCGCCCCCTGTGGTGTGACTGATGGCCCTAGCCTGCCTGGTGAATGGAAAGGGTGGCTGGGGGAAACAAAGTACTCCAAAACCAGCTGCGACTGGTTTCTCCCCACCCTGCACCATGAGACAAAGGATTTTAATATATAAAAAGGGGTTGTGTCCCCTTGCAATGGGTTCTCTTCCAGGATCCTTTCTGAGGGGGGGGCTGCTGCTGGGCGCCAGGAGGACCGCCACTTGGACTGCCTCCCTGCCCGGAGGCCCAGTGAGCTGGCTCTGGGCCCAGCCTTTTCCCCCCTCTCTTGCTGCACCTCTACAAGGACTTTTTGCTGGACCTTTGTTTGCCCTAGTGCTGGGAGCGCTTCTTGGGGGTCTTCCTGATGCCACAGCGCTTGGAAGCGCTGTATTTATACTTCTAGCGCTTGGGAGCGCTTTCTTTATCCCCTATAGTGCTTGGGAGTGCTTCATGTGCTGCTAGCGCCCAAGCGCCTTATTTCCACTTATAGCGCTTTGGGAGCGCTCTATCCTTAAAGCCGGTGCCCACCCGGCATTGCCCCCGCGGGATTGTTACCTCGAGGGTGCCCACCCCTCATTTAGCGAGATAAAGATCACCGCCGCGGCCCTCTTGCGCCGAACCCAGGAAGCCAGGCACCGTCGTGCCTGACTCGGGCGGGACTTCCGGTTTGGAGAGGAAGTCCCGCATGCTGGTTGGAGGCTGCCCGGAGAGAGGAAGGAGGAGCATGGTGGCGCCGGTTCCAGCAGGGCTCCCGGGTGCTGGAGAGAGCCCTGCTGGTACACAAAGCCCCCGGTCCCAGGGGGGCCCGGGTGAATAGGCTGCCGTTCTGTGGGGCTCCCATGTGCCAGGGAGAGCCCGCCTTTACCCGCCGAAGTGCCGATGCCCGGAGGAGCCCCCGCCAGAGGAGCAGCCCGGTGAGTACACAAGGGCTGTGGGGCTCTGCAACGGCTGAGAGAAGGTGCCATTTGGTATTTAGAGCCCTGAGCGGTTCGCTGGGGGGGGGGTATAGTTGCTTCGAGTCCCCAGGAGTGGGACTCCTACGACGGGCCGCATTTTTATTTAGAGCCTGCGAGGCTCAAGGGGGCATTTGTGTATCTTGAGTCCCCCAAGTGGTACTCCAACGAAGGCACAGCACTGTTGTTCGAGCCCCCGAGGCTCCTGATGGGCCCGTTGTTGAATTCTGACTTACAATTATTTCCCTTTTAATATTCTATTCCATTCATTGTATATTTCCCTTTTAATAGAATGTATCTTTGTTGTTGCACATGCACACTGTGGAGGAGTTCTATTTGGAATTGTGTAGTTATGAAATGTACTAGTCAGATTTACTGGATTTTACCTGGAGAGTAGAAGTACTGTGCTGCAATTCAATAAATCCTGAATTTTCTACTTGGATTTGTCTCCTATTTACTACAATTTTGGCGACGAGGGTGTCTGGTACCTACTACTACAGCAGCACAGGTGTGGTACACCCAATTTGGAAAAGTTTTGCATTATTTTTCATTTTAAAATTAGATTGGATATTTTTACAATCCTTGAAGATTAAAGATTTAATAATTCTACAACTCTAGAACATATTCTGTTACAAACTATCGATTTAAGAAGTTTGGAAATTATTAATCTCCTGAAGTACATAAACTGAGTGCTAACTTCATACTACGCTGGATTGATGTCGTTTTTTGACTACAAGCTGATGCTGACAAGGTACTGTAAGCTACT
The DNA here is from genome assembly GCF_964261635.1 of Lissotriton helveticus. Taxonomy (NCBI): domain Eukaryota; kingdom Metazoa; phylum Chordata; class Amphibia; order Caudata; family Salamandridae; genus Lissotriton; species Lissotriton helveticus. The sequence goes on from NC_136063.1 coordinate 296,680,979, forward strand.
GAAAATACGAAATTCCTAATTTCTAAAACAAAGGATTTACGACATTTCGAGTAGTTTTGGCCTATATTTATCTTTGAATGCATTGGCAACGTTTTCGGCACACACGCGACGAACGAAGAGTTCTCACGCGATGAAGTTTCCGTGCGCCTGCTCAAAGCGTGAGGTTGACATGGTTGCGGTTGTTGCCGATCGTCTTTACCAAGCGTGATGATGTTACACGCTTAAGACGTCATTTCGTATATCGTGGGAGCGGCCATATTTGTTTACATCGTGCCGCATTTTCCCTCAACTGCGGTTGCCTTTTGATGCGATTTTAAAGTAAAAGGTACTGTGAAGAGAGTTTTACAATCTATGCACGTTAAGTACTGCACAAAGACCCGGAACAACGATCACTTTAAATACCATTTTGCTATCCATGTTCATCTTCTTGGAGCATTAACTATCGTTTTTCACCATCAGTGGATTTTGCTTATTATTTTTTTACAAGAGATTACGTCGCTGATGTACACAGCTTGTGTACTCAAGAATTATTTATTTTGAATTTGAATGTAGTCATTTTACACCTGTCAGTGAATGCATGTTAACACTTTTTCTTTGGAAATTCTTTCTATAATTTCATTCTAACTTTTATTTTAACTTCATTCTATATTTTCTTAAATTGTAATCCCACAATATGCAGTTTGATCCTCCTTCAAAATTTTTGCAAAGTAAGGGTGATCCTCCCATTCCTTGGAACAGATGGAAAGAGGAATTTTTAACGTATTTAAAGGCTATTGATGGAGAAAGAATGGGAAATAAAAGAAAGAAAAATATCTTTCTTCACTGTTTGGGATCCGAAGGGCAAGCTATATTTAGAAATCTACCACCTGTACCTGGTGACACTGGTGTGTTTGATGAAGCTATGCTTCGTGTAGAAACGCGTTTTAAACCAACAACTAGCATTGCTCTGAATCGTTATAAATTTTATACTTGAGCACAGAAGGAAAATGAATCCTTTGATGATTTTTTAACAGGTTTAAGAGCTTTAGTGGTTTCGGGGCAATGACAGATGCAATGATTAGAGATCAAATCATTGTTAATGTTAAATGCAAAAAAACCAAGAACAGTTGTGGATTTTAGGTAATCCTACTTTGTTGGAAAGCATTTCCACCGCTAAAGCTTTTGAGCAATCTAACAAATGGATGAAAACTATTGAAGAAACGAGTAGTAGAGGTGGAAAGAATGATAAGCTAAGTGAAGAAGTGTGTGCGATGAACAACGTTACAAAAAGTTTTCAAACTTATAGAAATGTATCACGCAATCGTGTTGTATGTTACGGATGTGGGAGTTACAATCATGTAGCTTCCTTCAAGTTTTGTCCTGCATTAGGAAAAGAGTGCAATAAGTGTGGGAGAATTGGTCATTTTTCGAAAGCTTGCAGGGAACACAAGAAGAAGGTTGGGGACAAAAGTAGTTATTTTAAAAAAGGGGAAGTTTCTTCTGTGAGAGAAGACACGGATTTAGGGTCCACTTTATCCAGGTGTGAGCATGTTGCGTCTGATGAATTCCTTAAGGAAATAGGTATGATTGTATCTTTAGTTAGTTAAGGGTCACTTGAGGAAGATGTTTTAGACTCTCCTAAATGTATAGTTAAATTTAAGGATGTTGAATTAGAACTTATGGCTGATTCCGGGTCTCCTTGGACCATTGTAACAGAAGAGTATTTTGATGAGAAGTACGAATCCAAAATTGCCAAGAGTGATTTAAGTCCTCCTGATGTAATGGCACAGGGTTTCAATGGTTCTAACATAGATTTAATTGGTTACATTGCTTCCACCATTTATTTTAAAGATAAATCTGCTTACATCAAGTTGTATGTTGTTGTAAAGGGAGTAAATGTTCTAGGTTGGCGTGATCAATTCAAACTTAACATCATCTTGAATCCACGTTGCAAAGATCCTGTTATGGTTTTGAAAGATGATTGTGTTTCGGATAAGAGAGTTGTGTGTGGAGAAAGATAGTGCTTGGAAGTTGCTGTCCAGTGAGTTCCCTGAGGTATTTTCAGAAGTTAGGTAGGTTAAGGGGTTTCACCCATGTCATCAAACTCAAACAACGAGCTGAACCCATTGTGCAAAAGCTTAGACCAGTACCGTTAAATGTCGGAGAAGAGCTGAGTGGTGCACTTGATGAAATGTTAAAAAATGATGTTATAGAAGAGATAGAATCCTCAGAATGGGTTTCCCCAGTAGTTTTAGCACGCAAGCCCGATAAATCCCTAAGACTCTGCATAGATTTGAGGGCTCTTAATGCTAATATTCTGGTAGATTGTCATCCGCTACCGAATATTAACGAAGTGGTGAGTATGCTTGGTGAAGCTGTTGTGTTTTCTACTTTGGATCTGAGGTCAGCGTACCACCAAGTTGTATTGGCAGAGGAGTCACGTCATCTCACAGCATTCATTACGCCGCAAGGTTTGTATCAGTTCAAACGGATGCCGTTTGGATTAGCATCGGCAGCCTCAGTTTTCCAGAGATCGATGCATCATATATTTAAGGACATGGGAAACTATGTAAAGTGTTTTCAGGATGACATCCTCGTATTTTCTAAGAGTGATGAGATACTTATGGAACATCTTAAAAATGTGTGTAAAATGTTGACTAAGTTTGGTCTTACTATTAAGAGTAAGAAGTGTAAGTTATTTAAAAAAACTCTAGAGTATTTAGGACATACTGTTTCTAAGAATGGTGTTGCCCCCAAGAAATCATTGGTTGATGCTATATTGAAAGCTGCACCAGATTGCAAAGATAAACTACTATCATTTATAGGACTCTGTGAGTATTATAGTAAGTTCATCATTGGTTTTGCAACTAAAATGGAGCCGTTAAGGGAGTTGACTAGAAAGGATGTAGAATTTTTGTGGGGTACTAGGCAACAAAATGCTTTTGACAGTATTAAGCTTGATATGGTGTCAGCCCCTACACTTAAACCATTTTGTTTAAACAAGTTGTGTATTTTAACAGTGGACGCCAGTCTTTATGGTCTAGGATGTGTGCTTTCGCAACGTTCAGGTAAAGAAGATTGGAATGTTGCATTCGCATCTAGGTCTTTAAATCCTACTGAGAGACGATACGCGGTGATTGAAAAGGAATTGTTAGGATGTGTGTGGGCAGTTGAGCATTTCCGGAATTATAGTTGGGGTGCAAGGTTTTTGATACGTACTGATCATAAACCTTTGGTGAGTATTCTCTCACCGGGTGGAGGTTTACGTGCAACTGCTCGGATTGCTAGATTGATGTCGCGACTGCAGGAATACAATTTTGACATAGAATATGTGCCGGGTAAACTTAATGTGACTGCAGATTGTTTGTCAAGGTTACCGTGTCCCAGTGTCAATGGTGATAGAGATGAAGAAGTGGTGGTCAGTATAACTGAAAAGTTATCTGAGAAGTTCAGTGTGATATTGGAAGATTTGTGGATGAAAAGCATGAGTGAAGATGTTGTCTTATGTAAAGTGAGAGAATTTGTCAATTTGGGTTGGCCTTCTAAGGATCTAATTCCTGCTGATATTATGCCGTTTTTCAATGTTGCTGATGAATTGGCCATAGAGGGAGATTTGTTATTCAGAGCTGGAAAATGTATTCCGCCATTCTCTGTAAGGAGTATTATTTTGCAAATGAGTCATGAATGCCACATGGGAATGTCGTCCATGAAAAGATTATTTAGGTCAAATTTTTGGTGGCCAGGAGTTGATAAGTTTGTAGATAGGTTTGTTAGAGAGTGTCCTGAGTGTATTGAAAGTGATAAAATGTGTAAGTGTGATCCATCACCTTTGACACCTGTGAAATGGCCAGATCATCCATGGCAGAAGTTAGGGATTGACATTGCTGGTCCATTTAATTTTTTGCCACAGGAGTGTAGATTTGCGATTGTTGCTGTAGATTATCATTCCAAGTGGCCTGAGGTCAAACTTGTACCTCATCCTAACACTGAAAGTGTTATTCTTTTCTTGAGAGAGATTTTTTCAAGAGAAGGTTTCCCAGAAAGTGTTGTATCTGATAACGGGGTACAATTCAAGTCTTTGGAGATGTCGGAATTCTTGCGTTCATATGGTATAAAACATTGTACTACTGCTTTGTATGAACCGCAGGGTAATGGACAAGTTGAGAGATATAACAGGATTCTCAAACAAGATATATTACGGGCACGAAAGTTTGGGGGAATGTGGAAAGAAAAATTGAGAGAAAAGTTATGGTTGTACCGTATAACGCCACATACCACAACAGAAGTTTCACCTTTCCGTCTGTTAAAGGGTAGGGATCCTGTATCTAATTTGTGTCCTTGGTGGTTTAAAGAGTGTTGGTTATCGCATGGTTGATGTGAATGTCAAGGATGTTGCTGAGAAAGTGGAACTTAAACAAAGCAAATACAAATGTGATTATGATTCTCGAATGAAAGTCAAACAACCTGCATTTATGGTGGGTGATGTTGTTAGAATTCGGAAACCTGGTTATATTACCAAAGGTGAGACAAAGTATGGCAAACCTATGAAAATTGTGAAGGTTTATCACAATAGCATTGTTACACAAGATGGTAAGAGGTGGAATGTTAGAAGGGTATCTAAGTGTACATCTTAGTGCTCTAATAGTGGATCAAAATTATTATAGGAAATCAATTTAAAATGTTCATTTGTATAATTTTGATCTCAGTTAATTTTTAGTTGTTACTTATTTTCTTTAGGGGAAAGATGTGTTGAATTCTGACTTACAATTATTTCCCTTATAATATTATATTCCATTCATTTTATATTTCCCTTTTAATAGAATGTATCTTTGTTGTTGCACATGCACACTGTGGAGGAATTCTATTTGGAATTGTGTAGTTATGAAATGTACCAGATTTACTGGATTTTACCTGGAGAGTAGAAGTACTGTGCTGCAATTCAATAAATCCTGAATTTTCTACTTGGATTTGTCTCCTATTTACTACACCTGTGTTCTGCCCCCGAGGGCCCCCGTTGTCTTTAGAGCCTAGAGGGCTACACCGGTTGCGTCCTATGCATTGTCAGAGCTCCGTGTGGCTCCCATTCTGCGCAGAAAGGTTCTAAAGGGCCAGTGAGGAGCCCTGTCGCAGTTTTGTTGATCCTCAGCTGCCCAGCAAGTAATCGGCAGCTGCACCGTTTAGGTTTTGCTTTTTAGGGCCATGTACTCTGGACTTTAGGAGTGAGGCGCACTCCTTCATCCCTACCCTGGCCTTCCCCAGCTGCGCAGCACTTAGTGCCAGCTGCAGCGTTTAGGCCCTGTCTTGTCCTTCAGCTGCCCAGCAAGTAGTGGGCAGCTGCTACGTTTAGGTTTTGGCGCAGTGGCGCAACCTGGACTTTGATGTAAGTTCTGTACTAATGTAATTTCTGCGAATTGTTCTTTGCTGCACCTCTGAATGTGTTTTTGATGCGTCATGTGCCTTGTTCTCACACCTTTGAATGTGTTGTTTATGCATCATGTGTTCTCTTGTGCTGCACCTCTGAATGTGTTTTGATGCATCATGTGCCTTGTTCTTACACCTCTGAATGTGTTGTTTATGCATCATGTGTTCTCCTGTGCTGCACCTCTGAATGTGTTTTGATGCGTCATGTGCCTTGTTCTCACACCTCTGAATGTGTTGTTTATGCATCATGTGTTCTCTTGTGCTGCACCTCTGAATGTGTTTTGATGCATCATGTGCCTTGTTCTTACACCACTGAATGTATGTTTATGCATCATGTGTTTTGTTCCCGTGCCTATACCCCTAAATGTATGGTGATACTTAGGTGGTTGTTTTCTCCTAGTACAGGTGTTTCTAGTGAGGTCCTGGTTCCCTGCGTGACATTCTCCTAAGGTGGTTAGGGTTGCGTAGGTTGTACTTACCTCTTACCAGTGCTTACTGATTGTGTGCTACATGATTATTTGGTGTTTAACTATCTACAAGGGCTTGATACTGAGCTTGCCCCCTGACCAGAGTCCCAGGACCAGTGGACTCTATTGTGCCTTCCCTACAAATTGCTGGAACTTGTCTGATCTCCTTGGGTCGCTGGGGCCTCGCCTGAAGTGTGCCTTGCTCACTCCCCTGCAGCTCGTGCCTAGGCGCCCCCGCCAAGAGCCGCACCCCTCCTTGTGAAGCCGTGCTCTGCTCCGCCTGGGCTGCCCGCATCCTGCACCTCAGCAGCTTGTGCCTGGGCCGCCCTCATGCCTCGAGCCGTGCCGCTCTCCTCTGAGCCACGTCCGCTTCACTGGGCCGCCCGCACCCTGCCCCCTCCTCCTCTGAGCCCACACCTTGGTTGCCCCAACCAAACGCTTGTAGCGCGCGGGTCGCCACCGCCCTCTCAGGAGATCACTCGATTATATGTTCTATGGTCTAAAAGTGTTATTTCTAAAAGTGCTTATTCCTGACAGTGGTCTAGGTGGCCCTGTCCTGTATATATATATCCCCTGTAAGTTCTGCCCGTGCCTGTTGGCACATTGTAAAGTGTGTGTTTTTATCTAATGTGTTTTGGTGTAATACAAAGGCTATTTTTATACATAACCTTGTGTGGAGTTTCCTTTGTGGTGGGCCTTGGGTGTTGTTGCTGGGAGTGGGTGCTCAAACACTTAACTCACATTGCCTCCGAGATTAGCCTTACTGTTCGTGTTACGTTACCAAGGGGGTGAGCAGGGGTTATCTTGGCTGGTAACTCCCTTGCCCTGACGTGGAAGTGGTGGTCTCTGACTGACTTTGGCGCAAGCCCTGGCCAGCCGGGGATCCTATTTCTAACATCGCCATATATTGTTACAAGTTGCAATGTTGACCTAATATCACTGCATGTATTTACCATGTGAAGTTACACAAGCAGCTGTTTGCACTATTGCAGGTTTTACCAGTTTAATCTTAGTGTAAGCCACATGAAAAAGAACCACAGTGTTTATATAAAAATACTTCTATTTATTACACTCATTAACACATTGGTATATCTCCTACTCTGAGATATAAACACAATACACCAAAATACTTCAAATACAATCGGGTAAGTAGCACAAAATACAGTGATCTCCAGGGGGAGACCAAACCATATACTAAAGGTGGAATGCGCACTGCACGTGAGTCGGGGACACAAGGAACCACCCAAGGTAAGTACTCAGGAACCCATTATATGAGTAAAGTGAGGAAAGGTACCCCCTAAAAGAACTTTATAGGTCCGGGCGGGGGGGGGGCACTAGAATATACTCCTGCATGACCTGCAGTACTTCTTTTTAGGCTAAGTAGAGCTCTTGTGGGCTGGCCATCATAGAGATTGTTCGGACATTAACATAAGCTCAATCATTTTAATATTTTTTATTTATAATCTTTTTTTTTAAGAGAATGTTTTAGTTCATATTAGTACAAAAAAAGAGTGATTATACAAAGGTAAAAACATGTTTTTGAGTGCACAAAGTATTCATCAATGCTAATGGTTATTATTCATTGTAATAAATCGCATATTTTTGACTCGTGCGGAGACAGATCTAGAAACTATACATTTCTGGTACTCCGATAGCAGTAAAGACTTTTAATACACCCCCTCAAAAATCAACCACACTTAACCATTCTAACTTCATATGCAACAACACACGCATCTCCCACTTGGAACTCCCCAGTCATCGCACTGGTGTCAGTTGGGAGTTCAGTACAGTCAGGTCAACACACGTTTTGGTGGTAATGACCGTTCTCTTCCACCTTCATCAGTACCACCCGTTGGGCTAATTTTAGGTGAGGGGGAAGAAGTATCTATGCATAGAAAGCTGACCATCAAAAACCCCTTGGTGGTTACTGTAATTGGCGACTTGTGGGTCGGACATGCACACCTAGAGGAAGGCTAAGTCCAATGTGTGCAGCCGGACGTCCGGTCTATTTGGCCTTACCAGTACACCTCAGGTCTTCATAAAAGTGATAATCTCTGTCCACCTTCGGAGATTGGGAATACTAGACTTTCCATACTTCGACAACTAGTTGCTGAAGATGGGTCCGCCTCCTACAGTGATCTCAATGCTTAACCCCTTCGAGGCGGATGACGAGCTCAGCTCGTCATGATTTACGCCTCTCGTACGCTCATGACGAGCTGAGCTCGTCATGAACCGCGGGTTTTTTAAAAACCCAGCACACAGTGGGAAAACCGCTAGCGCGCATGCGATTAAACCCTTTGCATGGATCTCAGTGAGCAGCTCTGAGGCTTCTTGGCATCCCGCATCCTGCTTGTGGACCATGCCTGGTGGTACATGCGGGATCTGCAGTGAGATATGAAGTCTCAGTGGGCTCAACACCAAGGGGACTTTTCAGATTACATCCAGGTGGCTGAGGAGACTGTTGCATATCTGCAGTGATGGCTGGTAGACCGCAATAAGACTGGTGGCGACTCCTCTCCATACCTCACCGATAGTTAACAATAGTGACAGATGCATCATTGCTGGGTATGGGAGGTCATCTTTAAGAGGTGGATATCAGTGGTCTCTGGTTTTTGGCAGCAGTTCGTCAGTTTGATGGAGTTGCAGCCAATTTACTTGCCACTAAAAATATTCCATCCATCAAGGAGGAAAGGGTGCAGTTGCTCACACACACCACCATGTGATGCGGCGTGAGATCATGGGGCCTGTGCCAAGAGGCTCCCTGTCTGGAAGTCAATGGAAAGATCTGAGCATCTCCCTGACTGTGCAGCACCTGGCAGATTCTTTAAGCGCCCTGGTGGACGAAGTCAGCCGATTTTGCCTAGCAGATACCGAATGGTGTCTGCAGTCAGGCAGCACAAGGCACCTTCCAGCAAGGAGGGTAACCCTGGCCAGATATTTCTTCCACTGTAGAGAATGTGCATTGTCCAAGCTTTTGCATGTAGTAGTTCTTGGTCAGAAATGCTTTCCTTGGAGAGTGGGACTCCTGCATGCCTCGCCCCGCCCCACTCTGCCTTTCCTGCTGAACGTTTTGATGAAGATCAAAAATGACCAGGCCCAAGTCATCCTAGTAGCTACAGCCTTGGCGTAGGGTCGTACCCAGAAATTCTGGCTGTGAGAATGTCTTCTGATCCTGCTGCCCCTTTGAGGATCTCCAGTCGCAGCAGCAGGGTCCTGCACCCAAGTTTGCACAACTTGCACCTCCATGCGGGTAGACTGAGCGGCAACAGTTAGCTTTCAATCTTCCTGAAGTAATTCGGGTCATCTGGGCATCCAGGGTTACTCCACCCAAAAAATATTGTATGAGGAATGCTGGGGGAAGTTTGTTGTTTGATGCTGTTCCTCTAATATACAGCTTCAACAAGCACACTTGTCTGCCATACTGTTGATCTGTGTTTCTTTAATCCAGCAGGACCTTGCTCTGGCAACAGATTAAGGGTAATTATTGGCCCTTTTGGCCTGTTTGGACTACCTGATCAGCCTTCTCTTTAAATCACTGGTTTTTAAAGGGCTGATACATATATTCCCGTCAGCAGCCTTTGAGGTGTTGCACAGGGACCATAATTTGGTCATCACTTTCCTCGTGTGCCCTGTTTGAACCAAGGCACAGCTGTTCCTTACATTTCCTGAAACTGAAAACGACATTCCTCATAGCAACCAAGTCGGTGCATCGCATGAGCAAATTACAAACTTCCTATCCAGCACCTATAAACAAACTTTTTCTCAGCAAGCTCATTGTTACAACAAAATGTACCTTTCCAAAGGTTGAAACGCCTTTCGACATAAGGCAGTCCATCAATCACTCTGCCAGTTTTCTTTGCCCCTCAGCCATCCAAAGAAGAAAAATGCTCCAGCATCTTGATCCCAAGGGAGCCCTAATATTCTACATCGATCTCACCAGGGAACATTGGTTAAGCCACCAGCTCATTGTGGGTTTTTCTTGTGCAAAAAAGGGAAAAGCGGTCCAGATGGATTGTCTTGTGCATCAAGATCAATTTTGTGTGCACTAAGGAATAGCCTTCAGGAGGCATATGAACATTACACCAGAACAAAAGCTACCACTGCACTGGCGGCGTGCCAGTCCTGGACATCTGCCAGGCTGCTATGTCTGTTAGTCATGTTTACAAAGCACTAATGCTTGGATAGCCAAGTCCAGCGGGAGGGACATTTGGCACAACCTACAGTATTTCCTGGTCTTTATCCATTTTACAGGCCTAGAGAGGTACTGCTTTGGTACCTACTCACAAGGTGATGAATCTGTGGTTAGCAATATCCATCAGAAGAACAAGTAACTTACCCTTGGTAACAATCTTTCTAGTGGATACCTCAGATTCTTCTGTGATCGTCACCATTCTGTTGAATGGACTCCTCTAGTTCAGACTAAAAAGAATCTAATCTGCTTATCTGAACGCTGGCACAACCAATATTTTAAGGGCTCTTCGTCAGGCATGGACAGAAAATATAAAGAAACTCCAATCAAACCAAATGTATTTGATTGTGTAGTTAAAACCTTTGCAGAACAATACACACAAACATTGTAGGATTTAAAAAAGGAAGTACTGTACTGTAGAAAGCTTGCTATTTGCACACTATACCTTATTTTTATACAGGGTCCAGGGAGTCCCCAGAGGTATAGCAGAGGCAAAATTAGGTTAAGTACGAACAGCTCTTTGTGGTAGTGTGGGCGAGCAGTTCGGCTTATCCAGACGATGTGTTGAGCATTTATTGTATTCACTCAATCAAGACGGATGAACACACTCCGACTGAATCCAGACCAATTGGGCAAGTATAAACAAATATATACTTGTATTTTATTTCTAGAACCAAGCAGAACTTGGTACAGGTAGTTAAAAAATACTTTCAATTGTAAACCTTTATACAGAAATGCAATTTAGGATGGATTTGCAGTTTACATGTTTGTATCATTTTAAAAACTATTTTGAATTGCACAATAATTACTTTCACAATACTTTTCAATTACTTTTAGGTTACATGCAGTACTAGGGGTGGTATGCCTAAATACCACACCTAGGTATCTTTCAGTACACTGCAAGTATGATTTTTTAGATTTTTCCGTTTAGTTATCTTTTCTCCATACAGACATCAGTTCAACACTTAGAACATTTTAGGCCTAAAATCTCATAACATGGGTTCCTATGGGAGAAAAATGGTTATCAGTTTTACAGGCAAGTAAATGTCTTAAAAGTGGGAGTTTGAGAGTTCGGGCCAAGGTCCAGCTAGGCACTCAAATAGCGGCACTAGGGCGGCCGGCTGCAGAGTGCAGGATGCCAATGTTGGCCAGTGGGGTTAGGGGGCACCTCGGTTGGGGGCTGCTCACGGGCAGGCCTCTCTGTCTCGGGAGCCAAGCTCCAACGGTGAAGGTCAAAGCAAAGGAGGTGCCAGGTCAATACCAAGTCTACACCGCTAGCGGCGCAAGGGCAGCCTGGTGCAGGGTGCTTAGGAGGGGTCGGGAACCCAATACAATCCTATGTTTGCCGGTTTTGGATTTTGGCTGCAGGCTCGGTCCAGGAAGTCTTCCGGGAGGAACCAACAGCAGGGCAGATAAGTTGGAGTGCTCTGGGACGTAGGTGGACCTCAGGTCCTCTTCTCCGGGGCTCAAGGTGGCCAGATTCACCTTACCGGGCCATTTGTGGTGGTGGGGGGGGGGGGGTCTCCGTGCAGATTTTTTGCAAGCAACATCTGGCAGTCCAGGAGGGGTCAACCCACGGTGGCCTTGAACTCTGGAGAGCTGGGGGACCTTGCTGGGACTGGTGGGCCACTTGGAATCTGGCTGTAGGCGACGGGTGCAGTTGTGGTTCCAGGAGTCTAGTTTCTTTGTTCTCAGCAGGCACAGTGTCTTTGGAGTTTCTTTTGAACATAGCTGCTGTTTGCAGAAGATCCGGTCTTTGTGGAAGGCAGTCAGTCCTCCCAGGTGTTTTGGAGGTCGCTGGCTGCAGGATAGGTCGACTTTTGACACAGGATCTCCAGAAACTGCAGACGGGCCAGTAGTGCTGGGGCCAAGTCAGTTCTTCTCCGTAATATCCTCTGCTGTGTGACGACTTCTGTCCTTCATAGGTTGCACTAATCTGGGTTCAGACCGGCCCCCTAAATACTGTGTTTAGGGGCGTTTTAGGGGTCTGGAGGTAGTAGCCATTGGGCTACTGACCTTAGGGTGACTATACCCTTGGTGTGCTCACCCCACATAGGGGAGTGGGCACAGTCCCGAATCATGATTGGAGAGTGCCTGCCAGCTAGCGAGTACTGAAGCGTGGGCTTCAACTTGCCTCCCCCACCTTAGGGGTGGGGTTAGTAGAAGTGTGCACACCTTCTGGGCTGGTCTAATGTGTCCTGCTAAAAGGGGGTGAGACCGGAAAGAGGCCTGTTCCTGATAGCAGGAGAGGCTGGGGGTCGTGTTGCTAAGGCAGCAAGGCCTTTGAAGCTCCCCTACCACAGATGGCTCTTCCTGACCTAGGGGAGGTGTGAACACCTCCGCCCACGCAATGCTTTGTTTCTGGGCCCAGGGAGCGAAGGCTCCCAACCCAGGGGTCCAGAAACTTGTGGTGGTGGCAGGCTGGTGTGTACCAGTCAGGGAGCCCACTAGAGGCAGATTGTTTTTTTGAGTGGGCATCTCGAAGATGCCCCCTGAGTGCATTTTATAATACATCCCACACTTGCATAAGTGTGGGTTTATTATGCTGAGAAGTTTGCTACCAAACTTTCCTATAATTAAGTAAAGCCATTGTGGTGCTGTGGAGTCCGTAATGACCAACTCCCGGACAATATAATCTGTCTTTACTGCACTTACATTGTCTAAGAATGGACTTAGACACTGTAGGGGTACAGTGCTCATGCAACTGTACGCTCACCTGTGGTCTAGTGCACCCTGCTAGAGGGGTGGTTTACCTAGGCCACAGGCAGTGGATTGCAGGCATGGCGCACAACGATGTGTGCCATCTGGACTCCACTTATCTCTGCATCAAAACATGCAGCCTGCAATGGCAGTGTGTGGGTGTAAAGGTGCAGGGCCCCTAAGGGTGGCACTATAGGTGCTACAGCCCTTAGAGCCCTTCCCTGATCACACTGCCATTGGTCCTTTTACAAGGGTCTTACCTGTGGCCAGAGATGTGCCAATTGTGGGCACAAAGGTACTGCTTTGGGAAAAAACAGGCCCTAGTAACCTGAATGGCAGGGACCAGCGCACACCAAGCCAAAGTGCATCATGTGTCAGGCAAAAAGAGGGGCGGGTAACCATGCAAAAGGGGCCTTTCATACAACCTTCACCCTCTGGAAGGCAGGAAGAGACCTTTCCTCTTAGAATGACAATATTTAACATTCAACAGGTGGGTCCTTCAGATAGCTCAACAGGGCAATGCCTGGTCATTCTTACTGGCCCGCAGCATCTTCCGCCTACATCTGAGTACGGCAAACCCTTTTTATTATTATTGGAGTTCACTCTCAACATGCCAAAGTCACAACTGACTCCTTTGCAGTCGCACTTTCATTGGACCCATTTTTGATACACTGCCGTTTCAGGCCTTTCCTCTGTCACAATGAGTCCAGGACATTCAGGCTATAATCACAATACTTCAACCTTTGGGTCTCCATTAGTGGCTCTGAGGCTTCTTGGCCTATTGGCCTCATCAGTCCTGTTTGTTGGCTATGCTAAGCAGTGCTTAATTTAAGCCAGTGGTTTCTGGTGCCCATTACCGGCACTTAATTGTAAGCACCGGCACTTTGACAAACAGATCAGCGGAACATTTGTTTATTTATTCAATATACATAGATGTCTAAAACGTGGCACAAGCCATTCTTATAGCTATGGGGGGGCCTCATAGTCTGAATTGTCGCACTACTAGGTGTGTGGTGGGGGTTTGTAGGTGTGTTGGTACTGTTATTGACAATGTTGGTTAGAGCAGTGGGTGGTGCAAGCAGCAGTGATCTTCTGAGAGGATCCTGGAACTTATTTTACAAATTAAGCACTGATTCTAGGTGGCAAATGCAGGCTCTGCAATGGAGCCTGAAATCTCAGTGGGTCCAACTCCAGGGGAACCTGTCGAGTTCTGTCCAGGTTTCAAAGGAGACTGCAAAAGATCTTCAGTGGTGGCTGCTTAACTGCAATTGGATCAGCGGTAGGGCCCTTTCTCTACACCACTCTGAGGTGACAGTGGTGATGGATGCGGTACTGCTGGGCTGGAGGGGTTCACCTAAGAGAGGTGAAGTTCGGAGGCAAAGTCCCAACTCCACATCAACCTGTTGAAGTTGCAGGCCATTTGCCTGCGGCTGAAAGTCTTCCTACCGTCCATCAAAGGAGGCTATTTCAGGCACATCACCGCCACAATGTAGTATAGCAACAAGCAGGGCGGTGGGCATTCCTCGGTCCTCTGTCGAGAGGCTATTCATCTCCAGGGCAGACTGGAGCTTCAAGGCTTTTCTTGAACGACCTGGAGGGATCTTTGAACACCTGGGCAGACATTTCAACTAGGGGCTCTTGGAAGGTTAGAAAAGGTAGTTACATTGAGGTGGCACACCGCATCCCCCAGCAATGGGGAAATAACCTGGCTAGATATTTTCACCACCGTGTAACACGAAGCGTCAAAACTTTTGTGTGCTGGAGTTTTCAAGGACGCTGCCTCATGCATTCTGGCTAGAGCGAGCAAGGAACTCCTGTACGCCTTTCTGCCACTGGCTCTTCTGTCAAGAGTTTTGAAAATCAGGAGCGATCTAGTCCAAATCATTCAGGTGGCTCTGGATTGGGCCAGGAGAGTGTGTGTTACCTGTAATATCTAGGCATGAGCTTCTGTCCTCTGAAGGGGCTATTGCTTCGGGATGCTAGCCTGTTGCAGAAGCAGGGCAGGGTTCTGTACCCAACCCTGCACAGTCTAATCTCTATGCACGGAGATTGAGATGCAGCAGTTGACTGATTTCAATCTTCTTCCAGACATGTGTGTGATCCTTCCTGACCAGAGCCCTTCTACAAAAGCTCTCTGCCAGGCACTGGGACTTGTTTATGGTCTAGACTGGCATGTGTAATATGGACCTGTTGGCTGTCTTTTTGTTTGTTTTATCTCTGGCCAAAAAAGGACTTGCAGTAGTCACCACTAAAGGTTTTTTGTTGGCGCATTTGGTCGTTTTGCATTTGCCAGACCACTTTGCTGGTTTAAATCACCTGATGCAATGAAATGTATAAATGGTTTGAAACATAATCTGATAGGCATTAAGCAGCAGATACCTTACCTTTGAATTTCCCAGGTGTCTGACTGCATCCGGAAGATTTTTCTTCGAGCAATACCATTGTGTGCAAGTATGTGGCATCCGTCGGCTCCACGTGACGCCTGTCACCACGCCATGTCTGTAGCGGATCTGCACCTAGTTTGTCTTTGGTGCCTGGAGCATGATCATTGCTCCAAAAGCATTGAGGGAGTGGTCCCTAAAGCTACTTGCAGCCTGTCGCTCGGCACCGTGTGATTTGCCTTAAAAGTCTTGTTCTCGGTCCCGATCGAGAGGAAGGTCTAGTCACTTCTCTGGGAGCACAATCTCAAGGGGTAGAGGGGGAGGGGAATAGGAGAGGCAGCCCCCCACTCATACAGTATTCAAACAGATAGTGCCTCACCTATATATAACTACATCCATATAAAAGACCAACAGGGTAGGGATACTGATTATCAGTACTACCTGGAATATGTCCAATAACATGAATCCATGGGTCTGGATGTGTTCTTCACCAATATAAAATCACACAGGACCACAACAATTCACCCAAAAAAATTGTGAAAAATAGAGAGAGTACCTCATCGCTCCTATTTTTAGCGATTTCATCAGGGCATATGAGGGGTTTTCTATTCTCAGTCTTTTCAAAACATTGTGGACCTTGAGCGCGCTATGTCAGCACATATATATATATATATATATATATATATATATATATATATATATATATATAGGTGAGGCACTATCTGTTTGAATACTTCTCCGGGAGCCCCAAGTCTTTCTCCTCCCACTCGAAGTCTTAGTCGGTCGGGTAAGAAGCATACAAAAACACAAAAGAAGTTGGTATCCTTGACTTCTCCCTGTCAGTCAGCTGACATGACAGAGGGGTCTCGGTGTTCTAGGCCACGTTCGGCTGAGCCTGGGCCTCTGTTGGCTTCGTGCTTCCCAGATTTCCTGGGAGCTCGGGCAACCGCCGCCCAGCTCAAATAATTCTATGATGCCATGTGCCTCATATTTGGGCAACCTAACCCTACCGGAGCGCCTTAGGGCCCCAGAGGATCAGAGGGGGCTCCATCTGGCTCTGCGCTGGTGGCTCGGCCTCCAATGGCCCCACTCCCCCAAGGAATTAATGGTATGAGTAATTGGCTGAGGCCAGTGAACTGGACATCTCTTCAGATTCTTGTCCGCTTTCTACCCGTACCGTGGCTATGGGAAGGGAGCCAATCTTGAGCAGAAGGTCCTTTGTTGTATGTTTTTAGTGATTTTATTCTTGAGATGTGGTTCTGTTCTATGTTTTGTTTTGTGGATGATACAAAGCAGCTAGAAGGTGGATCTTCTGGCAAGCGGTAACCAGTATACAGCCCTCAAGGCACGGGGAGCTGTGGGCTTGTGGCTTTACATGTAGGATTAGTCTAGAAGCAGAGTTCTGAATTCTTTGTGGTTTTTTCATAGTTGATCATGATTATTCATGGCAGAGGCCATTAGCGTAATCCAGTTTAGACAGTACAAGAGAGAGCCTGGACCTTGTGTGGAAATCCTAGGTGTGGGAAGATGCGTCGAAGAGGTTTCATGGTAATGAAGCATGATCTTGATAACTTGTCCACCTGGACATTCATTGATAATTTGGAGTCCATGGTAATTCCCATGTTTCTTACTTCCTTGGATACTTTAGGAGGTAGTCCCAGATCGTCCAGCTGGGCAGAGCGGGTCCTAATTTTCCCAGTCACCAGATGTGAGTATTTCCGTTTTGGCAGCATTCAATTTAAGGTGGCTCCATGTCATCCACTGGTCAACGTCTCAGAGGCAACTGAAGATTTTTTATTTTGCAATGTCTTTGGGCCTTCCAGTTTGAGAAACATTTGTGTCATCTGCATAGCTGTAGCATGTCAGCTGAAATTCATCCATCATTGCCAGAATGAAATCATGTAGATGTTGAAAAGCATGAGTGAGCTGATAGAGCCTTGAGGGACCCCTGCTTGTGTGAAGTACGGTTTGGATGAGAAAGGAGGGAATATGGATGACATTTGCCCCGTTTTGAAGCTAGTATGTGATCCAGTTGAGAGCAGTCTCCTCTATGCCTGCTAGATTAGTGTCTCGTGGTCAACAGTGTCGAAGGCAGCTGAAAGTTCCAAGAGATCAGCGACCTCATTTTGGTCTAGTGTGTTTTTAAGGTCATTCCAGATGGCGATGAGAGCAGATTCTGTGCTTCTTCCTGAATTGGATTCTGTTTGGAAGTCCGAAAGTATGGTGGAATTACTTTCAATAAATTGTTACATTTGGGCGATTTGCTGCTCTTTATCAATTTGCCCAGGAAACGTCCATTTGTAATTGGTCTGTAGTTGTCTGGGTCATGTGGGTCCAGGTTTGTTTTCTTTAATAATGGGCATATATATGTATGCTTCTGTAGTAGGGGATCTCTGTGTATAGTCATAATCTAGTGAATAGTCCCGCCCATGTGCGTGGACCCCGGAGCAATCAAAAATAATCTCTTACAGTGTCAAAAAATGCATAGACACTTAAGAGAGAATTTAAAGACAGATAATGCAGCCAAAAAGGCTACACTGTCCAGTACTTCAACTAGAAATTCCACCATAAAATCCACAAAACAGCAAAGCCTGTACAGATTTCCCTTGCTTAACAGCAAAATCCCTCAGGAATGATAGAGAGAAGAACCTGGACAGACAAGCCCCATAGGCTGCCATTATGTGGCTTAATTAGGATACTGTGCCTTTAAGGAACCTTCCAGAACCTTCTCTCAGTATCCCAGAATGCATAGCAGGTCCAACTTAGCCTCAGTTCTTTTTTCCGGCTCCTGCAAGCAGGACCCTGGAGCATTGAGCTCTCCCTTTTCAAGGGTTTTTGTTAGTGTTTTACACTGATTTCGATTTTTGGTACTTTTAAAGTACTTTGGTGACTTTCTTTCTGTGTTTCTGCACTCTTTTTTGTCCATAATGCCTGCATTATTCGACAAATGCCCTGAGTGCTCAAGAAAGAAGGCCAGGTCAGACTCCCATGAGGTCTGTATTCTCTGCCTTCCCTCTTCCCACATTCCTGAGGAGTGTGTGATCTGCAGAAGCTTCTCTGGAAGGACCCTGAAGGAGAGGAAGAAGATCAGGCTTCAGGGACTTGAGGAGAGAAAGTTGAAGGCACGAGGTGGGTCAGGAGGGGCTCCTTCTACCCATGCTGAGGCCTCTGGGGGGCTCCCCAGGGGCAGGAAGACCAGCCCTCGCCCAAGGTCTCCGTCTGGGTCAGTTGCGCTGACCACGACGTCGAGGGGACGGTCAACGGCCAGTTCCAGGTCTCCCCAGGGCTCTGGGTCGAGAAAACGTCGCCCGTCGACGTCGAGGAACGTGTTCCGGCCGCCGTCGAAGCCGGTGTCGATATCCTCGTCGTCGCTGTCGGCGTCGAGTGGTCGACATCGGAGGGCCCGGCGTCGGCGCTCGCCGTCGAGGCAACACCGCCGTTCGCCGTCGAGGACATCGTCGTCGAGGGGATCCTCGTCGTCGAGGTCGCCGTCGAGACGGAAGGCGTCTCCGGCGCCGAAGAGGTCGACGTCGAAGCATTCCAAAAGACCGACGTCGAGACGGTCAAGGAGATCGATGTCGAGAAGGTCAGAGAGGTCGACGTCGAGAAGGTCCAAAGGGTCGACGTCGAAGCGATCCAAGAAGTCGACGTCGAGGCCGGCGAAGAGGTCGAGGTCGCCGTCGAGGCACCATCGCCCGTCGTCGAGGTTTCGTGGCTCGTCGATCTGGTCGGGGTCGACGTCGAGACGGAGACACGGTTCGACGTCGAGAAGTGTGATTCGGTCGACGCCGAAGGACCGGTCGACGTCGAGGGGACATCGGTCGTCGTCTGGACACCGGTCTTCAACGTCTGGAGGTCCTAAGGACAGGCCCAGGACTGTGGGGGGCTCCCCACGCTCCGGAAGAGATGGTGGCTCGCCGGGAACGGCGCATTCCGGGGTGGATACTCCGATGAAGCCTTCTACACCTCCTTCGCGGCCTGCTGTGCCGAAGGGTCCTCCTCCGAAGGCCCCTACCCCACCTCCGAAGCCGGCTCCGCAGAACCCGCGTCCGATTGCTCCTCCACCCCCGGTCCCACCGAGGGCGGTGTCGATGCCTAAGTTTCCGACGCCTCCGAAGAAGACTCCTAAGAAGCCTAGGACTCCTGACCCTGGGAGGCCGAAGGAGCGTCCGAGGCCCAAGAGGTCGAGGTCTCGCTCGGGGAGACGGGACAGATCAAGGAGTGGCCGTGGATCTTCCTCACGATCCAGGCGTCATCACAAGAGACGTCGGTCCAGGTCACGTTCTCCATCTGGGACCCGTTCCTACTCGCCCACGCTGTCCGATTCGCCGGAGACTAGGGTGTCTCCGATAGACGATATAAGCACATTTCAGGAGGTTCTCCTGCGTGGAGCGGCGAAGTTGGGCATTGAGGTTGAAGCACCTACGGCTTCTACCTCGGTGATATTTGAGACATTACACAAAAGGCACTTGTCTCGCCCCCTGTTACCTCTGGTGCCGGGGCTCCTTGAGCCCGCCGAACAGCTATTCCTGACGCCGGCAACGGTGAAGTCTGTACCTTCCAGGATCCTAAAAAAGTACAGGGCTCCGGACTCAGACCCAGCCTTCTTGAGGAAGGACCCGGTACCGGATTCGGTCATCGTGACTGCTGCACGGAAGCTTCATGCCACCTCCCCTGCGTCCACGGTGCCTCCGGACAAGGAGAGCCGTTGGATCGATTCCGCTGGTCGCAAGGCGTGTGGGACATCCGCCTCGTCCATGAAGGCCGCCAGTGACTCGGCTTTGCTGGGACGTTACGACCGGTCCCTGTGGGACTCGATGGAGCAGTTCGCAGACCTTGTCCCTCGAGACCGCAAGGAGGACTTTGTGGAGATCGTCAAGGAGGGGATGCTGGTCTCTAATCAGGCCATCGGCGCCGCAGCGGACATATCATTGCTGTCCGCGCACGGATATTGCCACGGGATTCACCAGAGACGCCACGCTTGGCTCAGGTTGACGTCATTGAAACCGGAAGCACAGCAACGCGTGGCGAATCTCCCGTTTTCCGGAGATACCCTCTTCGGGAAACACGCGGATGATGAGATGGCCAGGATGAAGGCCGAAGCGGAGACCCTGACGGCAGTGGGCTTGGAGAAGCCCAAGGAAAAGAAACCCTTCCGACAGTACCAACGTCGGTTTGGGTCGCAGGGTCGTGGAAGGGGGCAGTCTGCTGGACAACATCAACAGCAGCAGCAGCAACAGCAGTACAGGTGGCCCTTCCAGAAGCGACAGGGTGGTAGAGGTCGTCAACAGTCCTCTACCGCGACCAAGGGCCCGGCCGGGTCCCGTCCCTGAGCTGTTACTTCCCCCTCGTCCGTTACCCGCTCCGGTGGGGGGAAGCGTTCAATTTTTTCTGGCAGAGTGGAGAAAAATTACTCAGGACAAGTGGGTGCTGAATATTGTTTGCAATGGATACAGTCTACGTTTCACCAGCCCTCCTCCATCGATTCCTCCCGTCAGCTCGCAGTATCAACTGCGCGAGCTTCAGACGGAGGCGGACATTCTGCTAAGGAAAAGGGCGATCGAAGACGTACCTCTGTCTCAAAGAGGAAGAGGTCTGTACTCTCGGTTCTTTCTTGTCCGCAAGAAGGACAGAAACGAGTTCAGGCCCATTCTGGATTTGCGGCAGGCAAACAAGTGGATTCGCAGAGAAAAGTTTCGCATGCTGTCGTTGCATCAGATCTACCCTCAGCTGCAACGAGGAGACTGGATGTGTGCCATAGATCTACAGGACGCATACTTCCACGTGCCCATTGCATGCAAACACAGGAAATTTCTGCGCTTTCAAGTCGGCACCAATCATTATCAATACACGGTGCTACCCTTCGGACTGAAGTCTGCACCCAGGACATTCTCAAAATGTATGGCAGTGGTAGCGGCACACCTGAGGAAGAACAAGGTGTTTGTCTACCCGTACCTGGACGATTGGTTGATCAAAGCCTCCTCCTTCTCGGAAGCTCAAGCACACTTCCAGAAGACGTGCGTTCTCTTGAACAAGCTGGGGTTGCACATCAACATGTCCAAGTCGGTCCCGATTCCGGTACAGTGCATCCAGTACTTGGGGGCCTCCATCAATACGCTGTCAGCAAGCGTGTCTCCTTCGGAAGAGCGACGTTTATCACTCGTTCGGAAGGCTCAGGCTCTCATGAAAACTCCGTCTACGACTGTGAGGACGGTGTCTTCTCTACTGGGATCGATGTCCTCTTGCATCTTTCTCACTCCTCACGCACGGCTACAGATGAGACCTCTGCAGGAGTGCTTGGAGGATCAGTGGGACCAGAGGAGAGGTTCTTGGGACGACAGGATACGACTGTCTCTACATGCTCTTCAGTCTCTGAAGTGGTGGTGCTCGAAGGAGAATCTACTCAGAGGCGTTCCCTTCCACAAGGACATTCCCACACAGACCATCGTGACGGATGCGTCTCTCCAAGGTTGGGGGGCGCATTCCGGAGACCTGCAAATTCAAGGGACGTGGTCCCCGACGGAGTCCACGTACCACATCAATTTCCTGGAACTGAGAGCTGTTCACTTGGCACTGAAGGCCTTTCATCCGTCCTTTCAGACCAACTCTCTGCTTGTTCAGACGGACAACACGACAACGATGTATTACCTCAACAAGCAGGGGGGCTCGAGATCGCGCACTCTGTCGCAGGAGGCGCAGGCGATCTGGCACTGGCTTCTGGCTCGAGGACTGTCGATAACGGCCACCCATCTGCCAGGTGTGCAGAATGTTCAGGCAGACGAACTGAGCAGAATCGTGCAGGAAAACCACGAATGGGTCATAAACGACGAAGTACTAGGAGAAGTCTTCGCAAGGTGGGGAACTCCAGACGTAGATCTGTTTGCCACCGCCGAAAACAGCAAATGCCGAGGCTTCGCCTCCAGGTACTACCAGCCAGGGACGCTGGGGAACGCGTTATGGATCAACTGGTCGAACAGCTTTCTGTACGCTTTTCCACCAATTCCCCTGATTCCGGCGGTTCTCATCAAGCTGTCTCAATCCAGGGCGAGGATGATTCTGATTGCCCCGGAATGGCCCAGACAGTGGTGGTTCACGGACCTACTTCACCGATCTCTCCTTCCTCACATGAAGCTGCCGTGCAGGCCGGACCTTCTCACGAAGTTCGGGGGGCGGATGGTGCACCCCAACCTCTCGTCTTTGAGTTTGGCGGCATGGCTCCTGAAATAGTGCAATATGGCCATCTGAATCTCCCAGAGGATTGTATGGGCATACTGAAGGAGGCTAAGCGACCTTCCACTAGGACTTCCTATGCTTACAAGTGGAAGAGGTTTTGCATCTGGTGCAAGTCTAAGAACTATGACCCTACGTCATGCAAGGAAGATGTCATCCTTCCATATCTGCTTCATCTGGCGCAGTCGGGCCTTAATGTCCATTCCATTAAGGTTCATCTGGCTGCTTTGACTGCCTACAGGAAAGGACCTTCACAGACTTCCTTTTTCCAGATCCCTGTGATCAAAGATTTTTTGGAAGGCTTGAAGAAAGTGTTCCCTCCTGTCAGGCTTCCTTCGCCTTCATGGGACTTGAATGTGGTGCTGTCCAGATTGATGAAGGAGCCTTTTGAACCCATTCATAAGGCTTCGTTGCAGCACCTGTCCTGGAAGGCGGCGTTCCTCGTGGCCATTACATCGGCCCGCAGGGTGAGTGTAATTCAGGCATTGTGTTGCCAAGAACCTTATACTGTATTTCATAATGCTAAAGTTGTTATGCGTACTCACCCTAAGTTTCTTCCCAAGGTTGTTTCTGATTTTCATATCAATCAGACTATCACTTTGCCTACGTTCTTTCAGAATCCTTCATCTCCGGCGGAAAGGTCTTTACATTCCCTGGATGTGCGGAGGGTGCTGAAGTTTTATCTTGATAAGACTAAAGATATTCGTAGGTCAGACCAATTGTTCATCAATTATGGCTCAGTCAGGACGGGTCTTGCTACCTCTAAACAGTCCATCTCTAGGTGGATTGTGTCCTGCATTCAGTTGTGTTACTGCAAAGCTAATAAGACCTTAGGGGGCAAACCTAAGGCTCATTCCACCAGGGGCAAGGCTGCTACGACAGCTATGCTCCGTAATCTTCCCATTGCAGAGATCTGCAAGGCGGCCACTTGGAAGTCGGTCCATATCTTTGCTAAGCATTACTGCCTGGACACTGATGCCAGGGCAGACGCTCAGGTTGGGCAGGCTTCGCTGCGGAATCTGTTCGCACAGTAGTGGCGTTATTTTATTCTCCACCGCCGCTTGGTGTGGGGATGGGCTTGCCATTCTATTCACTAGATTATGACTATACACAGAGATCCCCTACTACAGAAGGAGTAGTTTCTGTCCTGTAACTCCAGTTCTGTAGTAGGGGTATCTCTGTTATAGTCATAAGCGCCCTCCCGCCTCCCCGGTGGAGTGTTGTTCATGATCATAATGCTACAGGTCTGGCGTTTTCTACGCCTTCAAAAAGAACTGAGGCTAAGTTGGACCTGCTATGCATTCTGGGATACTGAGAGAAGGTTCTGGAAGGTTCCTTAAAGGCACAGTATCCTAATTAAGCCACATAATGGCAGCCTATGGGGCTTGTCTGTCCAGGTTCTTCTCTCTATCATTCCTGAGGGATTTTGCTGTTAAGCAAGGGAAATCTGTACAGGCTTTGCTGTTTTGTGGATTTTATGGTGGAATTTCTAGTTGAAGTACTGGACATTGTAGCCTTTTTGGCTGCATTATCTGTCTTTAAATTCTCTCTTAAGTGTCTATGCATTTTCTGCATTTTTTGACACTGTAAGAGATTATTTTTGATTGCTCCGGGGTCCACGCACATGGGCGGGACTATTCACTAGATTATGACTATAACAGAGATACCCCTACTACAGAACTGGAGTTACAGGACAGAAACTACTCCTTCTTTTTAAGTCTTCTGGAAAGATTCCTGTAGTTAATGAATTATAGATGATTTTTCTTAGTGCTGTGGCAGCAGAGGTAATTAGAAGAATGTTATTAAAGATTTGTCGTTGACAAGGGTGAGAAGGGCAGCTAACTGGCCTCCTTGCTTTCGACCAGATCCATAAATTCACTTTTTGGTAGTTTGAAGGAAGGCAGAGAATCTGATAGCCTACTCTTGGAGGGGGTTGTTGGAAATGGGTTGGTGCTGAAGGTTTTTCTTTGTTTTAAATTGGACTCCAACATGTCTGCTTTGGTTGTGTTATGATTTGTCAGTTGGCAAGTAAAATCTCGAGTAATGGGATGAGTTTCTTCTGTGCATTTAAGTTTACCAAATTCTGTGAGAATTTCATACAATGCTTAATTTGTATAGTAAGCATTTTGAATTCTGTCTGAAAAGTCCCTTTTTTCTTTTATTTTTTGATTGTTGACTTATAAATTCTGTTAAGTTTGTGTAGGTGAAGTTTGTCTTTATAACTGTTTGTTTTTGGCCAGGTGCATTGCAACTTTGAAATTTGTTGTTTTATGTTTTTCAGTTCTGCATTCCTCCAAAGTGCTTGTTTTCTTTTGACCTGTTTTTTTGTTGTTGGCGGTATTTGGGTGTCAAAAGCTTCCTGGAGCCACTCAAAGTTTTTAACTGAATTTATTGTGTGTAGATCTGTATTGGAAGTTAATTTTGTTTCTAAGTTTTGGAAATTGAGTTTGTTCCACGGTTGATAATTGGATGCATGTATGGAGGCCTTAGGTGTGTTGATTTGTGGTGTTCTTTGTTGGAAAGATACCAGATGGTGGTCTGACCATGTGACTGGAGTAATCCTTTGAAAGCCAACTAGTTCTAGGTATGCAGAAATTACATTTAGGTTGTGTCCAGTGATGTGTGTGGATTTGTGGACGTTTTGATGTAGTTTGTGTCTAAGCCAGTGATAGCTTTTGGATGTAACATATTGGGTTTGTCAAACCATATATTTAGGTCACAAAATATGCATAGGTTGGAGTGTAGTGTCATATGGTTGGAAACGTGTCTGGGAATGTTGCATTGCTAGGTGGTGGTCCGTAAAGGAGCAGGGAGGATGAAACCCAAATCTGTGAAAGGGGTTAAGTGTCTGAAAAGTTTCCCCGCTCTGTCCAGCATCTTGTGTTTGATTGATTTGCCCTATGTTGGCAGAGTATGCCCTGACGTGGGACCCTTGCTCACTCTGCCACTGGATTCAAGCTAGGCTGGCTGATGAGGGATGTTACCCTGAAACTGGTCCCAGGATGCTTGTTTCTGGTCTAGGCAGTTTGGGCTGGACTGTTCCCATGCACACCCGCACTTTATTCTGTCACCTAAACCATTTATGTTCCAGCGATCTATCTTAAACCTTTTATTGGTATTCAGGGGTAACTTAATATCTGGTATTGTAGAGCTGACTGAGGATAAAAAATGATTTCCCTATTTCGCAAGGCATCAGTGAGTATAGTACTGGTTCCATTAACCTTGAGGTTTTAAGGAATCATTAATGTATAGGCTCAGGTAACTGGGTAGCCAGCTGCTGGCTCCAATATGTTATCAAAAGAGTCAACGTGAATGGAAGTAACACGCACAAATAACTCAAAGGTACCCCCAATATATTCCCCCCTCCCTTCCTCCCTGCACAACAAACTTAGAACTGCCCGTCCCCATACAATGCAGAGCGCCCTTAAACCCATGGTAGTTTTTTAACATGTGGGACGCGTGAAACCCCACCCTTCCCATCCGCCGCCCCTTCAAACCAAGAACATACTTTTGCTGTCACCTGTTAGTCCACCGTTAAATGTCTGGCAACAGCGGGTTCTCTAAAATGTCTCTGTATCATACCATGTTCTGGGAACTCTCAAAATCTTAGGCCTAGGGTGACCCTCCTTAGAATGTAAATCTTCTACGATATCACCAGCTCCTAGCGATTATACACCCCAACGCCTCAGTGATTTTTGTTCAGGGGGCCAATGCTGCCTTTTCCTGCCCACCCGTCTGTTCTGTGGTAATGTTCCTGTGGGGTCTGCCATTGTGTGGCCCAGATTTCTTGGTTTCTTCTTCCCGAGGCTCTCCCCCCACTGACCCTGCGCCTTCCTTCCAGCCAGTTTCATGCTTCTTCCAGAGTCTCAAAGAACCAATTCTTATTGTCAGCCACCAACCTCAACCTGGCACACTGAAATAGCATTGCATATTTCTGTTTTATCTCTCTCAGAACCATCTTCACTTCCAGGAATGAGAGTGTCATTTTTTGTACTCTGAGGGTAAAGTCCGGGAAGAAGGTGACGGTACTGTACCCCATGTGACCGGAGGGGCACTGCGTGCTATTTGCAAAGTGACGTCCCTATCCCTATAATTGAAGATGCTGGCTATGATTGGGCGTGGGGAGCTCCCTAGTCTTGGAGCTGATCCAGTCATCCGATGGGTGCGCTCTACTGAGAAATATTTTGACAGGTTTCTGGGTTGGAGGTGTTTTTTTTCAGAACAAAGGCTGGGTTGGAGGTGTTTAAGTATTAAGTCCTCGACAAACAGGTCAATTGCCAGGCCTCTGCTCTCTCGTTATTCTGATGATGCAAACGTTATTTCACCTGGAGCGTCCCTCTGCATCTTCCATTCTAGTTTCCAACACCTGTATCACTTCTCTCAACTCTCCGACTTGCGTTTGGAGTGCTTTTGTCTCAGTCTGAAGAGCTGCAATCGAGTCTTTGTTCTCCTTAACCTGTGCGCCAACGTTTTGTTGATCAGCCCGCATTAAAGTAATCTGTCGTCACTGAGTCAATCCTGCCTTCCAAGGAAGTCTTTACGTTCTGCATTGCCGACATGATGTACTGCAAGGTGAGGGTTTAGGTGTAGGGGGTAGCGGGTCCTCTGCGCCCATAGTGTTGTGTGGCGCTTTAGGTTCCAATTGAATTTTCCAGATTCATGCCCTTATATAGGTACAATTCACATTGCCCTTATATAGGCATAGAAATCAAGCCCTTATTTAGGCATAGCCCGTGCTACCCAAACACCGGCATGGCTACTTCGATCCATTCACCAAATGTCACAACGATTTCTTGGAAAACCAGCTTAAGCCGTCAGGGACTTCCCCTTGCTTGAATATTGATTTCTCCCAAAACTCAGTTAGTTTTACAATGAACATCTATTCCTTAGGGGTTCGTTCATATGCCTGACTTTACGTCAAACTTGGCATTCCTAAACACCTTCAAGGTATAAATATACCTTCACTTGCTATGGCAAAGCACGGTGGTTCCGAGCAGTTCAACGACCTACTTGCCCGACACAGCTCGCTACAGCAAGTGCCGAAGGAAGCCGACTCTCCAGTTGATGCACTGATCAGGAAGCTGCCCTCCTCTGCTGAGAAATCCAACTCCAGTGTTTCTGACTCCCCTTGTGGGGTGTTGGGAAATCGAGTCCCAACAAAGAGATACCAACCTCCTTCATTCTAAGGTATGGGGCTGATGAGAACCTAGAAAAACCTTTGGTAGATTCTTGGCAAAGAACTAAAAACCTATGCTAAACAATACTTCTTCCCTCGTACTAGACCTAGGTTAGGTACATTGGGCTAGGCGTATTTTAGAAGCACCAGTTGAGTATTTTAGTCTGTTATTTATGTATGTATTTTCATGGCTTAGAAACCATACAATGCTATTACAGTATTATTTTATAATACTATTCTCGCTGTACGCATTATACTTTGCATTCTGTCTAATGTTTGTAGCAGTTCACCTCTCTTGCAAGAGACAGAAGACTGTTCAATAAACCTTTTATTGAACACGCCCGCCTCACTATTTCTCTGCAACTCTGTAGAAGCGAAGCATGCACGATTGACTTAGTGAAATACTTATCTATTGTTTCTATGACTCTGAAGATATTTTCCAGTCCTAGGGAAACAAAGTTGTCATGTTTATACGGTTGTCAGAAACAAATCCCTTCTTGTGAATTCGAGAAAGTTTCTAGTGACCTTTGAGCTAGCTGGCACTCACAATTAAGTTTAGTATATTCGATAGAGACCTACTGGCCTAAGTCATACGTCAAATCTATAGGATATATTATTCCAATGCGCAGAGCCTATTGGGAATATAGGAACTACACTACATGACGCCCAACGTTTGGTAAGGCACTAATTTAATGCTAGATACTAAAGTAACTCAGTCGTGCTTTTCACAGTGACCACTTTTTCCGTAAATACTCCAATAGATGTCTGGAGTGGGTAAAGGGATAATATCCGCCATAGCCGAGTAGGACGAAAATCCTATGTATTAGTTTTTGGTGTGTTCAACGTTGAAGGATACAGTGTTATAAAATATTGTGCACCTTATCTCTGTTTCCTTGAAACTTGCTCTGCAACTTTCATTAAACAATGTTGAATAACGGCATCTGAAAGAGACACGTTAGTATTAGATTCCTTACCTTAGAATATCCCCAGGCGTCAGAATGGATCCGGAAATTTTTGCGTAGCAGTACCCTTGCGCGTCGGTAGGCGTCTGCGGCACCGCGTCCGTCGTCGGCGTCGTGATGACGTCGTCGGAGTACTTAGACGCCGCCTCCGCGTGCTGACATCAGTTCTTCTTTTTTCCGCGCCAGCAAGCGCAGATCTGGAAAAAGCAGTAACCCTAGTCAATTTTTGACTAACTTTTTGATCACTTTTTGATTGTTGTCGAAGTCTCTCGACTCCGAAACGGTGCCGTAGGGATGCCCGGCTTCAAGCACTGTGACGATTGCGACTGCCTGATGTCGGTCACGGATCCTCACCGCGTGTGTTTGTCTTGTCTCGGCGTCGACCACGACGACAAGGCCTGCTCAGACTGCCGGGCCCTCTCTTCGAAAGCCAGGCGGGAGCGGTCCCGCAGGTGACTCGAACTCCGGCAGTCGGTCCCGCGCCGCGAGAGGTCCCGGTCCCACGGGAGGTCGAGGGACAGGTCGCGGGCTCGGAGCCACCACAGCTCCGAGAGTAGGCCGCACTCCTCCGGGTCGAAGTCGTCGTCAGGTAAGAGGCACAAGAAGTCCAAGCGGCGTCATCGCTCTTCGGACTCCCCCCGACGCTCGCGCGATGCGGCCAGGGGTTCGGGTGACACCACCTACGCGGCTCCGTCGGAGTCCCGGGCGCCGCGTTCAGCTCCACACCCTCCGGTCCCTGGGCTAAACGCGACGCAGGACGAGATCGAGCGCTTCCTCATGGCCATGAGGAAACTCTCTCCTCCGGCGGGCTCCGCGGCGCCTTCGGGCCCAGCGGACCCGTCTGGGGCCCCTAGCTGGTCGGCGGCTCCGGCCCTGACGCCGTCGGGTGCTTCGGCCCCGACCACCGCAGGGGCTCAGTTGTTCCGGCGCCGCCGGCGCCTTCGGGCCCGGCACCACAGGACGCCGCTGGACCTCCTTCGGGATCTGGTTCATCGCCGGTGGATCTTACGACCTCCCCGGCGTCGGACCCTCAGGTGTCGCCTCCGGCACCGTCCTCGGGCGACGCTGTCTCCGGTTCCACCTTTGTTCCTGTTCAGCCGTCTGGCCAGCCCCGATGGGCGCCGCTCCAGACGTCGTTTGGTGAATTTCACTTTTATGAACAGGCCCCATTGGTTGAGAACCCTGAGTTTCAGGAGATGGGTGATGAAGAGGACTGGGAGGGGTCTGAGGACCCTCTGATCAGGGAGTGTCAGTCTCATGCGGACTGGGCAGGAGACCTTGGGGAAGCCAGTGGCCTGGACACTTCTCCAGACACTGGTCTTGTCTCCCCTCCTACCGTGGCTTCGGAGGAGGGGGCAACCTACAGTGTGGTGCTGATGAGGGCTGCCAGGGCCTTGAGCTCCCCGTCGCGGCCGTGAGGACTAATCTCCTCACTGAGGTCCTTAAACCGCAGTCAAGCTCGGCCGAGCCTCTGCTGCCCTTTAATGAGGCCTTGACCGACGTTCTTCTGGGCACTTGGTCCAAGCCCGCTACGGGTTCGCCCGTAGATAGGAACGTGGCCAGACGCCACCGCCCAGCCCCGGGCGACCCATGTTTCCTGTCCACCCACCCCACCCCCGAGAGCCTGGTCATCCAGGCCTCTAATTCCCAGACCGCATTCCCGTCCGCCCCGCCGGACAGGGAATCCAAGAGGTATGAGCAGTATGGAAAGAAAATATTCTCATCCCTTAGTCTGGGTCTGCGGTCTTCCAACACCGCATGCCTCTTGGGCCGCTACACCCACTCTTTGTGGGATACGGTTGCGGATGTGCTGCCAGAGTGCCCGTTGGAGGTACGGGCCAAACTCGGCCAAGCCCTTGTGGAGGGCCGGGACGCAGCCAAGTATTCCATTAGGTGTGGGCTGGATACCACCGACTCGCTAGGCAGAGCGATGGCAACGACGGTGGGGGTCAGACGCCACGCCTGGCTGAGGTCCGCCAACTTTTCGGCAGATGTCCAGAACACACTCATGGACATGCCGTTCGATGGCCGTCGCCTCTTTGGCAACAAAGCAGACCATGCGCTCGAGCGCTTTAAGGACTCCAGGGCTATGGCCAAGTCCTTGGGCCTCTCGGCCCCGCGCCAGCAATCGGCTGCTTATCACTCCTTTCGTGGCCACGGAAGGGGTGCACCCACACGTGCCGCAAGCCACGCTCCGCAGGGCAATACCCAACGCGGTGGCGGCCGCGGTAACCGCCGTCCGGGCCGTAGGGGTCAAAGGCGAGGTCAGTCCACATCTTCCCCCGCAGCATCCGCCTCAAAACCCTCCTAGTCCGTGCATTCAGGCCCATGTGACGCCAGTGGGGGGCAGAGTTAGCCATCACCACCTCCACTGGCGCACTGTCACTTTGGACAGGTGGGTGCTGCAGATCGCCGGAAGGGGCTACTCCCTCCCCTTCGAGGCGACTCCTCCAGCCATGCCACCGCAGAACCACCGTGTATCGGGGGATCACTTGCGACTTCTGCAGGAGGAAGTTACGGCCCTCTTGGCCAAGGGGGCCATCGCGCGCGTTCCTGAGCGAGAAGTAGGGTGTGGTTGCTACTACTTTCTGGTACCCAAGAAGGGCAAGGGGGGCCTACGCCCTATCTTGGATCTACGGAACGTCAACGGCTTCCTCCGGAAGGAGAAGTTCAAAATGCTGACACTGGCTCAGGTCTTGGCTGCCCTGGACCCAGGAGACTGGATGGTAGCGTTGGACTTGCAGGACGCTTATTTCCACATCCCCGTCCTGCCGGCCCACCGCCGCTACCTGCGGTTCATGGTTGGCCACGAGCACTTTCAGGTCACCGTGCTCCCCTTCGGCCTTACCAGCGCCCCACGGGTGTTCACAAAGGTGATGGCGGTGGTCGCAGCTCATTTGCGCAGGTTGGGGGTTTCAGTCTTCCCCTACCTCGACGACTGGCTGTTGAAGGCGGGCTCGCCCCAGACAGTCGTCAGCCACCTCCAGACTACGGCAGATCTCCTGCACCTGCTGGGGTTCTCCATCAATGTGCCAAAGTCACACCTGTGCCCCTCTCAGAAGCTCCTCTTCATCGGAGCAGTTCTAGACTCGGCGCAGTTTCGGGTTTACCCACCCGAACAGCGGGTCCGGGATATTCAGGCTCTGATTCCCATCTTTCAGCCGTTATCCCGGGTCTCGGTCAGGTTGATGCTGCGGCTTCTGAGGCTGATGGCCTCCTGCATCCTACTGGTGCGTCACGCCAGGTGGCGGATGCGGGCTCTGCGGTGGGACCTGAAGTTTCAGTGGGCCCAGCATCAGGGCAATCTGTCCGACCACTTCCTGATCTCGGAGGGCACCGCGAGACAGCTGCAGTGGTGGCTCATGGACCGCGATTGGGTCAGCGGCAGATCCCTCTCCCTTCCCCAACCGGAACACGTAGTTGTGACGGACGCGTCCCTCCAGGGCTGGGGAGGCCACCTGTTGGAGTTACGGGCGATTCGTCTAGCACTGAAGGCATTCCTCCTGTTACATCTTGCTTATGCTTTGCATTTCCCTTGCTTAGATTTCCCCATTGCTTAGCCACTGCATCTAGTAGAATGTTTGATGACACCTTAGAATGTTTGGTACCTGACTGCTCGGAGTAGAGGCAGTTGATGGCAGGCAGGCTGAGCGAGAGAAGAACTGCTCCTGGTGGGGTTTTTATTATTACATCTTTGGATCATTTTGTTGTTAACTTAACTTGGATTAATCTACAATAAATCAACCTATTTTTACCTACTGGATTCAAGAACATTATTTGTTACAATTGGCGACGAGGTACAGAACAGAACCTATGCGTGGAAAGAAGACGGATTTAATGAATTACTACTGCAACTAAAGGAACTACTTTAAGCTGGAAAAGAAAAGGTAAATTAACAGAAACGCCCTGGTTAACCCCACCAGTGTCCCCAGTCATCTGGACAGCCTACTATCCCAGGGTGTTTAAGTTCTTGCTGCATAATTTAGACTATATTGGTTTGGCTTGACTCAATTGGATTAAGGAGACCTGCTTACTAATGTGTCATTGAACCGGTTTCAAACACATGACTTGGATGACAAGTTTGTCACTTTGCTGTTCGTTATTTCAGCCTGATATGGGAGCTGACTTTTTGTTTTGTGGAATAAACGCACACCTTTGGAGAGAGACTGATTTCCTGCACTAATCTAGAGAAATTATTTACGACAAGTCTTTATGTTTGGCCTGCGTGGGACATTAGCACTGACATTTGTTGAGTTTTACCGAAGCTACTGTGAATTGAAGGTTATTGCTGCCACCTACTGGATACTGGAATAAAGAAAGCTTTATTTTGCTGAGAATGTATCCTGACTACAAGTCCAGTTATTTATGCGAGGAGGAATTTCATGTTTTTAATGAACTTCGCACCCCTGAGGAGTTTTGGGGAAGCGCGTGTGTGCAGAGTAACTGTCTTTGCCTAAAATTGTACACTCACCGTCTTAGGTGGAGATGACGGTTGGTCGTCGGATGGCCAGCAGCGATCTTCTCTCAGTCCCTGCTACCATACAATTGATGACGTATTTGAAAGACATCAGGGAGTTAGTGATTCTTTCGCCTCACGCTCCGCCTCACGTTCTGAGCCTGCCGTGATGTCAAACTTGCCGATGCTGCCACTGTCTGGTTGTTTCTTTTCGGCACGCCTTCACCGTGAACCATCCGGTGGATACGTGACAACGTAACGCCATGTTAGAAAGTTAATTTTCACTGCTGTGAAGATGCCTGTTGTTCACGCTTCTGGAGGTCAATAAAGTTAATAGGAAAGCGGCAGAGATGCCTTCTGTTCACACTTCGGAATGTCAATTGAGTTAGATTTGAATAAAAAACTTATTGATGACTGAACAGATGACATTGACATCTTCATTAAAATCGTCTGAGAGCACAAGCTTTCTACCGTTGTGTGTGACATTCCTGGACTAATTGATCGGAGTAAAAAGCATTCGACATCTCATTCAGACTACGGTGACTACTTTTGTTGTTTTAATTTCTTATTTTGGAAACTGTTCAATATGCTTTAATATTAATATTTACCATCTTGCCTATTCTATTGTTGATAACATAATTCACACTGTTTGTGATGTGTATGTTATTTTAATGTATCTTTACTTCTTATTTATGAATGGTATTGTGGTTGACTTTTATTGGATTGAGCCACGTATGTGCTCAACTTTTGTTGGGTTGCTCAATTTGTTTATTTCTCGTGATTATTTGCAGATATGTTTGATATTGATATGCTGTTTTGAACCACAAGTGTGCTCAATTGTTTTGAGGTGTTCAATTCCATCTTGATTTTTTTTTTCTTTTTGAAGATTAATTGTTCAGCTGTTTGGACTTATTGGATATGTACTTTCTGGGGAGCCACTTCGGTGCTCATTTTTGAGGCGCTCCAATTTTCTAGTTTTAGGTTGTGAAGAGCCGTAAGTTGCTCAGTTTTCTGGATATGGACTCTGAGGGGTTCAATTGTTTAATGCTGTGAAGAGCCGTAAGTTGCTCAATTTTCTCGATATGGACTCTGAGGGGTTCAATTGTTTAATGCTGTGAAGAGCCGTAAGTTGCTCAATTTTCTCGATATGGACTCTGAGGGGTTCAATTGTTTAATGCTGTGGAGAGCCGTACGTTGCTCAATTTCCTCGATATGGACCCTGAGGGGTTCAATTGTTCTTTGTTGTGAAGAGCTGCAAGTTACTCTATTTGGCTGATATGAACCACGCAAGTGCTCTATTTTTTTTAGAGGAGTTCATATTGTATTTACTTTAGATATGGAAGTTGTCGGAAATTTTAGGAACATCTGTTTAATTTTTTCCCTAGGAAGGGGGATGGGGCCATTACATTTGAGAATGTAATTGTTGACTCATATTTGAGAATGCAATATATTTGAAAATGCAATCCTTATTATATTTCAACTGTTATATATTTAAGAATGCAATGTATTGCGTTCCTTTCATTTGATTTGTATATATTTTCTCTTATCCTTGTTTGTTGTTTTCTAAGGAAGGGGGATGTGTTACATCTTGCTTATGCTTTGCATTTCCCTTGCTTAGATTTCCCCATTGCTTAGCCACTGCATCTGGTAGAATGTTTGATGACACCTTAGAATGTTTGGTACCTGACTGCTCGGAGTAGAGGCAGTTGATGGCAGGCAGGCTGAGCGAGAGAAGAACTGCTCCTGGTGGGGTTTTTATTATTACATCTTTGGATCATTTTGTTGTTAACTTAACTTGGATTAATCTACAATAAATCAACCTATTTTTACCTACTGGATTCAAGAACATTATTTGTTACACCTCCCCTCTGTCCGGGGGAGTGTAGTGCAGGTGTTCACGGACAACACCACCGCCATGTGGTACTGCAACAAACAGGGCGGGGTGGGGTCGTGGACCCTTTGCCAGGAGGCTCTGCGCCTCTGGCAATGGCTGGAACGCCAGGGCGTGACCCTGGTGGCTCAACACCTGGCAGGTTCTCTGAACGCCAGGGCGGACGAGCTCAGCCGTCGGTGCATGATGGATCACGAATGGCGTCTTAACTCGGACGTGGCGCAAGGCCTCTTTCAGCAATGGGGAGAGCCTTGGTTAGATCTATTCGCCACCGAAGAGAACGCGCAATGTCATCAGTTCTGCGCGTTGGAATTTCCAAGGCGGCACTCGCTCGGAGACGCTTTTCGTCGCGAGTGGAGTTGCGGTCTGTTGTACGCCTTTCCGCCTATACCACTTCTGCCCAGAGTGCTGAAGAAGATCAAGCGCGACCGGGCCCAAATCATCCTTGTGGCTCCGGACTGGGCACGAAGGTACTGGTATCCCGAGCTACTCAGTATGTCAGTCGATCCCCCGGTTCGTCTGCCTCTTCAGGAGGACCTTCTGTTGCAGCAGCAGGGGACGGTCCTCCACCCGAACCTGTCCAGTCTCCACCTCCATGCTTGGAGATTGAGCGGCGACATTTGAGGCCATTTGACTTGCCTCCTGAAGTCTGTAACGTCATTCTGGCAGCCAGGCGTCCCTCCACAAAGTCGGTATACGCCTGAAGGTGTAACAGATTTGGGGCATGGTGCACAGCAAAGGCTGTGGATCCTCTTGCTGCCCCTCTTTCTGAGGTTCTTCTCTTCCTTCTTTCTCTTGCCCAGCAGGGCTCTGCTCTGGGTACTATCAAGGGCTACCTTTCTGCCCTTTAAGCCTTTCTCAGGCTGCCTGATCAGCCTTCTTTGTTCAAGTCCCCTATTGTGAATAGATTTCTTAGGGGCATCACACACACGTTTCCTCCTGTTCCGTTTGTGATGCCTCAGTGGGACTTGAACCTGGTTCTTACTTTGCTGATGTGCGCTCCCTTTGAGCCACTTCCCAACTGTCCTCTTCGCCTTCTAACTTTGAAGACTGCTTTCCTGGTTGCCATCACCTCTGCCAGGAGAGTGAGTGAGCTCCAGTCCCTTTCTTGTACTCCACCTTTCCTTTCTGTCCATCCGGACAAAGTGGTGCTACGTACCAAACCTTCTTTCCTGCCCAAGGTTGTCACGGCCTTCCACATCGGGTAGTCTATCACCTTGCCAACCTTCTTTCCGCCACCGCATCCCTCTAAAGAGGAAGAGCGGCTCCACCGTCTGGACCCAAAACGTGCGCTCTCGTTTTATTTGGATCGCACTCGCCAGTTCCGGGTGGATGACCAACTCTTTGTTGGTTACGTGGGCGCTAAGAAGGGGAAAGCGGTGCACAAGAGGACCATCTCCCGGTGGATCATCTTGTGCATTCAGGCATGCTACTCCTTGGCTAGGAGGGAGCCCCCTGCTGGATGGCGGGCTCATTCTACCCGAGCCACGGCAACTACCACTGCCCTGGGCAGGGGTGTGCCCTTACAGGACATCTGTCAGGCAGCTACGTGGGCATCGCTGCCCACGTTTGCAAGACACTACTGCCTGGACAGCCAAGTCCGGAGGGATGGCTTCTTTGGCCGTTCCGTCCTCCAGGACTTTCTGGTGTGATTATTGGTTCGCAGACCCACCACCGGGGTTGGTATTGCTGGGGTATCTATTCTAAGGTAAGGAATCTAATACTAACGTGTCTCTTTCAGATGCACAAGTTACTACTTGTGTAACGATATATCTGTAAGAGACATTACTTAGTATTAGATTCCTTACCGACTCACCCATCCTCCCCGGTCTGCGAACTAATATCTAGGGTTAGGGTTATCCCCTTTCAGGGCCCTAGTTTCAATGGCACCAGTGTTGGTTTTTAACATGGCTCTGCGTTTCTGGCGCAGAAAAAGCTGTGTCTAAGAACTGACGTCAGCACGCGGAGGCGGCGTCTAAGTACTCTGACGACGTCATCACGACGCCGACGACGGACGCGGAGCCGCAGACGACGCCTACCGACGCGCAAGGGTACTGCTACGCAAAAATTTCCGGATCCAGTCTGACGCCTGGGGATATTCTAAGGTAAGGAATCTAATACCAACTAATGTCTCTTACAGATATATCGTTACACAAGTAGTAACTTGTGCAACAACACCGAAAACGGTGGAGCTGCGGCTGATCCAGCAGCTTTTGACACAACAGGTTTCCAAGAAACCGACAAGGATGCTATATGCATTCCTGTGAATTTAAGGAAAATCATCACTATAAAACTTATAAAGAATGGCCTAACATCGAGAGGTGGTAGGGTAGTTTTTGTGATAGAGGCACACGAATATCACCAGACAGAGGTATTCTATTCATGGATAGTCTTCCCTGAAGCAAATCCAGTAACACATGTGTTTCACTTCTATAAAGAAGATGGACTACAACGGAATACATTGCCTTCGAGGATTGTAGTGTAGTTCCTATATTCCCAATAGGCTCTGCGCATTGGAATAATATATTCAGCAGTATAGACGTAGGACTGAGGTCGACTAGGTCTCTACTGACTATATTAGACTTAAGGTTTGCCAGCTAGCTCAGAGGTCAATAGAAACTTTCTCGAATAAACGAGGAGTTTAACCTCCCTGGATAGACAAGAAGGGATTAGCTTCTGACAACCATAAAACATGACAACTTTGCTCTCCCTGAATAAGAGTGTATCTCTAGAGTCGTGTGAAAACAAGACAGCTATTTCACTCAGTCAAAGGTGCGTACTTAGTTTTACCAGATTGCAGAGAAAAGAGAGACGGGCGTTTTCAATAAAAGGTATTATTTATTGAGCAGTCTTCTTCCTCATGCAAGAGAAATGAATTGCCACAATTGCAATACTCATAGTAAAGTGCGTACAGTAAAAGGAGTATTATGAAATAATACTGTAAAAGCATTGATATGGTTTCTTAGCCATATGATACTTTAAAATAGATAAAATATATACATACATATATACATTGACTAATCGTACTCAACTGGTGCTTCTAAATACGCCTACCCCGGTGTACCTGACCTAAGCCTAATACGTGGGAAGAAGTAAGTAAGTAGCAGTTTAAGTTAAGTTTGTTTAGCCAAGAGTCTGACTCAAGAATTCTCTTTAAGGGTTTAGTCAGTTCCGTACCTGGGTAAATAGAAAGCAGGAGGTCTGGTATCTCTCTCTCAGGACTCGATATCCCAGTCACCCGCAAGGGTAGGCTGGAAACGCCGGGGCTGGATTTTCTCGGCAGGAGTAAAGACAGCGTCTTTCTCAGCGCGTCAAAAGGGAGGGGCAGCATCCGTGGGCTCTCGCATCAGCTGGGCTCTCGGGCAAGTAGATAGCTGCTCCAGAATCACCACCGTGTCTTTGCTTAAGGCAACGTTGGTATATTTATACCTGAAAGGTGCCGGGTTTGACGTAAGGTTTGGACATTAGACGTCAATAAAGAAGTCACTAAGAACTGGCCGTTCTTACAGTGCTTTTGTAACGACCTGGCGTTCCCGGGATCGGGGACAGACACTCACAGAACACACAACAACCAGTTATATGGAGGATTATTTAATGGTCAAACCAAAGAAAGAGACAAATGTTATAACGTAGCTGGAACCTCCAGTCTTGATACTATGCCCCCTCACAGCACCGGAGTCACTGACCGTACTCCGCATGTACACCGGTCCCAGTGTACTCCAACGGAGGGCACTGTGCTAAATAGCGGCCGACAATGCCGCTCGACAACTGTGAGGGTCGGTAGAGTCTGTACAAGTTCAGGGGGTTTGTGGGGCGTGGGAGTCACCCAGGCGGGTTCTCTACCAATTGTAATGCAGGGAGGACAGGGAGCAGCCGCTCTACCTGTGACCTCTAGAAGTTGCCCCAATGCTCGTAGACGTTTAACACCTCCTTGGTGTGTGTCTATGAGCCGTAAACTAGATACCAATGAAGCTGGAGCAGCAGAGCGAGTCCGAGAGCAGCCGCTCAATCGCACTTCACGTCTATGCTGCCCTGTCGCTGGAACGCGGAAAACACCTCACGGTGTGCGTCTCAGCGTAAGGCAAGAACTCGCAAGTCTGTCGAGACAGAGCGTCCGCTCCCACCAGTCTCTGTCAGGTTGCAGATCGACGCTGCGCTGACTCGTCCGAGTCGTAAGCGCAGCTCGGCAGGGGTATTGGCGGTTAGGAGGTATTCGAAGATACGGGGCAGAGAGCGCGAGCTCCTGGCTTACCTCCGTTCTCCGTAGATGTCCTCAACTGCCACAAGGTTTCCTGGAATCACAGGTGCATAGGACTCCGCTGCTCGATCCGTCGGTGATGCTCTGAATATCCGACGCAGCGTCCTTTCCGTTCCTTCCTTATGTAGGCGGTCCTACAGCGTTAGGTAACCATGTCGATTCGTTACCTAACCCGTTGCCGCGCTAGGCGTTGTGGGATCGGTAGTTCTCACCACTTGCGGTGCGTGGTCTACGGCGGTGTTCGTGAGGGGAAGGGAATTCCTGACCGCTTTACAGGAGTTCTAGGACAAAATCAAAACAACGGCAAGGGGGAGTTCCCAGGTTGCTGGAAGCTTGGTTTTGTTTAGAGAACTCGGTGTGCTTTCTAGGGGGCCGGAAGGAGTAGCCTTGCTTAATGTGACAGCATGTGCTACGGCTGAATTATGGATAGGGTTATTATGCCGTTGTATGGATATTATTGATTATAACCGGACAAGGGCATAAAATAGAAATATCGATTCTGGTTCCTAGATAAACACACTACACCCACTCCACAAATTAATGTCCATCTTTACCAAAAACTACGCAATAGTAAACATAAAGGTGCTCGTGTATACCAATCCACCCCAAAATACATTTTTTGCATTTGAAATGGTGTATGCGAAATACATCAAAAAGGATTATAGGTACTGTATGCTTATCAAGCAGTGTAATCATTCATTAAAAAGGATGCATATATACATTAGCCGAATGATTATGTGAAAATTACACATGAAATGGCTCTTAACCCTTTAAGTGCTGCCGTCGGCCAACGGTCGTCACGGGCACTACCTCCCCAGTGCTGCGTGCGACCGCTGGACGTCCAGTTCAGCACTGGATAATGGACAGCGCAGCACTGGGGAGGTTTATTTACAAGCTCCTAAGGTGTTAATACAGAAAAGAAGTTTGAGACCATTCAATCACATATAAATACAGGTATTTGTAAATATGCTAGAGGCTGAGGTAATATAGTGTCTCTAGAGTTCCTAAAAATAGAAGCTCTGTTCTCTAAGAATAGTTCTACTTTAAGCAGAGTACACGTGCCAAGAAAAAAAGGTAAATATTTTGGAATCTGGAAAAAAAAAATTGCTCTTCAGGGGAAGAAGAAAAAATAGTACCAAATATTTTCAGTAGCTTTTGTTTATCAAAGCCGAAGGCCGAATTCAGAGTTCAGGGAACGCTGTGTGCTCGTTTGCTTTAAAGTTATTCTTTCGGTTCAGGGAAGAACATAATTTCAGACAGACTTTCAAAAAAGCAGTTTACCGCTTCAGGTGAAAGTTCGACCAAGTTGGAAAATGCCGCTAGCATGCAGTCTTGAGCATGATTGCTTTCATCGATGACAGGATCACCACTGCTCACAGAAGGTCGTACCTGGGTGATGCTGCTCTTATCTCGTACTTCACTACCACCTAATCGTAGTGTAGACGTCTCAACGAATGCCGTCATCAGGATGGGTAACCGCTGGGGACAACACGATGCATGAGCCGTTACAGGACTTAGCAAAGTATCTGTATCCAATGGTACTGCTGATTGTAGTGTAAGACAGATGTCCAACACGCATTCTTCACCGCACAGCATACATCGTAGCACAGGTAAGATACAATTCTGCCAGATGGGTCTGAATGAAAGAAACCAGGTCATATTCAGATCTCTTAGCTGGGCTAATCCAAGGACTTTAGTTATGCGGTCCCGATAGCGTATTGCTAGGATCGTTTCTTCCATTGTTGCTGGAGTCTTGTCTGTGACATGGCTTGCCATAACGAAGCAGGAGAACCAAAAATAAAATGCCTGCTACGAGTCCCAACAGGAGTGGTAGGCCGCCAAAGACCGAATGGACAAAATTAGGAAAGATGCCCAGAACTGCTTTGAAGGGTGTGAACAGTCCCGAAAAAATTGTCTTAAATACATGTGGGACACCACTGGTATCAGACATGATTAGGATTTGGCTTAGCATTTCCGCGAAATGCAGGGGGCAATTTGTCGATAAAAGTATGTATCTATGCCGTTGTCCTTGCAACTTGAAGATCATACGTTTCTTTTGATGACGTCAAGGGCACAGTCGTCTGTAGGAGAACAGACTTTATTCTGCTTAAAGTATCAATTCGAATAGAAGAGATATTCACAAAGGGCCACAATTTTTTCTCCCTGTCTGGAGCGCTGTTTGGATACAATACTTGCATACAACAAGTGACCATGGAAGAAACGCTTACTAGATAAGTTTTTCCTGGCACCAAGCCACAACATCTGTGGTCCACTATTAGAATGTAGCTCCCGTTATAAAGCCGTCTAAAGAATGGCTCTATCCGAGTTGCAGGTGTGCCATGCTGGTGGCATGAAAGGTTATTTGAAGTCCCCTCACAGGCCCCATGTAGGTTTATACCCTGACACAGAAGTATACCACTTAGTGACCGTTTACAATTATTACCACTAAGAAATACATTCTGTCCTTTTTCACTATAACTTGTGTGTGTAAGGTAAATTTCATGATGACTTAATGTATCCTTTACCCAACCTTTCATACTGGCCTGCTCGTATATACTCTTGGCAGTATTTAAATTGGAAAGTTGTTATCGGAATAGTTATGATTCCGTGTATTATCCATTCAATGACAGGTCGTTCTGACATTGTCAATGGTAATCTCTCAAGTTTTTCAATGCTCAGAATTGTATATTCCGCTCCTTTTTGTGCCAAGCTGATTTGTGTATCAGTAAGGTTAAAGATGGAGAATAATGACGTTGTGTTGATTAAACGCCAGGGCACGTAGCCTGAACGCAGATTTTGTAACGTCCAGCCAAGCTGTACAATAGAACGTAGTTGGGACGGACCGTGTTGTAACATCAGTAAGTCCTGCTCTATTATGTCAATAGCAGATGATACAATACTGCCCAGTGAATATATTCTGGAAGACAGAGTCATTAACCCATTGTCCACAACAGAAAGTGATTTTTCCAAATTAATACGGTCAATTTCCCGTATTTTTTCTGCTGTTTCAATTTGAGTTTCTTTCCAAGCTTCGTTGTAAGCTGCGTATATACTGGCCGCTATGAAACGTTTTTGACGCTGTTTGCGTGGTCCCATTATGAAATCACGCAAGTCAGCACCGTCTTTAAGTAAAGTCAAGTGTTGCTTAATTTCTGCCAGTGTGGATTTGTGTAGCCATTCGAGGCAGAGTTTCCCTACACTGTATGTTGTAACTATCCCTGGATGTTGTCGCTGGGAGTATCTAGGGTCTGGCCTGATCAATTTGAACCCCTGTATTTTGTTCAGGAATCTATCTTGACAGTTATTTGTGTCTGTGGGCCAGATCAACCATTTCTTCCAATCAGGATGTGTTCTGTTTTGGTTAAAATATGGGATACGTCTATCTCAACATCTGTAGTGCTATTACTATCAGGTGTTGGTTTTGGAATAGACGGTTTGTTTAAGTCCTTAATTTTGGCTAGGCCAAGACAGGTTGTCTGTTGAATTGTGTCATTCAAGAATATAATTTGTTCTGGGATCATGCAGGCTCTAAATAATGATTCTATACCTCGGACCTGCCATTCTTTACGACCCCAGATGGTTTTTGTTTCAATGTTATTTTTCCAAAAATCAAAACCAAATGTAGTCATTTTTTCATAAAATGTTTCTGAATAGATTAATTTAGTATTTGTCAGCATTGTTTTGATTCCTGTCTTGTTTAACAGTTTGAAATAAAACGTTTCTGCATCACTTGTGTTAAACCCTGAGAAGTATGGGAATTTCTCATAAAATGTTTTTGAACTGCCTTTTGGTGGAGTAGCACAATGTTCCCATTGATTATAATTAAAAACATTTCTAGGTTGAGCAGATTTATGCAAATAATGGTGTGCATAGTGATTGTAGCAGTACATCTGTTCATAATTTGATGAACCCTGTAAGTAATCATGTTCTGTGAATTTTGCTGACATAACTAAATCTGACATCATATCATTAATACTTTCAAAGTCCCAATCATCAGAGAATGTGCTCGGTTTTACAAAGTCACTTAATGAAACCTTGAATTGATGTGGATACTTCAAGAGTTCGACCAGGCCATACATTTCGTAATCTGTTTTGTCCTAAGCTATCCCACCGGGTTTTGGATTGGCTGTGAAATTTACTGATGATAGTTCTCTTTTCTCGATGTGAGATGACTTGTGTGGCTTTAGGACCAAGTTGATGTTCTGACTTGCTGTGTCCATTGAACTATATTTTCCCTCAATGAAATTTTCCCAAACAAAGTACCATGATGAGCCAAAGCAGGAGGAAAAGTACACCTAACACAATCCAAAATTCAATCCATGGAGAAATCAGATAGGTTTCTTTGAGTTAATGAAAGAGTTCTGTTGCTTTGTCTTTAAAAGTTCTTGTTGTTGGCTGTTTTTCAGGTTCGCTCGGATCCTCAGAAAAATTCATCGAAGTTGATGAAGTAGCCAGATGCAGTTCTGTCAATTGTTGGAATTGCTTCCGGATTTTCATTTGCTTTTGCATTTTTTGTTTCATTAGCATAGTCTGAGGCTACATCGTTGTAGACAGGTGTTTCTTGACGAACTGTTGCAATTTGGGTTTCAAGAGGCATAAGTTCCATGGCTTTGTTGCATAGTCCTTTTTGATTCACTGTAGATTTATCAAATGTGATTAGTCTCTCAGTTTGAACCTCTTGTATTGTAGCAAACTTTGGTGTTCTGCTATTTCTCGGAAGTCCACTTGGCCTACTACTTATTATTGGCCACATGATTGTGGTTTAACCAGGTCGATGGATACAACTCGGTTCTCCTTTTT
The DNA here is from genome assembly GCF_964261635.1 of Lissotriton helveticus. Classification (NCBI taxonomy): domain Eukaryota; kingdom Metazoa; phylum Chordata; class Amphibia; order Caudata; family Salamandridae; genus Lissotriton; species Lissotriton helveticus. The sequence goes on from NC_136063.1 coordinate 296,724,889, forward strand.
ACCAGCAAGTGGCGGTAGTACAACTGATCTTGTTCCGTTGACTGCTAAGACAGGTACTGCTTTTCTGTAAGAAGGCCCAAATTCCTTCTTCACCTCGATTTTCTCTCTGACCAGATCCCCAATCTTTGGAATCCAGACAGGCCTTGCTGGGACAGGTGGTTTCTCTTCAGTGGCTGTTGGCTGCTGTTTTAACTTTATGTTGCTCAGGTCTTTTCTTGTTTCATTTAAGTCCTGTAAAATAGCCAAACGATCTTTGATATCAAAGCATTTTTCTTCTACCACTGAAGTCTGACTATCAAGGTCCTGAATATGCATTCTAGTCCCGAACAATAGTTCGTACGGACTGAAACCTTTTAGAGAATTTCTTGGCAGATTGTTAAGACTACGTTGGACACTTGTTAAATGTTTGACCCACCCGACACCCGAACCTAATACCTTTGCCGTTATAGATTGCTTTATGTCTCGGTTTTTTCTTTCCACCATCCCGTTTCCCTCAGGAAGGATGTTACAAGAATACCGCAATGCAATGCCCATGCTGGTCATGGCCTCCTTATAAGCTCGAGAGCTAAAAGCAGAACCGTGGTCCGAATGTAGCATGCCAATTGCGTATGTGCCGATATAGACTCGCAAATCTTTTATAACAGTTCTGGCGTCAGCCGAGCGCTGGGGTCTACATTTTAAATGACTTTAGTCTTAAATAATATACATTGGGACGCGTTTTTCCTGTTTGATTATGCGTATAGATCGACTTATGCTTTATATTAGGTATTCTGGCACTACTTCGGCCGGTTTCGTCACTGCGATCTCTGTTGCAGTTTTCACAATTTTTTGCAAATTTGTGATTTTGCAGGCTCATCCCTGGCCACCAGTATTCTGATTGTAATTCTGTCAGAGATTCTTTGATCATCTGATGCCGTAGACCTAATCCCATATGTGCTTCTTGTATTAAGAAGATTCTCCTGTTCGTGTTTGGAATTACCCTATCCCCCACTCCAAGGATTCGAGCAAAAGGAACGGAGTTTGCATCGATTATGTATGTATAATTGAGTGGATAGTTCACGGGTAATGCTGCACAGTCGCCTTTTGAAGACGTTTGTACCGCCAGCATGGTTTCCCCGTCTATGTATTTTTCTGAACGCTTTTTTGTGGCTACGGAAGCCGGTTTAGTTGCTTCCGCTGTGGCTGTCTCAGCCAATGAATTCCCTGCAACGTGAACACCATCACGCTGATGACTCAGTGTATGTATCACGTGAGTCTTTTGTAGTTCTTTCTGTAAAAGAACTATTTGTTCCCAAAGCGTGTTATGCTTGATTGTGGCACCTGTGTCATCTTTGTAACCTTTTTCAACCCATTTCTGCAAGTCAATATTGTATGATTTGACGCAGTAATGCGAATCGCACACTATTAGTGTCGGGAATTCGCGATCAGCAATATCGAGCGCCATTTTTAAAGCCAATAATTCAGTTTTTTGACCTGAATTGTCTTTTACAGATTGAGACATGGTTACTAGTGGTCTCAATTTACCTCCGTGCCACCGGCATTTAACAACCTCGCACGTAGCATTGTAAGCTTGCTTTCCCCAGACTGAGGGTTGAGCATATCCGTCTGTATATATTACACAGACGTTAAGTTGTATGGGCAGAATTTCGATTGGCAGAGGATATTCTTTTTCATATGTTAGATTTTTCAGTTTTTTCATGTTCGGGCCAAAATAGTATTTCACTTTATCTGTAGCAAGAGAATTTTCCCATTTTATCCATTTTGGATCTAATGCCACAGTAGTTAAATTTCGTTGGCTTGTTAATGCCTCAAAGGCGGATTCTGCTGTTGAAACAGTAATCTGTGTGCCTTGGGCTTGAGCTCTTTCTTTTGCTACAGTTGTTTGAACCGCATGTACAATGTTTTCTGTAAGACTAAATGTTTTTTCAGCTTCTGTGTACAAATGTGATTTGTAAGCTAATGGTACCGTTTCTCCCTCATTAGAGGTCAGGTACGTGAATCCGCATCTTCCTGGGATGACTCTGATTACAAGGTTGCGTGTGTTATCGCGTGTTTGCAATTTTGTTTGAGCTAACATGTCTGTTTGCAATGATCTCAAAATTTCTGTGTGTTTTTGAGTCCAATTGATTGGTTTAAAATCAGGTTTTATTAGTTCATAGAGAGGTTTAACCCTCTCTGCATAATTAAGAATGTAAGTTCTTCCGAAATTCAGGAAACCTAGAATTGATTGTAAGTTTTTCAGCGTTTTAGGTGCTTAGAGTCAGCGCACTTCTCTAAGAAATTGTCCGCCAGGCTTTTGCCTTCACTTGATAATTCATATCCTAAAAACAGGACAGTTAGATGGGCAATTCGTGACTTTTTAAAGTTGAATTTGTAACCCTCTGCTGTGAACCCAAGTATTATGGTGTTCACTCTTTTCAAGTGAGTATCCAAGTCGTCATCTGTTAGATAGATGTCATCGACATAAGATAATGCCTCATCATCATACATTTGTAGTAACTCTGTTACCCTCGCTGAGAATAATCCTGGGCTATTCTTGAACCCCTGTGGGAGTCGACAGAATTTTTTCTGCGAGCCCATTATTGAGAAAGCGGTCAAATACCTGCTTTCAGGTGCAATGTTTTGACAAAAGAATCCATTAGAGATGTCTAATGTTGTTTTGTATTTTTTGCGCACGATGTTATTCATTAGTGCTGCACTATGTGAGTTTTGTACTGCAAAAGTTTTGCAACATGAGTTAAGGTGTCTGTAGTCCAAAACTAGACGATATGAATCGTCTGGCTTGGAGACAGGAAACAAAGGATTGTTCATTTGTGAGGTGCATGTTTCAATCACCCCCTGGTATTCAAGTTGATCTAAGATCTCCCTGACCTGTTTTTAAGCTTCTTGCTTAATTGGGTACTGCCTTTGTGCAGTTGGTTGACATTTTAACTGGATTTTGTGAGGAGGAGAGTCCTCATCCCATCCTACATGGTTTTTATATAATGCAGGAGCTTGGGCCACTGCCCACTTTCTTGCAAGTGTATATTTTCTATGAATTGGAATATGATTTGCGAAGGCAGGCATAATAATTTCTTCGCCATGAGGGCACTCCATGACAAACTCTGGTGGCCAGTCTTTCTCAGCTAAAAGGATGTCATAGCCTTTGGAAAGGTTATCCCAAAATAGACCCCTTATTTTCCTAGTCTTATCTCCCTCTATATGTAATGTTATTTCGTATATTTTATGAGGTTTGCTAACTCTGGTATCTGCAGTTTCCACCTGAATGTATTAATTCGTGTCCACTGTCTGCAGAAGATTCATCAGGATCTTGCGAGCTATGCTCACTTCTGCTGCGCTGTCTAGCATTGTCTGGGCTCACTCTCCGTTTTTCAGCTGTGTCCTCAGTATCCTCGGCATGTTTGATTATTTTAATGCTGGCTACCTTCTTTTTTGGAAATTGTAATTTTTTACTTTGATGAGCAGGTTCCTTGTCTTTGGACTTGACGTGCTCTTCCCTGTGTTCTGACCGTCCTCTTCTTTCCGATTTCTGCGAGGAATTCTGAAAAGATCGAGAGGGACGTGTATAATTATCTTTATCTATCAGGTTTCTTCAAATTATCCCTATTTCTAAGGTTGTATCTTTTCTCAGAGGGCTCCCTCTGGGGAGACTTGTGTCCTTGGTTCGGAGATCTTTCTCTCCGCCGAGGAGACCTTCCTCTGGACTGGAATCTTTTTTCTTTGGGAGTGGATTGTTTATTTCCATCCCAGCTCTTTTTTGGAGTGTTTAGATTATTTTTAATAAATATCTTTTCAGGATTTTCAGTTAGTTGGGGCTTTACTGGTTTCCCACCCAAACTATCTCTTCCTAGTTATTCATAGGATTTTTATATGATTCTGGCAAGTTCAAATGGCTGTTCTGCTATATCTGTTTTTTTCAATTTCTGGCGGATCGCCACAGATGCTGCTTCTCCTTTTATGTTGGCTAATAATAAAGCTGAGACCTGCTTGAAGTCTTTGTGTAATTTCATACCCATAGTTAAAGCAGGTTCTGGACCGTATTCATTTTGAATCTGTCTTAGCACATCTGGTATTCTCGCCATAGACGGAACACCATGTGTTTTTGTGTAAATGGAAGCAAAGACTGTGCCCCAAGTGTCACAGTCCTCCACATGTGGTGCGATCCCCATTTGAAGGCAGATAGTCAGAATTCTGGGTTTCTCAATAGGGGTAGTATCCGGAAATACTGCCTCTATTTGAGTGATTTTTTGTGCTAACCAGAATGGAATTTGTTCCCGTTTTGCGGGTACTTTACTCGGACATGACTGTATGTTCTGTGGTGTAATTTTGTTTGTGTTCCCCTGATGAGGGGTCAGCTGTGGAATGTTAATAGCTGGTTGGACTGTTGATGTCCGCATTACATATTGGACTAATTGTCTATGTATTTTAATTAGTATTTTTAGCTGTGCTAAAAGTTCTGGTATTGAAATTTTTTCAATGTCTGGATGTGGTGTGTAGCTGGCTAGAACCGGCCACGTTGCTTCTGGTCTACCTAGTGGACCGAGCCTGGTGATGTGATTATTATGTTTTAGGGCGCCTTTAAACCAGAGCAGGTGCTCTTGGTATTTTAATGGTATTTCCACCTCCTCGAAAGGAGTGTACTCTTCCGGAGGTTCCTCTATTTTGTAATAGTGGAATTCGTGTGTGACAGCGTTTGCTGCTGGAAAGTTTATCCATGAATAGAATACCTCTGTCTGCCGATATTCGTGTGCCTCAATTACGAATATGACTGTACCACCTCTCGATGTCAGTCCATTTTCTATAAGTTTGAGAGTTATAGTTTTTCTTATGTAGACCGGAATGAGTATAGCATTCGGGTTGTTCTGTAGGAGACTTGTCATCCTCTAGGAGTCGAGCTGCTATTCTAGCTGCCTCCCTTTCATCATCACTTTCTCCCATTTTACTGACAGAAAGGTTTTTGTTGCAGATCAAGTTTCAAGGAAACAAAGATTAAGTGTGCAATATTTTGGAACACTGTATCCTTCAACGTTGACTAAACCAAAAACTATACATAGAAATCTCTTCCTACTAAGTTCTGGCGGATTTTAACCTTTTACCCACTCCAGACATCTTTTGGAGTATTTACGGGAGAAAGGGTCTGTGTGAAAAAGCACGACTGAGTTACTCTAACGTCTTGCGTTAGATTTATCGCCTTACCAAACATTGGGCGCCATGTAGTGTAGTTCCTATATTCCCAATAGGCTCTGCGCTTTGGAATAATATATTCAGCAGTATAGACGTAGGACTGAGGTCGACTAGGTCTCTACTGACTATATTAGACTTAAGGTTTGCCAGCTAGCTCAGAGGTCAATAGACACGTTCTCGAATAAACGAGGAGGAGTTTAACCTCCCTGGATAGACAAGAAGGGATTAGCTTCTGACAACCATAAAACATGACAACTTTGCTCTCTCTGAATAAGAGTGTATCTCTAGAGTCGTGTGAAAACAAGACAGCTATTTCACTCAGTCAAAGGTGCGTACTTAGTTTCACCAGATTGCAGAGAAAAGAGAGACGGGCGTTTTCAATAAAAGGTATTATTTATTGAGCTGTCTTCTTCCTCATGCAAGAGAAATGAATTGCCACAATTGCAATACTCATAGTAAAGTAAAGTGCGTACAGTAAAAGGAGTATTATGAAATAATACTGAAAAAGCATTGATATGGTTTCTTAGGCATATGATACTTTAAAATAGATAAAATATATACATACATAGACTAATCGTACTCAACTGGTGCTGCTAAATACGCCTACCCCGGTGTACCTGACCTAAGCCTAATATGTGGGAAGAAGTTAGTAAGTAGCAGTTTAAGTTAAGTTTGTTTAGCCAAGAGTCTGACTCAAGAATTCTCTTTAAGGGTTTAGTCAGTTCCGTACCTTGGTAAATAGAAAGCAGGAGATCTGGTATCTCTCTCTCAGGACTCGATATCCCAGTCACCCGCAAGGGTAGGCTGGAAACGCCGGGGCTGGATTTTCTCGGCAGGAGAAAAGACAGCGTCTTTCTCAGCGCGTCAAAAGGGAGGGGCAGCGTCCATGGGCTCTCGCATCAGCTGGGCTCTCGGGCAAGTAGATAGCTGCTCCAGAATCACCACCGTGTCTTTGCTTAAGGCAACGTTGGTATATTTATACCTGAAAGGTGCTGGGTTTGACGTAAGGTTTGGACATAAGACGTCAATAAAGATGTCACTAAGAACTGGCCGTTCTTACAGTGCTTTACAGGAGTTCTAGGACGAAATCAAAACAACGGCAAGGGGGATTTCCCAGGTTGCTGGAGGCTTGGTTTTGTTTAGAGAACTCAGTGTGCTTTCTAGGGGGCCGGAGGAGTAGCCTTGCTTAATGTGACTGCATGTGCTACGGCTGAATTATGGATAGGGTTATTATGCCGTTATATGGATATTATTGATTATAACCGGACAAGGGCATAAAATAGAAATATCGATTCTGGTTCCTAGATAAACACATTACAGGATATTGAAATTCCACTAACTTACCAGGAGCATGCACTCTGATTTAATGGTGCCCTAAAACATTTAAATCACATTGCCAGGCTCGTTCCACTAGGTAGACCAGGAGCACCATGGCCGGATTTATCCGGCTACGCTCCTGACCCTGACATTGAAGCAATGTCGGAAGATGAATTACTTAGTAATATACAAAATTTAATAGAATTATACAGTGAAACCCCAACTGTCTGAAAGTCCTGAAAAGGTCTTTATTAAAAACACTCCTACTCCTAAAAAGAAGTGGGAAAACACTAAACAAACTTCTAAAGAAAAGCGTTCTCAATCCCGAGGGAGGTCTCCTCAAAAGGAGCCCTTTGAAAAGAGGTATAACCTCAGGAATAGGGATAATTTGAGAAAACCTGATAGATATCAAGATACTGATACAGCTTCCTCTCGTAACTTTCAGACTTAGTCACAGAAATCCGAAAGAAGAGGACGATCAGAACACAAGGAAGAACGCGTGAAGTCCAAAGACGAACAACACGTTCAGGAAAACAAAAAACTCAATTCACCAAAAAGAAGGTAGCAGCTTTAAAAGTCGACATGCCGAGGATCTTGAGGACACAACTCAAGAACGGGGAATTGCCTCAGACCATGTTGGACAGCGCAGCAGAAGTCACCACAGCTCGCAAGAACTTGAAGGATCATCTGGAGACAGTGGACTTGAATTAACTCATTCAAATTTAAACTTGAATACCAGGGTTAGTTGTCCACATAGGTTATATGAAATAACACTCCGGATGGAGGGGACATACCAAGGAAAGTGAGAGCACTCTTTTGGGAGCGACTCATATGGTTGACATTCTTCTAGCTGAACAAGACTGGCCATCACAATTTGTCAGGGAGTGCCCACATGGCAAAGACATCATTACGCCAGCCTTCTCCAACCATGTTCCAATGCATTTAAAATATACTTGTGCCAGGAAATGGGCAGTAGCCCAGGCTCCTGCATTATATAAAAATCATGTAGGATGGGATGAGGATTCTCCTCACAATAAAATCCAATTGAAAACTCAACCAACTGCGCAAAGGTAGTACCCAGTTAGGCAAGAAGCTAAAAAAAACAGTCTGGAAGATATTATATCAACTTGAATTCCAAGGGGCAATTGAAACATGCACCTCGTCCATGAACAATCCTTTGTTTCCTGTCTCCAAACCAGACAATACATATTGTCTAGTTTTGGATTACAGACATTTAAACTCTTGTTGCAAAACAAGTGCAGTACAAAATGCACATAGTGCAGCATTAATGAATAACATTGTACGTAAAAAATACAAAACCACATTCGATGTTTCTAATGTTTTTGTCTGTCAAAACATTGCACCAGAAAGGAGGTATTTGACCGTTTTCTCAATTATGGGCACACAGCCTCATTTCTGTCGTCTCCCACAGGGATTCAAGAATAGTCCTGGGTTATTCTCAGCGAGGGTAACAGTTACTTCAGACTTATGATGATGAAGCATTATCATACGTAGATGACATCTATCTGACGGATGATGACTTGGATAGGCACTTGAACAGGGTGAATACCACTATGCTTGGATTCACCTCTGAGGGTTACAAATTCAATTTAAAAAAATCAAGAATTGCCCATCTCAGCCTCATGTTTTTAGGATATGAATTATCAAGTGAAGGCAAAAGCCTGGCAGCAAACTTTCTAGAGAAATGTGCGCTGCTCCAACCTCCAAAAACGCTGAAAAACGTAGTCAATTCTAGGTTTCCTGAATTTCGGAAGAACATACATTCTAAACTACGCAGAAAGGGTTAAACCTCTTTATTAATGAATCAAACCTGATTTCAAAACAGTTAATTGGACACAAACACACAGAAATTTTGCGTTCACTACAAACAGGCATGTTGGCAAATAAACATTTACAAACACGCGTAAACGTACGCAACTTAGTGATCCGAATCATTCCAGGACAATGCGGATTCACGTACTTAACTTCTAACGAAGGTGAAAAAGTACCAATAGCTTAATAATCGCACTTGTACACACAAGCAGAAATGAAATTCCCTTCTACGGGAAAATTCTAACTGCGGTTCAGACTGCAGTAGCAAAAGAAAGAGCCCTCGCACAGGGTAAGCGCATTATGGTCGTTACACCTGTACCTGCTTTAAAAGCAGTGACAAAAGCGAGCATACCAAATGCTAGAGCTTTACATCCGAGATGGATACAATGGGTTAATTCTCTTGCTGCAACAGACGTTGAATATGTTTTCGATCCATATTTGAAAACACAAGCATTTCTACAATACAAACAAGAATATCCTCTGCCTACTGAAATTCTGCATCTAGAACAGTATGAATGGATTATTTATACTGACTGATCAGCTCAACCCGCTACGGGGGGGTAAACCAGCCTATAGTGCGGCGTGCGCGATCGTTATTGGTCGCAGGCGCGATGGCAAATTCCGACCAATGGTCACCAAGACGCAATCTCTAGGAGATTGTACAGCTCAGCGAGATTAACTACAAGCATTCAAGATGGCACTTGAAAATACGGATCGCGAATTCCCCACACTCATAGTGTGCGATTCATATTATTGTGTTCAATCTTACAATGAATACTTGCAAAACTGGATTCAAAATGGTTACAAAGATGCAAAAAGTGGCACAATCAAGCATAAGTTGCTTTGGGAACAAGTAGTTCAGTTACGACCGAGAACTACAAAACACTCACGGGATACATACGCTGAGTCATCAACATTATGGCGTTCATGTTGCAGGGAATTCATTGGCTGATGAAGCCGCAAAGGCAGCTGTGCAAACGGCTTCCGTAGCTGCAATCACTAGTTCGAGAACGAGAATAGACAGCGAAATAATGCTAGCATTCAATGCTTCAAGCCTGACCTTCTACACGCCCACCCGCCAGCTACGATCTACTAGCCTCGCCCTCGTACCTCGCATCCGATGAGCCACCGCCGGAGGCCGGTCCTTCTCCTACCTGGCGGCTAAGACATGGAACTCCCTACCCATCCACCTTCGGCTGACCCAGGACCACCTCACCTTCAGGAGACAACTCAAGACCTGGCAGTTCGAGCAGTAGCGGACCCCCTCCCCCAAGCTCCTTGAGACCCTCCGGGTGAGTAGCGTGCTATACAAGTAGTATGATTGATTGATTGATTGATTGAGACAGTGGTAAAACATTAACAAAAGGCTTTCCACTCAAATACTCATACAGAACCGATGCAAATAATGTTCCGTTTGATCGAATCCCTGGAGTGGGGGTTAGGGTAATTCCAAACATGGAACATAGATTTGGACTAATCTTAGCAGCACATGAAGGGCTTGCCTCGGCACATACAGGAGTTTCCGCCACAGTGTCATTATTAAAACCGAAATACTGGTGGCTGCGCATGAGGAAACAAACCAGAAACTATGTTCTGGAATGTGAAATATGCCAAAAGATGAAAGACTCTACTGTGATATGTTCTGCGCAGACACCCCTGGGACATAAAGCAATCTATAACAGCTAGGGTATGAGGCTCAGGTGACTGGTGGGTCAAACATCTAATAAGTGTCCAACGTAGTCTTAATAATCTGCCAAGAAGTTCTCCAGGGGGTATCACTCCATACGAAGTCCTTTTTGGGACCAGAATGTTCATATCAGATCTCGATTGTCATACTTCAGTGGTAGACCAAAAACCCTTTGATATCAAAGACCGTTTGGCTGTTTTACAGGACTCCAATGAAATAAGATCGAAACAAAGTAACGTTTTCCTGAAGCCAACCACCACTAAAGAGAAACCGACCGTCCCAGCAAGGCCTGTCTGGATTCCTAAGCTTGGGGAGCTAGTCAGAGAAAAGATAACGGACAAGAAGGAATTTGGGCCTTCTTACAGACAACCAGTACCTGTCATAGCAATCCATGGATCAAGAACAGTATTACTGCCGCCCCTTGCTGGTAAAAAGAACAGGTTTGTGTACATCGACCTGGTCAAACCACATCATGTGGCCGATCATAAGCAGTAGGCCAAGTGGACTCCGTCAATGTAGCAGACGCCCTAATCTGGCTACTATCCAAGAGGTTCAAACTGAGAAACTTATCACCTTTGAAGAATCTGCAGTGCGAAAAGGACTATGCAACAAAGCAGTGGAACTTGTACCTCTTGAGACCTCTTGAGACCCAAATAACAGTTTGTCAAGAAACACCGGTCTACAACGATGTAGCACTTGACTACACAAATGTATCAAGTGGTTCCAGCAATTTCAACGAATCCTGATGCAATCCCTTCAATTGACAGAACTGCCTCTGGCTATTTCATTAACTTTGATACGTTTTCTGAGGATCGCAGCGAACCTGAAACTACGCCAGCAAAAGAAACTTTCAAAGAACAAGCAACAGAACTTTTTCATCGCCTGGAAAAGACTTATCTGGTTTCACCATGGATTGAACTTTGGATTGTGTTGGGTGTGTTCTTTCTTATACTTTGGTTGACTCTGGTAATAACTTCGGGAATGCTGATACATGGAAGATATGTTAAAAAGGACACAGCAAGTAAGAACATCATCTTTCTACTCAAGCCATTTATCTCATCGTGAACAAAGAGACTTGTCATCAGTGAACATCACAGACGTTACTATACCTGGGGGTATAGCTTGGGACAGAACTGATTATGACATTTTTGGCCCTGCGGACCTGTTGAAGATTCTACACCAGTTCAAGATTTCCTTGAATTACTTTGTTTCATCTAGTACCTTTTCTGATGATTGGGACTTTGAGACTGTTAACAATATGATGTCAGACCTAGAAATGTCTGCAAAGTTTACAAATCATGAATACTTAGAAAGTTCATCAGATTATGAACAAATGTATTGTTATAATCACTAGGGTCATCATTTCTTGCACAAATCTGCAAATCCTAGAAATGTATTAATGTATAACCAATGGGAACATTGTCCTACGCCACCAAAGTGTAGCTCAAAAACATTCAATGGCAAATTTCCGTACTTTCCAGGGTTTAATACTTCCAATCCAGAATCATTTTACTCTAAAAATGTTAAGACAGGAATGAAAAGTATGTTGACGAATACTAAGCATATTTATTCTGCAGCCTTTTATACTCGGCTGTCTACATTAAGTTTTGACTTTTGGAAAGACAACATTGAGACAAAACTGTGGGGCACAAAAGATTGGCAAATGCAGGGGATAGAAGCTTTATTTAGAGCCTGCATCATCCCGGAGCAAATTGTTTTTGAAAGACACTGTTCAACAGACGTCTTGTCTTGGGTTAGCCAAGATAAAAGACCTAAACAATCTGTTCATACCTACACCTACACCTGATAGTGATAACACTTCAGAGGGGTAGGTCGACGTACATACTATTTTGCATCACAACAGAACAGATCCAGATTGGAAAAAATTGTTAATCTGGCCCACAGACACAAACACCTGTCAAGATAGATTCCTGAATAAAACACAGGGTTCATATTCACTAGGCCAGACCCAAGATATGTTCAGAGACAGCATCCTGGAATAGTAACAACATACAGTGTAGGGAAGCTGTGCCTTGAATGATTCCATAGATCTACACTCAAGGATGTAAAACAACACTTATCTTTACTTAAAGATGGCGCAGATCTTGGGGAATTCTTGCTAGGACCAAGAACACCACATCATAAATGTTTTATATACGCCGGTATCTATGCATTTTATAATGAAGCATGGAAGATTACACAAGCAGAGACTGCAGAAAGAATACGAGAAATTGATCGTATTAATTTAGAGAAAACTCTCTGTAGTTGACAATGGGTTAACGACTGTTGTCCAGGATATATTCTTTGGACAGCATAGTATCCTCTGCCATATGCATCATGGAACAAGACTTGACATGTTGCTACATGGTCAGTCGCAATTAGGTTCTATCATGCTATTAGGCTGGACGTTACAAAATCTATGTTCGGGCTAACTGCCTTGGCGTTTAATCAATACTACGTCACTGTTTTCAGAATTCAATCTCACTGATAAACACATCAAATTGGCACAGAGGGGAGCAGACTATACGGTGCTGAGCATTGAAAAACTGGAAAGATTGCCATCAACGGTCACTGAAAAGCCAGCCACAGAATGGATTATGCATGGAACAATCACTCTGCCTGTTACAATTTTCCATTTTCAGTATTGCTTAAAACATATACCAGCAGGCATATATAAAAGGTTGGGTAAAGAAAAAATCGAGACATCCTGGAAATTACCATACACACACAAATGTTGAAGTGGGGGGAAAGGAAGTATTTCTTAGTGGTAAAAATTGTGAAAACTCACTAAGCGGTTCTCTCCTTTGTCAGGGTATTAATTTGCACGGGGCCAGCGATGGTTCCTCTAACAACTTATCCTGCCACCTGCAAGGTTCACCAGCTTTGGTGATTGATCCAATTTTTGGACAACTTTCAAATGGAAGTTACATTATGTTGAACGAGAACTGCTTCTGTGGCATGTTGCCAGGTTTACCCTATCTAGTAACTGTGTCAGCCAGGGTCACTTGCTGTATGCAAGCATTGTTTCCAAAAACCAAGACAGGCCGGGTGTCGCCACTTTGGCCTTCACTGAACATCTCTTCTATGCGAATTGATAGCTATGAATGAAAAGCTATTCTTTTACATAAAACGGTGCCACTGACCTCAGCCAAAAAAACCTATGATCTGCAAGTCGCAAGGACTTCTGCAGAGATACATGCCCTCTTAACTACAAATTGCCCTATACATTTCTCAGAAATGTTAGGCGGTATCTTAAACATGTCTGATACGAGTGGTATTGTCCATGTATTTAAGACGATTTTTTTGGGTCTGTTAGCACCTTTTGAAGCAGTCCTAGAAATATTTCCAAACTTCGTGCACTCTGTGTTTGGCGCACTGCCTCTCATTTTGGGACTCGCTGCAGGGATACTATTTTTACTCCTACTGCTGCGATATGGCAAGCCAATACACAAGCGACACCCAGTTCACCGTGGAGACAACTCTACTGGCGATGAAGTAACGTGAGCGCATCGTCCAAATTTTGGGATTAACTCGTTTAAAAGAATTAAATACCACATGGTTTCTGTCGTTCAGACTGATTTGGCAGGATTGCATCTTACCTGTTCTACGCTGCCTGCTATGCGGAGAAGAATGCGTGTTAGACATCTGTCTGGCACTCCTATCAGTCATGCCAACGGATGTTGATTCTTTGCTTGGACCAGTAACGGCTCATGCACTGTGTTGTCCCCAGCGGGTACCAATTCTGATGACTGCATTCATTGAGATCTCACAGACGCAAGATGCTGACGGTGAGATACGAGCGGAAACAGGCACAGAGGTATCATCCACTTCGAACATTGCTAATGCGACCAATTCTGACGGTGATGCTCCACATATATGTGCGGTTGATCTTCTTAATGAGGTAATCCAACTTACACCTACAATGGTAGACAAATTCTTTACAGGCTTAGAAGATTTGATGTTTTCTCCAACCAATAACACTGACTTTTGAAATTGGCACACAGTGTTCTAAGAGACTCTGAATTTCGACCTTCATTTTTCAAAACAAAGATCTATCTTTGGAACTCTATTTTTTCTATGATTGTTCATTTTTCCAAAATTATATTTTTCATTTTTGGGCACAAAGTAATCTGCTTAAAGTAGAACTATTCATAGAGAACAATAAATCTTTGAAAAACATCCAGAGACAATATTTGAGCTTGTCCACATACAAACGGTTTTATGTAATATGACTTGAAATGGTTTCGGCTTTTCATTTCTGTATTTACCAGCTATTTCATAAATGTATTTACATGATTCATTCGGATAGCATTTTTCAAATGTCAAACTATATGCTTTGAATGAAACATTGCTTTTAATGCGTACAGCACAAATGCTCTTTTCATGTACAACCAGTACCAATGCATTTTTATGTATTTTGGGTGGGTTTAACCATGTTTAGAACTTATTACATAAGAAAGCGGAGTGGGTGTTGTGTGGCGTTTTAGGTTCCAATTAAATGTTCCCGATTCATGCCCTTATATAGGTACAATTCACATTGCCCTTATATAGGCATAGAAATAAAACCTTTATTTAGGCATAGCCCATGCTACCCAAATACAGGCATGGCTACTTCCATCCGTTCCAACGTCACAACGATTTTCTTGGAAAACCATCTTAAGCCGTCAGTAACTTCCCCTTGCTTGAATATTGATTTCTCCAAGAACTCAGTTAGTTTTACAATGAACATCTATTCCTTAGGGGTTCATTCATGACGTTCATATGCCCGACTTTACGTCAAACATAGCATTCCTAAACACCTTCAAGGTATAAATACACCTTCACTTGCTATGGCAAAGCACGGTGGTTCGGAGCAGTTCGACGACCTACTTGCCCGACGCAGCTCGCTACAGCAAGTGTCGAAGGAAGCCGACTCTCCAGTTGACGCACTGATCAGGAAGCTGCCCTCCTCTGCTGAGAAATCCAGCTCCACTGTTTCTGACTCCCCTTGCAGGGTGTTGGGATATCGAGAGAAAGAGATACCAACCTCCTTCATTCTAAGGTATGGAGCCGATTAGAACCTAGAAAAACCTTTGGTAGATTCTTGGCAAAGAACTAAAAACCTATGCTAAACAATACTTACTTCTTCCCTCGTACAAGATCTAGGTTAGGTACATTGGGGTAGGCGTATTTTAGAAGCACCAGTTGAGTATTTTAGTCTGTTATTTATTTATGTATGTATTTTTATGGCTTGGAAATCATACACTGCTATTACAGTATTATTTCATAATACTATACTCGCAGTACGCATTATACTTTGGATTCTGTCTAACGATTGTAGAAGTTCACCTCTCTTGCATGAGAAAGAATACTGTTCAATAAACCTTTTATTGAAAACGCCTGTCTCACTATTTCTCTGCAACTCTGTAGAAACGAAGCATGCACAATTGACTAGGTGAAATACTTCTCTATTAATTCTACGACTCTGAAGATATTTTCCAGTCCTTGGGAAACAAAGTTGTCATGTTTATGCAGTTGTCAGAAACTAATCCCTCCTTGTGAATTCGAGAAAGTTTTTTGTGACCTCTGAGCTAGCTGGCACTCACAATTATGTTTAGTATATTCGATAGAGACCGACTGGCCTAAGTCCTACGTCAAATCTATAGGATATATTATTCCAATGCGCGGAGCCTTTTGGGAATATAGGAACTACACTACAATAGAGTGGGCCTCCACTCTTGAGTGGGCGTATATAGCCATTATTGTCTGGAGGACTGTCCGGTGTCCTTTTGCTGCCATTGTGTGTGGCGCAGCTCCTCCATGCCCCCCAGTGACACATTTGTCTACCTTCACCCCCCCCCCCACCACCTGCTGTTTGTGCCACTAGCTCAGCTTTCCCCCAATGTGCCCCAGGGCATGCCACCAGCTGTTTACATTAGTACACCTTGATTAGTGCTGCGCACCTATGTCCTGGTCAGGGTTCAGTTATTTTACTGTACAATGTAATAACACTCCCCCGGTGTCATGTACTGGGAACCAATGCCTTAATTTGGTCAACCTGTCACTACTGATAGTCTGTGTGCAGTAATGGGCCCACTGAGCGCAGCGGGAGTGCTAATCTTCTTAGATATGGGTTGAGCACATTCCCACAGTAGTATCCTGCCTCTACGTTCCTCGGACTGCTCTGGACTATTGGGGTCTGAGCGTGCCGCTCTTCATCTGTCTCCACAGCCTGCAGTTTTTATAACTGGGCCAGGTTCACGTCCTGAAGCCCACTGCTTTTGTCACTATGGCACAGTTGCTCTCTCTGGGGTTTGACAACCTGCAGTCTCTCCCCAGGGGCCTGGATTTCACAACTCCTTCACCATCCAAGTGCCCCCTCACCTTAGGGCACAGCGTGCGTGGGTCCATTTGTCTGAGCTGCGGTCCAATTCTCCGGGCCCATGGCCGGTTGAAACACCTCGCCCGATTTCTGTTTTCTCAGCGTTTCTTGTGTGAGACCCTCAGGCGCCGCGACTTCGCAGTTGGCTGTCCGGCTGCCGTCACACCACGTTTCTACGGCTCCACCCCACTGCTTCTCGGCGTCTCTCGTCATCCACAAAGGCTCCTGCAAGTCAGACACTCTCAGGACTTCCCCTTCAGCGTATGGCTCCCACCTGGGCACTCTTGGCAACTGTGTCCGCTGCTGCAATTATGGTTGGCAGTTTTGTAGAATTTTTTACGGATTTACAGGGGGACCTTTTTGGACGCCAGGAACTTTGCTGCTGCCCACGGACCTCGCTACGGACCTTTGTACCACAGCTAGCGGAACCCGCTCCGCGGGTCCCGCGTCGTAGGAGGGGGCTCTCAGAGGCTGCTATCGTTCTGGGCGGTGAGTGTGTGACAGGGCTGCGAGCAGCAACCCGGACTCGGTTTCCCAGGAGTCCCGGGTTGCATAGGCCGATTCCAGCTGGCCCGCTCTCCCTGACCGCCCCGCCCAGCCCCACCCGCCTCAAATAGCGCGGTGATTTCAAATTACCTTGGGACCTTTTTGGACGCCAGGAACTTTGCTGCTGCCCACGGACCTCGCTACGGACCTTTGTACCACAGCTAGCGGAACCCGCTCCGCGGGTCCCGCGTCGTAGGAGGGGGCTCTCAGAGGCTGCTATCGTTGTGGGCGGTGAGTGTGTGACAGGGCTGCGAGCAGCAACCCGGACTCGGTTTCCCAGGAGTCCCGGGTTGCATAGGCCGATTCCAGCTGGCCCGCTCTCCCTGACCGCCCCGCCCAGCCCCACCCCGCTCCTCCTCGCCCATTTTCGCCAGTATATCTTCAGTTGGGTATTCAGCAGCGCGGGAGCGCGCGGGAGGGCGCCGGGAGAAGCCCGGGACAAGGGCGGGACCGTCTGTGGCCGTCCGGGGCCGAAGGAGGCCGGGCCGGGCCCATTCCCTTAATCCCTTAATCCCAGTTTCCAATACATATAAAGTAATGCCCTCGCCATCACCATGTGAAACCCCGTCAAGGGAGGGAGCTCCCGGTATAGGGACTTTGGATAACTATTTCAAATCTGCCAAGGGAGAGGTGGGTAAAGAAACCTCACTAGAAAAACGTAGGGCGGAGCGTAGGCGCTCCATAGAATCTATGAAAAACAGATCTCTGACTGAGATCAACCCCTACCCCATTTCTCAAGAGGGAGGCATGCTTCTTATCAGCCCAAACCCCCCCACCCTTGAAGACTTTCCCCTTTTACTTAGGGAAATCCCCTGTACCTCGGGGACGGAGCCGGGAAAGCATCCAGACTCAGCTCCTCCAATACAACCTGTTATCCCGGTTAACCTGGTAACCCAAACCCCCCCTATGCAAATGGCTAAGAAGAGTAAGTCAAAATCTAATGTCGTGGTTGAGGTGCACAGGCCTCCGCCTAGCAAACGTAGTAGGAAATCAACAGGGGGACGGGAGAAGCCCAAACTATCTCATCTTGATTTTGGTAAAAAACATACAAATCCACTCCTTCCGGGGAAGGCTGTTGAGATCGTCCCCACTATTCCTCCTTCAAAGGACCAAAGTCCCATTATAGCTGCTACCAATAAGGATCTAGAGGCCAATACATCGATTAAAATCCCCCCACCTATATCTATAGGGAGCATCGAAATTTTATTCCGCTCCCTTTTGCAGCCCATTAACGATAGTTTGAAAAAAGTGGAGTCTAGGCTCACCTTATTAGAAACATCTCTTACTACCCTGAATACCATAGTTAGTAAGCAAACTAAGCTAGTGGGAACCCATTCTTTTGCAGGGGACCCTCTAGAAGCAGGAGTTTCAACATCTGCCAACAAAGCCCCAGCCCAGAGTGTGCCATCTGCCCCCCCCCCTTCAGCCGCTTATGGCTACTCTATTCCAGGCACAGTACAATAGCCAAACTAATGGTCTACCACAATTATTAGACTATCCCCCCCCAAAGATCCCAGGTAGAGTCTAAGGAAAGACGCCAGGAAAACGGCAAAGCCACTCCACATTCTCCGGTCGGGCCAGCCTCGAGAGCACGGAGGCCAGACCTTCCGCCAGAAGCTAATAGCCTAACAGTAGTCTTAGCTGGTGCCCCCCATTTAAGATCAGGGGAAAATGAAGATTATTCATCCCTCAAGAAAAAGGTGATTAAATGGCTTAATTGGAACCGACCCTTACCATCTCATTTTAATAATGAGATTATCATGGTTAGAAGGGTCCCGTGGCTAGGGAAGACCAGAAAAACTATAATAGGGGACTGCATTCTGGTAACTTTTAAAGATCCGGGCACCGTGCTGCACATTTGTGAAGGGGTAAATAGATCACTGGACTCCACTATCCAGACCCTTCCAGTATCCTCCTTCTTCCCCCCCCATTCGCATGCATAAGGCTCCATTGCACGATGAATGGACAAGGGTGTATCGTAGAGGTAGGCACAAGGACCACATACAACGCCCGCATTTCCAACCGCCGGACACACCTTATTTCCATTTTAATCGTTTTAATTGCCTGAGTGGTCTGGACGGGGTCGATTGACTTGCTGTACATAAGCCAGCAACCAGGGATAATGGCTCCTGCGGACTTTCTGAATCTTCCACCGTGGCTACTGGTTTAATCTCTGGCTTATTGGATGATCTTGCGACTCCTGATAATGGCATTTGTGGACCTTTCGATCTACCTGCTGACAATGTAGATACAGCTGAGGGAAGCGACCGGGACTTTTTGCTTGTGGATAACGGCTTGCCTATTCACTCTGAGCCATTTGCCCCTATTGCTGCCCCTGCCCCAGGCCTCTCGATGGAAGTGGTTGGTTTGGCAACCGAGGCTCCTGAACATCTGAAGCTGATATGCTGGAACATTGCGGGTCTGGTTAACAAACTGGGCGAGCCAGACTGGGTAAACTACATTGAGACAGGTGATGTTTGCATGTTCCAGGAAACTTGGGCCAGAGAGGACTACGGGCATCAAGGTTATACATCATTTTCCATACCAGCAAGGTGGGAAGGTAAAGGTCGTCCGTCAGGGGGGCTTACGACGTGGGTCGCTTCCCATTTGGGCTGTGTCGCCACAAGGTGGCCGTTTAATTCCGAAGATATCCTTGTGGTCTCGCTACTATGGCCAAACAAAGTCAAACTTGTGCTGGTTAACATCTACTCCAGGCCGATGGGAATGGCAAAGGAATCACCAACCATTGATGAACTTTCGAACTTTTTATCTGAACTACCGAATGATTCATACTATGTGGTGGGTGGGGACTTTAACTCTCACTTTGAGCCATTACCCGGCCTTCTGGAAGGGCTCTCATTGGAAGAAGATGCTAGGTGGGCAGTTCCCGCGGTGGAAGCACCGCCCGCGAAAGCTTGGACCCCACTAGCATTACAAATTATGGCTCTCACCCTAAGGTTCGGAATCAGAGCCTGTAATGGGCAAATGAAATCCGATATACCGAGCAAAACTACCTACAATAGAAGGGGGAGAGAGTCCCGTCTGGACTATGTCTTGGCCCAACTAGTGAGGTGGACTACAATTCGGGATTTTAGGGTGATGGAAAGGATCGAGAGCGACCACAACGCCCTTGAGCTTGACCTGGTTCATCCAGGTCCTCAAGCCCTAGTGCCTATAGTGGAAGGGAATAAACCCGCGCTTCTCCTGGATAACAGCAGGAGAAGAATCAGGTTCAGGAGAAGCCTGAGCATGGCTTAATCCAATGCGATCTTTTGTTCTGACCCTGTTATGTTATTGTCCTGTACCATCTTTCCGGGCGCTTAGAGACCTGCAGGTGATTAGGCGCGGTATAAAATTAAAATAACAATAACAATAACAATAACAACAATAACAATAACAATAACAAGGTGGGAGCACCTGGTTACATCTAAGGACAAACTCCCCTTGCTCTATGCTGAGATTATTCCTATTTTAGAAACCATGGGGAGCTTTGACATTGAGGTAAACAACATAGGCCCCCAGACTAAACTGTATAAAGCCCATGAGGACCTTATAAAGATTGCGGCACTCCATTTTTCCAGTACCTCACGAAAGCCAAGGGAGATGTCCCAAGGCAAAGCATTGTGGTATAATCGAAAGTGTAGACAGGCTAAGTTAGAACTTCTTGGTGTAATCAAGGAGGGGACAGGTGGGGAACGCCTCAAACAAAGTAGGCGAGCCTATAAAAAGCTTCTTGCCCAGGCCAAAGTAGAATGGGAGGAAAACCAGTGGGAAGAACTCACAAAGGCTTTAGCCCTCCAAAATCAACGTTTGTTTTGGAGGATAGTGAATGGGGGGTCAGGGAATTTACAATCTGCATTTGAGCCTAATATAGCACCTGGGGTCTGGCAGGCTCATTTCCAATCCCTATATAGCTCTGAGCCGGGAGAACTTCCTGCTGCTACTGAGGTGGTTGGGCCGGGCTACCAAGGGGAGCCAATAACGCTGGGAGAGGTTACTGCTGCTATCTCTGGCCTGGCTTCTGGGAAGGCGCCGGGACTGGATTGCTTACCGGGGGACTTGTTCAAACAGGAGCCCACTGTCTGGGCGCCCTACCTCACTGCCCTTTTTAACAGTGTTCTCGGTGGGATGGAAATCCCCAGTACTTGGCTGGGGGCAGAGGTGGTCCCCATATTTAAAAAGGGCTCCCCTCTCCTCCCCGCCAACTACAGACCGATTAGTCTAATAGACGTACCGCAGAAGCTGTTCGGTAGGGTTTTGCTGAACAGGCTCCAGGATTGGATGGAGGAGGTGGGAGCCCTCAGTCCGTATCAGGCGGGGTTTAGGAAGGGGGTATCCACAGTGGACCAGGTTTTTAGACTAAATTTAATTTATTGGAAGACAGCAAAATTCGACGGCGGCAGTTTGTACACAATTTTTGTGGACCTACGGGCCGCCTTCGACCTGGTCCCCAGGGGGAAACTTTGGAGCGTCATGGCAGAGATGGGCGTCCCCCCAGACATCCTGTCAATCTTACAGAGGCTGCATCACAGCAACTATGCCCGTGTGAGGTGTGGGAGGTCGGGGGAACTGAGCGATAGATTCCCCGTTGGCCGAGGGGTAAGACAGGGCTGTGTGCTGGCGCCGACCCTGTTTTGCCTTTTTGTTAATGGGGTAGTCGCCCATCTCAATGCCACCGATTATACGGACGCCCCCAAACTAAATGGCAGCAGGGTGCCCGCAATTATGTTTGCGGACGATACCCTGTTGCTATCTAAAACCCCCATGGGCATACAAAGGATACTCGACTCCTTCATGGCCTTCTGCCTTGACAGAGGGCTAGAAATAAATGTCACAAAAACCAAATTTATGGTTTTGAACCCGAACGCGAAACTGCGACCGAATCCATTACTGGGAGACGTGCGGCTTGAGCGAGTAGCCACCTTTGAATACCTTGGCGTGACCCTCAATGAAACTATGACCTGGGGATCCCATCAGAGTAGGGCAAACCTCAAGCTTATACAAACCACTGGGGGCATTGCCCGGTTAATGACAGGCTCGACGTACCGCCCATTGGGGGCTTTAATCCAGATATACAAGGCCCAGGCTAGAGGAGCGATTATGTACGGGGCTGAACTGTGGGGTCATAGGCCTTGCCGCAGCCTGTCAGTAACAGAAAATAAGTTCATAAGACAGGTAGCCGCACTCCCCCCGAGTACCCCGCTTCTTCCGTTGAGGCTTGACTTAGGGTTACGACCATTAGCTGACGAGATAAGCCTGAGACCCATAGCCTTTTGGCGCAGGCTATGGAGTAGTGATGATCTCGCAGACTATAGAGCGGAACTGGTCGAACTCCTGAACCACCCCAAGGTACTTAGTATTCCCTGGGTTAAAAATATCCAAGCTACTTGTATGGAATTGGGCCTCCCTAATTTATGGACTGAGCCGGCGACGGCAGCACCTAACATCTCTAAGAGGTCCCTGTCGAATTTGTACCACGAACGCAAATTGGCATTGGCCAAAGCTACCCAGCCAGATGGGTCTCTATCATCCGTGTTCTTGCAAAGCAAGGATTGTTATAGGTTTGAGAAGGCACTGGATCCAATCTATCCCATACTTGCCAGAAAGCTGTTCCTCCAGTGGAGGTACGGCACATTGCCCTTTAGGTCCTTTACAAACTTGTGGTCACCGGCGTCCCCCACAAAGCACTGTCCTGTATGTGCGGACAAGGAGGAAAATGATCTGCATGTGGTCTTCTTTTGCCCAGCCTATAAGGCAGCAAGAAGGTATTGGCTCCTTCCGTTGATAAGGAATATGGGTGGCAGGGAATATGCACCAATGTACAGGATTTTAAAATCAGATGTCACTGGCCCAACTGTTTTTGCACTCTCAAAGTTTTTTACTAATGTCTGGTACACGTGTAATCGCAATTTAAAAAATGTTGGGTAGTGTTTAGAAATGTTATCTTTGCCAACGACGTTTAACCCTGTACAGGAGCCTTTCATATATGCATCAAATGTTTTATTTGTTTTGAGGAAGTTACATGTGTTTTTTTTAGTATTGTGTATCTTTTATGACCAAATGGTCGAAATAAAGATTGGAAATAAATAAATAAACAGGGGGTTTCCTCTCTGGCGGATGGTCAGAGCTCTGTAAGCTGCGGCCTTTACGGTTGGCAGTTTGCCATGCCCCCCTCAGTGACCCAAATTCTGAACCTGACCAGGAGAAGTCCGATGACTCCACACTGGTTAACTCTGATCCCCCAGGAAATAGTACAGATAGTACAGAGGGTGTCCCTAGAGATAGGACCCCCTTTATTAGGTCTCGCCTCTCAATGCGCATGCGCATTGAGCGGAGCGAGACTATAGGGGCTTAAACAGACTTTAACTAACTGGCGATTTGATGCTGTGCCCGTGCACTTTTAGCTCAATGCGCATTGAGCTAAAATGCGCGTGCACAGCATCAAATCGCCAGCCATCTGTTCCCCAGCTTGCCGCCTCCGCTCCTGCTCTCTCCTGGCTGCTCCTCCCCTAATTATTCACGGCCGGCCGGCCATACTTCCACTTTCACGGCCGGCAGGCCGTTTTATCTCGCTTGCAGTCTTGTTTTCCTTGTTAATTGTCCGCCCTTATCTCGGTTAGCTTCACCCCCACCCTCCTTTCCTCTCCAATCTCTTGTTCGGATCTTTCCTCTCCTGTACCCATTTTCCATTGCATCGCTTCACTGTTCTGTTGCCTCTTGTGTTGCATGTTTTGTAATGCTTATTTCTTTCTTTTTTTCCCCAGCTCCGGTCTTATAATGTGCCCCAATAAGATGCTTGCACAGGATGATGGTGTCGGAGCGCAGCGATGGCAAGGTAAGTTGTACTTAGCGCTATGTTATGTTTGGTAGTGCAGATTTGTCTGTTATGTTATGTAATGCTCATTTCTTTCTTTTTTCCTCAGCTCCGGTCTTATAATGTGCCCCAATGAGACGCTTGCACAGAATGGCGGTGGCGGAGCGCAGCGATGTCAAGGTAAGTTGTACTTAGCGCTATGTTATGTTTGGTAGTGCAGATTTGTCTGTTATATTTTGTAATGCTCATTTCTTTCTTTTTTCCCCAGCTCCGGTCTTATAATGTGCCTCAATGAGATGCTTGCACAGGATGATGGTGTCGGAGCGCAGCGATGGCAAGGTAAGTTGTTTTTAGCGTTATGTTATGTTCTGTAATGCTTATTTCTTTTGTTTTTTTCCAGCTCCGGTCTTATAATGTGCCCCAATATGACGCTTGCACAGAATGGCGGTGGCGGAGCGCAGCGATGTCAAGGTAAGTTGTACTTAGCGCTATGTTATGTTTGGTAGTGTGTCATATAGCTACTGTTTAATCTGATAACTGTGTTAAGTTAGCCTAGGCTCATTAAATGTTTAAAACGCCATTTTTCCTTTTGCTGCTTTTGCACACGCTACATAATTGTTGATTTAGCTTTCGACATAATAGTTTACATGAGAATAATATGTTATTGCTCTCAAATCAGCTTTGCTTAATAAACTATGTCTGCACAGTGAGTGTTGAAGCAACAAGAATAACACGATACAGATTGTTGTGAGAACCGATCCGCACCTCCATAGACAAAACATAAGTGCATCTCCTGCCAAGTTCAGGCTTTAGGCGTGTTTTATATTGCAACACTGAAAGCACACAAACACACTTGATGCGGTTTGCATGCAGAGAGCTGTTGGGAGCAGATGTGATCTCTTCATACTAGGATCTCCAGGTATGGGCCCGCCCTGCTAAAACCCAAAGAGACCTTCTATAAATTAATATAATATACCAGATAGGGAGGGTGAGAATTATGTGTGATTAGCACTTATTCATTTCAGCATAATAGCATGCTGTCACCATTCGCTTTCTATGGACTAGTAACTATGCTGATAACTTTGCTTCTGATAATATGTTTCCTTGTATTATCTAAGATACTGCGCTTGAGAAAATGTAATTAGTAAATAAATATTTCAAACGTGCACGTGTCCTCATTTACTCCACGTTGAAATGATTGTATAACAAAAGAGTGTTCATGTGTTCCACGTAACCTGAGGTATTGTAAGTTAATGTTCTGGTTTGTCTAAGCATTGGGAGTTTTGTTATGACCAATGAGACACTGTAGCTAGCCTGGTAAGGGGTTTGTTGGGTACTGAGGTGAGTTTTGGGTCACCCTAATTCGCTGAGGTTCCAATCCTCTGTGCACAGTTCTGTGGGAGAACAGAAACCCTCCGACATGGCGCCCAACGTTTCGGTGGTCGTATATCATGACACTTGAGTAGTCTTTCATTCAATCCTTAACCCCTTCACTGTCGTTTCCGGAAAACGGTGGTGTCGGAAAAACCTACCTATTTAAGCAATAGGTCTTTTCAAGCTTGAATCTATCTAAAACGGTTTTCTTTGAATTACTACCCAGTTGTGCTACAAAGTTTACTTTGTTTCTCTGTGGTTCCGGTGCATCATGGCACAGGCTGTGGACATCCCGATGCATAGTCGCATCGCGGTGCGCAACCATTTACAGACTTTTCAGGTCCCAGTGGATGGCTTGGCTGTAATTTGGTGGTGTCGGTTGATCCGGCGTACCCGTTCGAACTGTTTTATTCGTGGGTCACGTTTCCGGCACTGGACGCAAATTCTGGTGTGTTCCACACCTACACCCCCTCGCCTGTACCGGCTGAATATACACCATACAGGGCACTGGAAATACCTATTGATCATTGGCAGCATCGCGTTTGCTTTGGTGGCGCCCTACCCCATTCTTTGTCCGCTGCGGGGTTAGGTCCTTTGTCCATTCCAGGCACTAATTGACCTGCTTTGGCGGGATTTATTCCTCACCCTCGATACGGCAATTGTACCTTGGCGGAGGTTCGTGGACTACATGTTGTCTCGATTGCCGTGCTTCGTGCATTAGTGCAATACATAGGTCGACATCTCCCGGGTGGTCCCCCGGGGGGTCCGGCTGTGCGAACGGAACATGGCGGTTTAAAACTCAATCCGGTGATGGTCAATTCAGTTTTTGGTAAACGCCCAGATGATAGGGATGATTTTCCTTTCTGGCTTGCCGAGAAGTTTGATCAACTGGAGGCTGTGTTTCCGAACTCTACTCCAGCTGATAAACATAGAATGTTGACGATTACTTTACCTAAGGACTTAGCTTCTGAACTCGTTGACTGTGAGAGTTGGGGGGAAAACTTTTGCGGCTGTTTATGCGAGGTGCTTTGGCACCTCGTCTATGGCTGTACTGCCTACGATCATTAAACGTGTTCAGGATGATCACGGACCGGAAGCAGCGGTTGAATTGGGTATGCGCCTGTGTGGTTCTTTTGAGATTGTTAGCGATCTCATTCTCTCCAATGTAAAAGGGGACGCAGTGAACTTTCAGGTGTCTAATGCTTTGGCAGCAATACCCGAGGCCGAAAGACCCCGCCAGTTGGCGAAGATTGTTGTGGCCGCTTATAAAACTATTGGTCGCACAAGTAAGGGTTTAAAGTATGTCGCGGTTAAGGAGAAGAAACAACCACAAGGGCAGTCTGCTGAGGCAGATGCCCAGCCCAAGTCCAAGAAACAAAATTGGCCTAAAAAACAGAAGCAGGGAAAGCAACAATTGCAAACACAGGAGTCTTATCCTGCAGTTCAGCAACCTGCGCCAACAGAACGAGTCTATGATTTGCGCGATCGCGCATTGATTAAATCACCTGATAGATTTCAGGTTTCTGATCAACGCTCTCCTCGTTCCTTTCAGGACTCATCGGCCCCGAAGACCGGTGGAGGAGGAGGCGGGAGGGGACGTGGTGGCCAACAAGGACGTGGCCAGCCCCGCCAGACTGACAGCGCAGGGAAGCAGGAAGACTCAACGCCTAAAAGACCGCAGTTTGCGAAGAAAAAAGTTGCGGCTTTAACAGGGCATCGATATGCCACAGATAGTGAGAACGCGGCTTCGGAATCTGACGTGGGCTCTGACCTTGCTGGACAGCGCGGCGGAGATTACCATAGTGAGAGAGGCCCTGCGTCCACTACTGAAGGTGACAGCGACTGACGTTTATGTTGTAATAGAAACAGCGGACACCAGGGTAGCTCCCCCTGATAGACTTTTTGAGATTGTCCTGTTAATTGAAGGAGACATACAACGCACTATTAAAGGGGTGTTTTAGGAAAACCTTTCGTCTACGTATGACATTTTGCTTTCGGAGGCTGACTGGCCCCCACCTTTTGTGCACGCAGCGCCGCGAGGGGAGGAGGTGATCCTCCCTAGTTTCGCGAACACTGTCTCGAAAGAGCATGCGCAACATTTTGCAGAAGAGTGGGCTCTGGCTCTGGCGCCGGCTCTGTACCGCAACCAATGTGGTTGGTATAAATTATCACCAAGCCACGAGATTCCTTTGCGGTCTCAGCCGCAGCCTCAACCTCAATATCCCATCCGTCGAGAAGCCAAGGCTTCCGTCGCGGCGATCCTTGAACAATTGGAATATCAAGGTGTGATTGAAACGTGTGTGTCTCCGTTGAATAACCCCCTTTTCACTGTGACAAAGCCAGACGGAACGTATCGTTTGGTTTTGGATTACAGGCATTTGAACTCGCATTGCCGTAACTGTGCAGTACAGAATACTCACGGCTCTGCACTCGTGGATAGTCTTGTGCATAAGCGTTTTAAGACGACGCTTGACATTTCCAACATTTTTTATGCCCACAGGTTAGACGTTCTTAGTTCCCAATGGACCAGTTTTACCTCAGCCGGGGTCCAAAAACAATTCCGGCGTCTTCCAATGGGCTATAAGAATAGTCCTGGAATTTTCACTGCCCGCATAGTCTCTCTTTTAGAGAGAATCGATCCGGATGCTTGTTCGTATGTGGATGACATTTATCTCACAGACGACGAAATTTGGGAGCATCTGTGTCGCGTCAACAGCATAATTTGTACCTTTGCAGACATGGGTTACAAATTTAACTTTGCAAAGTCGCACATTGCAGAGTACACAGTGTTGTTTCTGGGCTATGAGCTCAACAATGAAGGTAGAGGTTTGGCTCCTCACTTCCTGGAGAAATGCGCACAATTGCGCGCTCCAACAACACAGAAAAAATTACAGTCTTTACTGGGATTTTTGAAATTTCGGAAGGACATACATTCCGGAATATGCCCAGCGTATCAAGCCTTTGTATGCTTTGATACAACCAACTTTTTCCAAATCATGCTGGCTGCCTGAGCACTCAGCCATTTTGCAATCTTTGCAGGCTGATCTGCTAGCTTCTAAATTTCTACTGACTCGTGATAACCACACTAACCTGGTGATAAGAATTATTCCGGGAACGATGGGTTTCACATACCTGACTTTTAATGAAGGAGATACGGTACCTATTGCTTACAAGTCACACTTGTACACTTCGGCTGAGTTGCGGTTTTCCTCTGTGGAGAGAGTTTTAACAGCAGTACAGATGGCGATTCTTAAAGAACGTGCACTGTCACAGGGAAAACGCATGTTGGTTGTGACTCCATGCCCTCACTTGGAGGCAGTTACGAAGGCCAGTGTACCGAATTCAAAAGCTTTGCACCCTCGGTGGATTCAATGGGCTGCATCCTTGACATCCACGGATGTCATGTTTATTTTTGACACCTCATTGCGTTCGCAGGAGTACTTGCAGTATGAATTTGTTCATCCCGCTCCTCTTGCGATGCGACCGTTGGAGGATTTCCATTGCATCATTTACACTGATGGTTCAGCGCAGGTTGCGCATGGCTCTAAACACGCCTACGTTTCCGCATGCGCTATTGTGGTCGGTGCCATGGTGAACGATGAGTTCAAGTCCAGGGTAGTACAATCGCAGACTCTAGGGGACTGCACCGCACAATTAGCAGAGCTTCGTGCTCTTTTACTAGCGTTAGAGTACGCAGATCATAGTGTGACAACTCTTATTGTGAGTGATTCTTACTACTGTGTCCAGTCTTACAATGAGAACTTGTTCTTTTGGATTCAGAATGAATTTCGTGATTCCAAGGGTAGCACAACAAAACACAAGATGATCTGGGTTCAAGTGGCTGAGCTTAAGGCTCAACTGCCACTTGTTTTTGTAATTCATACTCTCGGCCACCAGCGTGTGGGAGTTCACGCTGTCGGTAACTCGCTTGCTGATGAAGCAGCAAAATTAGCAGTTTCTAAGTATTTAGTTACAGCAGTTACACGGTCCAAAAGTAAGGTCAATAATGACATCTTGGCGGCAGTAGCTGCCACTGAGAAGGGAGGTAAACATCCTGCGGGGTTCCCTTCGAAGTACACATACCACTTAAGTCCCGATAAGGTTCCTTATGTGAAAATACCTGATGTTGGCGAACGCTTGATTCCCAACTCGGATCGCAGGGCTGACTTGATTACAGCGGCTCATGAAGGTGTGGCGTCTGCGCATGCGGGCGTCTCTGCCACTGTAACTCAATTACAACAACGTTTCTGGTGGCGGGGACTGTACAAACAGACGCGCGAATATGTTCTTCAATGTGACATATGCCAGCAAATTAAACCTTCTACTGCTGCGCGTCCGCCACAGACACAGTTGTACATCTCGAATAAACCGCTCGGATGTGTTTATTTGGATCACTGCGGTCCTTTTTCCTCTGATACTGCATATAAGTACATCTTAGTAGCAGTTGATTCATGCACACGCTTTGTATGGGTTTGGCCCCATCGCAGCGCGGATTCACGGACTGTCATCAGAGATTTGCGTGTCTTTGTGGGAATTTTTGCCTGTGGTACCTTCCATTCGGATCAGGGTCCAGCTTTCGCCTCTAAGGCGTAAAAGGATGCCATGAGTTCGATGGGGGTCCAAGTCAAGTTTTCGTCTCCCTACAGACCTGAGGGTAACAGTGTAGTTGAGCGAATGAACCGCGACTTAAAGCAATCTTTGACAGCTCGAGTTATAGGCACTGGCAGAAACTGGCCGGCCCATCTCAATGGCGTGCAGCGTGCTCTTAATAATCTCCCTAGAAGGTCTCTGGGTGGGCGGACCCCATACGAAATGCTCTTTGGCATCAAGATGTACGTCCCTGACCTTGACGGTCTAGACTGTGTGGTTCGCGCCACAACCTTTGACGCAGATGAACATTGCAATGTTTTACAGGATCTACAAAAGACCAGAGACAGTCTTGCAAAGGAACATTTGCCCTCCACATCGGATGTTGCGTTGCAGATCCCGGTAGTTGGCTGGCTACCCCAAGTTGGAGAACTGGTTCGCGAGAAGATTGAAAACCAGAACGAATTTGGACCTTCCTATCGAGCTCCGGTCCCAGTCCTTGGAGTGAAGGGCACAAGAAAAGTCATTTTACCCCCCCTTCCAGGTCGTAAGGAAAACAGGTTTATCTCCATTGACAATGTCAAGGTACACAGAATGGCCGATTCTTCTTAGTATGACACCAGCTGTATCCTGTCCTTCCATGGTGAGAAATTCAGTTTTGGCAACTACATCAAATCCTGAGCCTGATGTGGCCATCGAATTACCTGCCCTTTCCAGTCCTTTATTAAGTACTTTGCCTGGTACAGACCGTGATGATATCGATTACACTTACCCCACTGACTTATCGATGCCTGACCTGCAAAACCGTTTGGCCACTGAATCGAGATTTTCATTTGACACTGTTTCCATTGCCTCGCAAAAACCCACACGTTTTGCAGTTTATGCCACGTTATTTAAAAAACATTTTTTAATTCTGCCCTGGACATATATTTGGCTTATACTTTTTACAGTTTTCCTTTTTATGTCTATTGGTTTTGTGTTTTATTTTTTTTCGACTCATCAATGGACACTATGTCGAGGAGAGAACATGCATTAGACATCTCAATGGAACTTTGGCACCACTTTCCTCGTCACATTCTGCACACAGATTGAAAAGAGACTTGACATTTGTTAACATCACTGCCTGGCCTGTCCTTGATTGTATTGTGTGGGATGCAGTTAGATTTCAAATACATTGCCCTACAGAAGTGGTTAATGTTCCTAATGTCCTTAGAGTGAACATGGGGGATGTAGTGAAACAAAACATACGTTCTGATGATTGGGATGTTCATGCAGTAGAAAGTTTGTTTTCTGATTTGAAATACTATGCTGCCTTTGATGCTGAGGATTTATATTTAGAATCCGCTAATTATGGTGATTTGTTTTGCTTC
Organism: Lissotriton helveticus; assembly: GCF_964261635.1. NCBI lineage: Eukaryota > Metazoa > Chordata > Amphibia > Caudata > Salamandridae > Lissotriton > Lissotriton helveticus. The sequence continues at coordinate 296,755,962 of NC_136063.1, forward strand.
CAACATTTTGGCAATCACTTCTTACACAAAACATCTTCCAGGAGGAATTCTGTTAATTTTACCCAGTGGGAACATTGCCCAGCACCTACACAGGGCAGTTCGGAAACTTTTTTGAAAAAGTACACTTATTTTACTGACTTTAATCAGTCTAGTCCCGAATCTTTTTCTTTTAAAATTTCAAATAAGCCGACATCCAAGGTTAGACTTACCGATACCAAATTATTGTATTCGAAGTCCTTCCTTGATCAGTTAGTTACTGGAGGCTACGAACTGTGGAAGGAAACAATTGACCTTAAATCGGTCTGGGGTTCAAGAGCCTGGCAGGTACAAGGCATAGAGGCTTTGCACCGTGCATGTCTCATCCCGAATCATATTTTGTTTTTGAATGAAACAATTTCCCAGACCACTTGCTTTGGATTGGCTACTTCTAAAAAATTAAATACCCCGACCATCCCAGATTTCGAGGAATATAATGGCTGGAGTAATTTTACACAATTGTCCATTAGTGAATTACACGCCCTCTTGCTTAATTCTTCTTTTAACATATCCAGTTTGGATCCTAAGGGATGGCTGCTTTGGCAACGCAGTGCTGATTCTTGCCAACACCGTTTTTTGGGTTTATCAGATGGCTTTAAACAGGTTAGATCGGATCCCCGTTTTGACATGGTCCACATTGTCACGACTTATTCTGTGGGCAAGTTATGTCAGAATTGGCTGAAACATTCTACATTGCCTGCGGTTAAAAGTCACCTTTCGAAACTGAATGAAGATGTAGATTTGAATGATTTCATAAAAGGCCCGGCTAGCGGTAGGTCAAAAAGGTGGATATATGCTATTTACAATGAAATCTGGAAAACATCACAGGTTGAGGCTGCAACACACCTTCGAGCGATTGATCAAGCTAATCTTGAGAAAGTGCTTGCAGTAGTTGATAATAGTATTAACATGCTTTCCTCCCGCATTTACACATTAGATAATATTGTGTCCTCTGTTGTGGATATTGTACAAGATGAGGTGTCCGTATTATACCATGGCCAAAATCAATTGCACTCAATCATGCAATTTGCTTGGACCCTGCAAACTTTGAAATCTGGCAAAGTGCCATGGACCTACATGAACGTTTCATCACTCTTTGCCCCTTTTAATTTGACTGACAAGCAGCGCTTGCTTTCCATGTGTGATGCATCTTTTTCTATGTTGCATATTGAAAGATTAGAATCGTTGCCTTTTTCTGTGGCAGAGGCCACTGCTGCAACGTGGCTTATCCACGGTTTAATAACGCTGCCTTTTGCTTTGTATAAATTCACTAATTGTATGCGATATGTGGCTATTGGTCGATATGAACCATTAGGTAGCGGTTTCCTTCATGAAGTCTGGTCCCTTCGATATACTTACAGATGTTTAAAAGATGATCAGGAGGTTTATCTGAATGGGGAAGAGTGTACAGAAACACCAGATCATTCATTAATGTGTAGACACATTCAATTGCACGGTTCATGCAACCAAGACCGACCTAATTTAGCCTGTGTTTTAAAAGGTACACCGGTTCCAGCAATCATCCCAACTTTTACCTTATTGGGGAATGGAAGTTATTTACTTTTGAATAATGAAGATTGTTGTGGGTTAATAAAAGGTGTTCCTTATGTGGTAACTGTAACTGAACGTGTAGTTTGCTGCAGAAATGTTCTGTACCCACCCACACATGGAAATAGGGAGGCTTCCATCTGGCCGCGCATCCCAACCTTGACAGCAGAGTTCAGCGGCATGAGCAGAATAAGGGCTCTATTGTCCCAAAAAGAAGTGGCCTTGAGTTCGGCTCGTGAAACTTTCGTGCTTCACATAGCCAACACCCGTACAGAGGTTCAGGCCCTATTAAATACTGATTTACCGTTGCATTTCAGTGAGATGGTACATTCTATCTTTAACGCGTCCTCCACAACTGGCTTGGCGCATTTTTTTAAAATAGTTAGCAGTGGTCTCGTGACTTCCTTTGAAAAAATATTTGGAGTCATTTCTGCTTTCTTTCATTCAATTTTTTCGAGTTTATTTGGTGGATTCCCGGTTCTACTGGCACTAGCGGCAGGCGCTCTGGTTATTTTCTGTTTCTTTAAATATGGATGTCCTTCCTGTGCAAGACGCCGCTCAGCCCCTTCTGGCGCTGTTTCGCAACCGGATGCTTGAATATTATGGCACACTGCCGCTTGCGACTTTAAGCACGGCATATGGATTATCGTTTCGATTTTCCTACTTCACCTGTGTCCAGCCTGTATTTCACTGCCTAAGCTGTGACTTCGATTGAGCCATTGATTTGTGTCTCTGCCGACCAGTTTCTCCTGACGTCGACTTTAATCAGCTGATGGGTCCCGTCGTTACTCACAAGTTGGTTTGTAGTGGCGAAAGGATTATGGCATTAGCAGCGATGCATGGACTAATGGGTCCCTGGAATATACTCGCAGCAGCGCAAGAATTCTTGGCACTAAGCTTTCTTGAAAACCCACCGAGTTGTCCTCTGATGGTGATAGAGGCTCCGGTACTGGAGGAACACATATGTTCTTTTCCACTTTTAAATTGGATGGCTGAACTGTTTTCGGATGAAGATGGTGATTTCATGTTGGAGGCTGTTGCTGCTTATTTTGCATACACGGTCATGTCCTAGTAACTTTTAGAACTTCCTACCTGGCATGGCATGCTGACAACTAGCATTTCGTTGACATTGTTTTGGAAAATTGTGTTACGCTTTTTTACCTTCCCTGGCCTATTGGCTTGAGCAAATATAAACTCTTGGCTGTTTTCAAACTTTTTAAATATGCCATTTTTTCACCAATTTGTTCATGCACCGAGCTCGTTTGTTCTTGAACTCTGCTCTCGAGTGATGGCCCTTATCTTATTTTATCTTATCCGTCCACGGATCATGGGGGGGTGTCATATAGCTACTGTTTAATCTGATAACTGTGTTAAGTTAGCCTAGGCTCATTAAATGTTTAAACGCCATTTTTCCTTTTGCTGCTTTTGCACACGCTACATAATTGTTGATTTAGCTTTCGACCTAATAGTTTACATGAGAATTATATGTTATTGCTCTCAAATCAGCTTTGCTTAATAAACTGTCTGCACAGTGAGTGCTGAAGCAACAAGAATAACACGATAGAGATTGTTGTGAGAACCGATCCGCACCTCCATAGACAAAACATAAGTGCATCTCCTGCCAAGTTCAGGCTTTAGGCGCGTTTTATATTGCAACACTGAAAGCACACAAACACACTTGATGCGGTTTGCATGCAGAGAGCTGTTGGGAGCAGATGTGATCTCTTCATACTAGGATCACCAGGTATGGGCCCGCCCTGCTAAAACCCAAAGAGACCTTCTATATATTAATATAATATACCAGATAAGGAGGGTGAGAATTATGTGTGATTAGCACTTATTCATTTCAGCATAATAGCATGCTGTCACCATTCGCTTTCTATGGACTAGTAACTATGCTGATAACTTTGCTTCTGATAATATGTTTCCTTGTATTATCTAAGATACTGCGCTTGAGAAAACGTAATTAGTAAATAAATATTTCAAACGTGCACGTGTCCTCATTTACTCCACGTTCTGGGTTGAAATTATTGTATAACAAAAGAGTGTTCATGTGTTCCACGTAACCTGAGGTATTGTAAGTTCATGTTCTGGTTTGTCTAAGCATTGGGAGTTTTGTTATAACCAATGAGACATTGTAGCTAGCCTGGTAAGGGGTTTGTTGGGTACTGAGGTGAGTTTTGGGTCACCCTAATTCGCTGAGGTTCCAATCCTCTGTGCACAGTTCTGTGGGAGAACAGAAACCCTGCGACAAGTGCAGATTTGTCTACGTTATGTTTTGTAATGCTTATTTCTTTCTTTTTTCCCCAGCTCCGGTCTTATAATGTGCCCCAATGAGACGCTAGCACAGAATGGCGGTGGCGGAGCCCAGCGATGTCAAGGTAAGTTGTACTTAGCGCTATGTTATGTTTGGTAGTGCAGATTTGTCTATGTTATGTTTTGTAATGCTCATTTCTTTCTTTTTTCCCCAGCTCCGGTCTTATAATGTGCCCCAATGAGATGCTTGCACAGGATGATGGTGTCGGAGCGCAGCGATGGCAAGGTAAGTTGTACTTAGCGCTATGTTATGTTTTGTAATGCTTATTTATTTCTTTTTTCCCCAGCTCCGGTCTTATAATGTGCCCCAATGAGATGCTTGCACAGGATGATGGTGTCGGAGCGCAGCGATGGCAAGGTAAGTTGTTTTTAGCGTTATGTTATGTTTTGTAATGCTTATTTCTTTTGTTTTTTCCCAGCTCCGGTCTTATAATGTGCCCCAATGAGACGCTTGCACAGAAAGGCGGTGGCGGAGCGCAGCGATGTCAAGGTAAGTTGTACTTAGCGCTATGTTATGTTTGGTAGTGCAGATTTGTCTACGGTATGTTTTGTAATGCTCATTTCTTTATTTTTTCACCAGCTCCGGTCTTATAATGTGCCTCAATGAGATGCTTGCACAGGATGATGGTGTTGGAGCGCAGGCATGGCAAGGTAAGTTGTTTTTAGCGTTATGTTATGTTTTGTAATGCTTATTTCTTTCTTTTTTCCCCAGCTCCGGTCTTATAATGTGCCCCAATGAGATGCTTGCACAGGATGATGGTGTCGGGGAGCAGCGATGGCAAGGTAAGTTGTTTTTAGCGTTATGTTATGTTTTGTAATGCTTATTTCTTTAGTTTTTTTCCAGCTCCGGTCTTATAATGTGCCCCAATGAGACGCTTGCACAGAATGGCGGTGGCGGAGCGCAGCGATGTCAAGGTAAGTTGTACTAGGCGCTATGTTATGTTTGGTAGTGCAGATTTGTCTATGTTATGTTTTGTAATGCTCATTTCTTTCTTTTTTCCCCAGCTCCGGTCTTATAATGTGCCTCAATGAGATGCTTGCACAGGATGATGGTGTCGGAGCGCAGCGATGGCAAGGTAAGTTGTACTTAGCGCTATGTTATGTTTGGTAGTGCAGATTTGTCTGTTATGTTTTGTAATGCTCATTTCTTTCTTTTTTCCCCAGCTCCGGTCTTATAATGTGCCCCAATGGGACGCTTGCACAGAATGGCGGTGGCGGAGAGCAGCGATGTCAAGGTAAGTTGTACTTAGCGCTATGTTATGTTTGGTAGTGCAGATTTGTCTATGTTATGTTTTGTAATGCTCATTTCTTTCTTTCTTTTTTCACCAGCTCCGGTCTTATAATGTGCCTCAATGAGATGCTTGCACAGGATGATGGTGTCGGAGCGCAGCGATGGCAAGGTAAGTTGTACTTAGCGCTATGTTATGTTTGGTAGTGCAGGTTTGTCTGTTATGTTTTGTAGTGCTCATTTCTTTTTTTTTTCACCAGCTCCTTATAGCGTTATTGGCCACCCTTTTCCATTACGACCACGTTATACTACCTGAGCACATTTAATAATTCTGCTTTGTAGTAATGCTAGTGCAACTTCGCACTTCACCAAATGGACTTAGCCATGATCTAGTAATGATCACCATCCAACACAATAGTGTTTTAACATTATAGCAGGCTAGCTGTGATGCTGTACACAAGAGATAAGCCACCTTCAAGATGTGCACCTTATAGAGGAACACACAGACACCGGTGTCATCTTCTCTTTCCTGCAGGCTTAAAGTGGAGTAATGCGTCTGTGATTTTTGTTTTATTATGCATCAAGCTCCTAAACCAAACGTGCCTTCCTGGAATTTTATGGTGCTGGAGTCGATAACATGGTTCTCACTCTCTCCTCCAATATCCCTCTCCCTGCTCTCCTCTCTCTCTCTCTCTCTCACTCCAATCCCTCTCCTCTCCCTCCTTCCCTCTCATCCTCCCTCTCTCTCCCTCCCCTCACTCTCTCACTCTCCCTCACTTTCCTCTCCCTCTCTCCCCTCTCCCTCTCTTTCCTCTCTCCTCTCTCCCCCTCTCTCTCCTCTCTCCCTCTCTTTACCTTCCCCCTGCTCTCCTTTTTCTCCCTCTCCCCCTCTGCCTGCTCTCCTCTCTCTCTCCCTCCCCTCTCTCTCCCCTCCGTCCTTCGCTCTCGTCCTCCCCCTCTCTTCTTACCCTCCCTCTCTCCCTCTACAATCTCTCCCTTTCCCTCACTTACCTCTCCCTCTCTCCCTCTCTTCCCTCTCCTCTCTCTCCGTCTCTCTCTCCTCTCTCCCCCTCTCTCCTCTCTCCCTCTCTTTACCCTCTCCCTCTCCCTGCTCTCCTTTTTCTCCCTCTCTCCATCTCCCACTCAGCACCACCACAGCACCACTCAGCACCACCACAGCACCACCCCAGCACCACTCAGCAGCACCACTCAGCACCACCACAGCACCACTCAACACCACAACAGCACCACTCCGCACCACCACAGCATCACTCAGCACCACCACAGCACCACTCAGTGCCACCACAGAACCACCACAGCACCACTCTGAACCACCACAGCACCACTCTGCACCACCACAGCATCACTCAGCAACACCACAGCACCACTCAGCAACACCACAGCACCACTCAACACCACAACAGCACCACTCCGCACCACCACAGCATCACTCAGCACCACCACAGCACCACTCAGTGCCACCACAGCACCACACTGAACCACCACAGCACCACTCTGCACCACCACAGCACCACTCTGCACCACCACAGCATCACTCAGCACCACCCCAGCAACAGTCAACACCACCACAGCACCACTCAGCATCACCAAATCACCACTCAGCATCACCACATCATCACTCAGCGCCACCCCAGCATCACTCAGCGCCACCCCAGCATCACTCAGCACCAACACATTATCACTCAGCACCACCACATTAACACTCAGCTCCACCGCAGCATCACTCAGCACCACCACAGCACCACTCAACACCACCCCAGCATCACTCAACGCTAACACAGCATCACTCAGCGCAACCACAGCATCACTCAGCGTAACCACAGCATCACTCAGCGCAACCACAGCATCACTCAGCGCAACCACAGCATCACTCAGCACTACCACTGCATCACTGGTTCAAATATGTTCTTTCAATGTTTCAAGCTGTTTTCAAGCTTTCAAGCTTTATTACAAATCACAAAAAGATGTTAATATTTCACTTTTGTTCTTGGATTTTCGTCACTATAAAAAACACTGAACATAATCTTCACAAAAGTTATTTACAAAAATTAAAGCTATTGACATTACAAATTAAATTAATTATTTAAGTATTCATTATTTAAAAAAATTAAAATCCATTGTTATTTGTAATATCAATACATCCAAGTCCCGTAAATACAAAACATGTTGCATTACAAATGCTATAGGTGTCACATTTGCGAAAGTTAAAACTATTGGCATTGTAAATTACAAAGCTATTAATTTAGCTATTTTCAAAAACAACACATAAATAGACCAATAGCTCAAACTTTCCTAATGCGAGACCTATTGCATTTCGAATGCTTGCTCTCCCTGCGAGGGTGCAGAGAATGCAGGGGAGGTCTAGATCCTCCTCGGTCAATTCCAATTTTTCTAACAATTTCATAGGGACCTCAATCTCTAGTCAGAGGGAGGAATTCCTTAGAGAGGGAATACCATGTGCTTAAGCTTGGGCAAGCCAAGCTGAGAATCAAGCAAGAATAACTGGCCCTTGTTAAGGAAGCTTTGGAAGTACTGAGGGCTAGGAAGAATTTGGGACTAGATTCTCATGGTGGCAGCACTAGTGTCTTCAGGGTCAGGGTCAGGGGGCAATCCTTGGATGCTAGGAACCTGAGCAGGAAAGTCCCTCCTTACCAGGAAGGGAACGATATCCTTAAATGGATCACTGCTTTGGAGTGGTCCTGTAAAGTTCAGAGGGTCCAGCAAGAGCAGTGGGCAGCTATCCTGTGGCTCTCCTTTACTAACAAAGTTAGAGATAAGCGCCTAGCTGTTAGAGAAGAGAATGCTGACAATTACTTGATACTGAAGAGTGCTCTCATAGATGGGTTTGGCGTAATACTGAACAGTACAGGATTAAGTTCATAGACACCCAGAAAGCACAGGCCCAGGACAGGGTGGATTTTCTAGACAGTGATATTAAGGCTCTAGAAGGCTGGCTTCATGGAAGCAAGGTACAGGACTATGAAGGATTGTAAAATTGGATTGTGAGTGTGCACATCCTTAACTGTCAGAATCAGCTTTGGCATCAGTACTTTAGTGGAGAGGGCCTATAAAAAACAAAAGGTCCCTCAAGGGCAGTGGGAAGATATCCTGTGGCTCTCCTTTGCTAGCAAAGACAAACTCCTCACTGCCAAGGAGGAAGATGCTGACAACTACACAGTCTTGAAGAGTGCCCAAATAGATGGGTTTTGTTTGACCACTGAACAGTACAGGGACACAGAAGGAATCGAATACAAAAAAGAGGAGTAGTAGGCTATTACTGCTCGAAGGCACACACCCAAGACTGAGTTGACTTTGTAGACAGTGCTATTAAGGCTCTAGAAGGCTGGCTTCGTGGAAGTAATGTGCATGACTATGAGGGATTGTACAATGTATTGATGAGGGAGCATAGCCTTAATAACTGTCTAAATCAGCAGCTGCACCAGTACCTGGTGGACTATGATCTGACCTCTCCAATAGAATTGGGAAAGAAGGTAGACAAATGGGTGGAGTAGAGAAGCAAATATGGTGGAGCTATAAAACCAAAAGAAGCAAGATTCTTCTAAGGCCCAAGAGAAGGGAAGGGAGAGAAGTAGACAAAAAGGAGGCTTCACAAGGTCCCCAAAAATCTTCCTCTGGGGGTGGGACCCAAAACTCATCTTCCTATGGCAATAAGCCTTGGTGTTACCTTTGTAAGGAAAAGGCCACAGAGCAAGGGATGCCAATTGCTTTATAGCGAACACCAAATAAGCCACTACGACTGCCCCTAAGGCAACTAGCACACTACAAGTTGTAGTACAACTTCCAAGGGATTAGTAGAGTTAACCTTGGGTTCTGGCCTAGTCAAAACTCCCACTCAGGTTGTCCTTGTCTGTGACAGTGGCATGGTACTTGCCACTTTACCTGTAAGTCCCACTAACTTGGGCACTGATTAATGGTCAGGAAGCTGTGACATACAGGGACGCAGGGGCCAGTGTCACAATGGTGACAGAGAAACTTGTATCTCCTGACCAAATCCTACTTGGTCAGCTTTACCAGGTGACCAATGCAAGCAATGTCAAGACTGATCATTCATTGGCAGTTGTAAATCTCAGCTGAGGAAGGGTAATTGGCCCTAAAAGAGTTGTGGTTTCCCCAGACCTACCTGTGGACTACCTGGTCTGAAGTGGAGTTCAGGACACATGCAGAGATGATGGAAATGACTGTCCAGTGCATTTGCTGTTAACTCCTTCACTGTGGGGGTGTTTCCCCCCGCTGTGCTTGGGGGCAGGGGGACGCACACAGCGCCCTGGTGCTCATGACTAGGTCAGCTCCTCATGAGCCACGGCGCTCCGGTGCTTATGGCAAGCTGAGCTCGTCATGACCGCGCCCGTTTTAATGGAACGCTGAGCACAGCAGGGGAATCAGCCCAGCGTGCGAGCGTTCCATCAAACGGGCCCAGTCATGACGAGCTCAGCTCGTCATGAGCACCGGAGCGCCATGGCTCATGACGAGCTGACCTCGTCATGAGCACAGGAGGGGTTAATAGGGCTCAGGCCAAACAGGCACTGAGGGTGCACTGGCACAATGGACCAGCAAGCTCCTAAGAGAGAGAGCATGAAGGATAAGGAATTATTCTCCTCCTATCCTCCTAGTGAGGATCAGTCTCCAGAGGGAGATGATCCTAGCCTCTGTGAAGGAATTGTCCTAAAGGAACTTGGGCCTGACACAGCAGAGTTCTTGGGGACAGGGAGCCCTTCCAGAGCAGACTTAAGTCTGGAGCAGAAATCCTGCCCCTCTCTTGATCAGCTCAGACGGCAAGCTGCTGCAGAGGAGGCAGGGAATGTCAGTGAGTCCCATAGGATTTATTGGGAAGATGGGCTTCTGTTTTTTGAGTAGAGACCCCAAGCCTGGTGCCACCAGGAGGTCAGTGGCGTAACGATAATGGAGGGCCCCCCTCTGCCCGGTACGTGGAGGGGCCCCCTCCGGACTCTATTAGGAGCTCTCAGGCCGAAGTGCAGTGCTGAGGGGGCCCCCTTGAGCTTGAGGGCCCCCCGCACTGCGGGGGATGCGTGGGCCTGTGTTACGCCCCTGCAAGAGGTTGGTTATACCTCAGAAATACAGGGGATTTCTTTTGCCCCTAGCACACGACATTTCCCTTGCAGGACATCTTGGGCAAAGCAAGACTTCTGACAGGCTTGTCCCTCATTTTCACTGGCCCTACATGTCTGAAGACACCAAGGAGTTTTGTTGCTTCGGTGTCACCTGCCAAGCCAGTGATAAGTCAGGTGGCACTACAAAGGCCCCCTTAATTCCACTTCCAGTGGTTGGGGTTCCCTTTGAGGGGGTAGGGATAGACATTGTTGGTCCCTTTAACCCTCCAATAGCATTTGGACACAGTTACATCCCAGTGGTGATGGACCATGCCACTAGGTATCCAGAAGCCATTTCACTTAGGAACTCTACAGCTCCTGTGGTGGCTAGGGTCCTTCTGGGTGTCTTTTCCAGAGTGGGGTTTCCAAGGTTCAACAAGACCCTAAAGGGTATGATCATGGTACTCCCGGAAAAGCTCAGGCAAAAATAGATTGTCTTCTCTTTGCCTATAGAGAGGTTCCTCAGAAAGGTGAGCTACAGCCCATTTTAACTTCTGTTTGGACATCCAGTTAGGGGTCCATTGTGTCTGGTTAAGGAGGGCTGGGAGCAGCCTCTCAAACCTCCTAAACAGGATATTGTGCACTGTGTGCTTGACTTGCGTTCACTTATGGCTGAGCACATTAAGAGGGCCAGCAAAACCCTTGAGGCCAGCCAGGAGCTTCAGAAAGCCTGGCATAACCAAAAGGCTGTACTTATTGTTTACCAGCCAGGACAGAAAGTGTGGGTGTTGAAGCCTGTGGCCCTAGCAGCTCTCCAAGACAAGTGCCTGAGAAAAAAAGGTGAGGTCACCTACTTGGTGGACCAAGGCACTCCCAGAAGTCCTCACAAAGTTCTTCATGTGAACCGCCTAAAGCCTTTTGTTGACAGAGCTGGAATGACCTTGCTCATGGCAACTGATGAGGGATAGGAGGATGAGAGCGATCCATTCCCTGATCTGATCTCTCTCAGGACCCTGTTGATGGGTCTGTTGATGGAGTAGCATTGGCAGGCAGCCTCACTGACCAGCAGCAAGCTGGTTGTAGGCAAGTCCTCAATCAGTTTACCTACATTTTTTCTCTGACTCCAAGTCAGGCCACCTGGTGTACCCATGAAGTAGATAAAGGTGACAGTCTGCCTGTCAAGGGTACAATCTACAGACAGCCTGACAATGTCCGAGACTGCATCAGGACTGAGGTCCAGACAATGCTGGAGTTTTGGGTCATTGAATCTTCGGATAGCACATGGGCTATTCCTGAGGTCCTTGTGCCAAAACCTCACACCCAGGATGGTAAGAGAGAGATGAGGTTTTTTGTAGACTACGGAGGTCTCAATGCAGTCACTAGGACTAATGCCCATCCAATTCACAGGGCAGAACAGCTAAATGATACTCTGGCCTCAGCCAAGTACCTTAGAACATTTGACCTGACTGCTGGCTACTGGATAATCTGACTCTCTGAGGATTCCACACCTAAGACCACATTTTCAATCCTTAGTGGGCATTATCAATTTATTGTAATGCCTTTTGGTTTGAATAATGCACCTGCCACATTTCGGAAGTTGATGAACAAAGGTCTCACAGGTCTGGAACCCTTTAGTGCAGCATATCTATATTATATTACTGTCTTTAGTTCCACCTGGGAGGATCACCTGGTCAACCTCGGTAATGTTCCAGAGGCCCTGCAAAAGTGACAGATAGGGCAGAGCAGGGTTGTGTACCTGGGCCACCTTGTAGGTGGAAGCCAGGCTCAGCCATTGGAGAGCAATATCCAGACCATAATAGACTGGGTTGCTCCCACTATTCAGATTCAAGGTGGAGCTTTCTCGGGCCTAACTGGGTACTGCATTAGGTTTGTTAAGGGGATATGGGTCCTTAGTGACTCCCCTTAATGATCTCCCCTCCAAAAGGATGCCTAAGAAAGTTCAGTGGATAGTTAGCTGTCAGGAGGCATTTGATGGCCTAAAGCAGGCCATGTTCACTGCTAACATTCTGCAAAATCCAGATTAATCGAAAACCTTCATTCTCCAGACAGATGTCTGAGGTACGTGCAGTTCTATCACAACTTAATGGCTATGGCCAGGACCAACCAGTAGCTTTTATAAGCAGAAAGTGGACCACCAGGGAGAAGCGTTGGTCAACTATTGAGACGGAGGCCTTTGCTGTGGTCTGGGCCTTGAGGAAGTTGAGACCATACCTCTTTGGTACTCATACTTCTCATGGCTAAAACAAATGAAGGGTAAAAATCCCTACATTTTGAGGCGGTCCATTTCCCTACGGGGGACGGACTTTTCTGTGGAACATAGACCTGAAAGTAGCCATGCCAACGCAGATGGATTCCAGATATTTCCACTTAGAAAATGAAAATGGAGACTCAACTGGGCAAGGCTAGTCTCATCTCCTTTCGTTTCCGGGGAGTTGTGTAGGAAAGTAGGATCTGCTTGCATGGTTACCCCTTCTTTTTGCTGGTGTCAGTATGTTTTTTGACTAGTCTAGCTGGGACCCTGCTAACCAGGACCCCAGCCACTGTGTTTCCACTCTAAATCTGACATGATAAAGCACTTTGGTACCGCCACAATTGGCTACTGGCGTACACTTGTAAGTCTCTAGTAGTTGGTATTAAGGTACCCAGGGCATAGGTACACCAGGGGACTTCTATGAGCTGCAGCATGTATTATGCCGTTCATTAGACCACTCAAACGGTGACTAAAGGCCTGCCATTGCAGCCTGTGGAAGCTGGTGCTTGCACCGCTTAAGACAAATATATGTTTTCTTGTATCTGAGCTCACAACACTTAAAACCTATAAGTCACCCCTAAGGCAGGCCTTTCAATTCTGAAGGCAAATTGTAGGTTTATAAGTGTGTGGGTGCCCCTGCATGAGTAGGACATCTCTATAAATCCCAGAGTTGATTCTCCAGGCATTGTAAGTGCGGTCAGCAATTCTGATACATATAGTGGTCATCATCATTATGCAATGGCTAACCATATTGTGGCTGTACTGAACCTGGGCATGTTAGCCTTACGGCTAGAGCGGTCGACTTTGAAGCTGGGGAACCAGGTTTGAGTCTCTGCAACAACGCTCAACATCCTTTGAATCTGGGCAAATCACTTCATCTCCCAGTGCCGAACGAAACTGGTGCACTTGTAAAGCGCTCTGATACCCGTTATCTCGGGTCTAGTTCTCGCTAAATAAAACTCTCTTTAAAAAAAAAAAGAAGTTGGAATCATACCCCAACACCATTTCAGGTGTTGGAGGTATGATTCCAAGCACGGGGGCTCCTCCAGGAAGCCCCCAGTAGTCCCAGTACCAGCCTTCCAGGGTCTACCAACAATCTAGTGCTGCTACCGACCACAGACACGATTCTGCCCTTCTGCTGCTGAGCTTGAGCAGAGGAAGGTAGAACAATAGATTTCCTGTCACAGCGAGCTATGACCACCTCCCAGACATGACTTAGTGTATTGGGCGGGGGTGGGGATGCTTGCCAGGACCACCAGACTGTTTGAAGGGCACAGTTGGAACCAGTTCTAGGAACTCTTGCCTCCCTCTCTGGTGTGAAACTGGACAAAGGACATGGGTTATCTCCTCTGTCCAGCCCCTCCTATGGGAGGTACCCCTGATTTGTCTTATCCCCTTTCTGAGGGTGTAAAAGGGCTTACCTGTGGGTGGGTCCTCAGATTTGTCATGGGACAAGACTCAAGACTGAAACCACGTCACTCTTTGACCATTTGGACACTTAGTATTCACCTGGAACCCAGACTGCATCATGGAAGACTCCTGCTGCTCTCGCTGTTCTGCAAGTCTTCTTCATCGTCTGTGTCTGTGCTTCTTCCACGATGCACCAGACCTGTGGGCATCAAGGACACCCAAAGTAATCTCCCTTAGAGTGAAGGAGTCACTCCCCTGCATCTGTAGGCACTGCAATAAAGCTAACAGGCCAGCTGCTCCTAATGTCACATAAACTTCGAAAGGCTCGACAACACAGGTGGTTGTTCTGCACCTCCCTCACAGTCTGACCTGTCCTCTGCAATTTTGAGGCTAGTATCCCTCATCGGAACCACTGGGACAGAACCCCTGTGCACTGTGTTTTATTGCCATGGTAAAGCCTTGTTGGCTCTGCACTCCAGAGATCTTCCGGCCACAAGAAGCTCCAGCCTTTAATGCCTTCTTGCCAAGATCAGTATCCACACGGTACCCTCGACACCTTCTTTGGTGAGCTGCTCAAGGTCCTCTTGTGATTCCTGTGCCTTTGGCCTGTGGGTCCCCTCAAGGGTCAAAAAGTAACTGTGGGTCTAAGCAATCAACTTGCTATTCTGTGTCTGACAAAAAACTCACTACCAACTGTAATATTAAATCATAAAGTGTGACTCAAGCACGACAAGATACTTCCAAGATATGAAAGTACCCATCAGTTATCGCCCGGTACTGCCCTTGTCATCATCTGGGCCTCCTCACACCTAGGAGAGTATACCTGCAACCACTTGATGTATCATAAGCGGATGCACCAGTGTTTTAAGGGTGTGTAAGAGGTGACCGTGTTCTAATAACTGAATAGCAGTGCGTGGAAAGAAGGGAATGTGTGAAGGAGGTGAGAGATATAAAATTGGAGAGTGGAGAGGAAAAGAGATTTATTGGATACCTCTCAAACTTCCAATAGTTAAAACCAGTGCGGGAACATAGTAGGTTAAACAAATAGCTACTATTTAGATTATGTAGGTCAACATGTTTATGCAGTGTGTGGACCCAACAAGGTATCCGCTGCTTTCATCTGAAAGAGACACGTTAGTGATAGATTCCTTACCTTAGAATATCCCCAGGCGTCAGACTGGATCCGGAAATTTTTGCGTAGCAATACCCCTGCGCGTCGGTAGGCGTCGTCTGCGGCTCCGCGTCCGTCGTCGGCGTCGTTAGCGCCGGAATGACGTCGTCGGAGCCCATGCGCGCTGACGTCAGTTCTTCTTTTTTCCACACTAGCTAGCGCAGATCCGGAGAAGCTCTACTTCTAGTCATTTTTTGACTAAACTTTTTGATCTTTTTGATCATTTCTTTCTTCGAGTCTTTGACTCTATCGGTGCCGGTAGGGATGCCCGGGTTCAAGCCCTGTTCGAAGTGCGACCGACTGATGTCGGTCACGGACCCCCATCGCCGGTGCCTGAAGTGCTTAGGCCTCGACCACGACGACCGCACCTGCCCCGACTGCCGGGCCCTGACGTCGAAAGCTAGGCGGGAGCGGTCCCGCAAGCGGCTCGAGCTCCGGCAGTCGGCCCCGCGCCATTCCAGGTCCCCGTCCCACGGGAGGTCGAGGGACCGGTCGCGGGGTCAGAGTCCTCGCAGCTCCGGGAGTGGAC
Source organism: Lissotriton helveticus (assembly GCF_964261635.1). Taxonomy (NCBI): domain Eukaryota; kingdom Metazoa; phylum Chordata; class Amphibia; order Caudata; family Salamandridae; genus Lissotriton; species Lissotriton helveticus. The sequence goes on from NC_136063.1 coordinate 296,771,562, forward strand.
ATCGGTCGTCGGGATCCAAGTCCTCAGGTAAGAGGCATGAGCGGTCGGAGAGACACCATCGTTCCTCCGACCCACCCCGACGCTCGCACAATGCGGCCGGGGGTTCGGGCGACACCGCCCACGCGGCTCCGAGGGAGTCGCTAGCGTCGCCGCCTGCCCCACACCTTCAGGTCCCTGGGCACGGCGCGTCGCCTGAGGAGATCGAGAGGTACCACATGGCCATGAGGAAACTCCCTCCTCAGCCGGGTCCTGTGGCGCCTTCGGGCCCAGCGGTCCCGGCTGGAGGCCCTAGCGGGTCGGGTGCTTCAGCCCCGACGCCGCCGGCGACTTCGGTCCCGGCGCTGCAGGACCTCACCGGATCCGCTTCCGGATCCGGGTCGTCGCCGGTCGACCTCACGACCTCACCGGCGCCGGCCCCGAGGGTGTCGCCCCCGGCGCCCATTGTGGACGCTGTCCCCAATCTTCCCTCCGGTCCGACTCTGGCGCCGGAACAGCGCCGTTGGGCGCCGCTTCCGACAGCCTTTGGAGATTTTTATTTCCATGAGGAGGCCCAGTCTGTTGACCCTGTGTTACAGGAGACTGGTGACGAAGGTGATTGGGAGGGGTCTGAGGACCCTCTGGCACAGGAGTGCCAGTCTCAAGAGGACTGGACATATGAGCTTGGGGAGGCCAGTGGTATTGACACTTCGCCAGACACTGGATTTGTCTCCCCTCCCACCGTGGCTACGGAGGAGGGGGCTGCTTACAGCGTAGTGTTGACGAGGGCAGCCAAGGCCTTAAACCTTGAGCTCCCCGTCGCGGCCGTGAGGACTAACCTCACTGAGGTCCTTAAACCGCAGGCAAGCTCCAGTGAGCCTCTGCTGCCGTTTAATGAGACCTTATGTGACGTCCTTCTGGGCACTTGGTCCAAGCCCGCCACAGATCCGCCTGTGGATAGGAACGTGGCCAGATTCTACCGCCCGGCTGCGGGCGACCCTTGCTTTTTGTCCACCCATCCCACCTCCGAGAGCCTGGTTATCCAGGCCTCCACTTCCCAGACCGCATTCCCGACGGCCCCGCCCGATCAGGAATCCAAGAGATATGAACAGTTCGGGAAGAAGGTGTTCTCGTCCCTGAGTTTGGAACTGCGGTCTGTCAATACCGCGTGTCTCTTGGGCCGCTACACCCACACCCTGTGGGACACGGTCGCGGACGTGCTGCCACAATGCCCGGAGGAGGTCCGGGCAAAACTCGCCCAAGCCCTTGTGGAGGGTCGAGATGCAGCGCGATACTCCATCCGGTGTGGGCTGGATACCACGGACTCACTGGGCAGGGCGATGGCAAAGGCGGTTAGACGCCACGCCTGGTTGAGGACCGCCAATTTTTTTGGCCAATGTCCAGTCCACTCTTCTGGACATGCCGTTCGATGGCCGTCGCCTTTTTGGCGACAAGGCAGACCATGCGCTGGAGCGCTTTAAGGACTCCAGGGCTACGGCCAAGTCCTTAGGCCTCTCGGCCACGCGCCAGCAATCGGGTGCCTTTCGCTCCTTTCGTGGCCAAGGAAGGGGCGCCCCCACACGTGCTGCCAGCCACGCACCGCAGAATGTCCAACAGCGCGGTGGCGGCTGTGGAAACCGCCGTGGCGGCAGTCGGGGTCAACGGCGAGGCCAGTCTACACCTCCCTCCGCAGCACCTGCCTCAAAACCGTCCGAGTTTTCAGGCCCATGTGACGCCTGTGGGAGGCAGGGTTCGCCATCACCACTTCCACTGGCGCACTGTCACATCGGACAGGTGGGTGCTGCAAATCGTCCGAAGGGGCTACTCCCTCCCCTTCGAGGCGACCCCTCCAGCCATGCCACCGCAATTCCACCGCGTGTCGGGGGATCACTTGCAACTTCTGCAAGAGGAAGTCACGGCCCTCTTTGCCAAGGGGGCCATCGAGCGAGTTCCTGGGCCAGAAGTAGGGTGTGGATGTTACTCCCACTACTTTCTGGTACCCAAGAAGGGCAAAGCGGGCCTGCGCCCTATCTTGGACCTACGGAACGTCAACGGCTTCCTCAGACAAGAGAAGTTCAAGATGCTGACTTTGGCTCAGGTCTTGGCTGCCCTGGACCCCGGAGACTGGATGGTAGCGTTGGACTTGCAGGACGCCTATTTTCACATCCCCGTCCTGCCGGCCCACCAGCGTTACCTGCGGTTCACGGTAGGCCACGAGAACTTTCAGTTTACCTTGCTCCCCTTCGGCCTTACCAGCGCCCCACGGGTGTTCACGAAGGTGATGGCGGTGGTCGCAGCTCATCTGCCCAGGTTAGGGGTGTCAGTCTTCCCCTACCTCGACGACTGGTTGTTGAAGGCGGGCTCGCCCCAGACAGTCGTCAGCCACCTCCAGACTACGGCCGACCTCCTGCACTTGCTGGGGTTCTCCATCAATGTGCCGAAGTCCCACCTGTGTCCCTCCCAGAAGCTCCTCTTCATCGGAGCGGTTCTAGACTCGGCGCAGTTTCGGGTTTACCCTACCGAACAGCGGGTTCGGGATATTCAGGCTCTGATTCCGGTCTTTCAGCCTTTATCCCGAATCTCGGTCAGGATGACGCTGCGGCTTCTGGGGCTGATGGCCTCCTGCATCCTTCTGGTGCGTCACGCCCGGTGGCGGATGCGGGCTCTGCAGTGGGACCTGAAGTTTCAGTGGGCCCAGCATCAGGGCAACTTGTCTGATCACGTCTTGATCTCGGAGGGCACTGCAAGTCAGCTGCAGTGGTGGCTCACGGACCGCGATTGGGTCAGTGGCAGATCCCTCTCTCTACCCCACCCGGAGCACGTAGTTGTGACGGACGCGTCCCTCCAGGACTGGGGTGGCCACATGGGAGAGGCAGAGATCAGAGGACTCTGGTCTCCGGCGGAGGCCCGGCTCCACATCAACCTGTTGGAGTTGAGGGCGATTCGTCTAGCACTGAAGGCATTCCTCCTCTCTGTCCGGGGGAGTGTAGTGCAGGTATTCACGGACACCACCACCGCCATGTGGTACTGCAACAAACCGGGCGGGGTGGGGTCGTGGACCCTATGCCAGGAGGCTCTGCGCCTCTGGCAGTGGCTGGAACGTCAGGACGTGACCCTGGTGGTTCAACACCTGGCAGGTTCTCTGAATGCCAGGGCGGACGAACTCAGCCGTCGGTGCATGATGGATCACGAATGGCGTCTGAGCTCAGACGTGGCGCAAGGCCTCTTTCAGCAGTGGGGAGAGCCTTGGTTAGATCTATTCGCCACCGAAGAGAACGCGCAATGCCATCAGTTCTGCGTGTTGGAATTTCCAAGGCGGCACTCGCTCGGAGACGCTTTTCGACGCGAGTGGAGTTGCGGTCTATTGTACGCCTTCCCGCCTATACCACTTCTGCCCAGAGTGCTGAAGAAGATCAGGCGCGACCGGGCCCAGGTTATCCTAGTGGCTCCGGACTGGGCACGAAGATACTGGTATACCGAGCTACTCAGCATGTCAGTCGATCCCCCGATTTGTCTGCCTCTTCGGGAAGACCTTCTGTCGCAGCAGCAGGGGTCGGTCCTCCACCCGAACCTGTCCAGTCTCCACCTACAAGCTTGGAGATTGAGCGGCGACAGTTGAGGCCATTTGACTTGCCTCCCGAAGTCTGTAATGTCATTCTGGCAGCCAGGCGTCCCTCCAGAAAATCGGTATACGCCTGCAGGTGGAACAGATTTGTGGCATGGTGCACAGCAAAGGCTGTGGATCCACTCTCTGCCCCCCTTTCTGAGGTTCTCCTCTTCCTTCTTTCTCTTGCCCAGCAGGGCTCTGCTCTGGGCACTGTCAAGGGCTACCTTTCTGCCCTTTCTGCCTTCTTAAGGCTACCTGATCAGCCTTCTTTGTTCAAGTCCCCTATTGTAAATAGATTCCTTAAGGGCATCACACACATGTTCCCTCCTGTTCCCTTCGTGATGCCCCAGTGGGACTTGAACCTTGTTCTTACTTTCCTGATGTGCGCTCCCTTTGAGCCACTTCACAACTGTCCTCTTCGCCTTCTGACTCTGAAGACTGCTTTCCTGGTTGCCATCACCTCTGCCAGGAGAGTGAGTGAGCTCCAGGCCCTTTCTTGTACTCCACCTTTCCTTTCTGTCCATCCGGACAAGGTTGTGTTGCGTACCAAGCCATCCTTCCTGCCCAAGGTTGTTTCAGCCTTCCACATCGGGCAGTCCATCACCTTGCCTACCTTCTTTCCGCCTTCGCATCCCTCTAAAGAGGAAGAGCGGCTCCACCGTCTGGACCCAAAACGTGCGCTCTCATTCTACTTGGATCGCACACGCCAGTTCCGGGTGGATGACCTACTCTTTGTTGGTTACGTGGGCGCTAAGAAGGGGAAGGCGGTACACAAGCGGACCATCTCCAGGTGGATCATCTTGTGTATCCAGGCATGTTACTCCATGGCTAAGACGGAGCCCCCTGTTGGTTTGAGGGCTCATTCCACTCGGGCCACGGCGACTACAACTGCCCTGGGCCGGGGAGTGCCCTTGCGGGACATTTGCTAGGCAGCTACGTGGGCCTCGCTGCACACGTTCGCAAGACACTACTGCCTGGACAGTCAAGTCCGGAGGGATGGCTTCTTTGGCCGTTCCGTCCTCCAGGACTTTCTGGTGTGATTATTGGTTCGCAGACCCACCACCGGGGTTGGTATTGCTGGGGTATCTATTCTAAGGTAAGGAATCTATCACTACCGTGTCTCTTTCAGATGCACAAGTGACTACTTGTGTAACGATATATCTGTAAGAGACATTAGTTAGTGATAGATTCCTTACCGACCCACTCATCCTCCCCGTTCTGCGAACCGATATCTAGGGTTAAGGCCATCCCCTTTCAGGGCCCTAGTTTCTTGGCACCAGTGTTGGTTCTATCATGGCTCTACGTATCTGGCGCGGAAAAGCTGTGTATCAGAACTGACGTCAGCGCGCATGGGCGGCGTCAAAGTACTCCGACGACGTCATTCCGGCCCTAACGACGCCGACGACGGACGCGGAGCCGCAGACGACCCCTACCGACGCGCTGGGGTATTGCTACGCAAAAATTTCCGGATCCAGTCTGACGCCTGGGGATATTCTAAGGTAAGGAATCTATCACTAACTAATGTCTCTTACAGATATATCGTTACACAAGTAGTCACTTGTGCATCAAGCCTATTCCATGTCACCACCCAATTCTGCATAAGTCCTGCCACACCACTCACTTTGTAGCTGCTCCTGGACTGCACACGCTAGGAATCTCCCCTGCGCAGACTTACACGTGTGCACACACATGTATACCTGTGTCTACAGGTAACCAGCCTGGTGTCCCATACTCCAGCTGCTACGCAGTGGCTAGGTCAAGCCAGGGGGACACCAGTAAAATCCTCATACAGTCTCTTTCATTATGAGTTTACTGTGTGTGAGCCCCAACTTATGAGTCTCCCCCACAGTAAAAGCTCAACAATTAGGTGCTCAAAAAGTGAAAAATCCGGCCAGCCCATAGTGTCAGAACCAACTTCTAAAACACGCCGCGACCAGCTGATTCCTACAGGGAAGAAGTAGCCACTCTACATGGGTACACTTCCCGTAGTCAGCGATAACTAGTTATAAGGCGTTTTGACCAGACCCCCTTACTCACCAGTTATCCGCTCAGACCACCTACTCCTCCCATCCATGAAATCTCAACCCATGATAGGGATGCCAGACTGCCCTAAGAACCCTTCGGGCTCTAGGCTAGATACCTCTAGGTCACTCATGGTCTACATGGACTCAGCCTAACTAGGCCCACCTTTTCCCTTGGACATGCAACACTATGCCTACCCCTTCTCTGGACAAGGGTACAGTGCCTCAGCACCGATGCGGTCTTCCGGGATAGGTCTACATCCCATCCCCTGGGTCACTAGCTGGTCTCCCTTTCAGAGTTTGTTCCAACCAGTACCCTCTCTCCGTTTGGTCCTTGCACCCCAAAGATGCAACCTCTCTGAACCCTCACCCTCAGCCTGTTCCTATTTCTTGCTACCCATGGAGCTGCTTGTTTGACTTTCTTTGGTCTAACATTTTGGAAATATGTATAAGATTTATAGGCTAACTTTCTTTTTAATTTGATAGGAATTGTCATCTCATCATTAATTTGGTAATATTGTAAAAGTTGCCACAACACCTGCAGGTATAGTAACTACAGCACCTGATAATGATTTTTGAGATCAACGTGGCAATTTGTAGAAATGAAACCAATCTTTCTTCCAAATCAAGTAAATGTTATTGTGTTGGGATATTTGGGAAGTTCATTCCATTTATAAAACAATAGGATGGTATTTTATTGTTACTAATGTGTGTATAGCAAGTGTTGCATGTACAGTATGTTGTATTTTGGGTTATGTTACATTGTATGGTTCTTGGATGTGTACCAATGCTGTTGATATTTCTTAATGATTGTTTAAGCCATAATTGGTTGTAAATATTACAAATGCACTCCAGGCCATATAATATTTCTAAATGAAAGTTGCTAATTATAAAATTTGTTGTTTGTGTGTTTGAATGATTGTTTACTGTATTGCGTATGTTATGTTGTATATGTATTTTTTGGGGAAGTAAGTTGCTCTGATAAGGACATATTTCTTTTTTGTGCATTTGATGATGTCTTAGCTTCTGAATTATTAATTTGTTTTGTATGTTGGTTTGTTTGTGATGTAGATTTTGGCATTTATGGTAAGGCTAAACTTTGAATGATTTTAAAGGCAATATTTGTATCTACACTTTTTTCCGTATGTCTAGTAGGTATAACTTCATTGCTAACTATTTATATATTTGTGTGTTGTATGTACAAATATTTTTTTATTGTTGTAATCTATCATCTTTTTTTATTTTTAGGTGTGCAGCTTTGAGTGATTTGTTTGTTATTGTATTTATATGTATGGGAGTCAATTCATAAGCAATATAATGTGTATTTGACACTTTAATACTGTTTGCAAGTTCTGAAATATATTGCATTAGTCCTATGCAGCCTATTTTTGAATAGTAATACATGTTCGATTAGGAGGAGGCATTCCTTTGTTATCTCGGCTATGGGGATTTTTTTTTTAAATATGTATGCATATTTGTGAAATCTGAAATCGTGTATGTATTCATGCAAAGTACTGACCCTGAATGGAAATGTACTGTTACATTTAATGCAGTTTTAATATCTGGATATAAAGGATCAATGCAATGAAGCATGTCACCCATAGTAACATTTTCCACACATAATTGAATATATATTGTCATTGTGTTTTATATTCCTAGGTATATAATCTGGATGCATACACATTTCATTAATTAAATTAATGTCAGTATATAAAGTATCTCCTAGATCCATAATATAGTGTTTATCATTTGAATTCCATGTATTAGCTAGTTTGTAGTGGTTAGGTAAAATTGCAAAAGTACTGTTTGGTACGTATTCTTTGCCCCTTGAGTTTTTCATTTTTCATGACCTTGATGATAGCTTGTAGAATAGTATTCATAGAATTTTAATATGGATTGGTAGAGTACAGTGTTAGAGTGTAGTTTGGGGGAGTCGAATTTAGTGTTTGAGTGGCAAAGAGTGTTGATGACTATTTTGTGGTATTATGCAGTGGGTTAAAATTAGGTGAATTGGAGTGGGGTGAATTGAAGGTTAGTAGGGTGGGGTTGTATTGGTTGTATTTGCGATGATAGAATTTCAGTTTATATTTTAGATTGTGATGTGTTTGGTTATATTGGGTTGGTTTGGTTGTGATTCAATTTGAGTGGCATGGTTTTGAGTGGGTGTGCCTGGATTTTAGTGTGGTGGTTTGTAACAGAGGTGTGTTTTGGAGAAGTGTCCCTCGTTATGTTTGTGTGAAAGTTTTAATAAAAAGTTAACCTGCCTTTTTAAAGTTTGGAGTTCTTTGGAATATATATTCACTTGTGTGGAAACTCAATAAAATACGATATTATGCACTTAAAATCCATAATTGACTTTAATTAAATAAAGTAAATATTTTTATAATAGCTTAAAAAGTATTGATACATCACAAACAAATTAATCAAACACTATAATAATGATAGTATAGAGGAAAAAATGGTGCCTTAGAACGTTTAGTAGAATGGTTTGTAATGGTGTGGGGTTGATTGGAGTGAAATTTCGTTGTTTAGGGTGGTTTGTAGCTGGGAAGACCAGTTTGTGTTGGATTGTGGCATATAGATCTTTTAATGATTGTGGTTAATTTCGGTATTTTGGATTGTACTGGGGTAGAGTGAAGTGGTGTATTTGGAGTGTGGTAGTTTGTTTGGTTCGGAGTACAGTAGATTGGACTAGAGTGTGTTATGTTTGTGTAGAGTGGTGCATATTTGAGTGTAGTGGGATACTTAGTGTGTTTTATTGAGCTGAGTAGGGTATGTTTGTTTGGAATGGAGTATGCAGATTAAGATGTGTAAAGTAGAGGCATGTTATTGTATGCTATTGTGCAGAGTGGAGTGACATTGTGTGTTTTTGTGTGAAAGTGTGATTTGGAGTGGTATTGTGTGGAATAGTGGTATGTGATGGTGTCCAGATATGTTTTCTGAAGTGTAAATGTGTTTTGTAATGTTTGCTGTGTGTTTGTTTGAATAGTGTGGTGTTGAACTGTGTTGCATTTAGATTTGTGGCATGGTGTTTTGTGGTGTACTGTTTAAATATGTGTTATAGTGTGTAGTGTAAGTATAGTGAGTATAGTGAGTGAAGTGTGGAGGGTTATTACATGTTGTAGCATTGTGCTGTGTTTTTTGGAGTGGAGTGGCTGTATGTTGCATGAGGTGAAAATATGTGATGTGGAGCTAAATATATGTTTTGTGGTGTGGAAGCATGTATGTGTTCTTTGTTGTAACTAGGTGCAGTGGTTTTAAAATATGTGGCATGGCAATGTGTTCCGTTCAGTCCGTCCTTGGAACACGGCGACCGGGAATCAACGGAGGAGGGACTTCGACTGTCAGATTGAACCTAACGCTACCCGTGAAGATTTATATACCCTCAAGCAGAACGCGCAACTCCTGCAGTCGGGTCCCCTCCCGGTTCAGCTATTCACGCACTCGTGTATAGTCATCGTCGAATGCAGACGTGCAACATTTTGTGTGCTCATATCATAAATTACCGGTGCTAGAGATACTCCTGAACCCGGAACCAGGGTTTGATCGAGTAGTTATATTGGCAGACTCGCCAATATCTTATCAGGACAAGCCATTTCTCCGCGCAGAGTGTTTCACGCATCTAACCGTGGATGCCTGAAGCTATCCACTAGCCCTGAAGAGTCGTGTTGACTCCACTTTAACACGATGAAACACGTGTCGGCTGAGCTTGGATCCAATTAAAACATCATTGAAAAAGAACTTGAACAAACAGATCTGCTGCTCTCTTTCATTTGTACCAATACCAATTGTCATTTTGTCTTAAATTTACACTGTTTTTGTGGCTGCGAGAGCTTTGCTGTGTTACAGTTTGGGTAATCTTTGATTGTCTTAGAATGGTTTTGGGTTAATCCGTTCGCTCTTCACGCGCCACACTCAAAAACTCATTGCCACACACTGTCCAGCGTACACTTCAGGCAGAGCGCCTTTTTCTGAAATTTCTAGAAACCCTTCTAGCCGTGGTATGTGATGGTGTCCAGATATGTTTTCTGAAGTGTAAATGTGTTTTGTAATGTTTGCTGTGTGTTTGTTTGAATAGTGTGGTGTTGAACTGTGTTGCATTTAGATTTGTGGCATGGTGTTTTGTGGTGTACTGTTTAAATATGTGTTATAGTGTGTAGTGTAAGTATAGTGAGTGAAAAACTGTAGTGTGGAGGGTTATTACATGTTGTAGCATTGTGCTGTGTTTTTTGGAGTGGAGTGGCTGTATGTTGCATGAGGTGAAAATATGTGATGTGGAGCTAATATATGTTTTGTGGTGTGGAAGCATGTATGTGTTCTTTGTTGTAACTAGGTGCAGTGGTTTTAAAATATGTGGCATGGCAATGTGTTCCGTTCAGTTTTATTATGTGTATTGTATTTATGCGGTATGGTTAAGACTGTTTTTGCTTGTGGAAATAAGTGTTATTTGGTTTCATACATATAGGATAAAGTAGTAGGGCCAAATAAAAGAGAAGTACACTAGGGCAAAGGGGTGGATGAAACTAAGAAAGCCTTACATATTTGCTTAGTAACAGCATTAAAGTGCCTTGTGAAAAAGAGTGTTTGTGTGCAAAACTCCTTACTCCGTCTCACGCGACCTGATGTAGGGGCTGATGCATCCAACCGTAATCAAACGTGGTCCATGGACCAATATATCCTTTTTATGATACCACATCTTCTGCTAATATCATCAGAGACTGGCTGAAATCATCCACCAGTGCTGGGATTACAAGAGAGCGCCCGAATAACTTAAACGTGAGCATGTTTTGTGTATTCTCTAAAAATTAGCAAAAGACATATTTAAACCAAAGGAAAGCCTATACACTCAGTTTAAATAATTACAGGTACCACATTTTATTACGCTCTCTTGTTGGCTGAATGCATTTTGAACAGACAGCAAAGAAATATTTTTGTAGAGGCTACAAAAGTGCAGGCCCCCTGACGTGAGCATTTAGAAATATTGTTTTAGAATGTGATGGAGTTCCCTTGTAGCTTTTCATTTTTCTTATATTTTGTTTTTTTTCAATATTTTTTAAGTTATATTTTAAATAAAACAAAACATAAATGCAACATGTTATATTTCTCATAATGCCATGTTTTGTTTGTATTAGCAAAAAGCTTTTGCATGCTGACTTAATTTAAGAAGCTAATTATAATATTGAATTATAAAAAGAGCTCATGTCATTTGTGTGTTTTGATTTGAAACAAAGAACTAGGTTTGTTAAGGGCGGTAATATTGTTGCTGAGTCAGTAATTTGGGAAATAGTGTGTTTTTGAAGGGCTGTTAGGGCTTGGATTGTGTCGGTTAGCTCTACAATAGTTTGATGCTTTGTAAAATTGCGGTAATATTGCAGGTGAGTTAGTGATTTTGGAAACCGTGTGTTTGTAAAGGGTCGGACAGAGTTGGTTACTAGTGACTCTGTTTGGGGCTTTTGAAGGAGCCAGTAAAATTTAATTAGAGTTAATGATTGAGACTAAAAAGGCTGGCTTAAAGTCGGGCACTTGTGAGAAAATTTGGTGCTTAAGAACAACTAGTCGGGGTGAAGCTATCCAGTTTTAGAGGCCTTATGTTCCTGTGTTTGTTAGGATAGTTAAGCGTTTGTGAGATGGTAATGTTAGATAGATGGATTATAGGCATTGTTTTGTGCATCAATTTTCAATTTTCAAATAGTAATTAAAATAAGCCCGGGTCCTCAGACTCAGGCCCTTCGGCCTTGTGGCTTGTGCCGTGGGAGGGCTCTATATCATGCTCTGTTAACTCATCCTGTTTGATGGGAGAGGACTGTTTCGATGGGTACTATGCCCCTCTAGTATGCTTTCCTCCCTTATCTGTGATGTTTCTTTATTGTTATCATTGCAGCGATGTGTAAGTACGCTTTGCTTGACTTCAATAAACAGAATTTCAGCAAAATAAGCCCGGGCAAGATTTAGTTTAGGCCAGCGTCATTACCTGTCATTTCCGGCATGCAGCATTACAGTTATTACGTGAAATGCCTGAGATTGTGCCATTAGACCAGGCTGTGTGATTGAGTAAAAATCCAATTGTGATAACATGAGAACAAAGCAAATGAACAAAATGTGAGCAGATGCTTTTTGCATCACACACAATTTTGTGCCTTTTTTCAGAGCGTTATGTGTCTCTTCACCCAAAATGAACACGAGGATGCAATCGATGTTAAATGCCAGGCTGGCAGATCAGATAATAAAAGCGCAATTTTGGGGCATGTTGTGGTGTTTCCGAAAGAAATTAAACAAGTTTTGCCCAGGCTAAGCGTTAGCTACCGCACAACTCACCTAGAACTATTGCCGCCCGGGGCGGTCCCTGAGTTCGCCGCCCGGGGCGGTCCCTGAGTTTGCTGCCCGGGGCGGTCCCTGAGTTCGCCGTCCGGTGCGGTACCTAAGTTTGCCGTCCGGTGCAGATAAGAGCAAGTGGGGTTGTGGCACTCGACAGATTACTTGTTCTGGGGGGCGGGAACGGGGGGGTCAAAAGACAACTTCTTCTGGGGGCGGGTAGTCGACAGACTGCTTGCTCACCTCCGCCATACCCCCTCCCAGCTACGCCACTGAAGACTTCCGATATCTTTATTCTTGGGTGAAATGTCAATATTGCATACCTGGGTGTGTTGATTGCTTAGATTGAGCTGCTCCTAGCTATGGGCGTAGGAGACACTAAATTTCTGGGGGGGACTGGGACAACCTTGTGGACTTTCCAGTGACCCTATACAAATCGCCCATTGTGTGAGACCGTACGCGCGTTAAATGTATACAATCGCAGAGTTATTAAGAGAAATATTAAGAAAGGCAGGCAAGTAGTGAACTTGGAAGATGTACTGGCTACCCAAATGCGGTACTAAGATGATTCTTGCTCAGTTGTTAAATGGTGACAAGTACAAAGAAATCAAACTGAGGGACTTGAGACAAAATCTTCACTAGCAGTATCCTGAGCCCAGATACCATCAGGTGTAAAACTCCACATAGTTTTAAGAGCAATAGAGAATTGTGAAACACAGAACTAGGAGAGTGTGTGTGTGAGATGCAGGAAGGCTCAAACATGGTGCATGTAACCTCTAGCCTACAGTCCACCGGTACTCTGCCATAGCCTGCCCTTGCACCCAAAATATGTAAGGGAGTGAGTACCAATTTGCCAATTCCCAGACTTAAAAATCAAATAAAAAATAGTGCAAATACTATGCTCATTGTTTGTATGATAGGTGTGACCCCTGCAGGTGGAAATTGTACACATTGAAGAAACACCGCTTTAAAGAATACTACTTCACAAAGCATTAATAGCCAAGCAACCAGCTAACTCTAACACCACTGGTTGACTGTCAGCTGCACTATGTAAGGCTAGGTTTCAAAGTCCATGCCTATAGTAGAAAACATAAAACTACAAGTACCAGAATGCAAAGGGCTGCTGACACTTATCAAGCATTTATAAAATCTGTGGTCTACAAGATACACGTGGCCCGGATCACATAATGAGCCTTCTGAGCTGTCCTTCATGGCTCTCGCAGTCAAACTTGAGCAGGGGCGCAACTAGAGCCAAATTTCTGGGGGGGGGGGCTAAGAAAAGATATAGGGGGGGGCTGACTCTTCCAGCAATAGTTAGTGGAGATGCAGGGGCTCTAGAAGGCAGTGGCCTAACGAAACTTGAGGGGGCCTCCCTGCAAAGTACATGGAGCGGCCCCCTTCGGACTCAGTCAGGAGCTCTCCTGCCAGGGTACTGTGCTGAGGGCCCCACCTGGAGCTTGCCCCCCACCCATGCACCGTGGGGGCTTCAGGGGCGTATGTTTCGCCCTCTGGACATGAAACACAACTGTATTGATTGAGTCCTGGTTTCAGGGGTTAGAGAGCAAAATATCATGTTTATTTATTTGCGGAGAGGGCAATTATATTATCCATTATCCTCCAGCCTAGGATCCTTTTTCTTTTATCCGAATGAACCATTAATCGTTTTTGCATACTTGTAGGTCTTCTTCTAAGACAATTTCTCTATCAATCTTGCTTATTTCTCCTCTAATAGCATTACCACCTTCACTTGCTCCATTATCCCTGAGTGTGTGGCCAATGGTGTCCACTTTCCATGCTGTAAGATGAAGGTACAAAAGGGGGTGGTGATGGACGGAGCATCTGAACCAATCAAACACTCACACCCAGTTCTGGGTTTGATCCATCACCGTTCTTTAGCCCACTCTGCCACCCCAGTTCAGACATGGCCATATGCAAATCAGTCTGGCCATGTGTCGGCCCCAACATCTTAGTTGAAGAAGGTTTAACTGTTATAACCTTTATTTTCTGGAATTCATCATGCTATTCTTTTTTTCGTAGATACTCTTGCATTTCCTTTCTCCAGCTACTGATTGTATCAAAATAATGTTGAACGTTCTTATCATTTGTTTTATGGAGTAAGAGTCATCAGGCCCCATATTCTTTATTTTTCTGTTCTACTTGGGCCCTGCACACAATACTCCAAAAATGACCAAAATTTTGTCACAGATCCTCACCCTCTCGTTGCTTGTATGTGTACAATACCTACAGAGAATTCACTGAAGGCACACATTACTCCCCAGCGCATTATTATAATGTGGGTAAGACCCACAATGGGCTTTGAGCGAAAGGACCAACCCCACAGCATTTATGGGTTCTCCATCTTAAACACTTAACTTCCACCTATCATTTCCAATGGCTCTACATTGCTATCTATCTGTGTGAGCATGGCTAGTGAGCCCAACATCAAAGTTAAAACTACCTGCTTTCTGTATATTTACCAGCGTCCCAAATTACCCCCAACTAGTGTCAGAGCCTCCATATGCCCGCTAGCATCTCTTCAAAATCATTATTAGTATCCCTGGACTCCCCCATGATCCATGGCAGCATCATTTAGATTCCGCAACAAAGTCACCATGGCTTCCGCCATTCATTGGTATTCTTGTCAGCAGCTCCAGTTTATGTGTCAGTATTATCACAGTCCCATGGGTCAGCTCCTGCATCATCTAGAGGCAATGCTTAGTACTTGCAACAGCCATGGTATCACTGCCAAAACATAGTGGTGTCCCCATAATCCGCTCCAGCATTAGTGGTTGCACATGCCAAGAGATTACTGCTAGATTACACCCCCCCTCAAATTAATCCAGTGGCCATATCAGAGTTTTTCATTGGACTAACGCACACATACACAGAATACGAGGTTTCCAAAAGCTAAGAACAGCGTTCAGGAAGTTGTTTAATTTTACTAAGGGAGGTAGAAGAGTGGGGACCAAGTGGTGTATCTCAGTGAAAAAAGCAAGTCTGTGTTTGCTGTCAATGCGGTCCCTCTCTCACACTGCCAGAATGGAGCTTCCCAGAGCTCCATGTTGTACTTACAGTGCATTGTCGGTGCCTCCAGCAATGAAATGCAACCAGCTCCTGAGCTATGGAGTTTAATCTGCCGGTCGCCCGTTCGAATCTCAGCAAGATACACTCAGCCTTTGATTCTTCCAAGATCGATGAAATGAAATCGATTTCGGTTAGGTAGTAATAAGTGTGCATAGAAACCGTACACCACACCGTCCACCTGGAACATAGCATCTAGCAAGGAATTGGCATTGTCAATGTGAATAGGAAAGAAAAACGAAAATAGAGCCTAAAAGGGGTCATGAACTTTGTTCGGTTCTTGCAAAATACAGCGTTTTAGGGAAAGTGCAATGTAATCATCACATCTGGCTTCTGCGCTGAGAGTACCAAATCTCCTTTAGTACCGAAAAAAAAATCACTAACTTCTCTTAATATGCATGACCTCCGTTCTAGCAAACACAATCTGAGAATGCACCGTTTCTGAAAACACCCACCCACAAGATAGAGAGGGCGAGAAATGCTTATTGCTTGGGGAAGTCAAGAGGGGGTAATGCCACCCACGGACCACTCCTGCCTACTAGGCCCAGACGCAGACTCACCAGGGGCGGCTGGTGACATTTGAAAGTGGTGAGGGGTAAACTAATTTGCATATTGCACCGCAGCAAGCGAGACCGAACCACCTTGCATCCATCCATACATCATTCATGAATTCACCTATCCATCCATCCACCCGCCCTGCATCCATACATCATTCATTCATGCATCCACCCATCCATCCATCCATCCATCCATCCATCCTGCATCCATCATTCATTCATCCACCCATCCACCCATCCATCCACCCATCCATCCACCCATCCATCCACCCATCCATCCATCCTGCATCCATCATTCATGCATCCACCCATCCATCCTGCATCCATCATTCATGCATCCATCCATCCACCCACCCATCATTCATTCATGCATCCACCCACCCTGCATCCATACATCATTCATGCATCCACCCATCCATCCACCCATCCATCCTGCATCCATCATTCATTCACCCATCCATCCTGCATCCATCATTCATGCATCCACCCACCCATCCATCCACCCTGCATCCATCCACCCTGCATCCATCCACCCTGCATCCATCATTCATCCGCCCATCCATCCACCCATCCTCAATCCATCCTGCATCCATCATTCATTCATTCATGCATCCACCCATCCATCTAACAATCATTAATGCACCCACCCTGCATCCATCATTCATGCATTTTTATGTATACATTTCTACAACTTCACACCAAAATCGGAACATACATATTAAGCCCAAAGTCATGTATACATTTCTACAACTACACACCAAAATGGGAATCCCCGCTTTCTCCCATGCGAGCTCATTTTGTAATGCGCTGATAGTCACTAAAGAGGGCAGCGTCTGATGCTGCTTGGGAGGCAGAAGCGAACCCCCCCCCTCGCCCCCCCCCACACACACACACACACACACACACACACAATCTCAATACATCCTGCTATGCACATGCTGCCCTATAAGCAGATGTGGTACCCAGGCACACTCGAAGCAACCAAGTACCTCGTTGTCACAGACTTAACAGACACAGGCATGAACCACTTGCCCCCAACCAGTAGCAGAAAAAAAGACTTGCTCTCCAGCTTACAATTGAGCACTGCAGCAATTGTTAACTTATGGACATCCAGTGAGCAGACAGTGGTCACGCTTGATATGGAAAGTGCACATGGTGTGCTACTCTGGACCCGACCGTTCTGGATTGCAAGGCATCACAACAGCAGCCCTAAACATGATCATGGTTGCTGTGCGCTTCAAGGCCAAAAACGGGTCAAAAATACCAGAGGCTCACATTTTGGGTTATTCAGAGTAGGAGGTGCACACTTGCAGAGCCATGTAGGGAACCTTCCCTTGGACTGGATTTCAGGAATTGGTCTTAAAGAGTACATTTTCAAAAAAGATTTCTGCGCGAATTCATGCAGAGATAGGAGAAAGTACTGCTGACTTATGTCTTCATATCTTTTGTGCAAAGGGGCACTTGCTGCTACGGAAATTATTTCATGATCCACAGTGTGACATATGTACTTAATGTATGTTACGGTAGCGGATGGCGTGAAGTCACACAATGATTGGCCTGCACATGGACCACTGGACCAGCCAATCCTGGCGCTGCATGCAGCGCCAGGATTGGCTAGGGGGGCACCATGACTGCTCGCCCAGTTGCCCTTTATAACCCCGGGGGCTGCGGCCCGCCCCCTGGTCCTCTCTCTAAGGGAGACTTCAGCAGGAAACTATCTGCGCATGCTCGGGATAGCTTGTGCCCAAACATTCACTTGCGCACTACTGCTGCAGCTGAGTGGACTGTCACTCAAGCTGCAGCAGGCCCCTCCCACCTCCCTCACCCTCCCTGCGCACTCCGGAAAAGTCGGGTGTCTCCCGGATTCCCGGCCGGCGGGTAGCGCGATCATGCTATATTTTTATTTTTATTTCAGTGACGACGTGACAGCGCGGTGGGTCCATGGGGCTTAGTGGGGTTACGCCCCTACGCCCCAATGGACGCACCGCGCCTGAGACTCACCCGACCAGCCCGGGCTGACACACACTAGGGGGGGATTGGGGGGTAGCCCTTTGATCCCAATGGGTATTGCGCGCCTGGACTTGAGCATCTCTGTACAAGCGAGGGGCGCTCATACTGTGCCCCTGGGGTGCAGTCTGGCTATCATCGCCTACCGAAACTAAAGGAGCGGGACCCTCCAAATATGTCCTCTAATTTCACGCATTTCAATCAACTCATGCCGAAGTTTTGCTGCAAAGTTTTCAGTTTGGTAGCATCCGAAAGTCTGCAACATTATTTAATAGAGACAGTACTCAACTATGTCTTCTAGGGACATGCTGCCTTTGGGAATCGGAGAACTGAGCATGAGGCATTCTTATCACAGCTCCGAGTTCATGTCTCCTGCGTCAGACCCAGCACTGCAGGAGTGCCAGCGTCACCCCCAGTACGCCCCACAAAGTACGGACCGGCGATCCAGGGGGGGGGGCCAAGCCCCTCCTTGCCCCCCCCCCCCCCCCCCCTGCGGACGCCCAAATAAATAATTCCCGGAGCCTCAGGGTGCTGCGCCACACAAAGAGTTGAAAAGGGCAGAGGCAGGGGGGCGAGTGGCCTCTGACGTCACCTTATGCTGTGACTATCCGATCATTGGCGACTCACAGACATGTAACTGAGAGGCGCCAGGTCAAGTGCAGGGCCATTAGGTCACGCAGCTCTGCTCGCACTTTTTTTTTGCGCGCTAAATGCCTGCTAATCTACCTCTCAGGAGGAAGAGAGGTAGAAGGGAAATGTGTTTGTCCCCTCGTCCCCCCACCCTCATCCCCTGCGTCCCCCCCACTCCAAAATCTGGGGGGGATATGTCCCCCGCGTCTCCCACAGTTCCTACGCCCATGCTCCTAGCCGAAATTCTATCTTAGTTTCACCCAGACTGTGGTACCTGTCATTCATCCGATCCAGGTATGAATTTCTGGGAAGATATATTGTACCCTCTTTCAGTCTTGATTCTTTATTTTTGGACAGGTAGAAAATCACTTTGAAGTCGCCCACACAATTACGGCTTCGAACCCCAAGGATTTGTAGAAGCAAATGCAAAAGTTGCAAGTAAATATTATATAATAAAGGTGACAAACAATCCCCGGGATATTCTATATATGGTCAATGGATGCAGGGAAAAATGAAATTTCCTCTGCAACTAACCAAGATTGTCAATTACTAAAAAAAAAAATGAGTGAAATCAATTTTCGGCCAGATCCAATAATGTTACCCCTTCCTCTATTTAAGAGGGCAGATGAGGGTAGTCTCGGGTGTTGAACACTGTAAAGCCCAGACGTATGAGTAAGGCCCCTCTGCTTTATCCAGAATACTCACCAAGGATGATTGAATATCAACCATGGCTGTTTCAGTAACTCGGCTGGGTTGGAAGCCCAACGGTGAATCCCCATGGACACACGATATTTTGAAAAAAAACCAGAGAGAAGACACAGGGAAGAGGGCGCAATAAAACAAGTATGGAGGAAAGTAATAGATGGTGCATAGCTGCCAAGGTTTCAGATTGCTATGTGTGACATTTTCATAAATTCTGTGTAATTATGAGTGACATTTCAACGACTATGAGTGACACTTTCTCACAAGCAAAATCAGGGAATGACGATGAGGGAAACATATAATTATCAGAAATGACACCTATTTGAGCAACAAGAAACTAAGAATATCATAAAACAGCTTTAAAACACCAGATATGGCAGGGCACTAAGCTAGTACCTGTGTAACCTGACCAGTCAGCGGCCACAATCAGCATTGGGTAAGCCTCAGAGTGGGGCTGAGGTACACACACAGGTTACAGCCAGCCAGGGTGCATCCTATTTATTATGACAGAAGGAGGACCGGACATTGACCTTTCACATGTAATTCATTGTGCCATACATTATTTTAGTTGGAAACTCCGCACCTTCTGCACAAAGAAGTGTTGGCAGCTCACTATCCTTGAAGAATTTGTGTACTGACAAACCAGATTGATTATATCATAAGAACACTGTAGCCTTTATGGCCATGGGACCACCATATTAGGTTCACTAGTGGGAGGATGCAAAAAAAATAAAAAATCTAGTAAGTGACCAGGGTGGTCCTTGCCATCAGTAGTGTACATGTAGAGCGGCAATGGCTGCCTGGGGAGAGAGTATTGAAGCCTCTAAATATTCGACTAGTATATGGCATTTTTTTGTTAATTAGCAACTTTATTTTCAGTGGAGTTTGCTGCTGAACATGAGGGCTGAGATGCATTGAGCACGCTTCACGCAGGCCGCAGCCCTGCACTAATAAAAGAAATGCAGTCTCAAACATGACATTTGCTTTCAGAATCCTGAAAGCACACGTCGTGCTTGTTGACTTACTGCATTCCTTTTCTTAATAGTGAGCGGCTGTGGAGCTGATGTGGACCTTTGAAATAGTATTCATGTTAATTGCAGCGTCCATGAGCACTGCAATTAACACGAATACTATCTCAAAGGCCCACATCAGCCTGGCAGCCGTGCACTGTTAGGAAAATGAATGCAGAAAGTCAACAAGCATGACGTGTGCTTTCAGAATCCTGAAATCACACGTGCTTTAGATTTGCTGCATTGATTTTCTTAACAGTGCGCGGCTGATGTGGGCCTTTAAAATAGTATTCATGTTAATTGCAGTGCACTCGGGCGCTGCATTTAACATGAGTACTATTTCAAAGGCCCACATCAGCCCGCACTATTAGGAATGAATGCAGCAAGTAAATGCTGCTGAATACGAGCCTCCCACAGGGCATAATGGAAAAACGTACCTGCTGCTGCTCCCTCGTGTCACTGTCGTCTCTTCCTCTGCATCCCAGCCGCAACCAGGAAATGACTGCTTTATAAGCTACTTGCGTTTTAAAAGCGGCGACGTGAACAGTCTTGCGGGATGTCTGACAATGCGCGCGCTAAATCCAGGACAATGCGCGCTTGGGGTGACTTTGGTGCGCGCACGCACCTTATAGGGAACAGTGGTCAAAACTCATTTTCCACACATGCACAATGTATTTTTCTATGTCTTTAATGTCTTTCTTCTGTCTCAGCAAATCCTTTTAGAAATTTCAAAGGTTCAACAGTTAAAGCTCCAAGTTTTCTTCCATGTCATCACCCGTAAGAATATATGCATATGCCTTGATAAGAACACTGGGCATCCCTGGGTTAAGTTTCTTGTACAGGATAAGAAGCGGGAATTAGTGCCTTTTCTCACCTGTTCCACAACGTATCCATAACTCTGACAATGCTTGACTTACGAACAGTGCAACAAATATAAGTAGCAAAATAATATCTGTCATTTGACAGCACAGTGACTCGATTCGAACCATTTCGAACAGCCCACTCAACATGTGGCACAACACAAAGGTCTGCTTCCTCCAATTTGCTGTTAAGTTGTTGAACAATATGGCCTGTACTTTTGCATATATATCTTCAGGCAGGAATATATATCTGCACTCCTCATAGACAATCATTCCACTTGCAATAATAGGAAATTCAAAGTTCACTGAAGCATCAGTTAACATCTTCAAGTTCATCTTGTTCGATGTTTATGACCAGAATTAATCAAGTTGCACAGGTACAGGTGTCTCATTTTTGATGCAGGCAAGGTCAATTGTTCCAATTGTAGACATTTGTCTGATTTTCTTACATTCCTTGACAGATAGGTCAAGACAACTGTCAAAGACAATGTGCAGTTCTTGCAAGGTGCACGCTGGCTTTGATATCTGTAGAACAGTCTGAACAACCTTGCTGAAGTTTTGCATGGATGAAATCTTGACCATTTGCAATTGTGACATATAGTCAACAACGACAGCAGTTTTCCAGGAGGACACATTTTCGAATTGAAATTTTTCAGGTGAAATTTATTTTCAAGCTCTTGTATGAGTTTGTGTTTCACTGGTTTGGTAGCAGCATCTCCATCAAATAATTAGTTTGTAGGAAGAAGATCATGCACCATTTTCTTTTGCTACTTCCATTTCTCCAAGTCCTTGCGGAAGTTGTTTTTCTGTAACCTGTTTTGTAGAGGCTGGTTGGACGAAACTCCTACTATGTCAATTAAAGCATGGAAGTTTAGCTTCAGTGATTATTTCAAACAGCGTTTTATTGTTCAATACAAAACTCTCCTGCTTCAGTTCTGCACATAGTTTTGATCCATGTAGGAAAGTGTCCCTTTTTGCATAGTTGCCTGACACGATGCACTGTGACTTGCTGTGCCCCTGCCAATCCGGATCCTGAGGTCTGTCCTTTCCCAAAACTGTACCTTTGTATCCACAATTGGTACATCTCTGGCCACAGGTAAGCCCCTTGTAAAAGGCACCATGGGTACCAGGGGCAGTGTGACCAGGGAAGGCCTTTAAGGGCTGCAGCACCTATTTTGCCACCCTTAGACCCTGCGCCTTAAATCCCACACACTGCTATTGCAAGCTGCATGTTTTGGTGCAGAGAAAAGTGAACAGTCAACATGGCCCACATCCCTGTGTGCTATGCCTGCAACCCACTGCCTGGGGCCCAGGTAAATCACCCCTCTAGCAGGGAGTACTAGCCCTCAGGTGAGGGTACAGTGTCAAAGCTCATTCTTAGACATTGTAAGTATAGTAAAGCCGTAAAGAGTATATGGTCTGACAGTTGGTCATTACAAACTCCACAGCTCCCTAATGGGTTTACTATACCTGGGGAAGTTTGGTAGCAAGCTTCTCAGCACATTGAACCCACACTGATGCCAGTGTGAGATTTAATATAAAATGAACTAAGAGGGCATCTTAGAGATGCCTCCTGAAAAACTATCAGCCCAGATGTGGTTCCTGAATGGCTGTCTGCCATTTGCCACCACCAGACAGGTTTTTGGACCCCTGAGTAGCGGCCTCTACCCTCTGGGTCCAGAAACTTAGCCCATCCTGGGCAGAGGTGTCATGCCTCCTCCCCCAGGATGAGCTGGGTCCCTGGGCAGAGGTGTCATGCCTCCTCCCCCAGGATGGGCTGGGTCCACGAAAGGGAAGCTTCAAAGGCCTGTTGCATTTGTAAGCTGTCCCTGCCTTTTGCTGACCCTGCAACTAGCTCGCACTGGTTCTGACCCCTACTTTGGGCAGGAGAATAGGCAGGAAAACTGAGTTAGGAGGAGAGGTGTTCCCACCTTTGCCAATCCCATCCCTCAGTTGGAGAGGCGAGGTGAAGCACACATCTCAGTCCCCTCCATCTTGAAGAGGAGGGGGCCCATCTATTTTGGAAGAGGCTTATGCCCTCCTACCACTGGAGGGTGGCATAATAGGGGGTTTACTCACCTCAAGGAAGGGACCCATTGGTGCCTACATGCACACCCCTGTAAACGCCCCTAAATGTAGTATTTAGGGGTGACCCTGAACCTTGCCTCCTTGGATTCGAGGAAGAAAGAAGAACCGAATAGCTGGGCTGACCCAGGAAGAAGAGGACACCAACTGCTTTGGCCCTAGCACTACCTGCCTGTCCCAATCCCGACCTGACTACTGCACAACCTTGGCATAGCCAGCAGCCCCCCAGAGCTCATAGGACCTGCCCTGCACTCAGCTTAAAGACACAGTCTCCTGTGAACACCGGATTTGCTCAACAAAGACTCATCCACAGAATCTGGATCCAGGCGTCACTGCTATTTTGTACCACTCTGCACCCGACGCCTACGGCCCGAGTTCGAGTGGCCCAACACCATGTGGAGGTCTCCCTAGTGATTCTGACCTGGGATCTGGTGATCTTCGAGTTCTCCCAAGCTGCAAGCCGACACTTGTAGCCTCAATATGAAGCCTCCCTGCTCGAGCCTGCAGCATCTGTGCTGAACTGGACATCTCCATTGGAATTCACAGGGTTACCAATGTCACATTGGCTCTCTGCACAGGCCGCCACTGTGCGCTGGTGGTTCAGCTCCTTTGCTGATCATTGGCCCCTACAGTGCTGATCCCAATCCAGGGAGCTTTTCTCCCCCAGCCAAGTGGCCTGCTCATAAGCAGTCCCTGACTGAAGGCCCGCTTAGTCCCATTGGTTAACATTGGGGCCCCAGCACCCCAGTGCTGTGGGAAACAGTTGGAACACTGCGCAAGCTAAACCACACTTGCCTTAACTACGCATATACCCTAACCACGCATATATGTGGTTAAGGCAGTGCACGGTCTAGCTGCTGGCTGCTGGGGATGGAAGCAGGAAGACCTCACCAGAAAGAGATCTGCGGTGAGGTAAGTGGGGCTGGGCTGTAGTATTCTGGGCTGGGGGTCAGGTTAGATTTCTGAGTTGGCAGGGTGGGTTCTGGGGGTAGTTTTCTGGGCTGGGGGGTCGGGGTAGTTTTCCAGGCTTGGGGGGGTTGGGGATAGTTTTCTTGGCTGGGGGAGTCTGGCAGTTTTCTGGTCTGGGGGATCAGGGTAGTGTTCTGGGCTGGGGGTTCAGAGCTAGTTTTCAGGACTGGGAGCGGGGCTAGTTTTCAGGGCAGGGGTGAGGTCGGAGGTATTTTCCAGGGCTGGGGGTTCTGGCTTGTTTTCACAGCTGGGGTGTCTGAAGTAATTTTCAGGTCTGGGGGGGTCGGGATAGTTTTCAGGGCAGGGGGTGGGGTCGGGTAGTTTTCAGGGCTGGTGGGGGTCAGGTAGTTTTCAGGGCTGGAGGAAGGTAACAGTAGTTTTCAGGGCTGGAGGAGGGTCGGGGTTGTTTTTTTAAAATGAGGGTTAGGGTATTAGGCCTAAAGGCAGTGGAAGGGGTTTGGGTAGTTTTAGGAACAGTGCAGGAGTGTGGGGTGTCAGGATAGTGTTAAGGGACAGGTTTTAGGCCTCAGGGCAGGGAGAAGGGTATGGGTAGTCTTTTAGTTTTTAGGTCTTAGGGGAGGGTGGGGCAGTTCTTAGGGCTCGGGTAGTTTTTCAAAATAAGGGTTTGGGTTTGAGGCCTAAGGGCAGTGGAAGGGGTGGGGTAGTTGTAGGGGCAACGCAAGGTGGTGGGAGCAGGTCGAAGTAGTGTTTAAGGGTTAGGGACAGCATGGGGGTTGGGAGGGGGTCGGGGGATTTGGACCTCGGGGCTGGGAGGGTGGTGGGTAGTTGGGGAGTTTGTAGCTTAGGGCGGGAGGAGGGCCGTGACCTTAGCCACATGCATACCCCTTTACCATTCTGCCCTTACCACAAAATGACATGGTAAGGGCATGTGTTGTAAAGGAATGCGTGGTTAAGACGCATTCGTGGTTTAGGCTGTGTGGTAGAGGCACTCGTGGTTTATCCAGTCGTACCTCTGTCATACAACCTAGTGCTGCTGGTGGTGCAATTTGAGTTCCTAACTGGACCTTGGGGAACCTTGGTCCTAACCCCCAAAACTCCAGCTCGTAAATCGTTTACTTACTTAAGAACCAATAATCCTTTTTCTCCCAAAGCAACCAAATGTTACAAGTTTTGTTCCTAAAAATGTACCAAGTGTCGAGCTGAACTTTTGTATGAAAGAAAAAGTAACTATATTGCAAACCTAAAAAGTCTTTCTTATCTTGTATTGTAGGATCCACGGTGTAGTCTATAGGCATACCGCTCGAGAAGTCAATGTAATGCAAAAGTAATTTCTATGTAGTTTAACCCATTGACCGCTGTGCGAATTCTGCCGTGGTGCGGGTGAAATGATGAGTGGGCGTGATTCGGACGGCACCCAGCCGTCCTACGCATACGCCCACCGTGACGTCGGATGGCCGGGGTCCGTCCGACGCATCGAATGGGTTAAACTGTTTTAAAGCATAAACAAACCTGTAACAATTGCAAATCCATTTCTAATTGCATTTCTGTGTAAAGTTATACAATTGCAAGGACATGATACCTACCTATACCAAGTTTTGCTTGGTTCTAGAAATAAAACATAAGTATACCTTTTTTATACTTACCCAATTGGTCTGGATTCTGTCTCTGAGTGTAATCAGTCCTTGATTGAGTGAATACAATAAATGCTTAACACACCCTCTGGATAAGCCTAACTGCTTGCCCACACTACCGCAAAAAGGGCTGTTCGTACCTGTCTAATTTAGCCTCTGCAATACCTATAGGGACTACCTGGACTCTGTGCACACTATATCTTAATTTGGTATAGTATATACAGAGTCAACTTCCTACAATCCATTTTTCAGTACATCTAATAGATGTGTCTTTTATATCGTTATCCACGTATTTATTGGTTACGAAGTTCTGTAGTCTCACAGGCTCAGTCATTTCAAAGGGGTTTCTTTGCTGCATAAAATGAGGAAGGCTGTCAAAATGTTAATTAAATTGTTCCCTTCGCTTTCCCACAAGTTCATGGTGAGTAACAGTTTCACAATTGTCCATTAATTTTGAATTTGTCATCTCTGTAAACATTGCAAATAGAAAGGACTTCATTGTAAACTAGCTGTCATTGAGCAACATATTCACTTTTACGTGTCTGACCAACAATTACCTTTGAGCTTTTCTGTGATCTCTGGATCTTCCATTCCAGTTTCCTATCTGGAGCCACAACATTGAATCTTTCCTCTCTGTTTTTCACCATAAAATGTATTTAGATGAATTTTCTATAGAGGTATAGTTTTTCCACCTCTAGCTTATTCACTCTTTCCAAATACAAGGAACCATATCTCAGGTAGTTTATGCAACCAAATTGATGAAACACAGGAATCAGTAACTCCACAGTCTTCACATACAGCTCCCAATCACCTTCCCGATCAACATGCACCACGTTTTTCACTAGAGCTATCCTGTGTAACACTGACTTTCCCCCAGTACTCCCAAGAGTTCTGATTTTTCTTCATATTCTTTGACCAACTCTACATACTTGTTTTTCAGGTTTTCTGATTTTGAACTGAATGTATTGAACATTACCTGGCTTTGCATTATGTCTTTTGAATTAAGTGTACCATGTGCCTTGTTCACGTCTGAGATAAGATATGCAAAACCTAATCTGTCATTCTTATTCCCAAAAGCATTCCAACGCAATTTGTTTATATCCTCGGCTATGATGAGCATACCTTGTAACGAATTAACATAACGAGGTCCGCTCAATACTGTTTTGCATTCAAAGATTTCAGCCTCAATTAATGCATTGTCTATGCCATATCTACTGAGATAACTTTCTACACACCACAACACAACTTTTGTCATGTGGAAGACACCCATTATTGGATAAAGATGATAAAATTCTACAGCATTGCTCATAAAAATGCCAGCTGCAATAAGGAAAACACCTTCATCACAGAAAAATGGGCAGGATAGGCTCGTCTTCAAGCTGAGTGCACACATTTTGGAAATGTTTTAGAGCTGTGTATACTATTGCGTCGTTTGTGACTGGAGATAGTATTACTGGTAAAAACAAAACCTTTTTCATTGGGACAGTATTCTGAGAGATCAAAGCATGAATTCCAGCCCACGGAGGAACTGTTTTTTTTTTTTCATCCTTCAGTCCGCACCGAATAAGCGATATGATAAATTCAGTTAAATCAGCTCTGCAGACCACAGCATCAGGTAGAAGATCAATCTTCTCAGCTACTTTGAAACTTTCTGGTAGATTGGGATGTGTTGATGGCTCGTAGTGATTTTGCACATGTTGGCATGGTAGTTGTGCTATAAGTTTTGCAGCTTCGCTTGTTTATGCTTAGAGCTGACAAAGCTTGTTTTCCAGCAGATACTTCATTGGTATAGTCTTGAAAAAGCATCATGGCAGTATCATGTGTGCTGCATGTTCCAAACACAGAAGAAATGTCTTGAAAATCAAAATTATAAAAAGCAGCAATTGTAAATCCTTTCCTGGTAAAGTGACTTGGGAGTGGTGTGCTGTCTGATTCACAAGATTTGCCTAGCAAGTCCCTGCTCCGTACCATGTTGATACACCAATCCTATTCATTAAAGTGATTAGTTCACTACTTTTGCACTTGTCCTAGATTGCGTGGGCAGTCATCATGAGTAGCAGAATTTTCTTTTTGCTTTGATGTAATTCATAAAACATGATTTGGAAAAGACATTGCATTTGCACAGCGTAAGCCTGTGGGTTCTCTGGAGTGTCTTCCAATTCTTAGCTCATATCTTCAAAGCCATCATTGAAGTTGTCGGATTCTGTACCAAACTCAATTTTAGTTTGTAACAGTTTTGCTTTGTTGATAGTAAACAATGATGTAAAAAATAACAAGACAACATCATTCTTTTTGACTCCCATGATTTGCAGAGCTCTGAGGCATCACAAAGTTGTCATTATGTCCAAAATCTAAATCTTTTAGGATGTTTCTTAAAATGGTTCCTGCTGATTGTACTGCATCCTGTGATCTTATTTCGGCAGCAAGAACTTCAGAAGCCAAATCAGCTGAGTGCACCATAAATGGCTGATTCTTTGTGTTAGACTGACAAAAACTAATTCTGTAATTGTGCATTCTCTCCAGAAAGATCTTAATTTCATAATTATGAATCAATACACTTTCATCCATGTTGACCATTATTTCTCTGATCTCACGGAGTGTGAACCCATAGCCAGCACTCAAGGGTGGATTTAAAACTTAATTTACTTTTTCAAAAGGCGCAAACGTAACTAAAGGCTGGTGGGTATGTTGCTGCTGGAAGCTCATTGTACATTCATATCTTCGAATGTACAGTTAGGGTGGGCTTATAAATCTGCTGCAAATACATTTACCTCGCTGTTTAGATCAGCTACTCTGCAGAAAACTTCATCTTAAAATAAACTAGGCACAGATAAAAACATGTTTGCCTTTGAGAATCACATATTCTGTACTTTATTTTTTCATCAAATCCTTTAGCCCTTGTTCTGGCTAAACCACAGATAACACATTAAAGATCCTCTGCTTTCTGATCAGTTGCTGGAGGTGGATGAGGGTTAGCAATCGATCTACTAAGTGGATGGGCATTGGGTTTGGTTGTCGTCGTTTTCTCAGAAGACTTGAATTCTTTTTGTGATTCATTAGTTTCTGCTATATTTTGACAAATTGTTTCCAGGCTTTTTCCCATTGTATATGACTTGTAGCACTTGTTACAATGATAAAATATTTGATCCTCTTCACCCATCAGTTTCAATCTTTTGTGAACTTCTTGCCATATTTCTGCCGCATTTCAAACTCTGTTCTGTCCAGCCACAGTTGATGTTCGCTTTTCTTTCGGATTAGTTTGCCATATGACACATTTTGTAGTTAGCAACACTCTGTCAGGAGGTAATGATCCTCTGCTACTACCTGTTTTGCTCATGTTTAGGAATTTGAATCAACGGAAAACCTGAAACAAAAACAATGTTAAAATAAATTGCCAATATGATGGCTAAAACACATGATTACAGAAGGGTTGCTCTGAGGAGTTATTTTCTATCTATATAAGACTACTTGACCACCAAACTCTATGTTTTGACACCAAAATAAAGTATGTAGGTCTCATGACTCCTGAAATATTACATCACTGCAACACATCTACTATTTTATCTATTCTTTAAAAAAAAAAATTATTAAACATCATCGACAAAAATCACCATTGAAATTCACGAGCAAGAGACATTACAAATTCTGCATTTCCAATCTGGAAAACAGTAAATCAAGTCGCATTTTACAATACAAAACAAATCAAGGGGGTCTCAAGAGTCTCAGATTCATGCAAGAGAGTCGGTGGAGTACAGATATCACCTCTGTATTGGTTCCATGCCCCCACACTCTATTCCATTTCCTAGGGCACCCTCTTGCAACATAGACCGACTTCTCCCTAAACATACACTAATCTAGATCCTCCTCCCACTTTCCCAGTGTAGGTGACTGACTGGCCCCCCAGAGCTGTGCAATATTCCTTTTCACAATCATTAGTGCTAGAGTTGCCCTTTGTGTTGTATAGGATGTAAGATCCGTGGGTTCCCAAATGTTTAGGAGGCACCTGCAGGCCTCGGGCTGCAGGTCAATATTGAGTACCTCCCGTAGAGTGCGATGTATGGCTTGCCAATAAGACTGAATGTGTACACAGGCCCATAAGATGTGTATAAATGTGCCGATCTCCCCGCACCCACGTCTGCACTCCCCCTTTTCTGCTCTGCCCATGCGTACCAAGCCTGGCTCTGTGATGTAAATCCTATGCAGAATTTTAAGCTGTACCAATCGTAGCCTTATCAGAAAATATTCCCCCTTGACCTCTATAATTCTAGCGGGATACCTCCAACATTTTGATTTTTATACTTTAATACATATGGGCAAACATCAACATTTTTTTGGATTTATAGTTTTATTATTTTTTTCTTTAGTTATATTTCATAGTACAAAATTTCTCATTTATCATTTTATCATTTCAATTTATCTATTTTCAAAAAACACTTTGTAAAAAACACACAATACTACAATGCAATCAATAAAAACCATTCCATGCAGAGAAAATAATATATGAAAAAATTGGACATTCTCACAAGTACATACACCCCATTCTTATCATTCATACTACATTCATTCTTGATTCTGCGTCTGAGGGATCGCAGATTGAAGTGCGAATTGATACGCAAGGTCGACGCGTTTCGGCAGTGTAGAACCACCTTCCTCAGGACCTTTCTTGCAGAATACTCATGTATTCAGAACGATATTTTATAGACCCTGCATGGTTGGGTATCTGTAACGATAAATGACATACATTTGCTTCACTTAATCCTATTAATTCGTGACATTTTTACATCAATTGAATCAATTGCGTTGCCCTATGTACAACAGAAAGAAACTACTCATTTACACATATTATTCTTTAGTTATTTTGTCTCTCATGTAGTTGAGCTTGAACCAAACAATGTACCCTCACCGCTAGTGCTCTCATCATAGACACAAAACCTGTCTCTTCATCAATTATAATAAGACTTTACACCACTATGAGTGGTTTCAAAATTTCTATACACATGCTCTGTGGATAAACCATTCTCAGAGAAGCCTTCTTAGGTGGAGACTATTGCATAAATAAAAATTACTTCCACATTTCAGGTTGAGAATATTGTCACCTTAAACAAAAGCAAGCCAAGTTTTAGTGGATGGTGTACCTTCAAGTTATCAATGGACTCATACCCAGCTTCAGTCCCAAACTTCAGAGCCTTTTGAGATTATATTTATGGCGCTTCCTGTATCAGAGTAAAAACAACTTATTCACTTTTCTGTGATGCCACGGTTTAATAAAGGAGGTTTTACCTAGTTTCATACAAAAACGCTTACCAATTTTATCAGGTAGCGACTCTTCCAGTAGTTGCATATGTGAAGGACTGTTGTATTCCTTTGTTTTAAAACCGATGTTTTATCTGCAGAAGCCCAAAACAAAGCAAAACAATAGGATCCTGTCTCACTAGTGCTTGGCATTGAAAGGTGTTTCAGATTTTTTACAGGTTTTGCTGGCATTATTACTGACCTTGTTTATGGGTGCTTTAAATTCCTCCCGAAAACGTCTTCTGACGGCGGATGATTAGTGCGAACTAAGTCGTCACCGCGCCCTTCATTATTTTATCTCAGGGAGATGTGAATTCTAGTTATCTGAAATAGACGACCATGTATATTCGTCAGGTAAAAAAGTTCTAGATTTTACTTATCTTTTTAAATATTCTCTTAAAGTTATCTAGTTTGCCCGATTGTCAACTACGCAGTACTTACTATAGTATCTCTCCCGTGGGATCCGTATGAGTCCAAACAAACGTACCCTCACGCTGCTCCGGTAGCCTAGAATGTTACCGGTTCTACCAACTTTTTATCTGCGATGTTTTGGCGCCACAGGGCTGATCACATGGTCGGAATCCTGGCGGCCATTATTAAGTGGTGTTTAGGATGTTTTTACCACTCTGCGGTCGGACGTGTGTCGTCATTGGGAGCGCCCCAGAATACAGTCACGTGATCGTGAAAGAGAAACTGCCATTACTAAATGGTATTCTAATAGATGTTTACATCCTACGATCCCTATGCGTTGCAGTTTTAATAAAAACGTTATTTGAGTATTGGTAGCAAGTTTCTATAGGATAAGGAACGATATACCCATTACGAGTGCCCACTGTTTATTATTTAGGATTACCAAGAGTTTAATGACTCAAGAATTGGTATCTATGGGATGTTGTTTATTTGTTGGAGGAAACCAGTGATTGAACACAAATGAAATTGTCCTGCTTCACTTATATGTGATATATTGCAGGTATTATAAAACTATTCACAAGGTAGTGTTCCTAGTTTGTTTTTAAAGTGTTGGCTATATATGCGATGTTTTAACGCCACGGTACTGGTCACATGGTCAGTATCATGGCGGCCATTGTAGAGTGATGTTAAACTTTATTTACCCCTCTTCAATCAAAAAAATATAGTCCCTACGAGCGCCTCAAAAACGATCAAATGCTCGTAAAGCAAAGCAGCCATTGATCAGTGGTATTGTAATCGAAGTTTCCATCATACCGTCCCTATGGATTGCAATTATAGTACCCGCATAATTTTAATGGCAAGTTGTTTGTAGGAGAAGGTACAAAATAACCATTGAAAGGGAATACTAGTTATTATTTCAGAATACCAAGAATTTAGTCACTTAAATTAGATGACAAGGGGATGTTATTTATTAAACAAAGGAGACCCGACTCTAGCATCAGCCCAGAGAAGAACATATCCTGCATCACTTATGTGTGATGTATTGAAGGCATTGTGACACTGCTATCTCGATAATATTCTCAGTACGTTTTCCCTGATGTTTAGATCTGTATGTTTGATCTGTTTAGGGGAGTTACTATGTCACATACCAAGAAATATTTTCGTTAAGGCCCCTTCTGACACTATCAAAGTAGAAAATCCAAAAACATTCCCGCTTTTTCCTAGTTCTTTCAGGTAATTCACCTTTCCTGCATTGGATTTTTTCAAGAATACACCACTTCAATTCCGACTCATTGTGGTTGTGATCTATACAATGTTGGGTCAGAGGTGATGTCAGCTTGTTCGTTCTTACTGACTATTTATGTTCGCTAAATCTTAGCCTGAATTCGCGTCCGGTCTCACCTATGTATGCCAACCCACATGGGCATACAATATAATAGATGATATTTTTGCTGCGACAATTTGTAAATGATTTTAAAGTAATCATTTTGTCATTGTGGAGCAGACTATTACCAGTGATTGCGGCATCACAGGCATGACAGTTGCCACATCTGTGGTTGCCACGAATTGTGTCTCCATTTGTCAAAGTTGTTTGTTTCTCTACTGAGACAATTTTTCTTCTGGTGTGAACCAGACGATCTCTCAGGTTCTGATTGTGTCGATATGTCACCAATGGTTTCTCTAAGTTTGTTTCACTTTCAACTTCCAATATTCTCCAGTTTTTGTTGATTATGTTTTTAATTTTATAATTGAGTGTGGAGTGATTTACAACACATGCAATTTTGTCTTGACTCTTGTTTCTCTTATTTTTCAGCAGGACATCTCTGTCGTAATATCTTGCCCTCTTAAACGCTTGGCGAACTAAGCGATGGGGATAGCCTCTTTCTATTAGTCTTTCCCTTAGATATTTGCTGTGATGGTCATAGTCTAGGAGAGATGTACAATTTCGTCGAATACGAAGGAATTCCCCGAAAGGGATAGAATCCTTCTGACAATGGGGATGAAAACTTTCATACCGGAGAATAGTATTCTTTGCCGTTGGCTTTCGAAAAAGGCTTACCTTCAAAGCTCCATCCTTCCCTTCAATCGTGATGTCCAAGTACTCAACTCTTTCCTGGGTACAGTTAGAGGTAAATTTAAGATTTACATCACTCGCGTTAAGCCAGAGAATGAACTCTTTCAATTGTGTAAGTTCCCCATGCCAGACAAAAAAAATGTCATTGATGAAACGTCTCCATACGGAGACGTTCTCGAAAAAGGGGGCATTTGGATTAAAAATGTTTTTTCTTTCCCACTCACCCATGTAGGTGTTCGCCACCGACGGCGCACAAGAAGCGCCCATGCTTGTGCCCTTTATTTGCTTAAAAAGGTTTCCCTCAAAATCAAAAAAATTATTCAAGAGCACAATTTCCAAGCATTGAATGATAAATTCATCTGGTCTATTTTGGGGATATCTCTGCAGTAAGGCAGAAACTGCTTGTAACGCTTGACATTGAGGTATGTTGGTGTACAACGCCTCAATGTCAAGCGTTACGAGGATGTCCATCGCAGGATCGAATGCCAGGCCCTCAATTTTGTTTATCATGTCACCTGTGTCTTTCACAAATGACTCATATTTCTGAGTTAAGGGGCATAAAAAGGTGTCTACATATTTGGATAATGGTTCGGTGTTGGAACCAATAGTCGATATGATGGGACGTAGGGGTGGGTTAATTTCATTTTTATGAGTCTTTGGGAGACCATACATAGTTGGTGTGATAGGAAAGAGGCTATCCCCATCGCTTAGTTCGCCAAGCGTTTAAGAGGGCAAGATATTACGACAGAGATGTCCTGCTGAAAAATAAGAGAAACAAGAGTCAAGACAAAATTGTATGTGTTGTAAATCACTCCACACTCAATTATAAAATTAAAAACATAATCAACAAAAACTGGAGAATATTGGAAGTTGAAAGTGAAACAAACTTAGAAAAACCATTGGTGACATATCGACGCAATCAGAACCTGAGAGATCGTCTGGTTCACACCAGAAGAAAAATTGTCTCAGTAGAGAAACAAACAACTTTGACAAATGGAGACACAATTCGTGGCAACCACAGATGTGGCAACTGTCATGCCTGTGATGCCTCAATCACTGGTAATAGTCTGCTCCACAATGACAAAATGATTACTTTAAAATCATTTACAAATTGTCGCAGCAAAAATATCATCTATTATATTGTATGCCCATGTGGGTTGGCATACATAGGTGAGACCGGACGCGAATTCAGGCTAAGATTTAGCGAACATAAATCGTCAGTAAGAACGAACAAGCTGACATCACCTCTGACCCAACATTGTATAGATCACAACCACAATGAGTCGGAATTGAAGTGGTGTATTCTTGAAAAAATCCAATGCAGGAAAGGTGAATTACCTGAAAGAACTAGGAAAAAGCGGGAATGTTTTTGGATTTTCTACTTTGATAGTGTCAGAAGGGGCCTTAACGAAAATATTTCTTGGTATGTGACATAGTAACTCCCCTAAACAGATCAAACATACAGATCTAAACATCAGGGAAAACGTACTGAGAATATTATCGAGATAGCAGTGTCACAATGCCTTCAATACATCACACATAAGTGATGCAGGATATGTTCTTCTCTGGGCTGATGCTAGAGTCGGGTCTCCTTTGTTTAATAAATAACATCCCCTTGTCATCTAATTTAAGTGACTAAATTCTTGGTATTCTGAAATAATAACTAGTATTCCCTTTCAATGGTTATTTTGTACCTTCTCCTACAAACAACTTGCCATTAAAATTATGCGGGTACTATAATTGCAATCCATAGGGACGGTATGATGGAAACTTCGATTACAATACCACTGATCAATGGCTGCTTTGCTTTACGAGCATTTGATCGTTTTTGAGGCGCTCGTAGGGACTATATTTTTTTGATTGAAGAGGGGTAAATAAAGTTTAACATCACTCTACAATGGCCGCCATGATACTGACCATGTGACCAGTACCGTGGCGTTAAAACATCGCATATATAGCCAACACTTTAAAAACAAACTAGGAACACTACCTTGTGAATAGTTTTATAATACCTGCAATATATCACATATAAGTGAAGCAGGACAATTTCATTTGTGTTCAATCACTGGTTTCCTCCAACAAATAAACAACATCCCATAGATACCAATTCTTGAGTCATTAAACTCTTGGTAATCCTAAATAATAAACAGTGGGCACTCGTAATGGGTATATCGTTCCTTATCCTATAGAAACTTGCTACCAATACTCAAATAACATTTTTATTAAAACTGCAACGCATAGGGATCGTAGGATGTAAACATCTATTAGAATACCATTTAGTAATGGCTGTTTCTCTTTCACGATCATGTGACTGTATTCTGGGGCGCTCCCAATGACGACACACGTCCGACCACAGAGTGGTAAAAACATCCTAAACACCACTTAATAATGGCGGCCAGGATTCCGACCATGTGATCAGCCCTGTGGCGCCAAAACATCGCAGATAAAAAGTTGGTAGAACCGGTAACATTCTAGGCTACCGGAGCAGCGCGAGGGTACGTTTGTTTGGACTCATACGGATCCCACGGGAGAGATACTATAGTAAGTACTGCGTAGTTGACAATCGGGCAAACTAGATAACTTTAAGAGAATATTTAAAAAGATAAGTAAAATCTAGAACTTTTTTACCTGACGAATATACATGGTCGTCTATTTCAGATAACTAGAATTCACATCTCCCTGAGATAAAATAATGAAGGGCGCGGTGACGACTTAGTTCGCACTAATCATCCGCCGTCAGAAGACGTTTTCGGGAGGAATTTAAAGCACCCATAAACAAGGTCAGTAATAATGCCAGCAAAACCTGTAAAAAATCTGAAACACCTTTCAATGCCAAGCACTAGTGAGACAGGATCCTATTGTTTTGCTTTGTTTTGGGCTTCTGCAGATAAAACATCGGTTTTAAAACATCGGTTTTAAAACAAAGGAATACAACAGTCCTTCACATATGCAACTACTGGAAGAGTCGCTACCTGATAAAATTGGTAAGCGTTTTTGTATGAAACTAGGTAAAACCTCCTTTATTAAACCGTGGCATCACAGAAAAGTGAATTAAGTTGTTTTTACTCTGATACAGGAAGCGCCATAAATATAATCTCAAAAGGCTCTGAAGTTTGGGACTGAAGCTGGGTATGAGTCCATTGATAACTTGAAGGTACACCATCCACTAAAACTTGGCTTGCTTTTGTTTAAGGTGACAATATTCTCAACCTGAAATGTGGAAGTAATTTTTATATATGCAATAGTCTCCACCTAAGAAGGCTTCTCTGAGAATGGTTTATCCACAGAGCATGTGTATAGAAATTTTGAAACCACTCATAGTGGTGTAAAGTCCTATTATAATTGATGAAGAGACAGGTTTTGTGTCTATGATGAGAGCACTAGCGGTGAGGGTACATTGTTTGGTTCAAGCTCAACTACATGAGAGACAAAATAACTAAAGAATAATATGTGTAAATGAGTAGTTTCTTTCTGTTGTACATAGGGCAACGCAATTGATTCAATTGATGTAAAAATGTCACGAATTAATAGGATTAAGTGAAGCAAATGTATGTCATTTATCGTTACAGATACCCAACCATGCAGGGTCTATAAAATATCGTTCTGAATACATGAGTATTCTGCAAGAAAGGTCCTGAGGAAGGTGGTTCTATACTGCCGAAACGCGTCGACCTTGCGTATCAATTCGCACTTCAATCTGCGATCCCTCAGACGCAGAATCAAGAATGAATGTAGTATGAATGATAAGAATGGGGTGTATGTACTTGTGAGAATGTCCAATTTTTTCATATATTGTTTTCTCTGCATGGAATGGTTTTTATTGATTGCATTGTAGTATTGTGTGTTTTTTACAAAGTGTTTTTTGAAAATAGATAAATTGAAATGATAAAATGATAAATGAGAAATTTTGTACTATGAAATATAACTAAAGAAAAAAAAAATAAAACTATAAATCCAAAAAAATGTTGATGTTTGCCCATATGTATTAAAGTATAAATATCAAAATGTTGGAGGTATCGCGCTAGAATTATAGAGGTCAAGGGGGAATATTTTCTGATAGTGTTTTGCTTTTCCTCTCTTTCCCTGACCATTGTAGTAAATATAGAGGGGGTCCCATTCTTATGTTGTTACCAATCGTAGCCTTGCCTGAACTGCTGCTTCTCTCGGGGAGGAGACCGCCTCCTGCCAGTCTTCCTCATCCAGTTCTAAGCCGTCTCTAACCCATTTCTCCTTCAGCGAATGTAATGGATCTTCTATATAATTAATCAGTTTTTTGTAGATCTGGGAGATGGTTTTCTCGGGGAGGTGGCCATCGAGTAGTCTGTCCTCCAGGGGGGAGGCCTCTGGAAGTGTGGATTTGCTGGTGACGTGGGTGAGCAGGGCATGCCGTATTTGAAGATACCGATAATATTCAGTATTAGCCAGGCGGTACAGCTGTTGGAGAGAGGCAAAGGGAAGAATAGACTCCTTTCGCCAGATATCTTTGATCTGTGAGATTCCAATAAGGTCCCATTTATCGAAGCCCTTGGACTGCCACAGACTTCCCAGCCTCTCAGAGTACCACAGTTGATGCCATGGTACGTCTACGGTCCCATCCCAGCTGTTTGTTCACTACATGCCAAATATGGACCGAGTGTGCAGTCGGTCCTGTGAGAGGGTACCTGCGGGGTCTGGGATATAGCGCTCTGCCATACTCCCTCCCTGGGAGTAGCCATCTATCCATGGCATACCCGGGGTCATCCGGTCGACCATAAATCCCTTGCTTGATAGCTGACAAATGGGACGCCCAATAATACTTTCTAATATCTGGGAGGCTGATGCCCCCATCATACCAATTAAGGGTCAATTTGGTTAGGGCAATTCGGGGCTTACCGTCCTATAAGAGATCTCTTTGAAGGTTCTCTATTTCTTTGAAGTAAGATGTGGGAACTGGGTCCATTGAGTTCTGGAGAGCGTATATGAAGTGGGGCAGTGCCATCATTTTGAAAAGGACCGCTTTACCTAACAACGAGAGGGGTAGAGACTTCTAGTGCTTGACGTCACTTTTCAGCCTCTGTACAGGTGACATCAAGTTGAGGGCAAAGCGGAGCTCCGAGCTCAGCGTGATATAGATGCCAAGATAGCAGAAGTCGTCTGGCGCTATTTGTATCGGCAGCCCCTCGGGACAGTGGGTGGTTCTCCCTGTAGGACGTAGACCACAGACTTTGACCAGTATATGGTGAATCCGGAGTATCTCCCAAACACCGCGAGAATGTCCAGGAGGCCGATTAAGGTGGCTCTTGGGGAGGTCAGATACAGCAGAATGTCGTCTGCGTATAGCGATATCTTATCTTCCCAACCCGGGGACCACAGCATCCCGCGAATCACTTGATCTCTGGGGATCCATGCCGCCAGGGGCTCCAAGGCTAATGAAAAGAGGAGCGGAGATAGTGAGCACCCCTGACGCGTGCCTCGGCTCAGCTGGAAAGCTGGAGACTTGCGGTTGTTCACAACAACCTGAGCCATGGGGCTGGAGTATAGCAGACGGACCCAGCTCTTAAAGACAGGACCAAATCCCAATTTGTCTAGCACGGCAAAGAGATATGGCCATTCAACCATATCGAATGCCCTGGTGGCGTCTGGGATACCAATATGGTGGGCTCTAGGATAGTTGGTATTCTGCCCAGAACACCATGCAAGAGGCGTAAGTTGAGGGCGTTATTGCGATGTGGCAAGAAGCCTGACTGGTTGGGGTGCACTAGTGTATCAATAACTTTAATCAAGTGCGTAGCTAATAGTTTTGCAAGGATCTTAGGTTCTGCGTTAAGCAGCGATATTAGTCTATAGGACGCACAGTTGGTTTTGGGTTTACCCTCCTTATGAATGACCACGATATTTGCAACTTGTTGATCCAAGGGGAGCATCCCTTTGTCTCTGCTCTCTATGAACATCGAACAGAGGTACGGGGCTATTTGGTCCGGTCTCAATTTGTACAATTCAATACATCTGCCATTTTAAACAAGCATTTGCAATGCCATAAGTCTTGCAGCATTAAAGTTTGAGTTATTGGCATTGTATATGACAATGTGTTGCATAACATTTTTAGCAAAGTCTGTATTGGTGTATAAAGATGATTTGCAAGATGATAGCGATGGAGTGGGGGATAGACTGCTAGTTTTGCAGTTATAAGCATATATTGTAAGTATGTGTTTTTATGATAAAATGTGTGTTGTTGTGTGTGGTAGTTTGTGTGCTTGTATGTGTGGTTGTGTGTGTGGTTGTGTGTGTGGTTGTGGTTGCGTGTGTGTGGTTGCGTGTGTGTGTGTGTGTGTGTGTCAAGGGACAAGCACATTACAAGTTGGCGTTTCTATATTGAAATACATAGCTAACAATGTAACTTTGTGAGTGGTGTATGCAAGAGTTTGTTCTACATTGGTCTACCAAAGGACACTCTTGTTGTTACTGTTACCGCCAGCATTCAGTGAAGGGCAGAACCTACTAACCAAACCACCCTCTCACAGCCCCACCAGGCCCCTTGAATTTGAGTTTCTGGGGGGTTTCGGGGGTCCTCCCCCCAAGAAATTTTTCAAAAACGACAGACCAGGGGGGCGTGGCTTGGAGGGCGAAGATGGCGGTCGCAGCTTAGAGGAGCTCCCGCCGGCCCGCACTTTATCCGCTCATTATCCTGGCCCCCGAGCCCGTAAACTGCCCTACCTGTGCTGGGTGTGTTCCGGGTGGCACCCAGACCTCTCCGGTGTGCCGCCCCGTTCCATCGGCCGCTCCAGTGACCCGTGATTGTTGGCGGCGCAGTGCGGCCTGTTGTCCACAAGCGGAGCCGGGGCCTCGATTTTCGGGACGGGGGACCGACGGCCAGTGGTCGGGCCGGTCGGAGGACTCCCCGCCCGGAGACTGCGGTGCCGGAGCTAGCGGGACCCACTGGGAACACCTGTGGAGTGGGAGGTTGTACCGAGGTGATCCGGTGACGGCGTGGAGGCGCCGCGGCCTGTGCGGACCCCGGGCGGCCGGGGCCTCGAGTTTCGCGACCCCCGGCCGGTCCGAGTCAAGTTGACCGGGGGTCGCTGAGGCTCACTCCTGGTGTTGGTGTGGCACCTACTGTGCGTGGAGACCGCTGGTCACATACAGGAGGAGCCCGAGGAGGTGGGTTGCAGCTGGGGCCCGGCTGCCCGGTGGCCTAGTGTTTTGCCAGTAACGTGCGTTTTGAGGCGCGCCTCCCTTGGCCGGATTCCGGGACTGCTTGGGGCCGGTGAAGCAACGGAGGGAGTCCCCCCCCCCCCACTGGATCCTGCCTCGGACACTGGGGGCTTCGGAGTGAGATTGAGGCCTGCCTGGCCCTGGGGACGCCGGGGCCTCAAGTTTGGTGGGCCCCGGCCGGGCGGCGTCTTCATTGGCTCCTGGACGAGGGTGTGGGCACAGTGCAGCTAGAGTGCTGGAAGGTTGAACGCCACGTCGAATTTGGAGGGCTAGAACTGGTGTTGCAGTGCTAGAACTGGTGTTGCAGTGCTGGATGGAGTGGTGAATCGACGACGCTATATAGTGCCTCCTGCCCGGGTGGTGTCTGGAGGTCGTCCACGGATAGTCCGTGACGAACAGTGAGTGCCCCCCCCCCCCTCCTCCTCCCCTCTGGTGGCCCTGCTTCTAAGGCATTGTGAAGAGACATGTGGCCCGAGTGGTGATCTGGGCTATTCAGTTTGAGGATCCAAGTGCCTGCCCTGCCTCATCTGCTGCTGTGAGACACGAGTGGGGTGTGGGGTGGCCAGGAGGACGGCGGGGCTGGACGCCCCAGTGTCTTGAGACTATACTGTGTGTGCCCTGGCTCGTGGGTCCTGGGTGAGGTCCGGACCGAGACCTTGGAGGCCCTGTGCAAGTGAAGAGACTGTCCTGTTTTGCGCTCCCACCGGGGCTTGCCACCCGGGGCTTGGCTGCGGTGCCCGTGATCTGGGGGTGCCCACTGGGGACGGCGCTCAAGCCCTGACGGAGTCTCCTGGGCCCCCCGAGTGGACGTTGCTGTTGAATTGCTGTCGGCGTGGGACCCACCGCAAGGGCTGGGAGGCCATCTTCATTGCCCCTAAACATGACGAGAGGTGGGGGCGGCACTGGTTCCACCAAACAAGGGCCGATCGATAAATTCACGGGACCCAGTGGAGGATCCGGGGCCTCCGGAGGTAGCCAGGGCACAGGTCCTGATAATGCGGCCCTAATGGCCGCCATTACGCAATCCAGAGACATGCTTGATGCCAAAATAGGTGCGGTTGGAGCCGATGTCATGCTGCTGCGTCAAGATCTCCGCAGGGTCGGTATGTGTTTGTCAAGGGCATGATTGGTGTAGAACCTGTAGTGTTCGGCAGTGTATATGCTCCCCCACCCCTGCAGTGGTCCCTGGCGGAGCGCCTGTTTGAATTGTGGGCCGAAATTCCGGACTGCCTGGCTGTGATAGGGGGCGACTGGAATGACGTGGTGGATGTGGGTCTGGACAGACAGAGAATGCAAGTGGCCGCAGTAGCACCTACCCCTACACGTCTGAAAGCAATGATTGATGGGTTGGGTTGGGTGGACGTTTGGAGGCATTTACATGTCAGGACGCGTGAATACACGTATGTGTCAGCAGTGCATGGCTCCTTCTCCAGGTTGGACTGTGTGTTTGTACCTGGGGCCTTCCTCGATAGGGTGAAGCAGGCCGTGATACAACCTCGAGGACTGTCGGACCACTCCCCGGTCGCGGCACGGATTGAACTGCGTAAACCGCACCAGCTGTTCCGTTGGCGGATGTCATCGTGGCATCTCCAACAGACAGATTATACGACACACATGCGCGGAGCGATAGCCCAATATTGGCAGGAGAACTTGACCGAGGGCGTGGATAGTGTGACGGTCTGGGAAGCCATGAAACCCACATTGCGGGGCGTAGACATCGCCTGGTGTGCTACCGCCCGTCGGAAGCGCCAGGAGGCCACAGTGGTAGCTGCGGCCAAGGTGAGAGCATTAGAGGAGCGGTGTAGAGGGGATAATGGCGATGTGGCGCTCAGACTGCTCCTACAGGCGCAGCAATCATATGCCTCGGTCCTACTGGACGAGGCTCGACAAGCCTGGCTGGCCACGCGGAGCAGGGTGTACCAATGGGGCGACAAGTCCTGCACAATGCTCCACCGGTTGTGTCAGCAAACTCTGCAGCCGATCTCTCTGCCGGGCCTCACGGACGGAGAGGGGATTGCCATGACGGACCCTGCTGCCCTTGCGGCGAGCTTTGCCGACTACTATAAGGTACAATACGCCCCACGAGAGAGTTTCCCACCGGAGGCAATCGACAAATTTATAGCTGACCTCCCCCCCAGAGCGATATCGGATGAAGCCAGGACGGCTCTAGACCTTCCCCTGTCGGCGGAGGAACTGGGCGACGCGCTGGGACAACTCAACACTGGTAAGGCGCCCGGACCGAGTGGCTTTCCCAGTGAATTTTACAAAAAATTTCATTTGCAGCTGGGACTGCACTATCGACAGGCTTTGGAAGCAGCGCGGGAGAGTGGTAGCTTGCCGGTGGACTGGCGTCAGGCTGAGATTGTGGTGTTCCAGAAACCGGGCAGGCCCACTGACAGGCACGATTCGTATCGCCCAATATCTCTCATTAATTTTGAAGCCAAATTATTGGCTAAGGCGTTGGCGAATCGTCTCCTCCCATACATAGCAGATCTGGTCCACCCGGATCAGGCGGGCTTTATGCCGGGCAGAGCGACAAGGCACAACATCAGACGGGCACAGGTAGCGGTGGGTGCGATGAGGGCGACTGAGGAGCGGGCGGCGCTCCTACTGGCTGACATCGACAGAGCGTTTGATTCTGTCAGCTGGGCTTACCTTTTTGCTCTATTAGCGCGCCTCAATTTGGGTCCAGTTTTTGTCTCATGCGTCAAACTGCTGTACACTGACATCACCGCCTCGGTACGTATTTCGGGGGCCATCTCGGAGAGATTTCCGGTTGCTAGGGGGACCCGGCAGGGATGCCCTCTGTCCCCGTATCTCTTTGCGCTGGTCATGGAGCCACTGGCTGCGTGGGTG
The DNA here is from genome assembly GCF_964261635.1 of Lissotriton helveticus. NCBI lineage: Eukaryota > Metazoa > Chordata > Amphibia > Caudata > Salamandridae > Lissotriton > Lissotriton helveticus. The sequence goes on from NC_136063.1 coordinate 296,814,795, forward strand.
CGCATTGACGCGCAGCTTCGTGGCTTTGTATGGAGTGCGGGCCTCACAGACAGGATCGCGCTATATGCGGATGACGTCCTTTTCTTTTTGACAGACCTTGATCGTTCGGGCCCGCGAATTTTGGAGATACTGCGCATTTTCGGTGACGTCTCGGGACTCTACCTCAACCCGCGCAAATCGACTCTTTGGGTGCTGGGGGGCCGGCCCGAGGTGTCTCCTAGGGCATCGGATCTGCAGGTAGCGATTGGTGGACTGAAATATCTGGGAGTCTTCCTATCAGAGTCTGCTGCAATTGCGTGGGAGCGTAACATACAACCGGTGTGGGACAGGGTTCAATCCGACGTCAAAACGTGGTCGCGCATGCCTCTTAATATCTATGGCAGATCTGCTATATTTAAGATGGTGGCCCTCCCTAGACTACTGTACCAGCTACAAAATCATCCACACAGAGTGGACCCGCAGTGGTTCCGTCGTGTGAATTCCTTGCTGGGCCGCTTTTTATGGGCTGGGGGTGCTTCTAGGGTAGCACTGCGGACTTGCTTTTTGTCCACGTACTGTGGAGGTCTCGCAACATCAGACATCTTGTCATACTACCAGGCCTCTCATTTGTTGGTTTTAAATGAGTGGTGGTACGGTGGACGTGACGATCCGGCATATGCCCTGGAACATTTTCTGATGGGAGATGCCACGCTCCATACACTCTTGTATTCGGCAGGGCGGCGGAAGACTCTGCCACAAGTGTCTCAAGTAGTCTTCCTGATTTGGAGACAGGTACTGCGTCGCATGGGATGGTGGGGACGGCTGACGGCTGAAACTCCAGTGTGGAATAACGGACAGCTCCCTGCGCTGGCCTCACTACAAGGGTTTAGTGGCTGGGACTCCATAGGGATCTCGTCGCTTGGTCATGTCCTTACCGGGACTACCCTTAAATCCTTTCAAGCACTCAGCACTGAGTTTGACATGCCCAAGACCCAGTTTTTTAAATATCTACAGCTTCGTCATGCTCTGGCGCCGAGTCTGGTGGAGCTGGACCAGCTTCCGGACTTTAGCCCCGTGGAAGCTAAGCTCTTCATGGGAGACCTGGGGGATAAAAAAGTCTCAAAAATCTACCAAACACTGGTCACTCACTGTTCCTCTTCCCTTGTGTCGTTGAAGGCCTCCTGGGAGGTGGATGTTGGTCCGTTAGATGAGGATGACTGGCGGGAGGCGCTAGAGTCCCCCCGAGGAGCGGCTATAGCAGTGAGATTGCGATTCATACAATATAAATACCTGCATCGGGCCTATTACACCAGAGAGAGACTGTGGAGGGCGGGCCTTATTGCTTCCCCAGACTGCCTGCGCTGCGGGGCCGAGAGAGGCACATTGGTGCATACTGTGTGGTCGTGTGTGGGCCTGGTCCGGTTCTGGAGTGGTGTGTGGGACTGCCTGTCGGAGGTGCTGGGATGGGATCTTCCTCGTACACCTAGATTGGGTCTTCTTCATATCCTAGATCAAGTGGGTGGTAACATATATAAGCGCCATCTCCTTCTGCTGGGCCTCGTTGTGGCCAAGAGGGATCTGGCGAGGGCCTGGAAGAGTGACCGCGCTCCCCCACTTAGCGCCTGGAGGGCGGGCTTAGATTTTCTCATGGGGCTGGAATTGCCAGTGTTTGAGGCCAGGGGCTGCCCTCGGAAACATTACAAGATCTGGAAGCGGTGGGCGGACTACAGAGACCTGACATTGGAGCCCCCCACTGAAACAGATGATAGTCTATCCACTGATTGAGACCTCGGGGCCTGGATAGCTCCAAGACACTTAGTTGTGTTTCCTTATGTGTACTGCAGCTGATTGTGATCACGTGCATCGGGTTAGGGCGGGATAAGGGGTGGGTAGTGGGGAATGTTACAGGTACGGGGGATAATGGGGCGGGTGGGAGCTAGTTAAAAGTTTGGGCTGTATGTATATTCTATTGTATATTGCCCACTGACGTGTTCTCCTGATTTTGGGGGACTGTACATTTGATCTGCTTGAACTTCTAATAAACACGGTTGTGAAAAAAAAAAAACGACAGACCAAAATGGTGAATTTTACAGCACATTTTTCATTACATATTCAATTTGTATCAACTTTCAAAGCACAGTAAACAGTAGATGATGACCTTAAAGAACATCAGGTTACCCACCCAGTCATATGTATCCATAGGCATTCTATCAGAGAGCACCAAAAATAGACACAAGTAGGGAATCAGAGAGACCAAAGTAAAAGTGAGACCAACCCCCACATGGTGTGTAGCGAGCAAGCGTCGTGAGCAACCACTAGGGGGAGTTTGGGGGGTTGAACTTCTCTTCTGAAAGAGAAGAGTTTCTGGGACAGCCAGCGGACTGTGTGAGATTTTAACCAATGCTGGCTGAAGAAGTCTCTTGCTCCAATTTACAGACTAAAGATGAATAGAATGATATCAACATGGGAGTGTACAAGATCAGCACACGGGCACAACTGACCTCTCCTTTGCTAACCTGTCTAAAAAGATGCCTAGTCAGCTAATGAACTCTCAGTGGCATGAGGTAACTCCAGTGCATGTGTGGGGATGGGCAGGAATGTCGTGGAGGCAGGCTGGGGAGAGAGGGCCGGAAACACGCCTCCAATCTAGGGGTCTATAAGCAAGCAACGTGAAATAATGTCCCGATTGGCAATGTCAATTACTGGAGACACATAACCATTGGGGTCTGTATGAGCAACGACCCCGTCTTAAAGTAATGCAGGAGCCCTATTGACTTGTGCAATTAAAATAGAAATAACTGCTGAAAATGTCACAATCCTGGGCAGTTTCCACATCCTTGCATTTTATTAACTCCTCTTATGTTAGCAAAGGTGATCTGGGCTATGACATCACATGGGCCACTGGAATTATTCATGTGGAGAGGGTAAAATTATGCAGCCGTAGTGTCATGGCTGGTGATGGTGTCAGACTCTTGCCTAGCCAGCAGCAGAGGTAAATCTTCCTGTTGCTGTGGAGAGTGTCTCCAAGTTTAAATTGTAACACCTGAACATTCATTGGACGAATTCCAACGTGCCCTTTCTCTAAGCCCAGGATGGCGTGTCAAGTCTGAAACAGACCTTGGATTACAATATTGATTACATGGCACTTCTCAAGGAAATCCCTCTCCTAACAGATGCCATTTCGCAGTTAAGATTTCCCTATCTCACACAGTTTGTAAAGGACAGATAGGGATTTTAACTTCTGCTGCTGTCTCTGGGTTTATTCCCTTAATCGACACACTTCACCTCCCATTTGTAAAAATCAGTTTAAGACTGAGCACAAAATTGCGTGATTCCTGTCTCTCACTGAATCTGTAACATTTTTTGCTACTCTGTTGTTTATTGTATATCTATATGGCACAGACATGCGTAAGTACATTTCCATGTCAATAATATAAAACTTTGTTACTGGAGTGCTTCTGATTACAGTAGGTAAAGGCAGCGTGGCGCAACACTCGGTTTCTGTTTTACCCTTTTTAAATTAAACCGATGGATGATCAGATCATCATGTAAATGTAAATGTGGGTGTACTTGTAAAGCGCCCTGCGACTCCAAGGAGTATCCTGGCGCTGAAGACCGCTGGGGAACCCGTCCGGGTTTTCCCTGTGAGATGGTCCCTTTCTGGGTATCTCCAAGGTGAAACCAGGCATCCCCGGCGTCTGTGGGGGCCGTTGTAGAGATGAGGCAAGCTTAATGCCCAGAGTTGCCGAATGTGTTCCCTGGTTAGAGTAGGCACCGAGGCGAGAATTATCGAGTCCGTTTTGACCCTGGTCCACGACCCTGCCGCGTCGGGAGTTGAACCCTGGTCCGGGCCCTTCTCTGCTTACGGGTCTGCCGCCTCTAACCAGTGAGCCACACCACTCCACTCCATCATGTGTTGTTTCTTTTTACAATATCACCCTGATTACAATCAACACATTTTCCAACCCCTGCCACACTCTCAATGATTCCTGCGGAAGACACAGGAGTGGCGTTTTTACCATGCACCAGTGATTACTGAATAGAAGTCTGGGGGAGTGAGTTAGAGCAGGGAGCCATCTTTACTTCAACCACTCACCTGCAGCCTGCAACACTCCAAAATCAGACTCCACCTTCCCTTGTAAATACCACTTCTGATCTAAGATGCTGTCTTCAGAGTGTCATTAGGGTCTACCGCCAGAGGCCGCTCTTTCCCCCAGTGTTAACTACTTGTCACCTTCCTCCTCTATGATGGGGCTCACTAAAATAACTCACTTGAAGGGACCATTCTGCCTCTCGGGTACCTCCAGTGTTCCAGAGCGGATGGAGTCCTCCGTGGCCATCACTTCCGGGAATGTAGACCCAGGAGCAGGGATGGGAGCGTCTCAGGATGAACCCTCAGGCGTCCAGGTAACAGTGCACCAGCAAATCACCACTTCCGAGTAGAATTATCTTCATTCAAGTGCCCGTTTTCCATGTTCACTATTCCAAGTTTGGTTTTAGAACTCAGACAGGCAGCAGTTGTGTGACGCTGGAGGGGACGTTTTTAGTGATGCATGGTCCAGAGGAATGCTGGGACTTGTAGTCTTTTCTACCATCGATTGTAGTTCCACAGGGGACTTATTATGTCAATGTCCTGCATCAGAGTGGCGTTCTGGCTCAGCAGCTCTGCTCAGTCATTCTCTGCCACTGATGATTGTGCACAAGGAGGGAAGTCCAAAGCCGCCCTATTGTTGTACCACAGCTCCCAAGTTTTCCAGATCCGTGCATGACTAATTAGTGTAGTCGAGTTTTTCCATCAATCTCTGGCAATTGCAGTCTTATTAAACCTAATCTAAAAACAAGACTGCAAGTCCCAGAATTCTATGACAAATGCGGGGCTGTACGAACTAGTTCACCCATGACCTTTGAAACTTCTCATCTACGATCTAGATTTCTTAATTTGTAGCCCGCAGCACTCTGCAGGCTGTGACCCCTAAACCCAGACATTAACTCGCCCTACAAGCCAGCCTGTAATTTGTTGTGCTATTTGACTATGGTTCCAGCAAGTTCTCAGGCAGAGGCTGGGGTCAAGGTGGTGATTGAGGAAAAATGTGCAATCAAGATTTCTGAATGAATATACAAATATCAGCAGGTGCAAAATATTACTGAGTGTTGTTACAAATCTGAAAGAAAATGTACGAGGATATTGCTCTTTTCGGGGGAATTGAGTCAGCGTGTCATTTACCGGAGCCGCTCCAGACACTTGGCACATTATGAACAATACTTGGACTCGGAGGCGCTTTGTGAAGCGGGGTATTCTCAATAATCCCCGGCGTGGCGCGCAGGCTTCTGTAAGATGTTAAGAGTTTACTTTACTTTCTCGTTGCTCAAATGGGTGCAATACTAATTTCTGATATTTATATGTTGCTGTCGTCTTGCAAGAAAAACGTCAGTCACTCATAATTACTGAACTTATGAAAATGTCACACTAGCAATCCGAAACCTTGGCAGCTATGGGCAGGCTCTAGCTGACGACTCCGAGGGACTCCGAGAGGCCTCATGTGACATACAGAGCTGTGCTGTGCATATACGGTCAGTGGTAGGTAACTTAACACTGACCATATATGCACAGCACAGCTCTGTGTGTTACACACTGTGGTAACGCGTCGGATTGGAATCACTCAGGCCTGGTCCCTCGGTCCTGACCACCACCCCCACTGCGCGACGCCCCGCCCGCCAACTTCAGTGTTTGTGAATACATTAAAGACAGTCAATGAGTGATTAATAATGAATCTAATGATGATTAAAAGTGATTGTCGGTACGGGGGCCAGGGCGGAAAAAATACACGTACTCACTCACGGACCACGGTCACGGGTCGGGCCGGCTCCTGCTGTTGGTGGCACTGGCAGACACAGGACAGGAGGGCTACTTCCAGGGGCGGGCGGGCGGGCAGCGGCCTAGCCACCACAGTACAATAATTAAATTATGGTGGCCGCTCCGGTCCTCTCCTGGCTGGCTCTCGTCACTCGTCGTGCTGATGATGGCTGCAACCTGTAGGGCACACTGACTGCGCAGTTTTCATTGCCCACTATGCAATGCGCATGCGGAAACATCAGTTGCACCCTAGGCGGCGGCGCGCAGATGCGCCGGAGGAGGCAGGGCATGACTGCGCGCTGCGCACAGGCACCTCCCTCCTCCCTCCTGAAACGCTTCCGCTTTTTTTTTTAGGTTGCACTTCAGTGTGCAAATACACCGCCGGTCAAACAGGCTTGTTGATGCTGCTGCAGTATGGGCGGCGCGGCAGGCCTGCTGAACTTGGAGACGGAGTCCAAGACTGAGTGAGTAGTAGACTGGAGTCTCACTCAATCTCAGACACGACGACACACACGCACCTGTGTGACACTGACACACGAGCAAGGTCGGGCAGACTTCCTCCGGCAGCGCCATGGGCAGCAAGGACGACGAGTACGACTATCGACTCTTCAAGAGTGAGTACCTCCCGGGAGCCGTCGCGCATTGTTTCCGGTGAACAGGCCGTTGGTTGAGACCCTCGTGCGCTCGCGCAGCTCCCTCTGCGTAGGGTGCACGCGTGGAGAAAAGGGGGCAGGGGGCTCGTGTGTGTGTGTGTGTGCGCGCGGGGTGAGGCGGCGGCGTGTGTGTGTCTGTGTGTGTGTGTGTGCCCGCGTGTGTGTCTGTGTACGTGCGCGCTCCATTGTGACGGGGATCAGCCTGCCGGAATCGGGGCGCGTGTTCATGCGCGCAACCCGATACGATTCCGGTAGTCTGCGCGTGACAGTCTCTTGACTTCCCTTGAACTCATTGAAAGCAAAACTGATTACAATAGGGCTCCACAACGACAATCGCTTTGCGATTGCGTCGCAGTGCAAGCCCTAAAATGGCACACATAAAAATTCGGCCAGGATTAGCAATGTCTAACAAAGCTAAATTACTTCTCTAATGATAAAAAAACACAAATCCAAAAAGAAAATCCCATGGCAACATTTTACAAAGGGGCTAGGACTACTAGTTTTAGAGAGCCTTTTGGAGTAAACCCGCCTCTTCAAGGAATGAAAACATATTGCCTGTATAATTAAATGTTTTTTTTTTATACCTCTAATATTTCTAGCAGGCTCGCTGATACAATGTAATTTCCTGTAAATATTTGTAGAGAGCTCTAAAGAAGCATTACCTAACACCCAACCAAGGAAGAAAGTACACAATTAAAAAGCTTTACCAATCACAAAATTAATAATAAACAAATCAAGCACATAAATAATGCAATTTTCATAATATTCACCGTCAACACATGAAAACTTTCTAAGAAATTAGAAAAAAATATTAAACTTAATTTCCAAAACATGAAGAATGGAAAAGGGTTTACTTCCCAACAAAAATCAAAATTGTTTTTGAAAAGGCTATAAAATGCCAGACCTGATATTAGCTTCCACAAATTGTTTTTAGAATGTGACCGAGCTCTGTTGTAGTGTTTCATTTTTACCATCTTATTCTTTTCTAAAAATATTATCAGCTAATTTTTAAATAAAACAAAAATACAATGTGCGTGTCACATTTCTGGTTATGCCATGCTTTGTTTGCTTTAGCAAATAACCTTTATATGCTGACTTAATTTTTAAAGCGAAGTTTAATCCGGAATTTCAAAAAGAACTCTTGTTGGCTGAGCGTTTAAGGATCAGAAAGCAATGAACTAACTTTTTTAAGGCTGGGAATATTGGGTAGAGTTAGTAAATTGGGAAACAGTGCATTTCTGAAGGTCTGGGCGGGTTGGGACTGAGTAGGTCAGTTGTGAAATTGTTGAATGCTTTGTAAAAAGCCAGTTATATTCCAGGTGAGTTATAGAATTAGGAAATAGTGTCTCTCTAAAGGGTTGTTAGAGGTGTGACAGAGTTGGTTGCTAGTTAGGCAGTGTGTGGCTTTTGAAGGATATGTTAATATTGAATTAGACTGACTGCTTTGGACCAGGGGTCTCCAACTTTTTTGTAACTAGAACTACTTATGCAGGATGAAAATACTCCCAAGCTACTATTGACTTTCACAATTGTTGCAGTATTGACCACATCAGAGACAATCAGAAGGATGACCATGCCTTGTAGGATTAGGATCGCGCCAGGATACTATACTATTTAGTAGCAGAGCGCGTTATAAAAGCCTCTATAAATAAAATAAATTAGTAGTGACCACCCAGATGTATGTCACAAAACTGAGTGATGCCAAAATATCATAGTATAGATTTAATATTCTGAAATCCACACCTATGTACTTTGAAGTATATAAATCAGAGATAAATAGATACATATTTCTGGACTTAAGAATGTAAATATAACTATACTTACCCATATATATTTACAATTGATGTTGGAGTAAATCATCAACCACCCCAAGGCAATGGTGTTGCTAACATCAATATCAGGAAAACATGTAGCTTAGTAAAATGGCTCCATTTGGCTAATGAAAGAACAGCCTTAGCAGCAATTGCCTACTGTCACAAAAGAAAGACTAAAAAATATAAAACAACAACCTGAAATGAATTATTATTTAAAGAGAAGCTTAATTTTGTTATTTATTTATTTTCAAACTTTAGCATGTCCGTTTCTAAAAAGGCATGGCTTTCTATGAAATATACACTGTCCATTTTGGGTTAACACACTCAAAGAAAATCTTGTTTTTTTATGAAATAAAACTAATTTAAGCCTAAAATAAAATAAGATTTCATGTATGGTATCTAAATGTCATCTTGTGATATCCGAGGTACAAATGCATCACATAGATTCTGACCCACCTGGCCAAGTTTTACCACCAAAAGTCCAGGGATGCCCACCATAATGCCAGGATGCCCACCATAATGCCAATGATGCCTACATTATGCAAATGATGCCCAGTATTATATGAGGGACAAAATTGTGCCATTCCTGCTCACCGTAATGCTAGAAATCCCCATATCATGTCAGACAGGGACATTATGTTTCCAATGATGGTCATGATTATGTGACAGATGACCACAATTCGACTAGGCACACACACAAAATGGCAAGGATATCTGACATTATGCTATGATTGCTGAGAGGGAACTTGCCTTGCTGTTGGACGTACCTGCTTGTCCTCTCTCCTTGCCTGGCTGAGCCCCGATCTCCCTCCCGCCGCCGCTGTAGTCACCCTAGCGGCCGCCGAGCGGAGGGAGACTACACCTCCCAGCCTGCCCAGCGACCCGGAAACACTCCAGCGGGGTCACCGCGCCCGGAGGCGCTAGAAAATCGCTGCTCCCTCGGTGGAGCGGGTGTTCTACTTTGCTGAGAGGGAACTTGCCTTGCTGTTGGACGTACCTGCTTGTCCTCTCTCCTTGCCTGGCTGAGCCCCGGTCTCCCTCCCGCCGCCGCTGTAGTCACCTTAGCGGCCGCCGAGCGGAGGGAGACTACACCTCCCAGCCTGCCCAGCGACCCGGAAACACTCCAGCGGGGTCACCGCGCCCGGAGGCGCTAGAAAATCGCTGCTCCCTCGGTGGAGCGGGTGTTCTACTTTGCTGAGAGGGAACTTGCCTTGCTGTTGGACGTACCTGCTTGTCCTCTCTCCTTGCCTGGCTGAGCCCCGGTCTCCCTCCCGCCGCCGCTGTAGTCACCTTAGCGGCTGCCGAGCGGAGGGAGACTACACCTCCCAGCCTGCCCAGCGACCCGGAAACACTCCAGCGGGGTCACCGCGCCCGGAGGCGCTAGAAAATCGCTGCTCCCTCGGTGGAGCGGGTGTTCTACTTTGCTGAGAGGGAACTTGCCTTGCTGTTGGACGTACCTGCTTGTCCTCTCTCCTTGCCTGGCTGAGCCCCGGTCTCCCTCCCGCCGCCGCTGTAGTCACCTTAGCGGCCGCCGAGCGGAGGGAGACTACACCTCCCAGCCTGCCCAGCGACCCGGAAACACTCCAGCGGGGTCACCGCGCCCGGAGGCGCTAGAAAATCGCTGCTCCCTCGGTGGAGCGGGTGTTCTACTTTGCTGAGAGGGAACTTGCCTTGCTGTTGGACGTACCTGCTTGTCCTCTCTCCTTGCCTGGCTGAGCCCCGGTCTCCCTCCCGCCGCCGCTGTAGTCACCTTAGCGGCCGCCGAGCGGAGGGAGACTACACCTCCCAGCCTGCCCAGCGACCCGGAAACACTCCAGCGGGGTCACCGCGCCCGGAGGCGCTAGAAAATCGCTGCTCCCTCCGCGTCGCGGGACGCCCGGACGAAGTCCGGACAAAGGGCGGGCCGTCTGAGGCCGTCTGAGGCCGTCTGAGGCTGTCTGAGGCTGTCTGAGGCCGTCCGAGACTGTCCGCAACTGGACTGGGCCATAACCCCTGATTGAAAACTAATCTCCGTTGCGAGGTATTTAGATAACACTCCCTCCCTTCATCTAAGTGATTGTATTAGGGGGAAGACGGGCTGAAGTGTTGTATATCAATATTGGTAAGGGTGTTCAGGGGTGTTCTACTTTATCTCTGTACTTGTGTTCATCAGACCCACACATGTCAAAACAGAAGACCCCCATTGCCCCAGCCACCACCATGGACAATTATTTGGTGCAGGTGGTGGCAAAAATTAATAATGAGCGTAGATCTTCTTTGGGTCTTAGTAACTCTTCAATATCATCTCAAGGGGGAAATATATGTATGAATCTCGTAGACATAGATGTAGGAAATATCACAGACCCATTCATTCAGCATCTTGCGGATGATTTAGAGCCGAATGTTTCTGTGGATTTGATAGCTAAAACTAACCCTGACATAACTGACGAAGGTGGTAGAGATAGAGATACCCTTCAAGATGATATGGAACTTATCGAGTGCCATTCTTCACCATTGGCCCCCGTCCCCGCCCCAAGAGCAACTAGTGGGGGTTCTAATGTCCTCCCCAGAAGAGAAGGGTTGAGATCAAATAAGAAAAGACCAGCAACTCCTCCTAGAAAGAACCCCGGAAAAGGCAAAGGGGGAGAAGAAACAGGGGGCATAGGCTGGAATGACGCAATCATAAACTTATGGATCTGATGGATAACAAACTTAACAAGATAATCAAGCCATTGTTATCTAAAACCGACCACCTCACCGACAAAGTTAATAAAATGGAGATCCTCTTGAAAACCACTAATGATCATGTGGGGGAGATACCACATTTGGTGCTGGATAAAATTAAGGAAATAGAAACAACAGGTACGATATTTAGGGGAGTAGCAGATGTTGTAGCCCCTACCAAGACAACTAGTTCAATTCCTGATATACAATGACCTCACCCAACCAATCCTGAACTGTCATCTATCCCAGGGAAAACAATTGATCCAGGCCCAAACATAGAGATAGGACCTGTAGAGCTGGTTATAGAAGCGTCACCTTTGATCCTCGTTCTTGCTAATGTACCACCTCTGAATGAAGGACAGATTGAGCCTCCAGAAACATTGTTAAATAAAGCATTCAATTGGTTGAGTAACAACATGCATATCTCTCCCTGGGGAAAAGAAAAGCTGATAGATGACTTGACTTCAGCTAGAAGAGTGAAGTGGATAGGGAGCAAAGCTAAGAAATTTGTCGGGGACTGCGTGGTGCTGAATTTAAAGGGCCCAGAAGTGTTATCAGAAATCTTGCTTAATTTATACCCACCACAACGAAGAACAGCAGAACTCATACCACTCACATTAGACTTCTTTTATAGTAGAAGAGGATCAGGGATAAAGCCGAGTGTCTTAAGGACCAAGTGGTCTGTCGTGGGTAACAGAAGTGCTAGGGAGAGCACAAGACATGATTGGGGGCTGCACTTGGAAAACAGATTCTCGGCTTTATCCAACTTAAATGAGTGCGATTGACTTACAACGTACGAATATTCGCCAGTTCCTCACAAAGGAAGGCAAAATATGGAAAAGCAAGCTGTTTTCCGATGTATGCAATTGTGCAAACAGCCAATACAGCTCAATGGAATTCAAGACCTAAAATCTGGGGTGGCAGACGAAGACCAGAGGGGAGAAATATGGTGAGAGCAGAAAATGAGGAGGGTTTGAAGGGGGGTAAAGCAATGAGTAATGATTGTGTGGAAAATGCTGAGGAGATGAGCCATTTAGGATGTAAACCAGGAACAACTTCTGTGACCATCCTCTCGTGGAACATAGCGGGCATACATAATAAGATATCATCTCCCGAATGGGCTGATTTTATTGACCAATTTGACATCATCTTGTTGCAAGAAACTTGGGCACTAAAACCAGTCTTTCACCACGGTTATCTAAATTATTTTATACCAGCAATTAGAAATCAGACCGGACGCCCTTCTGGAGGCCTATTAATCTGGATTGACCAGAGGTTGAATTGTTCTATAACTCAAAGATCTCCCCCTTCAAATGATATTTTATCAGTGATCATTAGATGGGACAGTGGCCAAGAACTAGCTTTGTTTAATGTATATGCCAGGGGTGTTGGTAGAGGTAAAACCTCAGAAGTGGTAACAACTTTAGAAAATGAGTTGGAATCATTGGACCCACAGTCCCATATAATTGTGGGTGGGGATTTTAATTCTACTTTTGAACCTATGGGTGAAGAAGATAGGTTTCTGTCTGAGGAGGAGGACAGTAAATGGGGCATACCCCAGTTGGAGGTTCCAGCCATTAAAAGATGGAGTGCTGTAGCAATACAACTAAAGAGCTTTTGCTTAGCAAGAGGCTTGAGAGCGGCAAATGGGCGTACGCCCTCAGATATAAATGGGAACAACACATTTGACAATGGACGGGCCACTAGTAGAATTGATTACTTTCTGATAGACGTAAGGGCATGGAGTAAAATGGTAGACATGTCTGTGGAGACAAGAATGGAAAGTGATCATAATCCTTTGTGTTTGACCCTCCGCACCTATCACAAGACCATAGATGATGTAAATGAAATTGAACGGGTCACCCAAGATGTTGTCTGCTCGAACAACCAGCGCCACTTGGAATGGAGAATGCTGATTGAGGACACAACGAGACTTGAGGACCTTAAAAAAGTAGTGATAGATGAGGTAAATAACATTAAGCCCTACTGTGAGAAACCCAACTTCCAGGCCCACATGATGGAGACATATAAAACATTTTTTTCTAAACTCCAAGGTTTTTTTATCAAATCTGTAAATCCCAGAAGAGATAAAAAGGAATATCCTAGGCAGGGCTGGTATGATACGCATTGTAGACAGGCACGCCAAAATTTAAGCATTGCACTAAGAACGGGCAACTCCACTTTAGTTAGGAAGGCGAGAGACGCATATAGATTAGCCCAAAAACATGCTAAGAAATGCTGGGACGAAGAAAGCTGGTGCGAGCTGAAGAAGGCTTGCGCAGCAAAGGATTCTAAACTTTTTTGGGCCACAGTTAAATGGGACAGGGGTGGGATAGCTGAACAGCCACAAAATCATGTAGCAAAAAAAGACTGGATTGAGTTTTTTAAACCACAGTACGCATGTAACCCAATTCACGCTGAAAATCCCCCCCCTTCTAACATTCTTTTTAAACATAACATATTTACTGAAAGAGATGTTAGCCTGGCCATGGATTGTGTATCAGGGGGAAAAGCACCGGGTATGGACGGAATCCCGGCAGATTTGTTCTTATCTGATAGGAATTCATGGTAAATGTGTAAATGTAAATGTAAATGTATAGGCATTTATATAGCGCACTACTTACCCGTAGGGTCCCAAGGCGCTTCGACCGCTGCGAAACCCTTCCTGGCTTCCCTGAGAGATGGTCCCTTAATGGGTATCTCCAGGGTGAGACCAGGCATCCCCGGCGGTCTGGTGGGGCCGTTAGTGAAGATGAGGCAAGCTAATGCCCAGAGTTGCCGAGTGTGAACGCTGATCAGAGTGGGCACCGAGGCGAGAGAATTATCGAGTCCGCTGACCCTGGTCCAGAAACCTGCCGCGCCGGGAATCGAACCCTGGTCCCGGGCCGTCCTCTGCTCTCGGGTCTGCCGCCTCTAACCAGTGAGCCACACTACTTCATGGTGCACCTATTTCACATGGCTGGCAAATGCAGTGGCGATGGGAGGGGAAGTCCCCGCTTCTTGGAAGGGAGCAGAGATTATCCCTATATTTAAAAAAGGTGACAAAACACTGGCGAAAAATTATAGACCCATCAGTCTTATTGATACAGCGCAAAAGTTAATGGGGCGATTAGTCCAGAACAAGCTGCAGCAATGGATTGATGGAAATAATATACTGTCACCTTACCATGCAGGGTTTCGCCCATTGACCAGTAGTGTCGATCAAGTTTTCTACTTTGTAACAATCTTTTGGAGAAATGTTACTCTAAAAAAGGGCCCATTATATGCTGTCTTTGTAGATCTGAAAGCAGCCTTTGATCTGGTCCCAAGAGGAAAACTTTGGCAGACCCTGGCCGCAAATGGGCTAAGCCAGGAACTTCTCACCCTCCTAGTACGCCTCCATGAAAACAACTTTGCTAAAATCAGATGGGGCAAACAGGGAGAAGTGACTGAGTCCTTTCCAGTGGAGCGAGGGGTGAGGCAAGGCTGCGTCTTGGCCCCAACCTTGTTCTCAATTTATATTAATGGTATTGTTGACCACCTGAAGAAATTCCCTACTGATGCGCCAATTATTGCAGGCTCACGCGTACCCGTATTAATGTTTGCGGATGATACGCTTCTACTCTCGTGTACACCGAGTGGTCTCCAAAAAGTGGTTGATGCCTTTGGTGAATTTTGTGATGACAGGGGCCTTGAATTGTACACAACCAAGACCAAATTCATGTGCCTTAATTATCACTCTAAGTTCAAGGGTGTGATCACGTACATGGGCACCCCACTTGAGGAAGTAGATGCTTTCTCTTACTTAGGAATAATCCTACAGGGAGACATGAAATGGAAATCGCACATTAACACGGCAGTACTAAAGTTTAACCAACTAGCAGGGGTGGTAGCCCGTAAACACCGGTACACCTACAATTCCTTTAAAATTGGATCTTGGCAGAAAAAATGTAGAGGACATAGCTCGGCTACGGCCTTTGTTATACTGGAGGCGCCTGATGGTGACACCAGAGCTATCCCACTATCTAACAGCATTATTAGATGTAGTCAAGTGTGATCAATTCCATTGTATTACATGGCTAAAGGATCTGCGGGCTACTCTTGTAAAGCTGAAATTGGAACATTTGTGGGGCAATACGGATGTGGTCCATTTTCCGACGAAAACCACATTGAAAGAATTGTATTGGGAGATGGTGTATTCAACAATGTATCAAAAAGGCACTTTATCTAATTTGTCATCTCGCTTTTTGGACATTAAGATGTTCCCATCATGTGAAGATTATTGGGACTTAATTGAACGTCCTTATGACAGGAAACTATATTTCCAATTCCGGATTGGAACACTTCCTGTGAATACCTTTACGAAATACTGGAACCCTTCACGGGATGATCACTGTCATTATTGTAAGGACCAACCAGAGCATATATCCCATTTATTGTTCTGTTGTCCACTATATGCCAGTCCAAGGCGTAAATGGCTAAAGCCAGTCTGTTTAAATATGGGAACTCGTTGCCAATCAACTGCACTAAGAATATTAAAATCTGATTGTTCCGCTCTAGTAGTGATTGCGGTAGCAACATTTCTTGTTTGGGCTTGGGTAATCCGTTCACGCTCATCACTGTCAAATGTAATACAATGAAATATGGCTGCCCTGTCTAAATGGCTTTAAATATATGAAATAGATGTACATTATAATTGTTATTTTAACTGTGTTTTTATGACTTGACAATAATTTTTAAATGTATAAAGCATTCGACTGTCATTGTTTAATATGTTTTTTAAACAAAATCTTTTAGCTATAGTATTTATTGTATAGGATAGGGATTGATGCTTTTATGACAAATGTCGAATAAAGCTTTGAAATTTGAATTTGATTTGCTATGATTAGTCCCAGGATGCCCTGCATATGTCAAGATTTACCATTATTATGATATTACCAATATTATGTCAGAAACAGACATCATTGAACAAGACATTAACCTCTTATATTGGGGGTATCAGAAACATATGGAGTTCCCTGACACCAGAAATGGCTTCCAGCAAGAGACATTGTCTTTCAAGGAGGGATGTAGTGCCAAGATGCCCCCCGGTGATTCGAGAGCTATATAAAAGGGCGTAACATAACATGTATAAATGCACACAGAAACATATAAACAAATATGCATATGCACACACAGCTCGCATCATCTGAAACAAAGACTCTTCTTGACCACATGGTTGTAACTGCTCTGACAGTTCCACACTCTATACACTGTGATCTGATTTTGCTGGCACTTTTTTCTTGCCCAGTTTTCTTGCATAGTGTATGCCTGATAGAGTAGGGATGGCAAAGTGATTTTGCTAAATTGAAAGTCGAAACAGGTGGTCCTGTCGCAGTTACTGTAGGTTGTCACAAAGTGTGTTTGTTTGGGCATAAGCATGTCACCCTGCCATTGATCTGGATGGAGGGCAAGCCAGAGATACGGAGATTAGGGAGCTCCATCATTAATATGGCTAGGCCCTTTGAATCACATGCTGGGCTGGCCTGCTCTTCAGGGAGCTACTTTCAGAGTACTTGGAAGCTACCAGTGTCTCCCGAGCTACCCTTTCGAGATCCCCTCTTGGACCAGTAAGGCTGGGTTAAAGTTGAGATTTTGTGAGCTAATTTGGTGCTTATGAACAAACAGTCAGGGTGAAGCTGCCAATCTCAGAACCTGCACGCATAGTTAAAAGTTTGAGAAATGTTAATGGTAGATTGGTGGAAGATAGGCTCGGCTGAGGGAAGCCAGTCACATATCAGATAGCACAATACCTACGATATTTGATAAAATACACCTAGGGTAAGGAGCAAGTGCAAAGATTGGAGAAAAAACTAGGGGCTAAGGAGTGGAATGAAGGAGGTAAGTATTTCAATTTGGTCTAGTGGCATTATAAGGCTGGAGAAAATTAGTGAATTTGTGTGCGAAATCCTTCGCCACATGTATTGCGACACTAAAAGAAAAGCACAATGTATATTTTTGTTATTTTTGCTGTCTGTTTGCTGAACGCAAAGCTGTGAATGTGGCCATCTGTCATCAAAAGCACCCAATGGACTAATATACCCCCTTACAATGCCAACCCCCTTGCTAGGATAAACAGACTGCCTAAAATTAACCCCAAGAGCAGGGATTATAGGAGAGCGCTAAGATTTCCTTTAAACTGAAACGTATTGTATTGTAAACGCTTTAGTGCTTTTAAAGGACCGACAATATTGAATCTGAGTTAGTGATTTGGATAAATGAGGCTGGGTCAAAGTTGGTCTCTTGTGCTTATGAACAGCCAGTCGGGGTGAAACATCTGGTCTTAGGGCTGTATGCAAAAGTCTTTGCAAGATAGTTAAGCGTCTACATTATTAATGACAAACTGGTGGTATTATGGGCTTGCTTGAGGGGAGACAGTCCCACTTTAGACAGCATAATAACTATGCTATTTAAATTAATACAGCTAGGGAAAGGAGCAGGTGGAACGACAGAGAAATTACACTATGGGCAAAAGCTGTAATGAAGGATGTAAATATTACATTTTGATTTAGTAACTACATAAGGCTTTCTGGTGGAAAAGACTAAGGGGCAGATTTACAAGAAAGTGACGCATCTGTAGAGATGGACACTTTCCCTGCGCCACCCTGAGAAACCCTTGCGCCACCATTGATGTGCCGCATTTACATTACGGCGCACCATGGAGCAAGGATTGACAGATGAGCCAGAGATTATGATGCATCTGTTGGGGCAAAAGTCACACATTGCTGGAGTTGTGTCGCAAGCACGACGCAGCTCCATTAATGCATTTAGAGGCCTATTCCCACTACACTGCATCACTCCTTATGCCTTGTTCATGCAGGCGTAAGGTTTTGACGCAGTTGCGATCTAGAAGTGATGCAGTGAAATGTTGTAGATTTCGCGGCGTGACTTTTACGAGGCTTTCCTGCATGGGAACACCCACCTTGCATACATTGCATGTATAATGTGACACAGGGCTTTACAATGTGATGCATCTCCCTAGATGCGTCACGTTGTAAATTGGCCGCATTTTTACACTGCTGCTGCATCACAAAAGTGACGCAACGGTGGCGCAAAAGTGTCGCAAGGGGCTTGGAAATCTGCCCCTCAGTCTTTGTGAAAGCTCCCTTACCACCAGACAAGCATTATCTGTAGTTATTTTATTGCTGTTTGTTTATAGTTCATAGTGAGGGTGGAGGGACCAATATAGGCTAACGTAATTAGGGGCAGATTTACAAGCCCCTTGCGCCACTTTTGCGTCACTTTTCCCATGTTAAAAGTGACGCAAAAGTGGCGCAAGGGGCTTGTAAATCTACCCCTTAGAATTTCGTATTAAACGAATATATCCCCCTACAATTACAAATTCTCAGCTGAGATGAACATAGCCTGCCTGAGCTCACTGCGACCACTGGGATTATGGGAGCGCTAAAATCATAGTCAACCCTAAAAGCCACGCCATTTTCAACCCTTTAGTGAGCCTTTGTAGTAAACCTGCCCCTTCGAGGAATGAAAACATATTGGGCCAGATGTAGGAAGCCTAATTTCGGTCGGTAACGGCCGAAATTACAGAATTTCGTCCGTTACCGACCGGAATTAGGCTTTTCATATGTCGGGACCTAAAGTAAGGATTCGGTAATTTACCGAATCGGTAATTTAAGGAATCGGTAAATTACCGAATTCTTAAATACCGATTCGGTAAATTACCGAATCCTGATATGTAGGGAGCACTCAAATGAGTGATTTTCCCATTTTAGGATTCGTTATTTACCACCAACTACAAGTTGGTGGTAAATTTCGAAAACCCTAAAAAATGCAAATTTATGCAAATAATAACATTGCCATGTGGTATTTACCGAATTTTACAGATTCAGTAAAATTTACCGATTGGACACCTACATAGCATTTACTGATTCTAAAATACCGAATCAGTATAATTCGGTATTTTAGAATCGGTAAATGCTAATTATCTACATCTGGCCCATTGCCTTTATAATGAAATGTTAATACAAAAATGTAAATGCATTAAACAGTGCCTAGCAGGTTCGCTGATACATTTTACAGTACTGTAAATATTTGTAGAGAGCTTCACCGTCGGTAGATGAGCTAAAGATAAAAAAGCGTTACCAACCACCGAACAGAGAAAAGAGCAATCAATTAAAAAGCTTTACCAATAACAGCGTTAAGAATAAAAACAAGCATTTACAATGCAATAGGTCTCGCAGTTGTTAGAGTTTGAGCTATTGGCATTGTAAATGGCAATGTCTTTTATTTATGTGTTGGTTTTTAAAACATAAATAAAAGGCATTGTCATTTACAATGCCAATAGGTTAAACTCTCGCAAATGCGAGACTATTGCATTGCAAATGCTTTTTTTTATGTAGTTGTCTGTGAAGTTCCACTTGCAAGTCATGGAGCACGCCCAGGTCAAGCAGAATCTGTGGTGTTTCTAGACAACTGAAACAGCCAATTCTTTTATGGCCATTTCTTGCAGGGGCTTCACAAAAAACAACCACGAGGACTGACAGGGGAGACCCCTCAGCAATCCTGCATATTAATGTTTTAGGAGAAAAGATAGTTGCAAAAAAATACTAGGCGTGACCGTCTGGACAAGATTGGACAAAACCAAAGAAAAACAGCAGTCTTTTCCACGTTTGGGGTGTCTTTAAAGCCCTAGCCTAGCAACATTTTAACTGCATTCTGCATCTGCACTCTAAATCTTGAATCTGCACGCTGCACTCACACTCTGCATCTGCACTCTAAATCTTGAATCTGCACGCTGCACTCACACTCTGCATCTGCACTCTAAATCTTGAATCTGCACGCTGCACTCACACTCTGCATCTGCACTCTAAATCTTGAATCTGCACGCTGCACTCACACTCTGCACTCTGAATCTGCACTCTGCACTCTGAATCTGCACTCTGAATCTGAATCTGCACGCTGAATCTGCACGCTGAATCTGCACGCTGAATCTGCACGCTGAATCTGCACTCTGAATCTGCACTCTGAATCTGCACGCTGAATCTGCACTCTGAATCTGCACTCTGAATCTGCACTCTGAATCTGCACTCTGAATCTGCACTCTGAATCTGCACTCTGAATCTGCACTCTGAATCTGCACTCTGAATCTGCACTCTGAATCTGCACTCTGAATCTGCACTCTGAATCTGCACTCTGAATCTGCACTCTGAATCTGCACTCTGAATCTGCACTCTGAATCTGCACTCTGAATCTGCACTCTGAATCTGCACTCTGAATCTGCACTCTGAATCTGCATCTGCACTCTGAATCTGAATCTGCACTCTGAATCTGAATCTGCCCTCTGAATCTGAATCTGCACTCTGAATCTGAATCTGCACTCTGAATCTGAATCTGCACTCTGAATCTGAATCTGCACTCTGAATCTGAATCTGCACTCTGAATCTGAATCTGAATCTGCAATCTGAATCTGCACTCTGAATCTGAATCTGCACTCTGAATCTGCACTCTGAATCTGAACTCTGAATCTGCACTCTGAATCTGCACTCTGAATCTGCACTCTGAATCTGCACTCTGAATCTGCACTCTGAATCTGCACTCTGAATCTGCACTCTGAATCTGCACTCTGAATCTGCACTCTGAATCTGCACTCTGAATCTGCACTCTGAATCTGCACTCTGAATCTGCACTCTGAATCTGAATCTGCACTCTGAATCTGCACTCTGAATCTGAATCTGAATCTGCACTCTGAATCTGAATCTGCACTCTGAATCTGAATCTGCACTCTGAATCTGAATCTGCACTCTGCACTCTGAATCTGCACTCTGAATCTGAACTCTGAATCTGAATCTGAATCTGCACTCTGAATCTGAATCTGAATCTGCACTCTGAATCTGAATCTGCACTCTGAATCTGAATCTGCACTCTGAATCTGAATCTGCACTCTGAATCTGAATCTGCACTCTGAATCTGCACTCGGAATCTGAATCTGCACTCTGAATCTGCACTCGGAATCTGAATCTGCACTCTGAATCTGCACTCGGAATCTGAATCTGCACTCGGAATCTGAATCTGCACTCGGAATCTGAATCTGCACTCGGAATCTGAATCTGCACTCGGAATCTGAATCTGCACTCGGAATCTGAATCTGCACTCTGAATCTGAATCTGCACTCTGAATCTGAATCTGCACTCGGAATCTGAATCTGCACTCGGAATCTGAATCTGCACTCGGAATCTGAATCTGAATCTGCACTCGGAATCTGAATCTGAATCTGCACTCGGAATCTGAATCTGAATCTGCACTCGGAATCTGAATCTGAATCTGCACTCGGAATCTGAATCTGAATCTGCACTCTGAATCTGCACTCGGAATCTGAATCTGCACTCTGAATCTGCACTCGGAATCTGAATCTGAATCTGCACTCTGAATCTGAATCTGCACTCGGAATCTGAATCTGCACTCGGAATCTGCACTCGGAATCTGAATCTGCACTCTGAATCTGCACTCTGAATCTGAATCTGCACTCGGAATCTGAATCTGCACTCGGAATCTGAATCTGAATCTGCACTCGGAATCTGAATCTGAATCTGCACTCGGAATCTGAATCTGAATCTGCACTCGGAATCTGAATCTGAATCTGCACTCGGAATCTGAATCTGAATCTGCACTCTGAATCTGAATCTGCACTCTGAATCTGAATCTGCACTCTGAATCTGAATCTGCACTCTGAATCTGCACTCTGCACTCTGAATCTGCACTCTGCACTCTGAATCTGCACTCTGAATCTGAATCTGCACTCTGAATCTGCACTCTGAATCTGAATCTGCACTCTGAATCTGAATCTGCACTCTGAATCTGAATCTGCACTCTGAATCTGCACTCTGAATCTGCACTCTGAATCCGAATCTGCACTCTGACTCTGAATCTGAATCTGCACTCTGAATCTGCACCTGCACTCTGAATCTGCACCTGCACTCTGAATCTGCACCTGCACTCTGAATCTGAATCTGCACTCTGAATCTGAATCTGCACTCTGAATCTGAATCTGCACTCTGAATCTAATCTGCACTCTGAATCTGCACTCTGAATCTGCACTCTGAATCTGCACTCTGAATCTGCACTCTGAATCTGCACTCTGAATCTGAATCTGAATCTGCACTCTGAATCTGAATCTGCACTCTGAATCTGCACTCTGAATCTGCACTCTGAATCTGCACTCTGAATCTGAATCTGAATCTGCACTCTGAATCTGCACTCTCAATCTGCACCCCGAATCTGCACTCTGAATCTGCACTCTCAATCTGCACTCTCAATCTGCACTCTCAATCTGCACTCTCAATCTGCACTCTCAATCTGCACTCTCAATCTGCACTCTCAATCTGCACTCTCAATCTGCACTCTCAATCTGCACTCAAAATCTGCACTCACAGTCCCAAAGGTGCGACCTATTGGCTATGCCAATGCTTGTTTCACCAAGTCCTGGTTCCGATGTCACAATTTATCACTTTGTTGACCCTCACATGCCTGTTCTTCCGAATGCATGCTGCCCATGATGATTGTGTGTGTGCATCTGCCGTGAAGTGAGCCTTTTGTAACACTTGATCAAAACGAATTGTTTTAAAGTGTTTGAAAACGCCATTTTAAGCAATTGACCGGTGCACCAAGCGTTCAGGTATGGTAGAGAGTGTTTAAATCCTTACAGCCCGATTTTAAAGAATGTAAATGTCATGCGTAATACCCGCAGGACCAGTCTGTCGGGCGGTACCTCATTTTCTCATTATCTTCCCGCAACAAGTAGGTAAAGGGCTTCTCTTTGTGAACACAGGAGAGCGTACCTGCTGTGTCCTAAAGAAGCCATTTCTAATTCTTCAATCCTAGAGCCATAAAGAATAGCACAGAAACCCTCGTCGCTCGAGTCCTCGTTTTCCAAAGATTAAGAAAACAAGAGCGGCCGGGAAGCGGCCGGGAAACAAAGTACGGCCGGCCACATAATTAGGGGAGGAGAAGCCGCACAGCACACGCTGGGAGAAGCCCTTTGATGTGCTGTGCGGTCGCGATGCGCGCTCTGTGCTGGGGGAGGGGGAGGGCCATTAGCCTGAACTCGCGGCAAGATCAAACGAAGGGTGGGAGGGACATTGAGGAACAGATGGCCATGAAAGTTTATGGGCCAAAAGCGCGTGCCTGTGGCCACGTGCACTCGAAGAAAACGCCACGAAAAAAGCGGTGGTTTCACAATGATTTCGAGCACTTGAATTCTCGCCATTTCCCATTCCTTCGGAATGGAAAAGGCGAGACCTAAAAACCAATCCCTGAAATAAGGTGATTGTCTAAAAATTCCTCGTCAACACAGGACAACCTGCCAAGGATTTAAAAAAAAGATACAAATTTAAACTTGATGAAAGGATTAAAAGTATAGTTTACTTACCAATGTTTTCCAACGCAAGAAAAGCTCATAATGATTGCAATGTTCTGTTCTGTAAATTTAGGAAGGAGTATTACTATGTTGTGTAGCTAATGTGTTTAGATAAGTAGCAAGGTAATTACACTTAACAATGGGAAGGGAAAGGTAACGAATAAGGACGAGCAATTTGTTATGGTTGCCATGCAACTGGCTAAAAGGAAAAAAAGTAAACTAACAGTGGGATTGCTATTGGTTTTATGAGTCATAATATTTGTATTTTGTTTTAATTTACGGAAGTATGCATGTTTTTCAACATTATCATGTTTGTATGGTGACATTAATTAAAATATGCTTTTATAAAGGTCTGAAATCGTTCTATAAAATGTTAGTTTGGAAGTGTGAAATGTTTGTTAATTTTAAAACAAACATTTATTCCCCATCTTAAAAAATCACAGCAAAATAAACATACTTGTTCCGCACTCCTAAGCAGCTGTTTTCAATGTTCGGCCGCCTTCGGGTATTATGAAACACAGCAGAAACACAACTGTAATGTTGACGTTGTGTTTATTGCATTAGGTTGCTCGGATAATGATAGTGATTTGAGAAATGCAAAATACTCTGCTACCACAGTTGATTTTAAGTTGCAAAAAACACCACGTAAAATGTTTTACATTTTGTCTTGCTTTGTTTGAAGGTGCTTATCAAATCATACACACCCGTACAAGATATTTTATGAGACAGCATTAACTAAACAGGCGTTCCAACACAATTGAAAGTATTCTGTGTACCATACAATACTGTTGCAACAACAAAACTGCAATGTATGGACGTATTTGTTGAATATTCCTATGGTGCAGTAACTGCTGCTAAGAATGTGAACATTCATAACAATCATGGTGGGTGCAATCAGAAGGACACAAGGCAGGTGCAGTTACAGATCTTTAAATAATTGCTGTCTAAAAGCAGGACTAGATAGATAAATAACATTCGTAAACTCTGTACTCTGTGTATCCCCTCCCTAAGTAGATAAAGATATCTCTAGTGTATGGCTAGAGTTTATCCATTTGTATCTCCTCCTTGTGTGACTCTATCTCTTGTACATTTGCAATTTTTTCTGTTTGTACCTTTTTTTGTAACGCATGTAATCCTAAGTCCGTATGTTTTCAACTGGTTCTTATGTAAGTCAAAAATTTGCAAATCTGTTTTTCCGAATGTAACCATCAATCCTTATGGTTGAAACTGGGTCCTATGTAAAGCGCTCTGACACCTTCGGGTAAAGTTCGCGCTATATAAAATCGCATAAATAAATAAATAAATTCTTTCTGAAACAAAAAGACTTATACAGCCACATGCATCATTGTTGCCGTTTGCGATTCCTTAATTGCGAAAATTAAGGAATCGCAATTAAGGAATCGCAAACGGCAATGCATCAAAAATTCGCAATTTTTTTAGCGATTCCTTATTTTTCCTTAATTGCGATTCACAATTTGCGAATCGCAATTAAGGAATCCCTTCCCATTGATTCCTATGGGCCAAAAAGCCCATAGGAATGAATGGGAAGACAATCTCAATTTGCGATTCGCAATTAGCTAATCGCAAATTGAGATTGCGATTTCAAGGGTGCAGGGGTGTCCAAAGGACACCCTGTTGCACCCCTGAAATCAATCTATGCACATATGTTGTGTTTGCACAACATGACAGTTTGAAAAATGCACAAAATTGCATTTTGCAGATTTTTCGCAAATTACCATGAGGTCCAACCTCATGGTAATTTTTTCCTCCTAATTGCGAATTCGCAATTTTTTTAGGTGTCATGCATTGCATTTAAGGAATCTCATTTTTAGAAATCACAAAAAATTGCGAATTCTAGTATTTTTGGTTGATGCATCCCAAAAAGTGATTTAGGAATCTCAAACGGCAGAATTTTACGATTCGCACTGTTTGCGATTCCTAAATCCTTTGATGCATGTACCTGATAGTTCCCACTTTACCTCTGGTCCAATTGCGTATTTGGAGAAGAATACTGCTCTCCAAACGTCTTAGGTGGTGTGATTAACAAGTCACATTTGTGAGCGCACAAATCACAAGAGTTATCTCCACCGTTTCCGGTGCTTGGCATAGTCATAGGCGCTTGCAGTAGTGCCACGTGGGTGGTGCAGTATCCCCAAAATACATATTAATTTGCACTAAACTACGCGTTTTTTGTAGTAGGAAAAAGCTGCAAGGTATAGGAAGTTAAAAAGGATGCATCTAATTTTTTTTTAAATTTAGCATGCCATGTACACAGATTAGATGAATAGAAAAGTGCTTATTATTTAAACACGTCCCTATACACCAAGTGCTTGGTTTTATTTGGCAAAAATCCGTCATACTCTGCAAAACTATTATGTGACTTGTTACTTTATATTACTTTTAGAAATAACATACATAAAAGTGGTTTAGCTGCTTGCCAAAGTAAAAAAAAAAAATTTGGATTATAAACAAATGGAGTTCATAACAGTGGTGAGTATCTTGGTTGCAATTTCCTTTTCAACTATTTTTCTTTGAAATGATCATACATACTGGCCCATATGGGAAACCAGCCTACTACCCAGACGCAGCCTTTGATTGTTACGCCTCGTCACAGCAGGGCTATCTCCATCCTGTAGCACCTACAAAACATGTCAAAGAGGTGTGACACATTACAGTAGAGTGTGAATGAAATAGACAAAAGCCTTGCTGCCATACAATAGGTTGACTGCAACCTCCTGCTCCACCAAATGTAATTTCAAAAGGCCTGTGTTTTATAGTGTAATATATAAGCCTACTAGATACCTTCCTTGCATTTGTAAAGGCAAAATCAAGTCCATTGGGAACAAGCATTTACAATGCAATAGGTCTCGCAATTGTGAGATTTTGAGCTATTGACATTGTAAATGGCGATGCCTTGTATAATATTAAAATGCTGTGTCATTAACAAAACCAATAGGTCAAACTTCAGCAAAAGCAAGACCTATTGTATTATAGAGTGCGGTGTCGTGAAGCAAGAGCCGTGCTCAGCAATACAGTAAAAAAAAGTGGGCATTATAGTTAAAAATATATATATATTTGCAATGCAATAGGTCTCGCATTTAACCCCTTGCATGCGGGGGTAATTCCCCCGCTGTGCTGGTGGGCAGGTAGGGCGCGCACAGTGCCCCATGCGCATGACGAGCTGAGCTCGTCACGGCCACACCCGTTCCCATGGAACGTTCAGCACAGCAGGGGAATTATCCCCGCGTGTGAGCGTTCCACGGGCCATGACGAGCTCAGCTCATCATGAGCACCTGAGCACTGTGCCTCATGACGAGCTGAGCTTGTCATGAGCACAGAACGGGTTAAATGTGAGACCTATGGCATTGGAAAGAAGCAGCCGCCATTGTCCCAGCTGCTTACTGCAGGCACAACGTGCTTTGCTTACATTCAATGTTGTGCCTGCAGTAAGAGAAACTCAATAAAGAAAATAGTGCTTACAGACTAAACAAAGCATCCCGAGTCACAACCGAAGTAAAAGGGCCAGTCGCCAGTTGGAGGTTACAAATGAAGACAAGGCAGTCCTAAGGAGGGACTAATAAGCCAATTAATGAATCAGAAGCCATCATTTACAAAGGGCAATGACACAAGTCAGTACTAAGTCAGTGACAAATATAGGTGGAGAGTGGGCGGGGCTTCTATTCCATACTCCACTACAACAAGTCTCGCAGAGCAGCGCATGCGCGCTGACTCTAGGCTCGGCCAAAAAACATATGTCATGCCACAGTATGTGAAACAAGATTTACCATATTGCCAAAAGTATACAAATAAACCACGCACAAAATGCAAATCCTTTACACGTCGACTCAAAAAGCAACTGTAATTACAATTTGTAATTATTAAAAGAGCATTTTGGGCATAACGCACTGCTGAAGGCAAAAGGGCCAATTTGACCAAACATAAACAAAAGCTTCTCATGGACCTATACAGTTTCCATATAATGCCAAAACCTCTGCTAAGAGCAACAGTGACTACATGAGATCATCCACGGACGCTTTTATTACAGAAGTGAGTTAAAATCACAGCAAAATCCAAAGAAATGTTTTCACAGTGCCGAAAAATTAGAAAAAAAGGAAATCCTCAAAATAAATATCCTATTGCCTGAGTGGGGTTTGTCCTGAAAATAAACCAATAGCTTTACTTTACAAAAACTACAAAAGTGCACACCTGATTTTTTTTTTTTAAATATCACTGATTCCCCTTATTCTGTAAACAACTAACACAAAAAAATCTCATTTTTGAACCATTTACACGCACACTTAATAAAGGTAATTACAATACCGAACATAAAACAAAATCCCTCTGGAGTGCATTTTTTCCAGAAAGTAAACAAATAGCTTTATGAAGGCTAAAAAAAAAAGCAAAAGCATACTCCCCGTAGGGTTGAGCCTGAATCAGTCACTTGAAACACAGTTTAATGCTTCGAGAAAAGCTGATGTAATTGAGGTAGAGTAAGTGATTTAGGAAACAGTACATTTCAGAAAGGTCGGTGATGCTGGGACAGAGTCCGTTGCTTCCAAGACACAGTTTGGGGCTTTTGAAGTAGCCGGTAATATTGGAGCAGAGTCAGTGCTTTGGACCAAGAAGGCTGGGACAAATTCGGTCACTTGTGACATAATCTGATGCTTCTAAACAACCATTCGGGGTGAGGCAGCTAGTCTCAATGGTCATACTCAAACTTCTTTGCAAGCATAGTTAAGCGTCTGTTACATGTTAATAGCAGTCTGGAAGATGATACTCTCAGTTGAGGGGAGACAATTACACCGCAAACTGTTCAATAATTGTGTTGTTTAAAATAATACACATATAGAAAGTAGTGGATGCAAACACAGGAAAACATACTATGGCCAAGGAGTTGTTAAAAATAAACTAAAAAAAAAACGCATTATATTGCTGTGGAAATAACATAAGAGTTCCTTGTGTAAAAGGGAGAGTCTATGTGCATAATCCCTCGCCACCTCTCCCGAGACCGCAGCACAATCTGTAGTTATTTGAATGCGGTCTGTCTGCTGAAGGCAAAAGGGTCAATGCAGCCGAACGTGAACAAAAGCTCCCCATTGACCAATATATTTCCCCTACAATGCAAAACTATGTGCTAAAATCAACAGAGACTGCCTGAGATCACCCATAAATGCTTTTATTACTGGAGAGCGCAACATTCACCTCAAAATCCAAGGAAAAGTTGCTGTATTGCTGAAAAATTAGAAAGGAAAGCCTCAAACCCTTTACAAGCAGACTTAATAAATAAATGTTATTATAATACCAAATTGCCCAAACAAATTCCGTTGGCTGAGCGCATTTTGTTCTGATAGCAAAGGGTGTTAAGTCATGAAAGCAAACCAATACCTTTACAAAAGCGCACACCTGATATAAGCATTCACAAATGAAATTCAAATGATTTTTTTAAATATACTGAAGTCCCCTTTTAATGTAAACACACTACAAATGTTTAAAAACTTTCAAACATTTACACACTGACTGAGTAAATTAACACGGTCAAACTTGGGAAACTGTGTGATTCTAAAGGAAAAAATCCGTTGGCTTAGCATGTTTTGTTCTAAAAGCCAACAAGGACTACAATGCTAAAACACTAGCAGAAACAAATGAAAAAAAAAGTGCGCCGAAACAAACCTAAATGCCTAGAAGTGAAAGTCTACAAATAATAGAGCCAGGCTCCATGGGAGGGAGCAACGCACCAAAAGGATGAACAAATATTACACATTACCTACATAGAAGCAAGCCTTTTCAAAGGGCACACAAACTAACAAAAGCAATGGACGGGCTTAAAGCCCACAGAGTAGATACCATAAGTCTTGAAGAGACATCACATGTTCTCCCTAGGCTCGACTTAAAAAAGGGCAGGAGCCTATTTAAGAGCCATAATAGGAACATCATTCTTGCCTTTCAATAAAAAAATCTAGACAACCATAAATTGAAATAAGAAACCGAGTTGGCGCCAAGACGTGTCCTTAACAAACCCCTTTATTTATCATCATTTATCTTGTTAGTTTTCCATTAGGCTCCCACCTGACCTGGGTAAAATGATCAGTATCGATCCACCTTAACAAAATGAATAAATCCATTGGGATTCCAAATTCTCGTAGTACGACCCACAATTGTTCTCTTGGTACCATGTCAAATGTTGCAAAGAGGTCTACGAAGGCTAGATGAGGCTGCCTCCATCTAAATCAACCACCTTCCATTTTATCAAGAAAAAACAGAAGACTTGGTGGATCGTGCTAGTGCCTGCCCTACTACCCTCCAGGAGATAGGTGAGAATGTCATTGTCTAATATTCAAGATGTAAGCCTGTTCACAACAAGCCTACTAAAACTTTTCTGCAGGTTATCTGTTAGGCTAATTGGACGATAGTTGCCAGGTTCACTACGTGAACCCCTTTGTGTATCAGTAATGTCTCTGCTTCTCTCCATGTATCGTGGATCGGGACACCAGCTGCTATGGCATTTGATATTGCATTTATATATGTGAAATCCAGATGGCTGGCTCAGACGCAAAAAAATTTCACATGAGCTGGAATTTTGTCCAGGCTAGGAGCCCTACCTGGCTGCTGGGCCTCTATCGCTTTTTTCGTATCTAGTAGCGAAAAGGTTCTTTTTGAGTCCCCTCATAAATAGACATCATCTTGGATGGTGAAGGTCACCTTTTCTTGCCTAGGTTCAGCAGCAGGATCCCAATAGAGTGAGTCAAAATGAGTAACCCAATTACTGCCCTGGGAGTACTTCTGTCCTTATTGGGGTATTATGCCCTCTATGTGTGACAATATACCAGAATCTCTTAGTATCTTTAGCTTTCACTGCTTTGAGTAGATCCCGCCTCTGCCCTTTCTCCCATTTCATTCTAGCTGCTGTACTGTGTTTTTTGTACAGTTCCCTTGCTACTTTTATTCTCTACTCCAACTTATTTCTATCTCTACTGCCAATTTTAACTGCAGCTACAAGATCAAGTTTCCTGTCTTCACAGTCCAGGCTAAACCTTTCTTTACCCCCTTCAGTGATTGAAGTCTTCTTATGGCTACCCTACCCTACACACTAATATAGTACCCCTACACAACCCTCCCCCGCCCCAAGGCCTCTCCCTACAATAACACTACACTACCATACACGACCCCCTGACACTACCCAAAAAAACAATACTATACACACATACACTACAACACTACCCTAAACCCTAATGCACTACACTACTCAAACACTACAACACTACCCTAAACCCTAAAACACTACACTACACAAACACTACTATACTACACTAAAACCTAAATCACTACACTACCATAAAACCTAAAACACTACACTACACAAACACTACAACACTACCCTAAACCCAAAAACACTACATACACAAACACTACTACACTACCCTAAACCCTAAAACACTACACTACACAAACTCTTCAACACTACCCTACACAAATACTACAACACTACCCTAAACCCTAAAACACTACGCAAACACTACTACACTACCCTAAAATCTAAATCACTACACTACTCTAAACCCTAAAACACTACACTACACAAACACTACTACACTACCCTAAACCCTAAAACACTACACTAAACCCTAAAACACTACACTACACAAACACTACTACACTACCCTAAAATCTAAATCACTACACTATCCTAAACCCTAAAACACTACACTACACAAACACTACTACTATACCCTAAAACACTACACTACCTTAAACCCTAAAACACTATACTACACACACACTACTACACTACCCTAAACCCTAAAACACTACACTACACAAACACTACTACACTACCCTAAACCACTACACTACACAAACATTACTACACTACCCTAAAACCTAAATCACTACACTACCCTAAAACCTAAAACACTACACTACACAAACACTACTACACTACCCTAAACCCTAAAACACTACACTACCCTAAAACACTACACTACACAAACACTACTACACTACCCTAAAACCTAAATCACTACACTACCCTAAACCCTAATACACTACACTAAACAAACACTACACTACAAAAAAATACACTTAAATGTTCAAACAAAACACACAGCACAAACATTACAACACTACTTTTACACCACCCTAACCCCTACAAAAGTAACCCCGACCCCAAGCTCAATCCCCCTACCTCTCTCCTCTCCAACGTCGCCATCTCTGCTCCCAATTCCTCCTTCCTCCTTCCTGCTTGGTGCACGTCATTGTGAGGAAACAGCCTCAGTTTCCTCACAACGACTTGGATAGCCGCCGTCATTACACATTACATCGCATGCGTTGTAAAATCGCATGTGATGTAATGGTATGCGCTGTTTTTACCACGCGTTGTAACATCGCATGCGTTATAACGCATGCGATGTAATAGCAACGCGTGGTAAAAACCGCATTGTAATGACTGTTCCCCCTTTCTATCATTATCATGTCACACATTTTGCCCCATAGATGGACATCAAGCGGGACATAATCACTATTGCTACAGTTGGTGCATCTTCTGAAGGTCAGGGCTAGCCATACTATCCAATGGTGAAAGCCCATTACAAGCATGCACACCATAAGATAGTGATACGTCAATTACTTTCAGGGCTGCTTTAGAAAAATTAGTTCTCAGTCGCACTTCCAAATATGGGATACCCCAAAACTAATTTTCTTCCTTTGCCACCTCTTAATAATCCTGATGGTTCAAAGGGGGTATTAAAGAGTCCACGCCCAATGACAATGGCTGTATTTTCACCATGCACACGTAAAAGATTACCCAGCAAATTCAGCAGAATGGCTAGTGCTTCTATTCTAAAAGTTAACCAGAAGGATGGCTTTCTCTGTACAGATGGCTGACCGGTGTCTGATTTCTCTGCAGGGACATAGACATTTACAAAGCCTAGCCTATAAACCTAGTTAGTGGCACATGTTTCCTGTAGCATTCAAAAGTTCCAGGAACCAGCCCGTAGTTTGCACTCCCCTGCAAGGCACTAAGGGCCATATGTATCAACATTCCTTTTTGTGATTCCTAAATAGCGATTTTTAAGGAATCGCTATTTAGAAATCGCAAAATGGTATGTATGTAGAAATCAGCTTTTTTTTAGCGATTTCTTAAAATTCCTTAATTGCGATTAGCAAATTGCTAATCGTAATTAAGGAATAATTTCCCATTCATTTCTATGGGCCAGGAGGCCCATAGGAATGAAGGGGAAATGTGCGATTAGCAATTAGCTAATCGCAAATTGTGCATATTTTCGAGGGTGCAGGGGTGTCCAAAGGACACCCTGCTGCACCCCTGAAAATGACATGTGTGCGCATATGGCGCACATACATGCCCTAAGGGCATGTATGAGCGTCACATGGCAC
Organism: Lissotriton helveticus; assembly: GCF_964261635.1. NCBI lineage: Eukaryota > Metazoa > Chordata > Amphibia > Caudata > Salamandridae > Lissotriton > Lissotriton helveticus. The sequence continues at coordinate 296,847,579 of NC_136063.1, forward strand.
CTTTTGTTTTTAAAAAAAATGTTTTTTTAAAGGAATTCGCAACTTACCACCAACTTGAAGTTGGTGGTAATTTGCGATTCCTTAGGGACAATTAGCAATATTTGTTTGCATCATACATTTCATTTAAGGAATCGCACATTTTGCGATTCCTTAAATGCAATCGCAAAATAAGGAATAGCAAATTGTGCGATTCCTTATTTTGAACCACATTTGCTTAATACATACCATATTGAGTATTCCCATTCGCAAAGCCCGAAAATCTGCGAATTTCGGCCTTTGCGAATGCGAATTTCAATGATACATATGGCCCTAAGATTGGACTTTCGAGCAACGACCTGCTCGTTTTACTTTGACTCTTCCTGAGAGGAGAGTCACACAAGTTAGTATCTATTCCAGCCCATTCTGCTTGGACTAAGAGTGCTAGTTCATTAGAATATAAAACCATCCTTCTTATGCCACACTAAAAATCACACCATCTGCATCATCCAGAGGTGGGAGGGTGTCCCTGTCCATGGGATTGACCTGGCAATCTGGCAATCATTCTCAGTTAAATTGGATAATTCTGTGAATCAGTCACTAGTAGACACTTGAACATTTGTGGCAAATACATTTGGCAACTGGTCAGGTAAAGGCAATCTCTGAGATCTATCAAAAAAGCCAAGGAGCATTACTTTTATAGAATTCAAACTAGGCAGCCCTACACATGGTGATTGAATCAAATCACCCATAACATGGGAGTGTCTGAAATTTACAATGATGCAGTCCCCATTAGACTCCTTTTCCTATGTACCCACCTAGTCCAACTCTCATACCCTGGCCCGCCTGTGCTGTTAGTTACCCTATCTGTTGTCACGGTTTTCTAGTTGGGCAGGGGCAATGTACTGTTCTATACATGATTCCCTAGTTTCTAGTTAGGCTGGTGTCATGTGTTCTGCTATGTACTTTCTACTATTTTCTAGTTGGGCAAGTGGCAGATACTCTGCTATGCACTTTATTTAGGCATGCCATGTACGTTAGTTCGAGTGCACTGTTTCAAGATCTTATTACAATTACATAAGTGATAATGCAAACAGGTGGTGTTGATTAGTTAGAAGCCTCTGTTTGTTGCTGACCTCAAGGTTTTCTAATATGTGTCTGTTTATTTGTTCAACTGCCTTAACAAATAGTGCTGATTAGTTAAAGGTATCTGTTTTATGATGACCTCAGGGTCGCCTGATGCTAGTCTGTTGTTTATTTGTTCGACCATACTAACAGACCCTTAAGGTCATATGGTATGTTTTGCCTGTTGATTTGTTCAGCTGCCCAACCATTTAATTGAAGGCCTGCACGTTCTGCCTTCGTTTCCTAGCAGAGACAGCTTTTGAATTGACGGGTAACAGGTAATTTTCTTCAGGAAGGATCCAGTGCTTAATGTGTTTCAATAAACCTTAAAACTACGGTCCCCGTCGCCTGAAGGAGACAGCCTAGCTGGAAACACCCAGTAGTCTTCTAGGAGGCTTCAGATAAACACTTGTATGACATACTTTAAATACAGGTTTCAAACTCACTCCCATGCTTGGCTTTGTTGATTCCTCTTGAGAGAGAGCTGTGTCTCCTGTTAATACAGTCTTTGGGTTCCGAGACCCACCGTTTGCAACAAGAGTAACCAGGACATCTTTGCTTGGAAGCTGGGGGCCAGCAACCCCTTTTGGAACTCCGTCCCTTCGAGACAGCTCCCAACATTTTTTAACCCTGGAACCTGGTTGATTAGCCAGCAACCCCTCTTGGAACTCAGTCCCTTTGAGACAGCCAGAAACAACTTTGAACCCTGGAACCTTGCTGGCGTGCGCTTATCGTCTTGATAATGAATATCTTCTCATTATTTAATGCTGCAGCTATTTCAGCCCTTTCCACAGATAACTTTGGATCCTTTGTGTCTCTTTGGATCCCTTCCTACTTCCTCTGTTGCATCTGCAGGCCCCACAGAGCTGAGAGGTCCTCCATCTTGGAGACCACTAGGGGGTTCGTCTTCAACACCAGTTAGACCCTTTGACACCATCACAGGACATCTACCAGCACCTTTGCCGACTCCACACCGGTTCCTGGAAGGTTGACGCCAACTCCATCGATGCCAGAGAATGAGGCACAACTCATCGTCCTCTCTGACTCAGAGTTGGCGCCGCTCCAAATTCGACTGAAGCTGTGCTCGGTGTCCATCAAACCACAACCTTTGCCCGCTACATTTGAGCCTCTTAGCAACCTGTTCATGCAGGGCAGGTTACAGCATTACATTCCTTATTTGGGACAGACTCGGATGATTAATATGATGCAGGAGATCATTTTGGGCAACCCTACCATGAAGAAAACTAGTATGAAGACCTCCAGGATGCCCGTGACCTTGACATTTCACCTGACACAGGCTAGTCTCACCCCCAGGCACTGCCAGTGAGGAAAGAGCCTCCTTTGTGATGGTTATGCGAGGGCGACTTAAGTTCTTGACCTACAGCTCCACACCTTGCTGGTCAAAACTAATGAGCCCCTGTGGCCTTTTAATGAGGCACTCGCCAATACCCTGAGGGGCTTTGGCCAAACCTTGCTCTGGTCCCCTGGTGAATCACCAGATTGCCCTGCCCCCAGCAACACCACATTTTTTGTATCCGCACCCTTCCTTGACAGCTTGGTGATACAAGCTTCTACCAGCTGGACAAATCTGAATGCCTTCACATCTACTCTCTCGGATAGGGTATCTAATAGTGGGGACCTGTTGGAAAAGGGTATTTTTCTTCCACAGGTTTGGCTTTCCAGTTGGTCAATTCCAGTTACATTTTGGGCCACTATTCCCACGCTCTTTGGGATTCTGTAGCTAAAGCTCTCCCAGGTGTCCTGGATGACTTTCGTCTTCTACTGGCCCAGGGTAAACAGGATGGTTGTGAAGCCACTACATTTACCATCCATTGTGGCCTGAATAGTGCAGAGTTGTTTGGGTGTGCCATCGGCGCCAGCGTCACTATGCATCGCCACGCCTGTTTGCGATCTGCAGGATTTTCCAGCGATGTTCAGTCATCTCTTATGGGCATGCCCTGTGATGGGACTCACCTCTTTGGGGAGAAAGCAAGCTGCACTCCAGTGTTTCAAAGAGAACAGGTCCACAGCATGCTTCTTGGGCTTGTCTTCTCTGCCACATCAGCTGCATCTGCCCTTTTGATCCTTCTGCAGCTCTGGCAGGGGGGTACCCCATACATGCAGCCACTTCACCCTCAGCAGGGTTCCCAGCCATTTCATGGTCAATGTTGTGGTACCCACCAACCCCAGGGGCAGTGGGCCAGTCAATGCACCCTCCCCCGCTCCTGTGCCCTCACCTGCCAAACCTTTTTAGTGTTCCATTAGTAGAGCACAGCCACCCGACTGGATGCAGGATCCAATGATTTTCCCTGGGCTAGTGGACCAAATCAGAAAGGTGGGTACTGCAAATGTTTCAGAAGAGGTAAGCTCTATCTTCCGCTATCCCCATAATGACTGTCGAAGGAACATCTGTTCTTCTTACTACAGGAAGTGCAAGCTCTTTTGGCCAAAGGACCTATCAAGAGAGTACATGATCGGAAGTGGGTCATGGTTGTCACTCCTGAAACTTTCTGGTGGCAAAATGGAACAGAGGCCTATTTTAGACCCCCCCCTCAACCTCTTCTTTCAGAACAGCAAGTTAAAGATGCTCACTCTGGCCAGGATCTTGTATTACCTCGACTCTAGAGACTGGATGGTAGCGATGGTCCTGCCTATTTTCACATCTCTTTCCTGGAACCCACAGGCACTATCTGTGGTTCATGGTGAGATAGGAGCATTTTCAGTTCACTGTACTCCCCTTTGGTCTCACCAGCAACCCTTTGGTGTTCACTAAAGTAATGGCAGTGATGAGCGCACATTTTGAAAGGTCAGGGGACACAGTATTACCCCTACCTCGATGACTGGCTGCTGAAGGTAGGCTCAACTCAGGCAGTTGTAACCCACCTCTAGACTATGGCAAACCTCTTGACATCTATGGAGTTCATTATAAACGTGCCAAAGTCACACCTGACTCCTTTTCAGAGGCTCCCTTTCATCAGAGCCATTTGGGACATGGTCTGGTTTTGTGGCTTTCCCTCGGAAAGGAGAGTCGAGGACATTCAGGCTATGATCCTGATCTTTCAGCATCTGTCCTGGATTTCAATGAGGAAGACTCTGAAGCTGCTGGAATAGCTAGCATCCTACTGGTCGGGAACACAAGGTGGCCTATGTGGGCTCTGCAGTGGGATCTAAATTCTCAGTGGGTTCAACATCAAGGACATCTCTCAGACCACATCCAGATCCCAAAGGAGACTGCACTCGATTTGCAGTGGTGGCTACCTGACCGAGACTGGGTCAGTGGTATACCCCTCTCCATACCCCACCCAGACCTGACAACAGTGACTGATTCCGCACTTCTGGGTTAGGGCAGCCACATGGGAGAGGTGAAAACGAGGCTTGATTTAAGTCAGCACTTGGTGTTAAAAGCCTTCCTGCCCCTATCAAGGGAAGACTGTTGCAGGTGTTCAGATACAACACTACCGCCATGGGGTAGACACAGAGATAGGGCAGTGAACCCCATGCCAGGAGGTGCTGCTTCTCTTATACTTCCTGGTGAACTACCTAGCAGGATCTATGAACACCAGGACAGACAAACTTAGCCATTGCCGCTTAGTGGATCACAAGTGGGAGTTATACCCTGATGTGGTGCAAGGTCTCTTCCACACATGGGGAGAACCATGACTCCATCTCTTTGCCACTGGGGAGAATGGCCAATGTCAGCAGTTCTCCAGTGAGATTTCCCAAGACTTCTCCCTCTCTGAGATGCATTATGCCTATGGTGGGACTAGGTGCCTCTGCATATCTCCTAAAGATACCTCTCCTGCCCTGATTTCTGAAGAAGATCAGGACTGACCAGGCCCAAATTTTCCTAGCAGCTCTGGACTGGACACAAAGAGTATGATATCCAGAGCTTCTGGGCTTATGCATTGGTCCTCTTATCAGGCTGCCGCTCAGGGATGATCTGCTGTGGCAACAATGGGGCAGGGTCCTGCACCAAACCCTTTGCTATCTCCACCTTCATTTAATTTTATTTTATATTCTTATATAGCGCCTGATTCGACCCCCGAAGGGGTATCTCCGTGCCTTTGCCAGTGGAAGAATATAACTCGTGCTGATCCATGGTCAAAGGGATGGTTAGACTTTGATTATGTGGTTTAGATGTTTATGAATAAATGAGTTTTGAGGGACTTTCGGAAGGTTAGGTGGTTAGTGATTTGTCTCAGTATATGAGGCAGTGAGTTCCAGAGGACAGGTCCAGTGTGGGCCAGGGCGCGGCCTCCCTGCCTGGATTTTTTAATTCTGGGTACCTGTATTAACTGCAGATTGCTGGAACGTAAGGAGTGTCCAGGAACATACGGTAAGAAAGCTTTTGTCAGATACTTGGGACCGGTACCTGACAGACATTTGTGAATAGTGCATAAGATTTTGAACTTAATGCGTTGCCGCACTGGGAGCCAGTGGAGTTTAGTCAGCAGAGAGCGGGAGGGAGTACTAGGTGGAACGTTAAGGACAAGCCTCGCCGCGGTATTTTGTACTATTTGCAATTTTCATGCTTAGAGATTGAGCGGTGGCAGTTGAACACCTTTGATCTTCCTCCTGAGGTGGTTGATGTCATATTGGCAGCTAGGTGTCCCTCGACAAAAACGGTATGTCTGTTGTTAGGATAAATGTGTGGTTTGGTGTGGTATGCGATAGACCCACACTAGTAAGGCCTTTACTTTGGCACAGTTAAAGGGTATCTTAGCCTTCTTATGGTTGCCGGACCAACCCTCATTATTTAAATCACCTGATATGATGCTTTTTTTTAAAAGGACTTCAACATTTTTTTCCTCCTTCTCTCTTTGTTATACAGCAGTGGGATCTCCCATATTTGATGAGCGTTCACTTTGAGCTGCTGCACGGTTGCCCTTTGACGTTTTATCACCTTCAAGACAGTATTCCTTGTTGACATAATATCTGCACTGCAAGTGAGTGAGCTTCAGACTCTTAGTGTCAGCAAGCTGTATACCGCCTTCTTCCCAGGCAAACTGCCCCTGCGAACTCAGGCATCCTTTCTTCCAGAAGTAGTGACACCATTCCATGTCAGTCAAACCATCGCCTTACTGGTGTTAAATGCTCTGCCACACACCTCTGAGAAGAGACTCGATTGCCTAGACCCCAAGCGAGTGCTGTGCTTTTACATGGAACGTACCAGAGACACCAAGTGGGAGAACAGCTCTTTGTGGGGTTCCTAGCAGCGACGAAGCCTTGAAAGAAACTGACGTCAGTATGCAGGAGTAGTGTCTATATTGGTTCCCCACATCATTTCCATAGTGGAACAGTGCCACCTAACATAGTGAACAGGTACTGCTAAAACGTTTCAGACTCCAGTCTGATACCTGAAGAAGTATACAAAAGGTGAGTACTCTGCAGTGAGATAGTCTCTACTAGAAAGAGTGTTACCAAAGGTAATTAACTTGTTCTACAGGGAGCCCTTCTCACACACCAGGCAAGTCTGGGATGAAAAGCAACAACCTGATGAGGAAGCTTGTGTCCTTTTAAATAACATACTCTGCAAAACCTGTAGTTGACCAAAGTGTGCTCTGGAACTTCTTCATAACCAGCATGCTCCTAAATTAAGATAAAAAGATAGGGTTTAGTGGTGGGCCAGGGCTCATCTTGTGATGTGTGCTTTCATGCAGGTTTAAGCCATTACTTGGAGACCGAGCATGAGTTCCAGAGGCCCCGAATCCCCACCCCAGGGACTTTTGTTGTATTTCCTTAGTTTCCACCGCTTCTAAAGAAGTAGAGTAGCCTTGCATACCTTCACAGTCCTTATGCTTTAGCTTTACTCAGAAATATCTATTGCTATTTTGCAGACAGAAAAAGGATGGGTGGACTTAACAAAAAAAACATATACCATATTCACGTTGGTTCACTTTTTGGCTCAGAGGCTACATCACCTGGATTCAGACGTGCTTCTAAATCTATAACCCTCAAAATGCCTGAGGGTGCTTTCTGTGGTGGGGAATTGCAGTGTTTAGCTGGACTCACTAATAAACAGTATGCGTCTTTCAATGCAGCTATTAAGAAATCAGGAGATGGATTGGAGCTGCGATGGTCTAATTGGCTGACAAATTCTTCAACCTATTGGACTAATAGTGAGGCAATCTTAGATCTGCGTTTACGAGCTTGAAAAAAAAGTACAAATTCTGCTCCAGTCCTCCATGCAAAGATAGCACCTAACCCATCGCCTTGATTCCTTGGACTCGAAATTTATCATTGCCTCTCCAGAATCATAAAGTTCAGTAATGTAACTTCCTCTGCAAAACTGAAACAATTTGGTCTCTACCCTCCTCTGGACAAAGCTGCAAAAATGGGAAGTATTCGCTTAAGATCAGTTTAGCATTCAGGGCAACGAGGTACAATCATACCTTGTGGGACACAGCAGCTATGGAAATAAATGGTCGTAGGTCCTTCTACCTAGCTTGAAAAAGACTGGGATGTGTCAAAACACATCCTAATAGACGAGGCTTAAGTCCTATATTAGATATGTAGTTGGTAAACAAGCACTTAAACAAAATCAAAATGGGTATTTTATTACAAGTCAAGGATCTAGTGCAGGCTTCTCCAGCGAGTAGTTCGTGAGCTACTAGTAGCTGTCTAGTTATCTGTAAGTTACTCCCTTGTGTGTAGCCCAGACTACTAAGTTATACGTTTTTGTTTGGCTGAATTAATGCATGTATAGCAAAATTGAAAATCGTGTATTTGACCCGAAAATGTGTGCCTTTTCAGAAATCCTAAGAAGATCTTTGGAGAAAAAATGGCTGAATTGCCAAAATATATGTAAAGCTAATATTTAAGTTGATAAATCTTTTGGAATTGAGGAGACTTATTATTCATATTACACCTTGGTGTCAGGAGTGTTGCAGCTATGACTCTTGATGTAGTGTGGCTTGGATTGCATGTATTCTCCATATTAGATTAAACTCCTTAAGTAGACATCTCTTTCTCGTGGTGCCCTTCAAGACTTCTCTACTTTTCAACTTTTCTGCTAACGTATAAATGTGTTGTATGTGTATTTACGATAGGCACTGACACCCTGTAGTCTGTACAGTTTAATTCAGTGTCCTTTATGAACAGCACAATGCCACTGTTTTCTTTCTTTTTGTGATCGTTAGGAGACACTTCATTTTAGCTAGAGGAAACCAAATGAGTTGCTCTGTGCCTCTGCCACATTTGATAAGAAAAGGATTTTATAATATAAACATTTTCTATGCTAAAGCTCTTGGAGAGGAGGATTTCCCTGGTGAGAATTATCAAGGAACGCTGCAGACTGTGACTAAGAGGCAGCCCTGCTGACTCCGCCATCCATTCTGCTAAGGAAGATAACCTGTGCACTGCGGCCGGCTTCCTGACATCTATGTCCAAGGTATGGCGGTTCATCTATCCCAATTGATCTGGCAGAATAATGCTATCACTGTTCTCTTTAGCATAGTGTAGGTACAGATAGGAATAGCCATATCCATAAGGTATACAGTTCCTTTAGGTTGCAGAGAGAGAATTCCAAATGAACAGTAGTCTGCTCCTGGGGCCCTCACACACCCGAGGGGTTGTCATGCTTCATCATAGGGCTTGCTCCTCATCAGGGCAATGCCCAACAGGCACCCTTAAACGGGCTCTTTAATGGAGATCCCCAAGCTGCAATGTGAAGTGCAAGTGTAGGGCCATGAGGTGTAGATGGGTGTGTTTGGTGTTTAAAGTGCATAAAAATTCTTTAAAAAATAGACTAGGTAGTACTCTGAAACAATTTTAATCAGTGAGTCTACATGTCTAATTAAAAACAGAACTAGCAAACTACCAACATGATGTTATGGGGTTGCTTCTACTAAGAGATCAACATGTTTCTTGGCTGGTGTGTCACAAATGTGATCAATTAGCAATTCATCAAGACCATAAATCAAGTTTACATCTACACAGTGGTTGGAATCCTAGTTATTGTATGGGGTATACCAAGCACTATCAAAACCTATATGTGGAGTACCTTGAAATGATACCGACCTGTCAAGAAGTAAACATATACACAAGTTGAATTCTCAGTACATTGCAGCATACAGTAGAATTCTTCCCATGCTGTTAGTTAAGAGTGCTTTGAAGCACAGTGAAAAGGTAGTAGAGAGTGGCAAGTAAGTGGCACGTCTAAGGGCATAGGCGGGCGGGGAGACTGTCAAACACTCTGGCTCTGGGTGTGCAAAGACTCACTCAACACCCTCAATCCCTATCACTGCTTCTCCAAAACCATATCCAATGACAAAATCCCCTTTCTAGACCTAATGACCACCCTGACAGAGGGACAGCTTACCACCAGGGCATACTAAAAGACCACCAACTGCAATACTCTTCTCCTATACAGCAGCCATCACCCAAAAGACATTAGGGTCAACCTACCTCATGGACAATTTAAGCACTTACACACAAGATCCCAACAGAAGATCATCCAAAAACCTTTGGGCCTTTTACAAACTGGCGAACTGACATTACCCCCACCCTCGTTCACCTTTAAATGCACCAGAAACATAAAAGACATGCTAATACATACTAGACCACCACCTCCTACTAAGCACGACCGAGACCCCTTTGGGACCTACCCCCAGTAACTGCAATATCCATGTGGGTCCTGCATGGTATGTGCTTTCACTGAAATGACAAGGGAAAGCAAATTGAACAATACGTTCAAGTGGATACAGAAGAAACACACTGACTACAACACAAGCAACTGTATCTAAACCTTACCTTGCCCCTGTTTCAAGCTATATTGGCATGACCTGTTCAAAATATGCATTATGGAACACGGCAGTAACATCCAGTGCCACAGGCTCAAAACGGAGATGTGCACTCACTTAAAAAATAAGAGACATTCACCTGATGACTTACGGTGGGCCATTATTGAGGCACACCCACATATGAGTAAAAATGCCTTCTTCAGTACAGAGCAAAATTGGATCTTCCAACTTTCCACACATAAATTGGGATTAAATGGGGACATTCCTTGGAGTGAGCTGAACAAATAAAACTTCCACACACCAACTGCACAGGAGGTGATCACATTCATCCCAATACTTTACCATTATCTGTTTGGGAAGGATGTACAATACTCTTACTTATCTCTAGCCCTACCCACGCTTACTGGGCATCTGTATACACGACTGATGGGTTCAGTACCCCCTGTTCTGGACACCATCTGTGAAGAAGTATTCTGAGGTATTCTTTTCTACCGGATATTGCTGAGTCATTTGACTTCAGTTCCCATGAATATCTCGGAACTCTGTAGTCCAGCGTAGCCTTCCCCCAAGCGCCTATGTGGAGACACGATAACTCTACCTTTTTAACTTTAATTCAATTTTGTGCACACACTGCTAGACACTGCGCCAGCGATAGTTCCGCTGTCTGCCCACAGGAGCACTTCTAATTCGATTTGGGAAGCCTTCTAAACTACCTCTGAAGCACTTCCAATATGGTGCTCCTGTGTCGCCGTTTCTGCCGCTGTGCACAAACAAGCAATTGACTGTACCAGTACAGCAATCACAAGTATTTAACCTTGGGTCTCCCACCCCCACTCACTCTTCCAAACTGATAGAGAGAGGGTAGGTCGTCCGGCTACTTAGCCGCATCCACACCGTGAGTAACGCTGCCTCAGACACTTTCTGTACTGCATGATTTTATGTTCTGTTGCTGCTGCTAGACACAGGATATATTTTCTCTCCCCATTACAGGACGCTAACACTGAGTGTTGCCTCTACCATTACTTGATGAAGTTCATTACCCTACAAAGTTGGGTGAATCTTTGCATATCCTCAGCCATAGTGTTTAACGATCTCCCCTCCTGCCTATGCCCTTAGACATGCCACTTGCTTGCTTCACTCTTTTGTCTTTTCACTGCGCCTCAAAACACTCTTACCTAACAGCATGGTAAGAAATCTACTGCATGCGGCAATGTATTGAGAATGTAACATATGTGTATGATTACTTCTTTACAGTTTGGTATCGTTACATGGTTTCAGATATAGGTTTTTATTAGTGCTTGGTATACCCCCTTCACTAACTAGGATTCCAATCACTGTGTTGATGTAAACTTGATTTATTGTAATGATGATTTACGAATTGATCACTTTTGTGACCCACCAGGCAAGAAACATGTTGACCTCTTTGTAGAAGCAGGCACAGAACATTGTCTGTGGTTGGCTAGTTCTGCTTTTAATTAGACAAGTAGACTCACCGATTAAAATAGTTTCAGAGTACTACGTAGTCTATTTTTAAATTATTTGTATGCACTGTAAATATCAAACACACCCATCTACACCTCAAGGCCCTACACTTGCACTTCACATTATGGCTTGGGATAAAAAAGATCTCTGTTAAACAGCCCCTTTAAGGGTGCACGTCGGGCATTGCAGCGCCGGCCCGATGAAGAGCAAGCCCTATGATGAAGCATGACCCCTCTCGTGTGTGGGAGGGCCCTAGTTCCAAAAGGAGCAGACTCCTGTTCTATCCTTTGGATATATACACCGACCTACCTTTAAATTCTCTATCCTAAAGAAACTGCATACCTTATTGCTATGATTTGATATTTACTTGGGGCTCATACTTTGGACCTATAAGTGCCCCTCCCCCGCTTTTTGGACGATATACAGATAGGAATAGGCAAACATTAGCAACAATTAACATGGTTGAATTGTTCATCCTGCTTACCATTCTAGCAATGCTGATTACAGTAACATGTCATCTTTCTAATAATCACAGCTCATGCTTTTTATGCAAGAATAGGATTATTTCAATAAATGTTTGAAAATTCATTGTCGTATCTTTCTTGTGTTTACCTTCGCTGTGCGAGAGTGACACATGAAAGAGTTAGAACTGTTTCCACAGATCCCTTGGGAATTAGAGTATCATGGATGAGGTTGCCAACAACATCTGTTGCCCTGTTTGGTTTAGGATTTAAATGTGGTACTGTGAGCTAGTTAGAAACACACCACCATCACTCACTGATGATGTGTATGAACTGAGTCCCTATATTTTGAAGTGTGTGTTAGTCTAATACACAGTCCTGCTATATTTGTAGGAACCATATAAGATGGCACCCAATGTTTTCAGTTAAGTACTTATTTAATGGGTGACCTGAGTAGTTAATGTGCATATGCTCAAGGCTCCTTTCACCTCTACAGGGTCTGTGGTAAAAAGGATCTATGCTCACCTTAATAGGAAGCACCAATTTTTGTCTGTAGGTTTTTCAAACCTGAACCTTTTCAAGGATCACTGTAGTGTTTACCTTCTTTGAATTCCATTAATTGAAAATGGCGCTAGCAGTCAACATTTCTGTAAATTGTAGACAGGCAGTTACTTCACACTTAACATTACAAGGGCTCCTTTAATACTCATGGAGACATTTCATTCATGGTTGAGGCACATTAGGCTTACAAATGTGAAGTCTACTATTCCTTGGTAACCTTCCCTCCAGTCGATGCTAACACAGGAACATTACATACATGCACTGAAGCAGCAGCTCCACCTGCATACTGACCTTATGAATATTTAGAAATACCACTAACCTACCAGGAACATCAAAAATGGTTACAATGCCCCCTCCCACATATACCATAACATTTAAGACTGTGTCCTCTCAGTAATGAGGGGGCAACCTGGCCGGTCTTAGCCGGTTACACACCATTTCCAAATACAGCTGTACTGAATATTGGTGGGGTGTGTGCTTTATATAATCACTTAGACTGAATCAACGTCTAATACAGTATGTTATGCACAGCTGTTCAAGCTAGGCAGTCACAGTTAGCTGTGTCTGTAATTAGTCCAGTTACTATTAATTCCATTATAGGTAAAGTACCCACCAAACAGGAAGAAATTCTGTTTTGGATTGCACAAAAAAACAAACCAGCTTGAAGCAGTGTTTACCCATGCAAGACCCCAAGACAAGTTTAGGATTCTCACTATGTCTCTTCCACTTGGTATGATTCCACCAATTGAAGGTTGCAAGTCATGGAGTACCTTTTTTGCTGGCATATATACCATAACACACAACACCCAGTTCCTGTTTTGCCTGAAGTGCTAAAGCAAATTCTAAATTATTAAGTGGCGGCCCCTGCCCTGGACTTGGGAATGAAATTAACTCCAATTTTGTCACAGTATCCTCAATTAATTTAAGCAACATTAAAGGAGAGGCAGCAGTGTTGGTGATACATTAACAGCTCACAACTATTACTGCAGCAAATCAGGAACCAGAGCTACCAAAGTTTTTTTTTCCTGAGACCTGTGGTTTTATAGGCTTTAACGACTTGGGAACCAGGCCTGGTGAACCACAACTTAAAACTAAATTGGATTCAGATACCACCAAGCAGATGACACCCAAGTCTTCTAAACACTGCTGGGATGAAAATACCAAAAAAGAGAAGCAGAAACACGGACTGCATCTCCACAACAATAGTCCACTGAAAAATGCTATAATTTACATAACCGTGATACAATTAAACAGCCTGAAAGGTATGAGTATTCTGATACCACCCCTCTTGTTTCTTTCAGGACTCTTCAGACAGTAACAGAGAGTGAGACAAGGTGAACACAGACAGGCAGAGTACATGAAACTAAAAAAGAACTCGCAATGCTCTTTAGATGTCAATATAAAAAAGGAACAGACAGTTCCACAGCAAAACCACACTTTAAACAGAAGAAAGTGGCAGGAATTTCCACTAAATATGCCACAAATTTTTGGACGCTTCTCCTGTACAAGAACTGGGCAAAAACCCTTCCCAATTAATGACTATATTCAAGTTGAAACGCCAGAATCACTGGCTGAGCCCTCCAGACAGATTTTGGTTTGGACATCCAAATCGAGGGTGACTTACTGTGTACTATTGAAGTAATATTCTGGAAGAATTTACCAGATGCTTACGATATTCTCTTGGCTGAGGTGGATTGGCCACCTGAGTTTGTTAGACATGTCCCACAAGGGGAGGCGGTAATATTACCATCCTTTTGGTTTTTGTTCCCAAGGAAATAAAAGAAGCGTATGCTGCAGAATGGGCTCTTCCACAAGCGCCTGCATTATATCGCAATCAAGCAGGCTGAGATAAGGATTCGCCTTATCATATAATACCTTTAAGGTCCAGCCCGCAAGTGCCACCACAATACCCTATTAAGCATGATGCTAGACAACCAGTTAGAGAAATTCTAACACAACTAAAATATCAAGGCCTAATTGAGCCTTGCATCTCTCAAATGAATAATCCTCTATTTCCTATAGCCAAACCCGATCATCCCTATTGTGTAGTCTTAAACTATAGATATTTAAATAGTCATAAACACACTTATGCAATACAAAATTCACATAGCACAGCTTTGACTAACCACGTTGGCCGTAAAAAATGAAAAACTACATTGGCCATTTCTCATGATTTTTTCTGTCAAAGCATAGTGCATGAAAGCAGAGACTTCACTGTGTTTACCACATATGGGGCACATAGAAAATTTTGTAGGCTGCCACGAGGGTATAAGAACAGTCCAGGGCTGTTTGTTGGCCATGTAACATCAATTTTACAAGTAATTGACTCGTGTTGTCATACGTTGATGGCATTTACCTCACAGATGATGATTTAAACACACACTTGTCCAGAGTGGATCTCCTAATTTTGGAATTGGCTCAACATGGCTACAAATAAAATTTTCAAAAAGAAAAATTGCTTTTCTTAGCATCTTATTTTCAGGGTATGAATTATCAAATGAAGGCAGAAGCCTTGCCCCTCCTTCTTCGAGAGATGTGCTCTTCTCTAACCACCAAACACATTAAAAAAGCTACAATAACTTTTAGGCTTTCTCACCTTTGGTAGAACATACATACCAGATTCCACACGTTGAGTTAAACCATTGTACAACTTAATTTCTCCTGATTTTTCAGTCCAACATTGGACATCAGAACATGCTAATGAACTCAGATCATTGCAAACAGACATGCTTGCATCCAAATACGTATATACTCGTATAAACAAAAACTAATCTAGTCATCCTCATCACTGCGGGTTCAACTATCTATACATAAATAACCTTTAATAAAGGTGAAAAAATGCTGATTGCAAATAAATCACATTTATATTCTAATGAAGAAATACGTTTTGCACCCATTGACAAACTTCTGACTGCAGTCCAAACAACTCTCCTTGAGGAGTGTCCATTGGCTCAGGAGAAACATATAGTTGTAGTTTCTCCCGTTCCAGTCTTTAGAGGCTGTCATAAAAAGAAGCTTTTTACTATGATTCTGCACCAACTCTCTCTTATCTTTGCTTGTGTCTTTAGACAATGTGGTAAATCTTCTCACCAGCGCTGAGACACCTTGTTAGGTAGCTGTGAGCTTCAGAAATGTATTGTATTGTATTCGAATGCTAAAGCCTAACATCTAAGATGGATACAGCGGGCCACCTCCTTCACTGTCACTGATATAGACTGTCTTTGGCCCTAAACTGAGAACTCCAGTATGAACAAGAATACCCCATATTGAATGAAATTTCGCCTCAGGACAGTATGATTTTATAATCTACCCTGATGGTTCAGCCCAGCCTGCGGCTGGTACTAAGCATTAATACTCTGCAGCATCTGCTTCTGTAAAGGGTGTGATGAAAGATGCAGATTTTCAGGCACAAAAAAACACATACAGAAACTTTCGGTAACTGCACCGCTTAACTGGCTAAACTGAAAGCTTTCATTCTGGCATGGCAGAATACGGATCCTGACTTCCCAACACTTTTAATGCAGGATTCCTAATATTGCATCCAGTCCCATAATGATAATTTACACTATTGGTGCTTGAATGGATTCAGAGAGACTAAAGGTAACATTATCAGGCATAAGTTGCTTTGGGGAAAGGTGGCAGCTCTTAAAGATGCTCTACCACGGGCTCATATTATTCACACATTGGGCCATCAATGTGTTGGTGTACATTATGTAGGGAATTCATTGGCTGATGAAGCTCCCAAAGTGGCAGGTCAGACAGTCAGGGGTTGTGATTACTCGTTCATATATGAGAATAGATTATGACATTAAGGCAACGATCACTGCTTCAGGATAGTGGTGCGCCTCTACCTAAACACTTTCCATAAAAATACTCATATATGAGAATAGATTATGACATTAAGGCTACGGTCACTGCTTCGGGATAGCGGTGCGCCTCTACCTAAACACTTTCCATAAAAATACTCCTATCTGTTGCGTGACCAAAACATTCCATCTGTCCGCATTCCCTGAGTGGGTGATCAAGTGATACCCAAGCAGTACCGCAGGTTAGAGCTAACAATTGCCGCACATGAAGGATTAGCGTCTGCCCATGCTGGTGTGGCCCTACAGTTTCTTTTGTAGGGAAACTCTACTGGTGGCAAGGTATTTATAAACAGACTAAACTATATGTCCTTTGCTGTGACATTTGCCAACAAATTAAAGGGTCCACCAGTGCTCGCCCAATGCAGACAACCCTTTTAAAATCTAATAAAATAAATAAATCGTAAATCATACGTTCTTATATAGCGCCTTTCACCGTAAGGTCTCAAGGCGCTTGCTTTGGGAACCCGTCCTGGCTTTTCCCTGCGAGATAACCCCTAGCTGGGCATCCCCAAGGTGAAAGCCAGGCATCCCATCGTGGTGGGGCCGTTGTGGAGATTAAGCAAGCTATTGCCCAGAGTTGCAGAGTGTGAACCCATGATTCGAGTAGGCACCGAGGCGAGAATCATCGAGTCCGTGGAGATTTTTTAGCTCAAGACCCTGCCGCGTCGGGAATTGAACCCTGGTCCCGGGTCTGACCTCTGCGTCCGGGTCTGCCTCCTCTAACCGGTGAGCCACACTTCTCCATCTTCTAATAAACCTCTAAATTGTGTTAGCTTGGATCACTGCGGACCAATGAATTCAGATGGTGTGTTTACACATATTTTATGGCTGTTGATTCATGTTCTAAATTTCTATGGGTGTGGCCACACCAATCAGCTGACCCTCGAACTGTTATTAAAGATTTTCAAGTCTTTATCTTAACATCTCCAGTAGCAGCATTCCAGTCGGACAAGGGTCTGGCATTTGCCTCTAAGGCTTACCGGGATACCATAGGAACCCTGGGTATTGCAGTGCATTATTACTTTTCCTATCATCCTTAGACAAATTTGATAGTGAAGCAGAAAAACTGTGATTTATAGCAATCCCTAGCAGCTATAGTATAAGGTTCAGGTCGTAGTTGGATCCATCAACTGTATGGAGTCCAGATATCTTTAAATCTGCCTAGAAGATCTTTAAGAGGGTGGACTCCCTATGAAGTCCTGTTTGAGGCCCAGATGTATGTTAAAGATTTTTATAACCCTGGTACAGTGGTGACTGATGTGCACTTAGACATCATTGAACGTTTCGCTGTCTTATAGGAATTTCACAACTTCTGAGATGAGCGCTTTAATGTAAATACTAAACATTCTGCCACTAACGAAGTGAAGGAGCAACCAGCAATTTCTGTCTGGATTCCTAAAGTTGGGGATCTAGTTCAGGAGAAGATTAAAGAAAAAACGGAATTCTTGCCAAACCACTGTGCTCCAGTGCCTGTGCTTGCTGTTCAAGGTACTCAAACTGTGATTTTGCCACCACTTGCTGGTTGAAACAGAAACAACAAGTTTCCATTAATTTAATTAAGCTCCATCATGTGGCCAGTCCTACCCAGTAGGCCACAATTGTATCTGGGTAGTTCCTTATCTCCTCTACCTACCCTGTAAGAGATCCCAAACATATTAATATTACAGAACAAAAACATAATGAGGTGGTGTAGAATGGTACATACAACTCTTAACTTTACGGTTCAGATGGGTGATTAGAGTGGCCCCTTGACACTAATGGCTACAATGCACGGATTTTAAACTCCTCTAAGCGTTTTAAAGCTAGTAGACCAGAAGCGTCCAGCCACAACATTCTGGCATAATTAACTACCTATAGTGTAGGTAAGTTATGCCAGAAATGGTTTGAACACTCCACATTGTCTGCTGGTAAGCAACATTTATCCCTACTTTCAGACAACATGGACATGCAAGACTTTTATTAGGTGCTAGATCTCCCTGTAATAAATGTTTCATATATGCTACATATAATGAACTTTGGAAGATTTTGCAACAAGAAGCGGTTGAAAGGTTGCATCAAATTGATGGAAAATTTAGAAGAATCATTAGCTGTTGTTGATAACGCCATTGTCTCCTCGTATTTATTTATTTGCTGAATAATTTTGTGTCATCTGCATTTGATATTATACAAAATGACATGTTTGCAGTTTTACATGGTCAAAGTCAATTAAGATCAAGTTTCCAACTGTCGCAGGGATTCTACTGGCAAAGCAGAACTGTGCCTTGGAATGGAAGGATGTCGGAATGTAGGGATTGAGTCTCTCTGCAGCATCAGTGTTAGACCTCTACGCAGAAACACCCCACACACACTACAAACACCATAATGCATCAGGACGGTGTGCTGTCCCATACTGCCTTGCAGCGTGTCACCTGGTCGGAGGGAGGTTCTTAAGCTATCCGAGGACTGATGGCGGCGCTTGGCTTTCCTGCCCTGAGTCTCCGCTTTCCTGAATTCCCTGTTTCCCGTCTGAGTTCCCTTCGAGTCAAGCTGCCGACTTTGCTATCTGTTCCCGCCTTTGGTTTCCGAGGATCTTGCGCTTTGATGTGTAGCGTTCCTTACGCTGCGGCTCTATCTCTCTCTCTCCCGGACAATTCCCCTGAGAGATTGTGACCTTTCAGACCCCTGCCTTCTCCGCTCCTGTTTTTCGGCGTTTGCCGCTATTTGTTATTTGGTTCCTTTTTGCTTTGCTCATTGCCGCAACTGTTGCGAGGAGGACCTGTGGAGTAACGGGCGGATGCTCCTTATTTTTTTTATTTACAAAACTTTATTGACTACAAACTTCTTACCCGGACATCCTCTTCCTGCAGCACTCCTTGTGCCTTTGATTTCATTGTCCGTGCAGTTGCTGCTTACTGAGAAAATATTGAAGATATTATTATTTAGAATTTTTCCTGGATTCCTGTCTTCAAGGAATTTACTACTCTGAAGTGTTTTTGCTTCTTCGGAATCTTCGTTTGGAGGTCTGATCATTTTGGGACATTTGTTGGAAACTGCTTCCTTTATTTTTTGGAACCACGTGATAATCTGCGCTTGGACAAATTGTGGAGTGCAAAGAGCTATCGATTCTGGGTAGCAGTGAATTCCCTGGACCTTGGCATAGAAGGAATTTGTTTCTTTTACGGTGTCTACACTACACCTTATCTTTTGGGTGCAATTAACCCTGAACCTTCATTTTTATGAGACCAAATTGTCTAGCTGCATTCTTTCATTCACCTGTGTATGGTAAGTCTGGGATAGCACACGGTCATAGGTACACGTTACATAGAATATTGCCTATTTGTATTTTCCTGTTATTAATAGCTGTGTTATTGCTCTATTATCTCTCCCGCTGCAGGTGTGATGCATCATTCCTTCCTAAACTCATTTGCCCTTCTTCCTGCCCTTCATGCCAGAAACCGGTCCCCGGTAGCTTGTCTCCTTTCTGGTGAAGAATTGGCTTGGTAGTTTGGTCTGCCCTGTTCCCATGATGCACTGGGCCAGGGACAGACTAATTTGCATATAGCCAGGTTCTGAGCTGGGATGGGGCAGTGAGATAAATAACGGTGATGGATCAAGCCCTGATCTTTGGACTGGGTAAGAGTGGTCTGCTTAATTCAGACACTCTGTTCATCACCACCCCCTTTTCTGAATCGTTTTTGGCCACTATAGGTGTGGCAGGGTATACTCAGACATGAGTCCCTTTCTCACTGCTCCATCAGGATTCAAGCAAGCCGGGCCGAAGAGGCTGAAATGCCAGAAACCGGTCCCCGGTAGCTTGTCTCCTTTCTGGTGAAGAATTGGCTTGGTAGTTTGGTCTGCCCTGTTCCCATGATGCACTGGGCCAGGGACAGACTAATTTGCATATAGCCAGGTTCTGAGCTGGGATGGGGCAGTGAGATAAATAACGGTGATGGATCAAGCCCTGATCTTTGGACTGGGTAAGAGTGGTCTGCTTAATTCAGACACTCTGTTCATCACCACCCCCTTTTCTGAATCCTTCTTCCTGGTGGCCCAGCTCTACGGACAACTTGTCCTTGGTCTCTCCTTTTTCTGGAGGAGTTTTTCCTCACTGCTGAGTTCTTAGTAACCCAGAGAGGGAAACACCTTTAGGGAACGTTGAGGCATTGGCTTCGCTCCTGGGGTTATTGGATTCCTGCCTGGACACCTTACGAGCCCGACAATCAGTATCTGTTGGGCCAACTTCTGGTTAGCTCACAATGCCCACCTGAACGCCTAACCTTTCCAGAGTACAGGTGACTTTGGCAACCTAGAAAATGACCCTCTAGTCCCCAAGGGAACTGGGAAAACAGAGCATCACCTTTTGTCTCTCACTCATTCATGGCCTATGTAAACAAAATAAAGACATGAAGATAGTTTACATTACATTTATTGAAACTATTGTAGTCTATTATGAAACAAATGTGCTGCAATCACTAGACAGATGAAACCAAACAAAGTAATTAGCATTACTGTCAGATTATCTATATGCCTAGGCCTACCTTTACTGTGTGAGCACAGGGATATACGAATGATCTCTGGAACTGTCAACAGACCCCATACCTGATTGATGTAGTTAGGTGGTCTGCATCATTCATGTACACTCAGTTTACGCAAAGCTACATGTCAGGCAGTGCAGGTGTTTGTTCCAAGACTGGTCTCTCTGCTGGAATTCTCCGCTGTGCCCCCAAGGGGACTAGATACAATTTATATGATAAGACTTAAGTTTTGGAAAGCTGCAGCTGTGTTGTTACTGTGTTATGTCTAAAGATGATTGGAGTTACTGCACCTGAAACATTTGAGTTTGCTACTCTAATTTTTGTTTAAAGTGTTCAGTAGGGAGTGATCTATTATTTTCCTCTTTTGTAGACACTTTGTACACTCCTTTGTCTATAACTTGTTTTATCTCAACAGCATCTTTCATTTCATTCATACAAAAAGCAGTGTGTTCAATGCTTTTTGCAATGTCTAGTGCTTGTTTTAAATCAGGAGCATCAGCAAATACTTTTTCTTGAATTTTCTTGTCACTGGTAAATCTGACTAATTGGTTTCTAATAAGAGATTCAGTTAAGGTACCAAAATCACAAGTAAATGCTAGTCCCCTTAAAACAGCAATATAATTAAATATTTTTCATTTCTTCCTTGTGATTTCGAAAAAAATGAGTGTTTAGATATACATCCAGTTATGGCTCACCATATGCATCATTATCAACATTTTCACCTTCAATTGTAAGATAAGGGAGATCATCAAATATTTATCTAGCATGTTTCCCCAAATTGTGTAAAGAAATATGTTGTTTACGTATGGATGAAAATCTATCACCCCATATTACAATCAGGTATGATTCAAAGAGGTTTACCCATCTTTTCCAGGGGATAAGTGGTTCCCCTGCATCGTTCAAAAAGAAAGGAGGTTGGGACATTTCGAATGATGCCATAACAGAGATAGAGTGAAAACTAGAAGAATAGTGGAGAAAATATGGTGGATCAGTAAGGAATCAGGAAGAAAAGTAAGAGGAAAAGATAAGGGAGATGTAGTAGGAAAAACTGCAAATACCCAGAAAGAGAGAAAAAAAGAGAAGAAAATATCCTTGAGAGATGCACTGAATGTGCAAGATAATGCTGTGCCTATCACGGGTAGAAGGCACTCTGTACAATAAAATTATAATGAACAGTAAAGATTCTTGAGCTAATATGTGAGGTGTACCAAAGGTGTATATGTGTGTGATATATACATACACATGTGATAAATACATTACAACAAGAGGGACATTTCCCAACACCTGTCCACTGATAGATAAATGGAGGGTGGAAAGTAATTATCTAAATCTTTGAGCGTGTGTGCAAAAACGTCTGTATCATATACTGCCAACTCCACTCCCCTTACCCCATTTGTTGATATGTGTTCTTGGTAGTCCTAATAATGCTGTGTAGGAATATGTAGTAGCAGTTTCAACCATATGTGTTCTTCTTTGTAAAAGCTGGGGCCAGAGCTTGTCACCGGGTTTGCAATGAGGAATGCACTGGCAATTACCAGTTGAAAACAACTTTATTCAGCCCCAGCTACCCATTTATTATTTATTTTAAGAGTTTTATATAGCGCTGGCTAGACCCGGAGGTATCAGAGCGCTTTACATGATGTTCCACAAAATGAAACCTGTGCCACAGACCGTGAGGGAGAAACTATCCTCCACTTGTTATGGCATAACCATAAAGGTCCAAGACATGCAGACCAAATGTAAGGACACATCACCGGACCAGCTCTTGTTATTTAAACCACTAGCTGTGATGCTTTTTTTTTTAAAGGCCTACAACACCTATTTTCTCTTTCTCCCTTTGTCATGCCGCTGTGAGATCTTGACTTAGTCTTCATATATTTGATATTCACTCCCTTTGATCCACGTCACAGTTATCCCTTACGGCTACTCACTATAAAGTCTGTGTCCTCATTGCCATTGCATTGACAAAGCAAGTGAGTGAGAATCAGGCTCTGTTAATTTACTATATACCTTCCCAGACAAACTGATTCTGTGGACTTGGGCATCCTTATTGCCAAACGTAGTAACACTGTTTTATCTCAGTCAAACTAGCACCCTGCTTGTGTTAAATGCTCAACCTCGCCTCTTTAAGGAGGAGAAGACACTCTGTTGCTTGGACCACAAAACAGCACTGAGCTTTTACATTGATCATGCCAGAGAATACTGAGTGGACAATCAGCTCTTTTGGGGTTCGCTGGAGCGAAAAAAGGCAAGGCTGTGTAGAAGCGACTACCTCTCACTGGATTGCGCTCTGCATCAAAATCTGCTATTCATCGGCTAAAAAGCAGCCTCCACAAGGACTGCAAGGTCATTCTAAAACTGCTACCATGGTGTTGGCAAATGAAGTTCCTGTGCTGAACATCTGGCATGTGGCTATGAGGGCATCACTAGATATCTTCACGAAACACTACTGTCTGGACAGCCAGGTTCACCAAGAAGGGGCGTACAATCGAGAGGTGGGGGGAAGCCAATATAACCCACTAGAGCCTAGGCTGTACCGAAAACTAAAAAACAAGGAAAAAAGCTCTAGCAGGATGAATTATAAGGAGTCTGAAGGATGTAAACTTGTTATTCGTTCCCTCTACATTGAATAAATCAATACGAAGAAATAAATCATAAATGTTGCAATAAGTTTCTTTTTTTGGGCATTGATATTGTGCAGTCAAGGAGACAATCGAAACCAGAGATAGTTCACAAAGTGAGTTTACTTATGTGACTTTCAAATTCAAATAATCTTTATTCGGATACGAGTATCCATAAAAGCACAGTTCATCACCAACGAAAGAAAAATACAGAACAAATTAAAAACATGTAAATTCGCATTAAAATCCTATGCAACTGCAGTGCCTATAGCAATACATTTACAAATGAGATGATAAGATAACATTTAAAAACAGACGGACATACAAAAGCAGCAACGTATTGTTAATAAAGTGCAATGAATATAGCAGCATTAACAACATAGTGCAAATATGATTGATTATGGCTGCCCATTACGGGCCATGCCATCAGTAACAGTAACATAATGAAATAAAGTGCTTTGATTATGGGCAGTATTAGCAGCATCAAGGTAGAATTACTTTATATGTAGACTTTCATCCCTATAAGTAATAAACAAAAGAAAAAATAGTCGTGCATTTGACAATGGCATCATATTATAATATGATGCAAAACGTTGTAAACAGTAACGAGAACATATCACAGATTTAATTGATTATATCTAGCTCGTACACCTAGGAGTTATGTATTGAGACTTGTTCAACAAAGAAGGCAATAATAGATATGTATCTCTGGGCGTTATTAAGTGCATTTATCACATTAGAAGTCGCTCATGGAGGCACGTGAGCGTACTGCTACTTGTAAGAACGTACTTACACGGCAAATCAAGTAATCACTTCCGAGCTGTAAAATTTCAAAGTGTGCTGATTTAAAATCAAAGATGGCCAATGCTTTAAAATACAGAATCAGGTGCTGTTTTGTGTATTTTACATAAAACGTACAAAAAAATTAAAATGTTGTCACTGTTTGTTTGCTACCAATACCGCACGGGCAATACATCTGCTCAAGGTTATTATTAAATCCTAAAGGGAAACAAAGTGAATATTTTATACTGCCATCCTTGAGGCGGTAGAGTCAACTTCTTTTCCATCGCCCAATGCTCTTCAAAAGGTATTTGCGTGGCATGTGATGTTGAATGCCCGGTGCCTCCAAAAGGGGCATGTACCTGACAACCGATGGTATATCTTTCTTTGTTATACAGTTCATACAGTGCCCCTCTAAGTGATTTTGTGCTCATACCCTCTAGGGCTAAGGGATGTGAGAAAATGTGTTCCAACTTCACACTAGCTAGACTTTTCTGACCGAAGAAAGCCAAGGTATAGAACCGCCCTTGTCGCACTTAAGGCTATCTACAAATATTTCTCTTGTTAAAATTGCTGCTGGTTTCTGCCATATTTTTTGCCAGAATATAGCTGGGCGGGACCTAATGAAATTCTCTACATAGCACAAATTCAGTTCCCTATGACATACATAGGTTGGAGAAGAAATTTGGGCCCCCAACATTTTTCTACAGAATCTATTTTCTTCCATTTGGATCCCGCTGCAGTTTGTAAATCCCCAAACCTCCGCGCCATATGTGGCCGTTGGAATACATTGCAGTTTATAAATCTTCGTTATGGGTAAGACCACCTCTGCTTGTTTTGGCTGCCGAAGACTCCGAATAGAATTAATTGCTTTTGAGAATTTACTTCTGCTATGGGCGGCATGAGCTTGCCAGCATCCTGTCTCTGAAAAAACTAGGCCCAAATCATGAAAAGTGCTTGTGCGTGTTAGCGATTCACTACCAGAAGTTATAAAATGTATACAATGTTTTTTTGGGCCACGAGTCATAATATATGATTTCTTAAAATTGGTGCAGAGCTCCAAGTCAGCCATAAAAACCCATAACTAAAGTGCGGAGTGCATTGGGCGTACGGCCCATGAGGACCGCATCATCTGCGTATAAAAGCGCAGGGAGTGGGTTGCCGTTAATTTTGGGAACGTCATAGGTCAGTTTTGACAGGGTGTTATGTAGTTCGTTTATATAGAGAATAAAAAGTAGAGGTGCAAGAACACATCCCTGTCTAACCCCTCTACCAATAACGATATCCCTTGAGACCTCCCCATCATTACTAATCCTCACCAGCGCCTTTAAATCCCAGTGCAAATGTGCCAAAAAATAAACCAAAGCCTCGTCCAACCCATAATTTAAAAGGACCGCCCACAAGCAAGATCTATTAACAAAATCAAATGCTGATGTGAGGTCCATAAAACCCAAGTAGACTGGTGACTTTTGTGCGATCGTGTATTTACCCAAAAGGAGATTTAAATTCAAACACAGTTCAATAGTTCCAAGATTGCTTCTAAAACCCAGCTGACAGTAGTTTAAAATTTGGTTGTCTTCAGCCCAGGTCCTGATCTTGTTAAAAACAACCCTACCCAAAATCTTCAAAGTGTTGTCTATCAGAGAAATTGGGCGGTAACAGCTGGGATTAGATCGATCTCCTTTTTTGAAAATGTGCACGATAATGCTAGTCAGCCAGGTACTCAGGATAGCTGTGTTAGTCAAATTATTAAAAACATTGCATAGGAGGGGTGCCCAAAAGTCCGGTTCATGTTTTATAAGATCGATGGGGAGCCCGTCCGGTCCTGGGGCTTTGTTCCCTATGCTTTGGTGTATGGCATCCTCAACTTCTGTCACTGATATAAGTACCTTGGTGACTGACAGGCTAATATTGATATTGGGGGTCATGAAGGTACTGTGTAGATTCTAGCAAAGTGCTCCTCCCATGATTCGCTCGTTATGTTACAGCTTATGGGAGTAATGTCTAAGCCCATAGATCTCAAGGCTTTCACTGCTTTCCAAAATCCTGTTCCGTCATTAAGTGAGGCGGTAATAGCAAGATTATCCCAGCGTTCTTTTAAGATCTCGTCTGTACGCGACCTGGTCGCTTTCTTGTAACAAGTACTTAACGATCTGACTAAAATTGTATCCCTGGGTGTAGCCGCTAATGTTACACGCAGTTCTCTATTAGCTCGCGAACATATACCATCAAACCATTTGGGTTTCTTGCTAGTGCTTATGGCTGGTCTTGAGATGATATGTTTAATGCCAGCACATAAGCTGCTAAACGCCTCAATAATCCCTACGTCAGATGTGCTACATGACAAACATGTTTCTATAAATAGTGGAAACTATTTTATCATGTTTGCAAATAATACTTTATTTCTGCCCTTCCAGATGACTCTAAGTTTATCAGTAGATGCCACTAAGTGTTTAGTCCAGACTTCTTTTACGGTGTCGGGTTTGGGGGAAAATCTAATGATTGTAGAAATAGGGTTCTGATCACCTAGGGTGGTGCATAAAACCTCCGCCTTTAATAAGAGGTTTGCCAATAAGGACGATATAAAATCATAGTCTATTATAGAGGAACAACCACGTCCCCTATAGGTAGGCAATGGGCGATTGTTAATTGGATGTACTCCGACCCTTTCCATTACGTTAATTAAATTATAAGTGGATAAGTGATCCAAAAGTTCCACCCCTCTTTTGCATGTGGGCTACCTGACCGAAGTAGTGGTGGTTATGTCAGTGTCGCTAAGAAGCCGTGCATTAAAATCGCCACCTAGGCAAATTCCATCCAGGTTATCGTGCACGTACTGATGTTCTAAATTAGCGATAAACTCAAACAAGTTAATAGCATTCCTGTTTGGTAGTGTTGTGAAATCATTATTCTAAAAGTTAATAAAACAAATCGATACCCCCGTGTATAAATCGTGGCTTGGAAATTCTCGTTATTTGTCACAAGGGATTTTATACTGCCCCCGGCTGAGATAACTATTCACGTCGAAAGACCGCCGGAAGGGCGGCCTGCTTTAGGACTGGGTACAATGCTATTATTACACACAAAACCTTCTAAGAATAATTCCTTTGTGCACCATATCTCTTGAAACATTAAAATATCGTATTTTTGGACTAAGTCAACCCACGCCATAAAATTTAGCTTGGCTGCTAGTCCTGCGACATTCCAGCTAAGCACACCTACATTAGGATCTTGGGGTCTAGGATCAACAGCAATGGGAGTTCCTTAGTCTCAGGTGCAACAGGTGATGATCGGTTCGATAGTCAGTCTAGACTCTCTAGATTTGACAGAACAGAGAACCGATTCTGTGAGGTGTGTGTAGGGATAATGAGGTTGCATGGGGCAGGGGGAGGTTTGTAGAAAAACCCCAGGGGTAATGAAGGAATGAGAGTTGGGAAATTGTTATAAAATACCTGTGCTCGCAATAGCCCTTTTACCAGTGGAGGGCATCTAAAATTGACAACAATACAATCCCCTGTGATGTTCTTTTGAGAAGATCCAACCCATCCCACCCGGCGGACCATTAATATCTCACCGACATTTGCCATCCCTTGGCCTTTATGTTTAGATAGCCAATCAACACTCTTGTTCCGAAGTTGCTCCTAAGACTCAGTTTGGTCTTTCTTTATGGGAGGGACGCCTGCTAAGACTACAACATAAGGGCATGCTTCAGGTGGTAAATGAAGGGCGTCTGTGGACGGCTTATTATCAGAATTATCCACAGTAGAAAGGGCACTTGGGACCTTTACAATATTTGAGGGTATAGGGTCCAGGGGCATGGGGTTAGCTGATACAAGATTACAAGGCAAACTATTGCTCATAGTGTTGCGACCAGATATTGTGCGTGACGAAGGCATCGCGCTAAGGGTTGGTTTAAAAGATGGATTAATCTTATGGTTACCACACATTTCACAAGCAGTATTGGGAGGGGAAGACATAGAATCAACAATCTGCTGAGGCATACTTTGACTAACTATTCTCAGTGACTTTGAGTGCTGCTCCCCCCCCCGGTTTTACCAACAACATTAAATGTACTTTTGTGGGTATCAGATTTCTTTACCAGATTTTCATGCCTATCCAAACGATTCAGTAGAGCATTAAAATGTTTCTCAACCAAGTTTTTCATGCGTTCATAAACTGAATCCGCTATAGTGCCAATTGAGATATCGCCAGGCCTAACACGAGTACTTGGAGCAATTGTATGCTCTATTTGGGTGTGGATAGAGTGGGCTGTGGCTTCTGGTGTGGTCAAGTCAACACTAATGTCATTTGTTGGCTCAATGGGCCCCAAGGGCACAGCAACAGTGCCTTGTATTCAAGAACCCAGAGCTGTGGATTGAGGTTTAGAGCGAGGTGGCTGTTTTCTCTTGCTACTTATAGGTTTTGGTGCGGTTCTTTTCCTTTTGGCCCCTGTAACTTTGGGGTCTGGGACAGCGTTTTCAGAAATGACCTTAGCATGAGTCAGGGGTTGACAGTCCGTAAAGTTCTCATCGGCCTCATTATTCTCGGTGTCCAACAACTCTGGGCCATCTGACTGTGCTTCTTGATGACGAGTAGTGCTAATTATCACAGTGGGTATTAAAGGAGGAGGGGCACTAAAGTTACCCCAATCAACTCCTTCAGGCAGATTCAATTGGGGTGCAGGTAGTCCCAAGGATAATCTCCTCTCTGTTAGTTCGATCTCTGATGAGACGATACTAACAGCTCTTTCGAGCATGCTGTCTATAGTGGTGGTAGGTCTTAGTCCTGGTGTTGCTGTGCGTCTCCCCATATTACTATTTCTTTTTGCCACTCCTCTTACAAATAATGGACCTCGGAGGGGTGGCCCAGCCCAGCCTCCTCCGGCCTCTGATGGCCTAAGACGGCCCCGCCCTTGTCCCGGGCTTCTCCCGCGCGCGTACCGGGGACCCCCACCTCAAATTATGCACATCCTGGCGCGATGTCTGGCATCAGTGGTGGGCGCGGCGCTCTGGGTGCTGGTGTGAGAAAGTGGCTCTATATATACTGGACTAGAATGAAGTACAGTGTGCATAGAGTCCACCAACCCCAGAGGTATAACAGAGGTTAAAGTCAGAACTGACCTTACCCTCCAAAGTGGGAGCTTGGTCGAGCAGTAAGGCAGTACCGGAGAACAGTGTAAAGCATTTGTTGTACACACTCAGTCAGCAAAAGGTTTCACACACTCAAGGACTGAACTCCAGGCCAATTGTTTTTATATCCACAGATATAGTTGTTTTCTTTTTAGAACCAACAGTTATAAAAATATACTTTTCTGGTTACGAGTACTCTCATGTAAATACTTTGCAAGGGAGTAATAAAGTTCATGCACACAATGATCACAGTATTGGTAGTAAGCAACACAATCCTAAAACACACTCTAGCATTGAGCTCAATGGGTTTTCTACATATAAGTACAGTTGATTACTATATGGATTACATTGGTAGTTCCAGGACTAGATCCTAGATGTAGTCCTGGGGTCTAAGCTGAAACCAGATTAGCAAAAACGTTTTAGTTACGGTAGTGAATTTTCATGAATATAAAGCTGTTTTAAAATTTCACACTTAGAAACTTTTCAAAGTAAATCTGGCAATGTTATTCAATGGGAGAAAATTCAGGTTGCAGGTAAAGTACGATCGCGTTACTTTTGTAACCCAGCACTGGTCTCCCAGGCCCAGCACTGGGGACTTAACTCAAAACAGGTAGGTAAATGTGTTTCAGTATTTAGTATGATTTTTAAAGAATATTTCCAGTTTTCAAAAGTAGACACTTAGAAGAAATTTCATGGAGAAAATACAGATTACTAGTGACCCCACTAGGGATTACTTTTGCGGTTCAGTACTGGGCTGAAAGATACAGTACTGGCTCCTCCCCTGGTCACAGGTGAGTACTTCGGAATACGGACTTTGGCTGATTTTATGTGAATATTTTCAGTTTTCAAAACTTCACACTTAGAAATTTTCCAGTCAAAATAGGTCAATGTTATCCAATGGCAGGTAAGTGAGTTACCGGTTTCCAGGTGAGTACTTGGTTGGTGAAGTTAAGGTTCTGGGTATAGACTCAGGGGTCCCCTAGGGTCAGGTAAGTACAATTAGTTCAATCCCAGCGGCACAGGGGCGGCCGGGTGCAGAGGTAGGTAGGCCCAATGATATCCAATGAGGGAAAGGTGGCCTTTCGGTTGGTGGCTGCTGGCTAGCAGGCCACGCAGCTCTGGGAGCTGGGCTCCTGGTCACTTGCTCAGGGCAAGGGGGGAAGTAGGTTAGGACTAAGGGGTCACAGCCAGCGGCACTCGGGCGGCTGGGTGCAGGGTGCTTTTGAGCCGTCGGGCACTCAATGTTATCCAATGAGGATCTTGAAAAGGGAACAAAGGCTGCAGGCTCGGGGACGGAGACTCTCCAGGGGCGACCAGCACTTCGAGAGGTAAGTTCGGATCTTGGAGCACAGGTAAGTACCCCAAAGGGAGGCACAGGGGGCTGTAGGGCGCCGGGTGCAGGGGTGTCTTTGGGTGTCAGAAAAGCTTACCCTCTGCTGGTCGCGGTTGGGGTGGCCCCTGGTTCTGAGTCTGCAGGCGTCGGCTGGTTTGTCGAGGAGGGTCTTTGGGCACTGGACTTCGGGTCCCAGTTGCAGGGGGGGACGTCCTTGTGGTCTTGGTTCTGGTTGGCCCGGCCCAGGCTCGGCTGGTGCAGAGTGGGCTGGTCCGGAGCTTCCTGGTTGGCACCAGGTGGGTTGTTGCAGCAGAGCCTCTGCTGATGGGAGTCCCAATCTTCAAGAGGGTCAAGGCAGGCAGGGCCTCTGGGTGTCCCAAGGTTGCTGTCCAATGGGGGTCGCCGGGTTTAGGCAGGAGCAGGTTCCAGGATCAACAGGCTGGTAGGGCTGGGGCCAAGTCAGTTGTGGTTGTCCTGTTGTTAGCAGCTGCACGGCGGGTCTTCTTCTTCTTGATCTTCTTTCTGGTATCCGAATCTGAGGAAGGAAGGTTCAGGGAGCCCCTAAATACTAAATTTAGGGGTGTTACGGGTAGGGCAAGGGCAGGGACCAATGGGTCCCTGTCCTGGGATGAGTACACCCCCTAGTCTGCTCCTCTCCTGTGGGAGGGGGGCAGGAGCCTAGCTGGGATTGGGCAGGGATCCCCATCTACAAGATGGCCGGAGCCCGGGGTCACGCTTCACCTGTTCTCCCCCACCTGAACGGGTGGAGTTGTCAAAGGCTGGCACCCCCCCCCTTCCTGACGTAGTTTTTCCCACCAGTCTTCCCGCCAGTGTGGGGGTAGAACTGGTGGGGGCCAGTTGCTGGGTACAGCAAATGATCTGGAGAAGCTCTCAGAGACGGCATGCCTTTGAAGCTTCCCCCTGTCCATCCTGGGGGAGGAGACATAGCACCTCGCCCAGGATGTGCATTGTTGCAGGCCCATGAGAGCGGGGGGCTCTCCACCCAGGGGTCCAGCAACATGTCTGCTGTGTGGCAGCCTCTGCAGCCACTCAGCCCAGATGTGGATTGTCGGTTCGGGTTTTGGAGGGCATGTCTAAGATGCCCTCTGGTGCATTTTACATTAAATCCCACACTGGCATCAGTGTGGGTTTAATGTGCTGAGAAGTTTGGTACCCAACTTGTCAGTCTTCAGTGTAGCCAGTATGGTGCTGTGGAGTTCGTAATGACAACCTCCCAGCACCATATACTCTTAATGGCATCACTGCACTTACAGTGCCCAAGAATGGCCCTGGGTACTGTAGGGGCACAGGGCTCATGCACCTGTGCCCTCACCTCTGGCATAGAGCGGTACAAAAGGGGGTGGTGATGGACGGAGCATCTGAATCAATCAAACACTCACACCCAGTCAAAAGATCTGGGTTTAATCCATCACCGTTCTTTAGCCCACTCTGCCACCCCAGTTCTGACATGGCTATATGCAAATCAGTCTGACCCTGTGCCTCATGGGAACAGTCCAGCCCGAACTGCCAAGCCATGTCTTCCCTGGACCGGAAACAAGCTTCCGAGGACCGGTTTCTGGCACCCAGCTAGAGGGGTGACTGAAGTATGCCAGGACAGTGGGTTCTGTGTGCCATGTCGACTCTTGTTTTAGTTCTGTACTTAGGCACTCGGCCTGCAAAGGCAGTGTGTGGGTGCCAGGGTACAGGGCACCTGAGGGTGGCACAATAAGTGCTGCAGCCCTCAGGGGTCTTCTCTGGTCGCCATGCCCTGGGTACCTAGGGTACCATTTACTGGGGGCTGACAGGTGGCCACAGATGCCAATTGAGTCTTTTGTTTCAGCATAGTTTTAGGGAAGGAACACAGGCCCTGGGTACCTGGATGGCAGAACCCCAGGTCACACTCAGTCAAAGCACATCAGCAGTTCAGAAAAAAGTGGGGGCATGTCAATGCAAGAAAGATGGCACTTTCTCACAGCTGGGAGGTGTGGTTTCACCCCCGCACTGGAGCCGGGACCCGCCCACAACAACAGTAAGCAGCAGCAAGCCTCTTCCAGGGCCGTGGAGCAAGGTGGCGGTAGCGGGCAGCAGGCAGGTTTGTTTGTTCCCCCCGGGTGCAGGCCCCCACCTCAACTTATGCGCCTCCTGGCGCGATGTGCGCTCTGGGTGCTGGGAGTTGTGGTTTCACCACAGCACCAGAGCCGGGACCAGCCCGCAACAACAGCAAGCAGCAGCAAGCCCCCGCCGGCGTAGTGGAGCATGGTGGTGGTACCGGGCAGCAGGCAGCAGGTAGGTTCGTTTGTTGTGACTTTCATCCGAATGTTACAATAAAAAAATCAATAGATACAAATTGTAGTGAATGATTACAAGAATAATACAATCACTGTGAATAAATCCAAATTCTGAGAGAGCGTTATCAGGTGAGCAATATATCCGCAATGACTGACCATGAGCCATATTTCATGGAAAAATGACATTTCGTCGCCAAGTAAGAATGCCTAAGTTCAATAGACCAGCACGTGTTAGTACAAATAAACTACAAAAAAACATTTTGGCCGATGGTCTGAACCACATTTGACATTATTCTTGAAGAATAAATCCTGGGCAACGAGGGTTGACGCATTTTGGCCTTGCACTTTTAGGACTCTTCTGGACAATGTCGTTAAAAGATCACCTTAGCAACTCTCTTGTTCACCACGTATCAGAAATAGTTTGGTAATAGCCAGAGGTGGACAACAGTGTTGCTTGCAAAAGGAGCCTCGTGGTAATCTGTGATAGGTGAAATACCCATTGCATGGCTTGATGATGGTGAATGGTCTCCCCAGTGTGTGGGGGGGGGGGGTACGTCGTGGATGAACTTGGGGTGATTAATCTGGATGGTAAAAGGCGAGCTCCATGCCACTGCATTCCCTGTGAAATTAAGAATCACTAAAAGACATTCTGAGGTTCACGGGTACCTCCTAAGCATTTCGCCCAGGGGGTGCATCTCCTAGTAGGATTTAAGCACAACATATAGTGCTAGCTCTAATTTCGCCGGGCACTCTTGCAAGCCAGATTTTTCCACAGAGCTCGCCTCTTATCATTCGGATTAATTCCCCAAGCTCGCCTGCTAGGTCCTGCTGGACTTTTCAATTTGAGCCAATTCACAGACCTACCTCCTAATAGCTAAAGCTCTGACATCTATTCAAAGGGTGAGGAATTTGCTGTTAGATCTCTCTATCAGAAGAACAAGTTACTTACCTTCCGTAATGCTCTTTCTGGTAGACTCTATCTAACCACAGATTCCTCACTGGCCCTCCTATCCTCCCTGTCACGTGAACTGGACTCTATTACTAATAAGATGCCAAGTCTAGAAATCTGTGCACTGGTCAATACCAATTTATTGTTGGGGCTCTGCATAAGGGGGCACGGACAGCCTCGAAAGAAACTGATGTCCGCGCACAGGAGTAGCACCTATGTGGGTCCTGCACATCACTTACTAATCTGATTGGCTACCTAACACCACAGACCTACTGATGGAGCAAGGACTCGTAGAAAAGAGACTTGCTCGGACGCAATCCTCTCACGTAACTTTTAACCTCGTATTAACTTTGAATTGTGTAAATTAATATGCACAACAGATTACACTAAAGAAGAAGAAGCTTGCCTATGTGTTATACTAATAAGTAACTCGAGTGAGATTCTAAACTGGCTGCTAACTGAAAAATGTTATTGCGCCTGCGTCTATTGCATCTACATAATATGACGTTACAAATGGGGGTGGGGTCGCACACTACTCACACACCGGCGGTGTCACCCCTAAGGACTCTGGTCAATGTAGTAAAGTGTTCGCGATGCATCATCTTTCGATCTTCTGCTATCTTCGCTGTCTTCGCCATCCCTGGACACGTGTTTCGGGGTATTACCCCTCATCAGCAGGGATAGGCCATGTACTGGGGTTGCCGATGGCTGCCAATATCTGCCAGGTATAGTACCACTCAGGCGCGTAGGTGCGGGATCCCAGGCTCGTCAGCCCGCTGCTCAAGGGAGCTTTAAAGTTACAAATGGGGGTGGGGTCGCACACTACTCACACACCGGCGGTGTCGCCCCTAAGGACTCTGGTCAATGTAGTAAAGTGTTCGCGATGCATCATCTTTCGATCTTCTGCTATCTTCGCTGTCTTCGCCATCCCTGGACACGTGTTTCGGGGTATTACCCCTCATCAGCAGGGATAGGCCATGTACTGGGGTTGCCGATGGCTGCCAATATCTGCCAGGTATAGTACCACTCAGGCGCGTAGGTGCGGGATCCCAGGCTCGTCAGCCCGCTGCTCAAGGGAGCTTTAAAGTTACAAATGGGGGTGGGGTCGCACACTACACACACACCGGCAGTGTCGCCCCTAAGGACTCTGGTCAATGTAGTAAAGTGTTCGCGATGCATCATCTTTCGATCTTCTGCTATCTTCGCTGTCTTCGCCATCCCTGGACACGTGTTTCGGGGTATTACCCCTCATCAGCAGGGATAGGCCATGTACTGGGGTTGCCGATGGCTGCCAATATCTGCCAGGTATAGTACCACTCAGGCGCGTAGGTGCGGGATCCCAGGCTCGTCAGCCCGCTGCTCAAGGGAGCTTTAAAGTTACAAATGGGGGTGGGGTCGTACACTACTCACACCCCGGCGGTGTCGCCCCTAAGGACTCTGGTCAATGTAGTAAAGTGTTCGCGATGCATCATCTTTCGATCTTCTGCTATCTTCGCTGTCTTCGCCATCCCTGGACACGTGTTTCGGGGTATTACCCCTCATCAGCAGGGATAGGCCATGTACTGGGGTTGCCGATGGCTGCCAATATCTGCCAGGTATAGTACCACTCAGGCGCGTAGGTGCGGGATCCCAGGCTCGTCAGCCCGCTGCTCAAGGGAGCTT
This sequence comes from Lissotriton helveticus, assembly GCF_964261635.1. Taxonomy (NCBI): domain Eukaryota; kingdom Metazoa; phylum Chordata; class Amphibia; order Caudata; family Salamandridae; genus Lissotriton; species Lissotriton helveticus. Next base: position 296,883,067 of record NC_136063.1, read on the forward strand.
TAAAGTTACAAATGGGGGTGGGGTCGCACACTACTCACACACCGGCGGTGTCGCCCCTAAGGACTCTGGTCAATGTAGTAAAGTGTTCGCGATGCATCATCTTTCGATCTTCTGCTATCTTCGCTGTCTTCGCCATCCCTGGACACGTGTTTCGGGGTATTACCCCTCATCAGCAGGGATAGGCCGTGTACTGGGGTTGCCGATGGCTGCCAATATCTGCCAGGTATAGTACCACTCAGGCGCGTAGGTGCGGGATCCCAGGCTCGTCAGCCCGCTGCTCAAGGGAGCTTTAAAGTTACAAATGGGGGTGGGGTCGCACACTACTCACACACCGGCGGTGTCGCCCCTAAGGACTCTGGTCAATGTAGTAAAGTGTTTGCGATGCATCATCTTTCGATCTTCTGCTATCTTCGCTGTCTTCGCCATCCCTGGACACGTGTTTCGGGGTATTACCCCTCATCAGCAGAGATAGGCCATGTACTGGGGTTGCCGATGGCTGCCAATATCTGCCAGGTATAGTACCACTCAGGCGCGTAGGTGCGGGATCCCAGGCTCGTCAGCCCGCTGCTCAAGGGAGCTTTAAAGTTACAAATGGGGGTGGGGTCGCACACTACTCACACACCGGCGGTGTCGCCCCTAAGGACTCTGGTCAATGTAGTAAAGTGTTCGCGATGCATCATCTTTCGATCTTCTGCTATCTTCGCTGTCTTCGCCATCCCTGGACACGTGTTTCGGGGTATTACCCCTCATCAGCAGGGATAGGCCATGTACTGGGGTTGCCGATGGCTGCCAATATCTGCCAGGTATAGTACCACTCAGGCGCGTAGGTGCGGGATCCCAGGCTCGTCAGCCCGCTGCTCAAGGGAGCTTTAAAGTTACAAATGGGGGTGGGGTCGCACACTACTCACACACCTACGCGCCTGAGTGGTACTATACCTGGCAGATATTGGCAGCCATCGGCAACCCCAGTACACGGCCTATCCCTGCTGATGAGGGGTAATACCCTGAAACACGTGTCCAGGGATGGCGAAGACAGCGAAGATAGCAGAAGATCGAAAGATGATGCATCGCGAACACTTTACTACATTGACCAGAGTCCTTAGGGGCGACACCGCCGGTGTGTGAGTAGTGTGCGACCCCACCCCCATTTGTAACTTTAAAGCTCCCTTGAGCAGCGGGCTGACGAGCCTGGGATCCCGCACCTACGCGCCTGAGTGGTACTATACCTGGCAGATATTGGCAGCCATCGGCAACCCCAGTACACGGCCTATCCCTGCTGATGAGGGGTAATACCCCGAAACACGTGTCCAGGGATGGCGAAGACAGCGAAGATAGCAGAAGATCGAAAGATGATGCATCGCGAACACTTTACTACATTGACCAGAGTCCTTAGGGGCGACACCGCCGGTGTGTGAGTAGTATGCGACCCCACCCCCATTTGTAACTTTAAAGCTCCCTTGAGCAGCGGGCTGACGAGCCTGGGATCCCGCACCTACGCGCCTGAGTGGTACTATACCTGGCAGATATTGGCAGCCATCGGCAACCCCAGTACACGGCCTATCCCTGCTGATGAGGGGTAATACCCCGAAACACGTGTCCAGGGATGGCGAAGACAGCGAAGATAGCAGAAGATCGAAAGATGATGCATCGCAAACACTTTACTACATTGACCAGAGTCCTTAGGGGCGACACCGCCGGTGTGTGAGTAGTGTGCGACCCCACCCCCATTTGTAACTTTAAAGCTCCCTTGAGCAGCGGGCTGACGAGCCTGGGATCCCGCACCTACGCGCCTGAGTGGTACTATACCTGGCAGATATTGGCAGCCATCGGCAACCCCAGTACACGGCCTATCCCTGCTGATGAGGGGTAATACCCCGAAACACGTGTCCAGGGATGGCGAAGACAGCGAAGATAGCAGAAGATCGAAAGATGATGCATCGCGAACACTTTACTACATTGACCAGAGTCCTTAGGGGCGACACCGCCGGTGTGTGAGTAGTGTGCGACCCCACCCCCATTTGTAACTTTAAAGCTCCCTTGAGCAGCGGGCTGACGAGCCTGGGATCCCGCACCTACGCGCCTGAGTGGTACTATACCTGGCAGATATTGGCAGCCATCGGCAACCCCAGTACACGGCCTATCCCTGCTGATGAGGGGTAATACCCCGAAACACGTGTCCAGGGATGGCGAAGACAGCGAAGATAGCAGAAGATCGAAAGATGATGCATCGCAAACACTTTACTACATTGACCAGAGTCCTTAGGGGCGACACCGCCGGTGTGTGAGTAGTGTGCGACCCCACCCCCATTTGTAACTTTAAAGCTCCCTTGAGCAGCGGGCTGACGAGCCTGGGATCCCGCACCTACGCGCCTGAGTGGTACTATACCTGGCAGATATTGGCAGCCATCGGCAACCCCAGTACACGGCCTATCCCTGCTGATGAGGGGTAATACCCCGAAACACGTGTCCAGGGATGGCGAAGACAGCGAAGATAGCAGAAGATCGAAAGATGATGCATCGCGAACACTTTACTACATTGACCAGAGTCCTTAGGGGCGACACCGCCGGTGTGTGAGTAGTGTGCGACCCCACCCCCATTTGTAACTTTAAAGCTCCCTTGAGCAGCGGGCTGACGAGCCTGGGATCCCGCACCTACGCGCCTGAGTGGTACTATACCTGGCAGATATTGGCAGCCATCGGCAACCCCAGTACACGGCCTATCCCTGCTGATGAGGGGTAATACCCCGAAACACGTGTCCAGGGATGGCGAAGACAGCGAAGATAGCAGAAGATCGAAAGATGATGCATCGCGAACACTTTACTACATTGACCAGAGTCCTTAGGGGCGACACCGCCGGTGTGTGAGTAGTGTGCGACCCCACCCCCCTTTACATAATATGACGTGCTGTCACTTGGAGGGAATTTCTTGCGCTTGCGCAGTTGCTGACAAGATGGCTGCTTTGAAACTCACATGCTTGGCTAAAAACTAAAACAAGTTATTTTACTAATGCTAACGCGGGGAAAGTATTAATAAGGAAATGGGGTTAGAATAGAGATAGGTGGTATACAGTGAAACCATTTATTTTTTATTTTAATATTTGTCTTTTTGACTCTTTCAATAGTACGTATAAATGGGCCTCTTACGTATACCAAAGTCTGTTCCCTCCTGATTGCTGCACATGCGTAGTACACTAGAGCCAGAAGAAATTATGTGACACTTGAACACTATCCAAGGACATAAAGGGATACATATCCTGGGAAACAAACGACAGTCTACTGACACAGATGTGAACCCATGAACATTTACAATTTGTGAAGATGTGAATGCGGGTGGGAATAAAGACTTGTGAATAAAAATTAAGGGGTGGGATTTAGAACAAAGAATCGAAAGAATATATTGAAAAATAAGCATGGTGTGATGATTACCTCCCCTTGCCTGTCCAATCAAAGAAAGGAGTTTCTTGATATTGAAAAATTTTTGGTTGGCACATGAATATTTTAGGGTATAATTGAGGTAGTTCTTAGTTAGTTAGAGAGCATTGAGAAGCACAGAGCCTGAGACCGGGATGCTGTCGGAGTGACAAGTGATGCTGAAGAAGAATTGAATTGCAGAACCATATATCTTAAGCTAATTAATTTAGAAGAAGATGGCAGAAGAGGTTCGAGGAGGAAGAGAGTGTCAGAGCGGGGTGTTACGCAAGCGTCGATGATAGCGAATTCATCTGTCCTGTACTGATTCTTGTCCTGAAGCCTTTGGTTGGCAGATCTTTCCTTGGGTTCCCTTCCAAGCCTCTTTGCCAGGGAATTGGTTTTCACACCATGCTTGGTAACTATAAATATATGTCTGTTTATGTGCCTATGTCCTTTTCTCTCAATCCTCTCCTTTCCATGCATAGTCATTGTGTAGTATGAATTAATACATTTAAAAATTGATTTAATTGAATCTTCCTTCCTAATGAATAGACAGAGACCGTTCTGTACTTTGTAAGTGGTTCACATGAAATTATTCTTAGATAAAGATTTAAAATACTTGCCGACTGTGTGATTATTTAAAATTTGTAAGTTAGTTGATTTATGTCATTTCACCATCAACTAGTTCAACTAATAGTCCATTGACCAGAGGAAAGAACTTTTTGATCAGTGAACGATTAGTTAGGAGCAAGAAGTAACTAATCTTGACATGGTAAGAAATTTATAAAAACATGACACCAGCGGTTATTGCCAGGTTGTTGTGAATGTGTGTAAGGGCCCAGGTGAGTATATAGTGCTGGATTACCTGTTGCTGGTAAGCCGCTGGATCACTTTTCTGGTAGCAGAGCTGTGTTTATTATTGACTAGTTTGGTGATTAGTATTGATTATTGATATTGCTTATTTATTCATGTTTAACAAAAAGAGTTTGTGTTTTGTTTTATGTTGTCCAGAATTCCCAGGAAATTGAATAGCAGGTGGTGATAGAAACCACACTGCAGTGAGGTTACTTGTCTGTTGGAATAGCACTGAGAAGCTATGCAGGGCTGGCAGTGTTAAACTAGGGACTACTTTGCAATAAAAGTGAGAGTGATTGATAGCCGAGAGTTCACTGGTGAAACTTTGGTCTTATATCACCTAGTAAGGGTAACACCAAAGGAGCAGGTTCTCCGAGCTTCATTGAAGGGTAAACAGATAGTTTTACTTGCAGTGTATGAAAAGTAAATGGAAGGTCTTACTCAAAGGAGAGTGAGCAGAAGGTTTTACTTGTAGTTGAAAGAATTAATCTATCCTTTGATTTAGTGGAGCAGACAGAGTAGCGAATGTTTTTATGTTGTAAGTAAGGGATGTTATTTGAAAGTAAAGAAAGAAGTTTCTCGTATTACCTTGTAAAGGGAGGGTCAGTCGCCGGAGTAGCACTGACGTCACAGTGAGCCGCACTGGGATAGGTGGAAACAGCGGGCGTGTGTCCGACGCGGTTTTGTACAGGAGGGATCAGTATCAAGGAGCAGGACTGACGACATCTGAAAGGCCATGCTAGCATTGGGTAGACCACAGGCATGACCTGAAACTTGATTGGAAGCTTAAGTAAAAGCTGAATTTGGATTGGCTAGAGAAAATGTGTGTACCTGACTCTCATTTGTCCTTTGGTACGAGTTGCCTAAACAGGAAGCTTGACGTTTTTACAGATTATTGAACTATATATCGAGTGCCCAAATGTACGGAGAAAGGAGAAAAATGTCATTTATAAAGAAGATTAAGAGCTTCTTTAAGAAAGATAAACCTGTTTTGACTAGAGAGGGAATTCCTATTCCGCCACCAAAAACGCCTGCTTCATTTATGATGATGGAGAGAGGTTATCATACATGTGTATGGATGGAGTATACAAAGGATGATGGTGTTTTAGCTTTTCCAGAACATGGTACTTTTAATGGGAGAATTTTATAGAATTTGAGGATACGGATGAGAGAGAAAAATGTAGAAGAGGAAAGTTTATAGGATTTTATACAAGACGTATGATTGGGACGTGTGAAGAACAAATGAAACAGTTTAGAAGAGCAATGGTATCAGAAGGATTATATCCAGTACTAATGGCTGATGAACAAACAAGGAGTAAGTGTAAAGAAAAGATGAAACACTTAAATACACCAGGGTATGGAGAATCAGATGATGAATTATTGGAGGATATTTCAACTAAAAACCCTCCACCGTATCAAGAAGGGTCAAATAAAATGACCCCAAGTGCACAAGTACTAGGACCAGCTTTGATTCCGCAGGTATTACATGATCAGACAGTTAATAGAATATTATATGATAAAGAAAAAGAAGCATTGAATAAAAATAGAGAAGAACTAATACAGAAAATAACTCAACTAAATGTAAATCCTGAAGCATTGACAGTACCCGTAACTATTGGGCCTGTTGTCCCTTTATATGGAGACAAGGCAATTGTCCACAACCACAAGTTGCAGCGATTCTTGAATAATCCCAGAAAAGAAATTATAATTACTGATGACCAAGCCAGTGAGTGTGGTTCCGTAATTTCATTAATGGATTTACCAATAAGAGACTCAGTGAGTGAAACCCCAAAGAGAGGTATGCCTAGTAGTTCAAAAGAAGGAAGGTCAGCGACATCCTCAGGAGTCAGAAGTGCCGCAGCAGTAACCCCAGAAGGTTTAGAAAGATGGGCACAAGGGATAGAAAAGCAGAGTGTACCCCCTAAAATATTAGATATTTACAAACTAAAAGTGGAATTGGAAGAAATTGTAGCTGGAAATGTAGGAATAGATAGATTAAACACCTACAATGAGGAAGAATTGATGTTTATATGCAGGAGTATAACTAGAAATGCAAGATTGTTTCATTGTTTTTTTTTTTTGTTTTTTTTTTTCAAAGACCTTTATTGTAGTATTCCACGATACACAGCTTCTAGCCTACAACCCCTCGGGCTGGCCGCACAGTATGTAACACATGCATTGCTTCATATAGTACACAGCCCATTGCTGTCATCCCAGGGGTACGGCGGCATTATAGAGTGCAAGTGGCTCACAGTTTGAAGGAGGATAGTGAAGGTCTGATTTTTCCTTTTTTATAGCCATAAACACAAGAGCATGTTTCAAGAATACCGTCAATTGAAGCCTAACAACCGAACAAACCCCCCCCCCCCCACCAACACGGTCACCACGTTAAGCACAGGAAGTCCACCTCTGTACCGGCGATGCAGCTATAGTGCCCCACTCTAAAGCACCTGGAACCACAAGGTCGTTAGGGCCCTTACAAATCCTCTGAGCCGACTTGCGTGGTGGACGGAGGCTCGCAGATGCCCCCCCTGAAATCGTTCCATTTGGACCACACTTCCACCCATTTCCGGGGACACCCTCTCGCTACATACACAGTCTTTTCCTGTAGCATACACCAGTCCATATCACTGTGCCAGTCTGTAAGTTTTGGTGGATTAGGGCTTCCCCAGAGTCTGGCAATGTTTGTTTTTGCTACCATTTGTCCGAGCGTCACCCAGAGCCTCCCTTTCGGTGGCAGGTCCGTTGGCTCCCATATATTGAGGAGACACCTCTTGGCCTCTGGGCGAATCTCCACCTCCCATACCTCCTGCATACACTGCACCACCCTTCTCCAATACCGTTGAATCTTCGGGCAGCCCCATAATACATGGAAGAAGGTACCCGTGCCACCACATCCCCTCCTGCAGAGTACAGTGTCAGCCCTTCCCATTAAGTGTAGCCTAGTACAAGAGATATATATTCTATGTAGTATCTTCAGCTGGATTAGTCGCAGGCGGGCTGATATCGCGACCTCACGCGGTGAAGCCAAAGCATACATCCATTCTTCTTCATCTATCTCCAGCCCATCAGCAACCCATTTCTCTCTAAGGGGTAGGAGCATGTGGGGGGGGTTATTGATTAGTGTTTTGTATGTAAGTGATATGGCGTGTGTAGGAAGGTAGATCCCTGACTATGGTTGCCCCCAACTTTTTGCCTGGTGTTTTGCTGGTTTTCTGACTTAGTTGACCTGGGGCCCTGCTATTCAGGACCCCAGGCCCACTGCTCTCTCTGTTAAAATGGATTCCATGTACCCTAGGTACATATCTGATTGGATACTGAGTCACCTTATCAGTCCCTGTACAGTATACCTTAGGTATCCAGGGCATAGGTGTACCCAGGGCCTACCAGGGGCTGAAGCATGTATTATGCCACCCCTGGCTGGCCATCCAAAGCTGACACAACTAGCTGCTTGACAGCTGGGGCAAGGTGGTGTAATCACCCTTTGCTTTAGATATAGTATGCCTATATCTAAACCTAAAATGGGCACACAGATCTCCTATCAGTCACTCCTATGGCAGGCCTTAACAATCCTGGAGGCAGAGTGCTTGGAATCGTGTGAGATAGTGCTCTGGCATGAGCTGAGCCTGTCTGCGGCCTTCGGGATCTATCCCTTAGCCGTTTCCATGATAGCGTCAGACCATATACTCCTAAGTGCCTTATAATCCTCGCGGTTATGGTAACTTTGGTCTGACATTATCTAAACATGTCGTGTAAGGTGTCATACGCTTTGGAATACTACCCCCTCGCCAGTTCTGGCGACGGGGGTAGCATTCCACCCCTTTAGGGGGAGAAGACATGTTGGTAGCTGTAACCCCGGTTAAAGTCAGACATAGCCTCAGCTCCACAAAATGGATGCTGCCACCGAGACACAAGTCTGCCCTCCTGCTGCTGGGAGTCCTTCCAGCAACGGAGGCATGGACAAAGGGTTTCCTGTCAGGGGCGATGCCAGCACCATCCCAGACAGGATTTTGTGTATTCCAGGTAGGCAGGGCTGAAAGGAAGGTGACTGCAAGTGGCACCCCGGTGCTCACTGTGCATATGCCGGCTCAAACCAGTTCCTGGGGCACACCAGCCCCTGAGCTGGGGAGAGACCGGACAAAGGAGAGGGGTGTAACCACCCCCCTCCTAGTCCCACCCATAGGGCAGGACTTAGTCGAGTGCCAGCCCCTTTTCTTAGTATAAAGATAGGAGCAGGCCCCCTTCCCAGATTAGATAATTCTGAATCTTGAAACTACTTTCCACGAAAGGAACTCTTGACTCTTCTGAAGACTCTCCCTTGTGGCTAAGGAGTAGCCACCCTGCACCAGCAGGCACCATCGAAGCTCTTGCGGTTTGCTGTAAGTCCATCCTCTGGATCCAGATTGCCCAGCTCGACGAGACCCGGATTTCCCGCCATCTCTGACCTCTACCTACATCATCCAGCCCAGCTGAGATTCGTGGGTGCGACGAGACCCGTGGGACCGGCCATCTTCAAGACCTGCACGACGCTTCTCCAGCACGACCCCCGAGAGACCCTCGAGTAAGTGCACTGGGGTTTGAGAAGCCCTAACCCTAAGCAGCTCCAGCACCGAAGTCCAGCCTCCCAGCATCCACGAGATCTGCGTGGGGCCCTTCTGCTTCTTTGCTGCTTGACACGTTGTCCGGTCACTTGCCCGTTGGCTAGTGACCCTCCTGACGACGTACCACAACAATTTCACCGCTGGTCTGGTTGCTCCAGACTGGCCCTAGCTCCCCTCCAACAGAGGAGCACCCTGGACCCTCCTGGTCCACTCCAGACGCCATCTTGAGTCCACCGCGTGGGCTTGCCTTTGCCAAGGCTTGTTGCTCCAATCCTGGTTTCAGCAGCGCCGACAGCAGACACCTTCGTGGGACAGCTCGCCCCTCCATCCTGGTCGCCGACAACGCCTCCTGGTCCGAGAGACTGCAGAGCCCAGCGTCGCCCACTCACCTGGTCGAGGTGATTTCATCCGGTGCCATCCTGGTGCCCATCTGATCACTGGCTAGTGATCAAGAACTGAGTCCCCTCTGCTTTCAGGTCATCTTCAACTCCGATCCAGGCTTGGATCCCATCGAACTTCATCACTGGTCGCCTGCCAGCAACTTCTTCTTTCAGGCTCCATAGACTGTAACGAGGATTCCCGACGTCTTTTGAACCCTATGCAGCCGCAGCCCCTGGGCTAGGTAACTCGAGCATTTCGGTGCTCCCACGTAGGTTCACTATCTAAGTGTCCAGATCCTTTTTCGTTTTCAGCCTAACTGGTCGGATTCGTCCGATAACACTAACTTTACGAAATCTAGCATCCATAGACTTTGTCCCGCATCCCGCGTGAGAGTGCACACTCTGCACCCGATCTCCCTAGGCCTCCTGCTCGTAATCTTAAGGTTCAGTAGTATAGCTCTAGCGATCCTGAAGCCTCTGGATCTTGTTACTTACCTGCTAGTATTTCGCATTCCACTTTTGTAGTATATGGTTTTTCGTGCCCCTCGGGCATTTGTGTAAATTGTGCAACTTGAAGTATTTTCGGAAGAGTTTTGTATTGTGCTTAGCTCCCTGACTCATAAAGAGTTCAGGGTAGAACTGTTATTAATAAATATCCTATATTTTTATAACAACTTGTGTGGTGTCCTTTCACTTGGTGTTCAAGGGGTATATGTGATGGTAAAACAGCTGGCTTAACACGCCCTCTAGAGTTTAGCCTAAAGACTGCTCGTGTCCATGCTACTAGGATAGCTGGTCTATCAGGTTGACTTACAACCAATCATCAATAAGGGTTGTTTGGTATGATACAAAGTGATCACTAGAATAGTGAGCACTATATATCAGGCCAACTTCTCACATTGGTGTGCAGCGGTTGGGATTTGAGCTTGCTGTTGTTTTGCCTCGCACGTATCCTAAGAATATCGATTGAAAGATCACATAAGTACCCAGGTACATATAACTTAACTTAGAATACTCTGAGTTCTACTGAACCAGCTGTTGTAGTGTAACAAGGCTTAGCACACCTTGACTACAACTCTTAGCAAGGGATCAGTAGGTAAACCCATAGTGTAGGTAGGTGCATCACTTACACCACACTAGAAGCATGTCTACCCATGGAGAGTCTTCAGAGACTCCCCTTGTGGTTGTTGACCCTCCACAGGTCACTTCCAGATATGCAGGCCTTAGCTTCCAGGAGATGAGACAATTGTGTACCTCCAGGAAACTAAAACAGGGTTCTAACCCTACCACTCCTTTTCTGTTAGGTCTCTTAGAGAATTATGATGCTAGGAAAGCTACTCATACAGATGGGAGCATGCCACCCCTGGAAGGTACCCTTGGTGATCCTGACCTCCTTGAAACTGAGGAAGTAGAGGAGGAGGAGTATGAAGAGGTTATTTCTGGGGATGAGGCAGACAATGGTCCTGAGGTAGTCAGGCTTACTAGGGCCAACTTAGACCTACATAGGGAAGGATCTGGGGGACCCCCAGTACTGACCCTAAGCAGGCCTAACTATGGAGTTAGAAGAGATAGATCTCATTCTAGGGACTCCAACATCTCTGTGCACTCTCATGCCTCTGCTCAGAGGAGAATGATCTCTCCCCAGAGGAGACTGACTTCCCCTCAGAGAAGAGAACATGAAGCAAGGATGAAACAGGCTAATCTGAGGATTCAGAGGGAAGAACTTGCCCTTGCCAAGGAGAAGCTTGCCTTTGCTAGAGAGCAACAGTTAAGTGGGGTAGTCCCCACTGGTGGCAGCAATATCCCTAAGGATAAAGACAGGAGTTTTGACACTAGACACCTGAGTAAAACAGTGCCCCCCTTTAAACAAGGGGATGACATCCACAAGTGGATGACTGCTTTGGAGAGGGCCTGCACTGTCCAGTGCATCCCCCAGAGTCAGTGGGCAGCTATTTTGTGGCTCTCCTTTGAAGGTAAAGGTAGAGATAAGCTCCTCACTACTAGAGCTGAGGATGCTAACAATTACCAAGTCTTGAAAAATACACTGATTGATGGGTTTGGCTTAACAACTGAGCAGTACAGGTTGCTGTTCAGGGACACCCAGAACATTCAGTCTCAAGATTGGGCTGACTTTGTTGATTGTGCCACTAAGGCTTTGGAAGGCTGGCTACTGGGTAGTAAAGTTACTGACTTCACAGGATTGTGTAATCTTATTATGAGAGAGCAAGTCTTAAATAATTGTCAGAACCAGTTATTACACCAGCACCTGGTAGACTCTGATCTGACCTCTCCACAAGAATTGGGTAAGAGGGCAGACAAATGGGTCAGAACCAGGATTAGGCCTAATAACCAAGGTGGTGACCAGAAGAAGGAATCAACCAAGCCTCAAGAGAAGGGTGGGAATAAATCTACAGATCAAACCACATCAGGGCCCCAAAAATCCTCTGTGGGGGGTGGGTCCCAGAATCCTTCCAATACCCAGAATAAACCTTATTGCCAAACCTGCAAGCAGGTGGGTCATTGGAAAACTGACAGCAGTTGCCCAAAGAACCCCAATAAGGAGAACATACCCCCAAGTAACATTCCCAAGCCCCCTGTTACTACTAGTAGTAATCCCCCAGGTGGTGGGAGTGCCCCCAAGAATTTGGGTGCATTTACTTTGGGAGTTCCTGGGGACTCTGGCCTAACCAGGTCCCCTGACTTAGATACTCTTGTCTGTGAAAATGGCATGGGGTTTGCCAACTTCACTGCTTGTCCCAACACTTTGAGCAAGTACAGACAGGAGCCCCTCATCAATGGTATAAAAGTTGAGGCCTATAGAGATACAGGGGCTAGCATCACCATGGTGACTGAGAGCCTAGTCCCCTCAAGGCAACTTTTACCTGGAGCCACATACCAGGTGACCAATATTGATGGAGTGCAGAGAGATCATCCCATGGCAGTGGTAAATCTCAGCTGGGGAGGTGTCACTGGCCCCAAGAGAGTGGCAGTGTCATCAAACTTGCCTGTAGATTGCCTACTGGGGAATGATTTAGAGATCTCAGCCTGGGCTGAGGTAGAGCAAGAAACCCATTTCAAAATGGTAAACCTCCATGGTAAGGTTAGTGGGGCAGTGATAGCCACAGCCCCAGTCCAAGATGTCCTCCCTGAACAGGTCAGGAGGGCTGTGCCAGTCACAGCCCAATCTCAGATAAATTCCTTCCCAGAACAGGTTGGCAAGGCTGTGATGGTAACAGCCCATACCCAAACTGAGTCCCCTCCTGAAAAGGTTGGGAGAGTTGTGATGGCCACAGCTCAAACTCAGACAGAGAATAGTGTTGTGAAGCCTGAAACTATGGATCACTCCACTCAGTCAGAGAGCATTGAGGAGGAAGAGAAATCTCCCTCCCACCAGACTTTAGGAAAGGATCAGCCTCCTCAGAGAACTGATCTGAACCCTTGTGAAGAAAGTGCCCCAGAGGTAGTCAGGCCTAGCCTGGCAGAACCCCTGATGTCAGTGGACCCTTCCAAGGTGGGACCCAGTCTGGAGCAGGTAACCTGCCCCTCTCTACCCTGCCTCAGTCAGCCCAGGGCTGTAGAGGTCAGGGAGGCCAGTGGTGGACCCCAAAGGGCCCCCTGTCCAAAAGAATTCCCCAATCAGCAGATTAAGGGCACTGAAGCTAGTAGTCCTAGCCAAGTGAAAATAAAACCAACTCCTGAGGGATCCCCCTTAAAATTAGCTAAGGACCTCCCCCAGATGGACACTGTTGGGCACAGCCAAACCTGGGACCTAAGGGCCCCAAACCTGACCTGTCCCTCCAGTAAGCCAAACAGAGGGACCCAACCTCCGCTTTTAGGTAGCCAGAGGTTGACCCTGAGAGCTCAACACAACTCAGTCTTGGAAAGAAAGGCCTCTATGGTGAATAATGATTGGAGGAAGCTGAGCCCAAAATTAGTGGAGCCTCAATTCAGTACTCCATCTCAGCACCAGCCTTTTACTTTGCCAAAACACACCACAAGTAAATATTCCCTATGGTGAAGACCCTCAGACACCCTTAGGGTGAGGGATTGCTTAGTGGACCATGAGATAGGGGGTAACCATGCCAGTGCTGGTACTTCCTTATATGGCCACTTAGGCAATATAGGCTTACCTGGTCAAGGATAGCCTTATCTCCTTTCGTTTGGGGGGAGGGGGGAGTTATGTAGGAAGGTAGATCCCCGACTATGGTTGCCCCCAACTTTTTGCCTGGTGTTTTGCTGGTTTTCTGACTTAGTTGACCTGGGGCCCTGCTATTCAGGACCCCAGGCCCACTGCTCTCTCTGTTAAAATGGATTCCATGTACCCCAGGTACATATCTGATTGGATACTGAGTCCTCTAATCAGTCCCTGTACAGTATACCTTAGGTATCCAGGGCATAGGTGTACCCAGGGCCTATCAGGGGCTGAAGCATGTATTATGCCACCCCTGGCTGGCCATCCAAAACTGACATAACTATCTGCATGACAGCTGGGGCAAGGTGGTGTAATCACCCTTTGCTTTAGATATAGTATGCCTATATCTAAACCTAAAATGGGCACACAGATCTCCTATCAGTCACTCCTATGGCAGGCCTTAACAATCCTGGAGGCAGAGTGCTTGGAATCGTGTGAGATAGTGCTCTGGCATGAGCTGAGCCTGTCTGCGGCCTTCGGGATCTATCCCTTAGCCGTTTCCATGATAGCGTCAGACCATATACTCTTAAGTGCCTTATAATCCTCGCGGTTATGGTAACTTTGGTCTGACATTATCTAAACATGTCGTGTAAGGTGTCATACGCTTTGGAATACTACCCCCTCGCCAGTTCTGGCGACGGGGGTAGCATTCCACCCCTCTAGAGGGAGAAGACATGTTGGTAGCTGTAACCCCGGTTAAAGTCAGACATAGCCTCAGCTCCACAAAATGGATGCTGCCACCGAGACACAAGTCTGCCCTCCTGCTGCTGGGAGCCCTTCCAGCAACGGAGGCATGGACAAAGGGTTTCCTGTCAGGGGCGGTGCCAGCACCATCCCAGACAGGATTTTGTGTATTCCAGGTAGGCAGGGCTGAAAGGAAGGTGACTGCAAGTGGCACCTCGGTGCTCACTGTGCATATGCCGGCTCAAACCAGTTCCTGGGGCACACCAGCCCCTGAGCTGGGGAGAGACCGGACAAAGGAGAGGGGTGTAACCACCCCCCTCCTAGTCCCACCCATAGGGCAGGACTTAGTCGAGTGCCAGCCCCTTTTCTTAGTATAAAGATAGGAGCTGGCCCCCTTCCCAGATTAGATAATTCTGAATCTTGAAACTACTTTCCACGAAAGGAACTCTTGACTCTTCTGAAGACTCTCCCTTGTGGCTAAGGAGTAGCCACCCTGCACCAGCAGGCACCATCGAAGCTCTTGCGGTTTGCTGTAAGTCCATCCTCTGGATCCAGACTGCCCAGCTCGACGAGACCCGGATCTCTGACCTCTACCTACATCATCCAGCCCAGCTGAGATTCGTGGGTGCGACGAGACCCGTGGGACCGGCCATCTTCAAGACCTGCACGACGCTTCTCCAGCACGACCCCCGAGAGACCCTCGAGTAAGTGCACTGGGGTTTGAGAAGCCCTAACCCTAAGCAGCTCCAGCACCGAAGTCCAGCCTCCCAGCATCCACGAGATCTGCGTGGGGCCCTTCTGCTTCTTTGCTGCTTGACACGTTGTCCGGTCACTTGCCCGTTGGCTAGTGACCCTCCTGACGACGTACCACGACGATTTCACCGCTGGTCTGGTTGCTCCAGACTGGCCCTAGCTCCCCTCCAACAGAGGAGCACCCTGGACCCTCCTGGTCTACTCCAGACGCCATCTTGAGTCCACCGCGTGGGCTTGCCTTTGCCAAGGCTTGTTGCTCCAATCCTGGTTTCAGCAGCGCCAACAGCAGACACCTTCGTGGGACAGCTCGCCCCTCCATCCTGGTCGCCGACAACGCCTCCTGGTCCGAGAGACTGCAGAGCCCAGCGTCGCCCACTCACCTGGTCGAGGTGATTTCATCCGGTGCCATCCTGGTGCCCATCTGATCACTGGCTAGTGATCAAGAACTGAGTCCCCTCTGCTTTCAGGTCATCTTCAACTCCGATCCAGGCTTGGATCCCATCGAACTTCATCACTGGTCGACTGCCAGCAACTTCTTCTTTCAGGCTCCATAGACTGTAACGAGGATTCCCGACGTCTTTTGAACCCTATGCAGCCGCAGCCCCTGGGCTAGGTAACTCGAGCATTTCGGTGCTCCCACGTAGGTTCACTATCTAAGTGTCCAGATCCTTTTTCGTTTTCAGCCTAACTGGTCGGATTCGTCCGATAACACTAACTTTACGAAATCTAGCATCCATAGACTTTGTCCCGCATCCCGCGTGAGAGTGCACACTCTGCACTCGATCTCCCTAGGCCTCCTGCTCGTAATCTTAAGGTTCAGTAGTGTAGCTCTGGCGATCCTGAAGCCTCTGGATCTTGTTACTTACCTGCTAGTATTTCGCATTCCACTTTTGTAGTATATGGTTTTTCGTGCCCCTCGGGCATTTGTGTAAATTGTGCAACTTGAAGTATTTTCGGAAGAGTTTTGTATTGTGCTTAGCTCCCTGACTCATAAAGAGTTCAGGGTAGAACTGTTATTAATAAATATCCTATATTTTTATAACAACTTGTGTGGTGTCCTTTCACTTGGTGTTCAAGGGGTATATGTGATGGTAAAACAGCTGGCTTAACACGCCCTCTAGAGTTTAGCCTAAAGACTGCTCGTGTCCATGCTACTAGGATAGCTGGTCTATCAGGTTGACTTACAACCAATCATCAATAAGGGTTGTTTGGTATGATACAAAGTGATCACTATAATAGTGAGCACTATATATCAGGCCAACTTCTCACAGCGTGTTCTGTCATGTGCCCATCAAGTAATCTATCTTCCAGCGGGGAGGTTTGTGGTAATTTAGTCTCTGGTGGGATATTAGCCTGCAGGGAATGTCGCACCTGTAAGTATCTAAAGTATTCGGTGTGCGCCAGCTCGTATGTGTCCCGTAAGTGGGCGAACGTGTGGATCCCTGTAGGGCCCCAGATATCCTTGATTTGGGAGATTCCGATCAAGTCCCAGTTGCGGAAGCCCTTGGTACGTCCCAGATTGCCTAGTTTTTCGGAGGCCCAAAGTGGCGTGGCCATTGTAAGGACTCCTGACCATCCGAACTTCCTCTGAGCAGTGTGCCATACCTGTACCGAGTGTAGTGTAGGTCCAGTGAGTTGACGTGTACCCCGTTTGGAGTAGAGTGCTATCTCATAGTTCCCCCCGGGAAGCAGCCATTTGTCCATACCGTAGGCGGGGTCATTCCCATCGCCATACGTCCCTTGGTTGATCGCTGAGAGGTGGGCTGCCCAGTAATATTTGAGAATGTCTGGGAGGGCTATACCGCCATCATACCACCCGCGTTAGTTTGGGCAATGCGATTCGGGGCGACCCGGCCCAGAGGAGGTCGCGCTGCACCGCCTCAATTGCTGCAAAGTAGGTGTTAGGGACTAAGTCTGGATAATTTTGTAGCGCATAGAGAAAGCGTGGCAGCGCTAGCACCTTAAATAGGGCTGCCCGGCCCAATAGAGACAATGGTAGGTGATGCCAGGATTTGGCCTCCCTTTGGAGCCGACTTAACGGCGGTTGGAGGTTTCGATCATATAGTAGGGCCTTGTTCGTGGTTATGTACACTCCCAGGTACTTGAACCCGTCCTCTGCCACCGTGATAGGGCACGTGTCAGGGAGCCTCGGAGGGTCACCATGTAGGACGTAGAGATATGATTTGCTCCAGTTGACCCGGAAGCCAGAGTTACGACCGAAGCTTGCAAATATGTCGAGTGCTGCCATTATCGACCTACGCGGCCTGCAAAGGTACAGGAGGATGTCGTCGGCGTAGAGGGATATTTTGTCCTCCCACCATTCCGCCCAGACTATGCCCTGAAGTAAACATCCTGCCGTATCCAGGTTGCGAGCGGTTCAAGGGAAAGGGCGAAGAGAAGGGGAGAGAGGGGGCAACCCTGCCTAGTCCCTCTCTCGAGTGTGAAAACCTTAGACACCTTGTTGTTCACCAGTACCTGCGCCAGGTGCTCTGCATATAGAAGACGCACCCACGCTATAAAGTGAGGTCCAAAGCCCAGTTTACGCAGGACTGCGAACATATATGGCCACTCTAGGGTGTCGAATGCCATGGTGGCGTCCAGAGAGACCACCACCGCGTCCTCCTGTAATCTGTGGCGCTGCCCCAGTACGCCATTTAGCCGTCTAATGTTAAGGGCCGTGTTGCGATGGGGCATGAACCCCGATTGGTCAGGGTGGACCAACGAAGGAAGCACCGATTGGAGCCTATTGGCAAGCGTTTTGGCCAGTATTTTGGGCTCCGCATTGAGGAGCGAGATCGGTCTATATGACGCACATGAGTCTTTGGGTTTCCCCTCTTTCGGTATCACCACTATGGTCGCTATGCGCTGATCACGAGGCAGCACCCCTATCTCCCTACTCTTTTCGAACATGAGTTTCAAATACTTACTGGTGACGTCAGGTTGCAGCTTGTAAATCTCTATTGGGAGGCCATTGGGTCCTAGAGCCTTACCAGGGCGGAGGTCTCCTATTGCACGCTGCAGTTCGGCCTCAGTAAGCGGGCTTTCCATGGCCTCCCGATCTTCGTCTGATATGGAAGGCATTCGAATATCGGTTAGGAGGTCTATAGAGTCCTCCTCCGGGCGATCCGACTCCCGCCTGTAGACCTGTTGGTAATGTCTTGCAAACTCTTCCACTATCCCCCGGGGCTCTGTAACTACGATCCCTGACTCAGTGCGTATTTCTGGCACCACCTTTCTGGCCTGCTGTTTTTTCTCGAGCCAGGCTATAAGTTTCCCGGCTTTGTCGCCCTGATCATAAAGTCTACCCATCTTATGCCGGGCCACAGTCTGAGCCTCTTGGGTAACCAGTGCTTTGTACTCCGACGCCTTCAACTGCAGTTTGTGTCTGACTTCCCTGGCCCCAGTTTCTAGCGCCTCCCTCTCTAGATCTTCCAGATCTACCTCAAGTGTTGTGACCTGCCTACGTTGCTCCTTTCGTCTAATCGAGATGGTTGAGAGCGCCTCCCCCCTAATCACGGGTTTAAATGCCTCCCACAAGGTGACGGGGGAGTCTACTGAGCCAACATTGTTGTCGAAGTACTGTGTGATGGAGTTGGCTATCTTCTTTTTGGTGTCCTCGTGTTTTAAATGCCAGGCGTTTATTGGTGCTATGCAGCCCTCACGGCTGTTTCCAACTGTTATGTGCGTAAGGACCGGTGAGTGGTCTGAAATGCCTCTAGGCAGAAGTGCTGCTTCCCGTATTGTCATGTCATGTTGTAGCACAGTAAGGATGTAGTCTAAGCGCGAAAAGGAATGATGCGACCCAGAGAAAAAGGTAAAGTGGCTGTCTGTAGGATGGAGCAGGCGCCAGACATCCGTGAGCCCGAAGGCCTCAAGAAAGTCCGTCAACCACCTCTGCCCTTGGGGCAGATCTCTGGGGGGCTGCCTATCCAGGGTCCCCGACACTACTGCGTTAAAGTCCCCACCCAGCACCAATTGACCATCGCGAAGGGAAAGGAGTAGCGTGCCCAGGTCCGCGAAGGCCCGAGTTTGGAGGCCAGGTGGAATGTAGACAGAGAGCAGGTTAAGTGTGCGGCCCTCCCACCGTCCAGATATAGCCGTGAAGCGGCCCTGTGGGTCAGTTTTAGTGAGGTCTATATGGAGGGGCAGTGAGCGACTTAGGAGGATCCCCACCCCCCTGGAGCCGGAGGTGAAGCCAGAGTGAGCTGCTAGAGTGTAGCCCCACCTGTTGAGGGCCTGACATACATTCCCCATCAAATGAGTTTCTTGCATTAGTACTACGTCTGGCTGGTGCCGCTTGATGAATTGTAGGACTATAGTGCGTTTAAGTCTGTCACCTAATCCGTTAACATTCCAGCTGAGGACTTTCAGACTCTTCTCCCACCTCCTAGCTATATCCGTTTCTTTGTAAGATGCTTCGTCCCACCACCCCGGCACTTCGGCTGACTCCATGATAACATAGTTCGTGTGACCGTAAAGGATCCCCAACTCCCCACCCCTCCCTGGTTCCCACCCCGCAGGTGTACCCAGTGCAAGCGATCAAGGATCTTTCAAACAACTGACTCCACCCATGTGAGACAGTGTGTACCTGTACTCTGGTGCCTGATCCGATCCTGACAGTGTGGACTACTTGTGACCGTGAAACTTCCCCAACTTCCCTACCCTCCCAACATCCCCCCCAACATGCGCGAGTCAAGCAGACTTTGAACAGCATCACAGTTGTAAAGCCCTCTTGTTCCCCCCCCCAACTCGGTGCATTGTCACCACCCTTCCCTGCACAACAGTCCCCCCCTCCCTGCCCCCTGCTCTGTGGGTCCTCGAACTACCCACCACCCCAATTAGCAGAGCGCCTGTCGCCCAACCCCCCCCGGAAGAGAGGCTAGCCCTCCCCGAGGAACTTCTTGTGGGAAACGTGGCTGGCTCACTCCCCCTTCGCCAACCCATGTTGCCCCTGTAAGTCATTACAACTGTTCGAAGCACAAAGATACACTGGTTTGAAGTCCCTGAGTCTCGCATCAGCTATGTAAGCCACCCAATGACAACAACCCCCATTGTTACACTGAATGCGGTATACGTTACTGTTCGAAGATCAACGGCATCATTGTTCGTGACATCATCCGACTGCTTTGTCTCGGGCTGAACCCCAACGGGGGCTGTTTGACCTGGAGCGCCAGGACCTCTGGCTCCGATCGTCTCCGTCCTGTCTCCCAGCCGTTGAACCAGGGGAGGAAGCCCCAGGTTCCCTCCAGTTGGTGCTGTCTCCTTCTACCTGGGCCTCCGGCGCTGCGTTGTCCAACCACTCCTGGGCCGCCGCCAGTGTGGTGAAGAAGTAGGATTTACCCCCAGACAGAACTTTCAACTTAGCTGGGAAGAACATCATATATTTGAATCCTCGCTCACGGAGTGCCGCCTTGACCCCTTGGAATGAGCGTCGTTCCTGTTGGACTTGCAGTGTGAAGTCAGGGAAGAATCGGATAGTTGCCCCTTCGTAGTGCAAGTCTCCTTGTTGTCTGGCGACTTGGAGGATCGCGTCGCGGTCTCTATAGTTAAGCACTTTGGCAATAATTGTTCTCGGCAAGGCCCCTGGTTTTGGTTTGGGGATCGGGGCTCGGTGGGCCCGTTCAATGGTGAAGATGTTTGACAGTCTCTTGGGCTTTAGGTGTCGCAGGATAAGGTCCTCTAGAAACAACTCCATGCTGTCCCCTTCCAATCTCTCCGGCACACCTACCACGCGGATGTTACTTCTTTGAGCCCTCCCTTCCTGATCCTCAAGCTTCAGCGCCATTTTCTGGTGTTGGTGGATGAGCTCGTTCACCCTGTCCTCCAGGCGTTTTTCAGAGGCCTGTAGCTTCGTTATGGCCCCTTCATTAGTCTTGGACCTCTCAGTGGTTTTCCCTAGGTCTTCGCGTAATAAGTTCACCTCAATAGAGATCTTGTCAATCTTAGTCTCGAGGTTGGCTCCCAATGTCTGGATGGCGGCCATGATTGAGGTCAGGGACGGTTCCGCCTGCTCCTTACCGTCCTTTGCCGCCACGGCAGGCTGCTGCTGCGTACGAGTCACTGCATATTGGTCCATCTTATTAGTTTGGGTCCCTGTTCCTCGTTTGGGGGGCCGCATGGTGAAGCCAAGCACTTCGAGGATGGGCTGTTGTGTCTGTTGTCTGCGACAGCGGCTGTGTGTGTGTCCGAGTCAACTCAGGATGCGGTCCGGGGGCGGCCAGGACCACCGGATCCAAGCACCACTACGGGACACCGGTCCTGGTCGTGATCCGCTCTTCGCACCGGTCGGGAGGGCAGGCCTTGGCGACGGCCAGTGTCTCTCGGCGCTTCAGTCCCCAGTGACTAAGAGGCCCCGCGGGGCCGAGTGCGGCACCACACTCCCGATTGTAATAGCCAGCAGGGCGCCTCTTATTTGGGAAAACAGCTGCGTGAACCTGACAGCCCACGGTGCGGCCTCGCGCGGCCTGCCCTCAGTGGTCGCCCCGCAGAGTCGGGTCTTACACTTCCCTCGGGCCTCAGGGAAACCGCAGGTGGCCAGATGAGCACGGTTTGCTGCACACTCACCCCGTGGGCTCCCCCCGCGCAGTCACTTCTGTACACCGGTCTTGCACGCTATTAGTACCACAGACCTGGGCCTCGATTCAGATGGCCGGCGGCACCCGTGCTTCACGCCCAGGAGAGGCCGCCACTTAGTTGCTGACTCCTGCGCCCGTCTCGTCGCGCTTGTGTGAGTAACGCCCGGCACTGACTAGATCAGGGGCGCCACTCTATCCTCCCAGCGCCTCACCACCCCTGCGGGGACCAGATGCTGGTATATTCGGTCCGCACCCCCGCTTTTGGGTCCTCACCTTTCACACCAAGTATGCGCGGGTTGCACCAGGACCGCGTCGCTAGCGGTAGTAGGCCCTCCGGAGTAGTGTCTTCACAGGATCATTAAGGCCCGTGCAGCTCGTGAGGTGGATCCGTGTGTGTTCACTTTGTTGCCGGGCAGCTATTATCTCTGTGGGGCCTCACCGTCAGGCCGCCCCTGTGTCTACTCCACACGTAGGTCCTTGCGCCCTGCAGGGGTGCCCTCGCTCCTTCCCGGGCCACAACGGGGCTCCGCCTATCTCCCCAGCAGCTCCGGCGGCGCCCCAGGCCGTCCACCAGCCCCACCACACCTCCGGGCCCAATCGTGACCCAGCTGGCTCGGAAGGTGCCTCACCGACACTAGCTGATGTCCTCCAGCGCTCCGGTGCACTCACTCGGCCCCGCAGCCGCCCCCGACGGCAGGAGTCCTCCCCGCCGCGCCGACCTCAGGTATTCCGCTCCTAATTTAGTCCCCGGCTCCGGCCGTTACTTTAGGCCGCGACGTTCAGAGCGGCGGATCTCGGCGTTAGCAGGGCGTTCCGCGCCGCGAGCAGATTCTCCGTACAGCGGGGACGGTCCGGTGTCCAGTGTAGCACTTTTACGCCGTTTTCGGGCAGGATAAATGTCCGGATTTACTGGGGAGAGTTGCCGGACCACGGAGCACTCCTAAGATGCGGCCATCTTAGCTGGACGTTGGCCATGCCCCCCGATTGTTTAATTGTTTAACTGAACTTTCATCTGAGATGGGAATAGACATAGGGAGATCGAACGTATTACAGAAGCCCTATCGAGTGGAATTTTCGGACAAAGATTTAGAAAATATCAATGTGTCTGCAAGTAAAGGAGTTGCTGAATATTTTACAGAAATGGGGAGACATTGACAAAAGGAGATAAGGTGGTTGAAGAAAAAGGAGGAAGTACAGGCAAAGGAAGCGTCTACTTCATATCTATTGAAAGAGACAGGGAAAGTAGAAAGATTGTGTCTCATGAGAGAGGTACCTGGTGGAGGATACGTTCATGTCACATGGAGTTCACAAGATATTTTGTCATTTACCAAAATTGAGAGAAAAGCCCGTTGAATTGTACAAACAAGTTGAAACATTTATAAAGGTTTCGAAGGTTCTGTTGAAAGATTTAGCTGGTTTGTTTGATATAGTAGTGCCTGCAGATTTTTGGACAGAATGTCAGGTCACAGTAGATTGGTCTAGTGAAGAATATCCAAGAGATTCTAAAACCAGAGCAACATCAGATGATGTAATTAAAAATTATCACCAAGTAATTACTTTCTTGAAAGGGAAAAATCCTCCAAAAGAAACAGATTGGATAAAGATAGATAGAACAACACAAGAGTCAAATGAATCTTGTCATGCTTATTATGAATGATTTTTACAGATGTTTTAGTAGTACAGTGGGTTTGAAAACATTGGAGACAAGGACATCGGTCATTTTGTGTATTGATTTGTTTATGGTTTGAA
Organism: Lissotriton helveticus; assembly: GCF_964261635.1. Lineage (NCBI taxonomy): Eukaryota > Metazoa > Chordata > Amphibia > Caudata > Salamandridae > Lissotriton > Lissotriton helveticus. The sequence continues at coordinate 296,906,267 of NC_136063.1, forward strand.
ACCTGAGATTATTCAAATGATATCACTTTTCTATTGGATACTGGTGCTACCCATTCTACTGTGAGAACAGCAGACATCCGAAACCTACCCCTCTCGGGAGAAGCGATCCAAGTAGTAGGAGTCTCAAACCAATAAATTAGAACCCCACTCACAAAACCTATGGAGGTGCAAATTGGAACTTTTAAAGAGATGCAAAAATGTGTAGTTTGTGATTCTAGTCCAGTGAATTTATTAGGTAGAGGTCTTCTATGCAAGATGAATTGCACAATTTATTGCACACCGGATGGTTTTGCTATTCAGACCCCAGATGAAGATATGATATACAAAATATTGTTAGCTAAACAAGGCACAGAAGTTGATGAAATTTATTCTCTAATAACAAATAATGACTTACCAGAAGAGCTAAAAACAACTGTGAATCCAGAAGTGTGGGACTTTACTGGAAAAGAAATAGGTCTAATGGCAGATGTAGACCCAGTGAAAGTAACTGTAAAAGAAAGGGCAGTTTACCCTAACACCCAACAATACAAAATAAGTCCTGAAATGAAAGCAGGAGTAGCTACTGAAATAGACCGAATGGTTAAACAAGGCATTTTAAAAGAAATAATGAGTAGCCCTTGTAATTTGAATATAATAGGACTTAAAAAGCCTAGTGCAAAATGCTGGATACTACAGGATTTAAGAAAGATAATAAGACCCATGTTGTCCTGTAGTAACAAACCCAGCAGTAATTCTATATCAGATACCCTGGAACGCTGGATGGTTTACTGTAATTGATTCATGCAAGGCCTTTTTCTCAATTCCTTTACACCCTGACAGCCAGTATCTTTTTTCTTTTAAATTTGAGAATCATATTTATGTGTGGAATCGAGTTCCTCAAGGGTATACCGAAAGTCCTTCAATTTTCAATCAGATTTTGAAAAAGTGTCTAGAGAAGCTAGTTATGCCCCGAAATTCAGTCCTAGTGCAATATATCGATGACTTACTGGTAGCATCAAAATCTAGAGATGACTGTGTTACTGATTCAATTGTATTACTAAATCATTGGGCTGATGGGGGACACAAAGTATCTCCAGAAAAATTGCAATTTTGCCGAACTGAAGTAAAATATTTAGGTCACCAAATAGAAAGAGGTGTGAGAAAGTTGACTACTGAGAGAATCAGAATAATCAAGCAAATGCAATTACCCCAAACACAGAGAGAGATCAGAATGTTTGTTGTAGTTGTGGGATACTGCAGACAGTGGATTGTGGGTTTTTCCTTCCTAGCGAAGCCATTAATTCAGATGACATGAAAAAGAGTGAAGGATGCAATAGTTTGGGATGATAAAAGTGTCGAAGCATTTGTGAAATTGCAAAACTGTGTACGTGAGGCCCCAGCTTTAGGTATGCCTGACTATACGAAAGACTGGGCGCTATTTTGCTGTGAGAGAGAAGGTTGTGCACTCTCAGTCTTAACACAAAGACATGGATTAAGCCAACAACCGGTATCGTATTTTTCTGCTACTTTGGATCCTGTGGCTTCAGCATTACCTGGCTGCTTAAAAGCCATAGCTGCTACGTGTATGAGCATACAACAAAGTTAGTCAATTGTGATGGGACATCTAGTGAAGGTGTATGTTCCACATTCAGTTGAGATTCTATTAATAAGAACTCGAACACAGCATCTTACCCCTAGTCGGATGACTAAGTATGAAAGAATAATTCTGGGAGCAGAAAACGTGAATGTAATTCGGTGTACCATGGTGAATCTGGCTACACTATTGCCAGACTCAATTGTGAAGAAGTAAGCACATGATTGCTTATATGTGATCGAGATGTGCACTAAGCCCCGACCTGACATACAGAAGAGCCTCTGAAGGAGCCCGACTGTGAGCTATTTGTTGATGGCTCCTGTTTAAGGCTTGAGGAAGGTGGTCTGAGTGCGGCTTATGTTGTATGTAAATTAACTGGAGTTGTTGAAGCATCCTGTTTACCTGGAGTCAAGTCTGCACAGGTAGCCGAATTGGTAGCTTTAATAAAAGCATGCAAAATTGGGAAAAATTGGAAAGTGACCATACTTACTGATAGATAGTATTGTTACAGGGTTGTGCATGCCTTTGACCAACTTTGGATGCAGAGGGGATTTATGACTTCATCCGGATCATTATACGGAATGGGAAATTTGTAAAAGAACTATTGGAAGCAATACAATTGCCAAAAGAAGTAGCAATGGTCAAGTGTGCTGCTCACCAGTCTCAAAAAATGACTATGTGACAGCTGGTAATAAATATGCTGACCAGGTTGCTCAATATTGTGCTAAAAACAGCATGTCAATAAACAGAAAAATGGAAACAAGTGGAATCCGCTGTCAACTTATGTCATTCTCAGTTGAGACATGGGAGGAGGTGAGACAGGTGCAGGATGAAGTGGAAGAGAGTGAAAAGGAAAGCTGGATAAAACAGGGTTGTGAAAAGAGGACAGAAGATGAAATGTGGTTGTACCATGATGGCAGACCAGTTATGCCAGATTGTTTGCTCTCACAAATGGTGAGAATGTACCATGGAGACACTATGTAGGCAGGGATGCAATGATACGACTATTTAGACAAAATTGGTGCAATCCAAGGTTTAGGCTAGTCGCAGAGAGCCTTTGCCAGAGATGTTTAATTTGTCATCAAGTGAATGCAGGCAGAACAAGCATTTGCAATGCAATAGGTCTCGCATTAGGAAAGTTTGAGCTATTGGTATTGTAAATGACAAATTTTGTATTTATGTGTTGGTTTTGAAAATAGCTAAATTAATAGCTTTGTCATTTACAATGCCAATAGTTTTAACTTTCGCAAATGTGACACCTATAGCATTTGTAATAGGGCTTGGGGGGGGGGGGGGCGGCCGACCGGCAGGAGGCCTGCTACCCCCGGGGGAGGGGGGGGGTTTGGGGCCAGGGGAAGGGGGGGGCTATTGGCCAGCACCGTAGGAGGGCTGGTTTTGGGCTGGTGGTAGTTTTGGGCTTGGGTTGGGCTGTTTTGGGCTGGCAGAGTTAAAGCCGGCCATTTTAGGTCACAAGCCACCATTTCGGTGGCAGTGACACAGCAGCCGGGTGGGGGATTTTCGTGGTGTTGAAATTGATTTTGAAAGTGATTTTGAGGTGGTTTTTATCGGTAGTGGGCCGGAAGGGGACTTAGTTGTGGGGCTAGCGCGTTCGTTGCGGCGATTTAGGGTGGCGAGTAGGTGGCGGCGGTGGTGCCTCTTGTCCGGGGGATCGCGCTGGGCCTCTCGTGTGGAGTCAAGTGTGCGGTGGGCTTGGCTCGTGGGGCAGGCCTTGGTGTGGTCGCGTGGTGCCACTGTGAAGAGCCGGGAGGAGTGAACAGCAGCGGTGTACGTACCGGATGGCTCGCATTGAGGATACGCGGGTGCTGGAGGCCCTGTGGCTGCTGGAGGAGGCGGGCCGCATGGACATGGTGCGGCCCACGGTGAAGGTGAGACCGCCGCGGCGCGCTGCCAGCGATGCCGCGGCAGCCTTCTTAGCTGCTGAGCCGCCGCAAGTGCGCTCCAGGAAGGAGGCGGATGGGGGGGCGGGGCCAGAAGGCTGGGGAAGGAGGGCGGTGCAGCTGCGTTGCGTTGCGTGTCTGAGGCAGAGAACAGGGGGAAGGAGGGAAGCGAGTCGCGGCAGTGAGGCCGCCTCTAGAGTTTCCGGAAGGGGCGGGGGAGAATGGGGATGATGCGGCTCCGCAGGGGGGGGTGCGCAGGACACAAGGTGGGGTGATGTCTGGGGCTGTGACTGGTGGGGAGTCAGGGGGTGAGGGGAGGAGGGGCTCAGTTTGGGGGGTTGGGGGGAGAGATTCCATTGCTCATTGAGGAATTGGACATGGAGGGGGAGGAGGGCCTGGGGGGTGGAGGGTGTGGCGTGGGGGAGGGAGGGTCCTCTGAGTGGGAGGTGAGTATGGTGGGGTCCAGCAGATCACCGGCTCCAAGGGGGGCGTGCAGGGGGCGGGGGCTCCGGGGGTGGGGGACAGGGGTAGGGGTGCTGGGGGGGTGGGGCGAAGGAGGGTGGCTGGGCGGGGGTAGGTGGGGCAGTTTTCGGCAGGGGCGGGGCGCATGACGGGGACTTGGTTGGGGTGGGCTGCAAGTGTGTGTGTGGGGGAGGTTCAGTTCGGGGGGAGCCTTTGGAGTGGGGGGTGGGGGAGAGGAGGGGTCATGGGTGGGGGGTTGTGAGTGGGGGTTGGTCGGGTTCGGGAGAGCGGGGGAGGTGTGGGGGTTTGGCCAGCGCAAAGGGGTGGTCATTCAGCGGGCAGGGGCATGCGTGGGGGATGGGGGCGTGTCAGGGGCGGATGTTTTTTCCCCGGCATGCTGGACTCCACCTCTTTTTCTTGGCAGGAACGCTGGGATAGGTGCTCGGGAGAGCAGCATGCGGCTCCACTCCACAGAGGGTATAGGCCGGCTCTACCTTGTACAGGCAGTCGTGCTCAACCAAGGGACCACTCAAGGGAGCACGCTGGGAGGCGGGGCGGTAGGTCCCCGCCAGCCCCACCCTGAAGGATCGAGACGGCCGCCGGGGGACGGGGATGGAGGTCGGATGCTGTGGATCAGGCTGCGGAGTCATATACGGTGGCTGAGAGGAGGTGGAGTTTGGATCTGGGGGACTTGATGCGGGCCTGTAGAGAGAAGGAGGGGTTGAGCCGGCTGAAGCCCCTAGGGGGTGGCCGGGAGGTGGAGTGTAAGGAAGGGCCCAGTGCTGGGCAGGAGGAAATGGTGCAACTGGACTACGAGGAGGATTCTGAGGAGGAGGGGGAAATTCTGGAGGGGGTGGGGTGGGTGGACGGGGAGCGGAGTAATAATGTTGGTAGTGTGTTACAGGCATGCCCATGGCAAGGAGCGCTGAGAGTGACGGCCCCCCCGGCTCCACTGGTTAGGCGGCGGGATCCAGCGAGGACACCGGCCTTGACGCCAGGTAAGGATGGTGGCGGAGCGGGGAGTGGTTTGGGCAAACCTCGTTGTGTGCAGGTGTCGGTGGGTATGGATGCTCGAGAGGGGATATGGGGGTGCACCTTCTAAAAGGGCGGTATGTGAAGGAGACGGGGGTGGGCCTGCAGGGGGCATTGGTGGAAGACGGTGGGGGGTCTGGGGGCACTTGGGCGTGCGGCGGTGTCGGGGTGCCGGTGTGGGGGAAGCGAAAATGGGCGAGGGGACCGTCGGGGACAAAGGGGGTAAAGAGAGTTGTGACATCCCAGTGCGCTAGCTCCCCTACATGTTGTTCAAAAACAATGGTCTCAAACTATTATTTTTACAAAAGACAGATAAATCAGATAATTATTCAAACTTTCTCTTAGTCATGGGACATGTCCAACAGATCAGCCCAATCCATTCAATGTTATTGTTGTATACTAGAGCAAAAAAGCAAAACAGCAACAGCGATAATTCGAAATTCTGGGGCAATTTTAATTCATTGCATTCATAGCTATCTCAATATAAAAGCGTTTTAGCTGCCCAAAGAGAAAGATGTGCAAGAAAATTGAAATTTAAGGTGCTTAATAGAAAAGAAGAGAAAGAGCATAGAATAATATTATACTTGTTCAATGTCCTGGCGTGTATTATGAATTCTAAACACAGTTTACGTTACATGGAGACATTGCTTCCAAACTTATATTGCACTAAAAATATGTAACACCATCCAGGACAAAAATAAAGCATCGACGTTTCGACTCGTCTTGGGGCCTTTATGTAATTTAGACCGTGGCCATGCGAGTCTTCATCAGGACTGCGGGTTTGGGCAACCAGAAGAGCAGCTCAAGCCCTAGAACAGAGTGAATATATATATCAAGCTGTTGCATTGACATTGCGATCATTCAAGTATCGCAATCATCCATGGCAAGGAATTGGGCTTACCCAGTGGTAGTGAAGAACAGGACGGTAATATCTTTACTCCTATTCCACGAACACGTGAAATGATACCTAGGGACATAACGAGGGGGTCATTAGACCGATTCTGTGATTTCTCACAATCACTGCTAGCACCTGGTATGTCTATGTCATTACCTTTTGAATCAGGTGGAACTGGTATTTTTATTCTTCCAGATAATGCAGGCTTAAATTCTCTGCATACTTGATTTCCATAGGACTTGGAGTTGGTCCTTGGAGTTGGTCCTTGCACACTATCTATCAGAAAAATGCATTGTTGTGCTAAGATATGACATATGAATCTTGAGTTGTCAACGATCATATATAAGTGTCTTGCTTGAATCTGTACAACCTGTCTGTAACGATCTTTTGAGGTTTGGGTTTTGTATATATTGGATATTGTAATATAGATAGGTACCATTATTTAATGGAGTTTTCTGATGCATATGTATAAATGTTCTATATGACTGTCATGATATTATAAACAAATGTCTAATTCATTGTAATCAACTTAGATTGCCATAATAGGAACATTATATTTGTTTAACCTTGTTTATCAGGCATTAACCTCAATCTCATCCCCAATCCAAAATGGCCGACACCTTTTTTCGATCGTGATAAGCTTTATTCAAAAACATCCATTAACTTGCATTTTTAACAATGCCTTGACTAATATTTATCGACTTAATAGAACTCTGCTACAAGCCTTTTGGTTCTCAGTTTTGGGCATCAAATCCCCCCCCCCAATTTCCCGGCATTCCGTGCATGTAGTCCCTTCTCTATATTGATTGCGTTCGGAATTGAGCGTGTAGACACCGCTCTGAGTTGCACGCCGAACGCTCGTGTGAAACTATGAACCAATCTGGTGAGTGCTTTTTTGAAGATCGAACTAATCCCTCTGCACTCCGTTTCTTAAGTTTGTGCCGGTTAGTGACTCAAATTCTGCTTCATTTATAGGGAGTCACGCAATTTTGAAACTGAATGGGCTGAATTAAGTATACGCTATTAAACTACGATACAGCCTTACAGCTGATTTACTTAAGGGCTGGCTCGCCGGTAAATCATTGGTAAGATTTACTTCTGAAATTTTTATTGGTATATGGAGTATTGTCAACCTTCTACCAAAAATCCCCCACCTGAGTTGAAACATTATTGGTTCTCTTTTTAAATAGGACCAACTCCAAGTCCTATGGAAATCAAGTATGCAGAGAATTTAAGCCTGCATTATCTGGAAGAATAAAAATACCAGTTCCACCTGATTCAAAAGGTAATGACATAGACATACCAGGTGCTAGCAGTGATTGTGAGAAATCACAGAATCGGTCTAATGACCCCCTCGTTATGTCCCTAGGTATCATTTCACGTGTTGGTGGAATAGGAGTAAAGATATTACCGTCCTGTTCTTCACTACCACTGGGTAAGCCCAATTCCTTGCCATGGATGATTGCGATACTTGAATGATCGCAATGTCAATGCAACAGCTTGATATATATATATTCACTCTGTTCTAGGGCTTGAGCTGCTCTTCTGGTTGCCCAAACCCGCAGTCCTGATGAAGACTCGCATGGCCACGGTCTAAATTACCTAAAGGCCCCAAGACGAGTCGAAACGTCAACGCTTTATTTTTGTCCTGGATGGTGTTACATATTTTTAGTGCAATATAAGTTTGGAAGCAATGTCTCCATGTAACGTAAACTGTGTTTAGAATTCATAATACACGCCAGGACATTGAACAAGTGTATATTGTATAAATTCACTGCCTGTACATACAAAATTGTAAATATTATTCTATGCTCTTTCTCTTCTTTTCTATTAAGCACCTTAAATTTCAATTTTCTTGCACATCTTTCTCTGTGGGCAGCTAAAACGCTTTTATATTGAGATAGCTATGAATGCAATGAATTAATATTGCCCCAGAATTTCGAATTATCGCTGTTGCTGTTTTGCTTTTTTGCTCTTGTACACAACAATACATTGAATGGATTGGGCTGATCTGTTGGACATGTCCCATGACTAAGAGAAAGTTTGAATAATTATCTGATTTATCTGTCTTTTGTAAAAATAATAGTTTGAGACCATTGTTTTTGAACAATATTCATTACCCAGGTCTTCTGACTTCTTGGGTCACCCCATTTTCTTAATGGTTACCTTTGAGCAGTGATACTGCGAGGGTTTTGTTTGTTAAATGTTCTGTAATGGTGTTTTTTGTTGTGTCCATTGTAAATTACATGTGTAATGATTTAAACGCTAGGAATGTCGGATAAAGAGACCCTCTCGTAGAGTGAAGACTATATAGAAAAACTTCTACAACAGGAAGGAGGGGGTACGTTCCTGGTGGACAATATCTCGATTGGCAATTTGACTTTGAATGAAAAAGTCTCCAAATTAGAACGCTTGGAGAAGAAACTTATAAGAACGAGGCTTCATGGCCACACACTAGCAAAATACTTGAGGTCCAACGTAATACCGGTTGGATTACAGGTTCTTCCTTGAGAATCCTAAATTTAAGGATAATTTCAGCTTCATATCCAACACCTGTTCAAGACACTGGATGGTGTTGGGTATTGAAACTGCGGAGGAAGAGGTCGAACGGCTAACTAAGGAAATTGCCGACCTCAGGAAAGAGATCATCGAGGACAAAGCTCTATCCAATGCCAAAGAGGCGTTGGAGAGACTTGAGAAAACCATAAGGGAATTTGATCTCTATACACAAGGTACTAAGTTGGATAAAGTTGCGAAGGATATAAAAACGTATGACAAAAAAGCCACATACCCTTACCTCCAAGAAGGCTATTATACAAGAGATCAACGTGGTGGTATAACCAGCAGAGGGAGGGGTGGATATAAGAGATTTAACACCTTTTCAGGTTCATCATATACCAGCAGCTCTGACAGTGACTCGGAACGCCCTGGAACCAGTACAGGTGGTGCCACAAGTAATCCTGAGCACAATCCCCTAGACCAACAGACTTTTTTAGTGGAGGACCAATGGTGGGGCCCACGTGGGAGGGGACGCCCCTGGGGCAGACCCAGGGGCCAACGCTCTGCTCGTTGGAATCGAGGCTCAGGGAGGGGGAACAAACAAGTACAGTTCCAACAGGACTCCCATGGTGAAATTCAAACAAGACGCCAGGTCTACAGGTGGTAAGACATGCCCCTGAAAATCCCATCATTAACATATCCGACTATGAACGAAATACTAGTGAACAACAAATCCTATGCAAGGGGTTATCCTTTGTCCCTACCTCCATGCCTGATAACTTTACCCTCAGGATGGAACTCCAACAGTTCTTTAGGAAGGTTAGATTAAAACATTACTTCCTTAGGATCCCGTTTAAACCTGTGTTTTCGGGTAGTGGCCTGAGACCACCCTCTAAGTTCAACCCCCCGACACATTTGATTGATCACAAAATCAGAACATATGAACAGGTGGTACTACATGACGTAGATAAAATTCTGGCAGAAAGACGCTACGTTACTTACAATATCTCTAAATCGGAGAGAGAAGCTTTGGGGACTTTGAAGAACAACAGTAATATTGTGATAAAACCCGCAGACAAGGGTGGTGCCATCGTTGTCCAGAGCTTTGATAAATACAAGAATTAAATTTTGTATCAATTGTCTGTAGTGGGAAACTATACCCTTTTAAAATCTGACCCCACAAAAAGTATCGGTATATCAATCAATCGAATCACTGTTCGGGCACTTGAGGATGGTATAATTACCAAACAAGAATATGAATTCTTGACTAATAAATACCCACGCATGCCTACAATCTACACGCTGCCCAAAGTCCATAAACGGATGGAAGATCCCCCTGGAAGACCGATTATTTCAGGATGTGGCTCATTATTGGAGCCCCTCTGTAAATATATAGACATATTTTTAAAACCCATCGCCATATCAACCCCAACATATTTGAGAGACACAATGAACGTGATCCAGCTAGTCGATGGGCGTACATATGATCCCACGACAAGTATACTGGCCACTATGGACATCATGGCTCTCTACACAAACATTCCGCAGCAAGCTGCATTAACGTGTATGGAGAATGTCTTGAATGAGAGACCCACACCCCATCAAGTGCCTACAGAATTTATTATTCAATTGCTCACAATAGCGATGACACAAAACATTTTCATGTTTTTGGACCAATTTTATATTCAGACAAAGGGTGTAGCAATGGGGGCAAGTTTTGCCCCCAACCTAGCTATAATATACATGAGTGAGTTTGAACATCGTTTTGTCCTCAACCAGCGAAATCTGTATTACAATCAGATTGCCCTATGGGCAAGGTACATTGATGATGTGCTGTTAATTTGGCAAGGAAGTAGTGAACAATTGATAGAATTTCACAAGGGGCTTAACACCTGCTCAGATGATATTCAATTCACTTTGGAATACGATAGGGCCTCAATTAGCTTCCTGGATATACAGATTAAATCTGATGGAGGCCAATTGTATACCACCCTTTATCGAAATAGTGAGCGAAACACTCTTTTGAGGTACATGAGTCATCATCCCCGCAACCTCAGAGACAATTTGCCGTTTGGGCAATTTCTGAGGTTGCGGAGGAATTGCACTAGAAAGGAGGACTACTTTGAGGAGTCATCCTTGCTAATTGTAAGGCTCCATGAACGAGGCTATCCAATGCGGCTTTTAAAAAAAGCACGGAAGAGGGCATGGTACAACCAACGGGAAGATCTATTGGTTACAAACCCGAAAAAGCGAGGTGAAGATTGCCTTGTATGTGTCACTACTTTCAATACTAAGAGTAGTGCCATAAAGAAATCGATTAATCCCCATTGGCATTTGGTGTGTGAGGAATTAGGGGGCCTACCTCCACCTCTACATGCATTCCGTAAGGGAATGAATGTGAGGGACCATTTGGTTCGTTCACTGTTACCCTCGAATCGAATCGTGGGTCAGACAACACTTTGGGACCTTCCCCCTATTAAAGGACATACGAAATGTGGTACATGCCGTGCGTGTCCTTTAACGAATGAGTGCACCACATTTAACTATAACAACAAAACACATACACTGACACAACACAGTAATTGCAATACCACAGGGGTCATTTATGCCATCTTATGCCCCTGTGGTTTTTTGTATGTGGGTCAAACGACACAAAGAGTTAAATGCAGAATCCTACAGCACTGTAGTCGCATTAGATGCAAAACACCAGGTGCACCCCTGGTCGAACATTTCACCACTTTTGGACACGACTGCAATAGCCTCCGATGGTGGGTAATAGAGAAAGTGGCCACTAATGTTCGGGGTGGCGACTTTGGAAATGTACTCAACTTAAGAGAATGCAAGTGGATATATTCCCTTAATACTTTGAATCAAGGACTAAACGAACAAGAGGAGATAAATAGACAGGTGTCTCTCCTGAGAGTTTAGTAATTTGAATGCAAGGCTCTTGCACACTATCTATCAGAAAAATGCATCGTTGTGCTAAGATATGACATATGAATCTTGAGTTGTCAACGATCATATATAAGTGCCTTGCTTGAATCTGTACAACCTGTCTGTAACGATCTTTTGAGGTTTGGGTTTTGTATATATTGGATATTGTAATATAGATAGGTACCATTATTTAATGGAGTTTTCTGATGCATATGTATAAATGTTCTATATGACTGTCATGATATTATAAACAAATGTCTAATTTATTGTAATCAACTTAGATTGCCATAATAGGAACATTATATTTGTTTAACCTTGTTTATCAGGCATTAACCTCGATCTCATCCCCAATCCAAAATGGCCGACACCTTTTTTCGATTGTGATAAGCTTTATTCAAAAACATCCATTAACGTGCATTTTTAACAATGCCTTGACTAATATTTATCGACTTAATAGAACTCTGCTACAAGCCTTTTGGTTCTCAGTTTTGGGCATCAAATCCCCCCCCCCCCCAATTTCCCGGCATTCCGTGCATGTAGTCCCTTCTCTATATTGATTGCGTTCGGAATTGAGCGTGTAGACACCGCTCTGAGTTGCACGCTGAACGCACGTGTGAAACTATGAACTAATCTGGTGAGTGCTTTTTTGAAGATCGAACTAATCCCTCTGCACTCCGTTTCTTAAGTTTGAGCCGGTTAGTGACTCAAATTCTGCTTCATTTATAGGGAGTCACGCAATTTTAAAAACTGAATGGGCTGAATTAAGTATACACTATTAAACTACGATACAGCCTTACAGCTGATTTACTTAAGGGCTGGCTCGCCGGTAAATCATTGGTAAGATTTACTTCTGAAATTTTTATTGGTATATGGAGTATTGTGAACCTTCTACCAAAAATCCCCCACCTGAGTTGAAACATTATTGGTTCTCTTTTTAAATAGGACCAACTCCAAGTCCTATGGAAATCAAGTATGCAGAGAATTTAAGCCTGCATTATCTGGAAGAATAAAAATACCAGTTCCACCTGATTCAAAAGGTAATGACATAGACATACCAGGTGCTAGCAGTGATTGTGAGAAATCACAGAATCGGTCTAATGACCTCCTCGTTATGTTCCTAGGTATCATTTCACGTGTTGGTGGAATAGGAGTAAAGATATTACCGTCCTGTTCTTCACTACCACTGGGTAAGCCCAATTCCTTGCCATGGATGATTGCGATACTTGAATGATCGCAATGTCAATGCAACAGCTTGATATATATATTCACTCTGTTCTAGGGCTTGAGCTGCTCTTCTGGTTGCCCAAACCCGCAGTCCTGATGAAGACTCGCATGGCCACGGTCTAAATTACCTAAAGGCCCCAAGACGAGTCGAAACGTCGACGCTTTATTTTTGTCCTAGATGGTGTTACATATTTTTAGTGCAATATAAGTTTGGAAGCAATGTCTCCATTTAACGTAAACTGTGTTTAGAATTCATAATACACGCCAGGACATTGAACAAGTGTATATTGTATAAATTCACTGCCTGTACATACAAAATTGTAAATAGTATTCTATGCTCTTTCTCTTCTTTTCTATTAAGCACCTTAAATTTCAATTTTCTTGCACATCTTTCTCTTTGGGCAGCTAAAACGCTTTTATATTGAGATAGCTATGAATGCAATGAATTAAAATTGCCCCAGAATTTCGAATTATCGCTGTTGCTGTTTTGCTTTTTTGCTCTAGTATACAACAATAACATTGAATGGATTGGGCTGATCTGTTGGACATGTCCCATGACTAAGAGAAAGTTTGAATAATTATCTGATTTATCTGTCTTTTGTAAAAATAATAGTTTGAGACCATTGTTTTTGAACAATATTCATTACCCAGGTCTTCTGACTTCTTGGGTCACCCCATTTTCTTAATGAGCTCCCCTACATGGGCGTGGCAAAACCGCTGGGGGCGCACCTGTCGCTGGCGACGAAGGAAAAGATATGGAAGGGGGAGTATGTGGAAATCCTGAAGCTCCTTCACAGGGCGTTCACGGTAAAGGAAGGATCGAAGGAAGAGGAGCAGGAGTTGGCTAGGCGCCCCAAAGTTCCCCTGACTATTGACAACTGGTCAGCGGCTTTTCTGATATACGCCAGCGTATATTGTGAGAAATACCCGGGCAGGGCCATAGCTCTTTTCAAATACATGGATGTGATCAGGGAGGCGCAGGTTACCTATGGAGGTTATGCCTGGTCCCATTACGACGAGGAGTTCCGGGCACGGATGGCGTCGGATCCGGAGGTAACGTGGGGCAAGCTTGATTCAGACTTGTACCACCAGACCATGGGCGGGGCGAAGTTTGGCAGGACGATTTATATGGTCAGCGGTTTGCCGCTTGCGCCACCCCCCTTTTCGGCCCGCCCCACCCGAGGGGGGTGGGGCAGGGAGAGAACGCTGCACAGGCCGCAGTCGGAGCATGTTGGGATTTCAATAAAGGCGCATGCGTCAGGCAACTGTGCCGTTTCAGGAATAAGTGCTCCAAGTGTGGGAAGAGACACCCAGTGGTACGATGCTGGGGAGTTGGGGGGGGGGGGTTACCCAGGGGCAGAAGCCCGCGGTGGCTGGGACGCCGGCAGGGGGGCAGGGAGGGGGAAAAGGGGGGTCAGGAGCTATGGGCAAAGGCTCATACACCGGTTAGGTTGGACCGTCTCGAGCCCCTCTTGGCATCTTACCCGCGGACAGAGAATGTGGCCTCGTTGTGTCTGGGTTTCCGAGAGGGTTTTCGGATAGGGTATGAGGGTCCGCGGATTGCCAGGTGGGCGGAGAATTTGAAGTCAGTCAATGCGCACAAGGGGGTTGTGTGGGAGAAGTTGTTCAAGGACATGAGTTAGGGCCGGATGGTGGGCCCCTTTCCTGCGCCGCCACTGCCAGGTCTGATTATTTCCCCTATTGGTGTGGTGCCCAAGAAGGAGCCCGGTAAATTTCGCTTGATACAGCATTTGTCTTGCCCAAAGGGGGCGTTGGTAAACGACTTTATTTCGGCGGAACTCACGTCAGTGTCGTATTCCTCCATGGATGGGGCGCGGAGGATCGTGGCGGCGGTGGGAGCGGGGTCCTGATGGCAAAGTGCGACGTTAAGTCAGCGTTCAGGCTTCTTCCGGTTCATCCGGAGGATCACCAGTTGTTGGGGATCCAGTTCGACGGGGCATTTTTGTGGACAAAGCACTACCCATGGGTTGCTCGATTTCGTGTGCTCTGTTTGAGCGGTTCAGTTCCTTTTTGCAGTGGGCTTTTTCCTGGCGCACAGGCTCTGAGACGGTGACACACTATCTGGACGACTTCTTCTTGGTGGGATGGCCGGGTTCGAGGGACTGCCAGCAGCAGCTGGACGGTTTTACGGACTTCATGGGTTACCTGGGTGTGCCCCTGGCGCCAGAGAAGACGCACGGTCCCAGTACGGTGCCGTCATTCCTTGGTATAGAGCTCGACTCGTGGCCATGGAAGCACGCCTGCCAGAGGACAAGAGGACGGCAATGTTGGCTTTGGTGGGCGGCATATTGGACACGCGGAAGGTGACCGTCCGGGAGGTTCAGGTGTTGCTAGGGCATTTGAACTTTGCGTGCCGCGTAGTGAGGGTGGGCCGTACTTTTTGCCGTCGGTTAGGTCTGGCGCTGTCCGGTTTGACACTGCCACATCATCACCTGCGGTTGTCGACGGGGACGAAGGAGGACTTACACATATGGCAGGCTTTTTTGGGGCGCTTCAATGGTGTGCCCATGGTGCCCCCGGAAGATTGGGAATGGGATATCACGTTGTCGTCGGATGCGGTGGGGGTTGGCGGTTTCGGCCTCTATTGGGCGGGGAGACGGTGCGCGAAGCAGTGGCCGCAGCATTGACAAGGTGGGGGGCGGAGCATTGCTTTCTTGGAGTTGTTTCCTCTGGTGGTGGCTGTTTCGGTGTGGGCGTGGGAGCTGGTGCACAAACGGGTGTTGTTCCAGGTAGACAACATGTTAGTGGTGCAGGTGGTCAATAGGCAGTCGGCCAGGGACCCACAGGTGTTGAAATTGATGAGAGTTTTCGTGCTGCGCTGTTTGGAGCACGATATCTTATTTCAAGCTCGACATGTGCCGGGGGTGTACAATGACATTGCGGATGCTTTGTCTCGTTCACAGTGGCAGAGGTTCCATGGGCTAGCCACGGAGGCGGATGAGCACAAGACGCCGGTGTCAGTGGAATTCTGGTTGGTGGAAGACGCAGGGTCGTTCAACTGGTGAGAGCTTTGGTGGCAGCGTCCACATGGAAGGCCTACGAGCAGGCATGGGCGAAGTTTCGGCGGTGTGGAGCGGTAAGACAGGGGGACCGGTGGCGACGGGAAGAGCAGGTGGTACAGTTCATGTTGAGTTTGATGGACAAAGGGCTGTCGAGGGTGACGATTGCAGGTAAGTTGTCGGCGGTGGCATTCATGGGGAAGTTGTGGTGGGGTTACTCGCCGTCGGCGGGGGAATTGGGGACGCGTCTTCTGGCAGGCTGGGCGAGGGAAAAAGGGACCAGGTTGAGTCAGCGGCGGCCCATTACTGAGGACCTGCTTGCGGGTCTGTTGCAAACGTTGCCGACGATATGTAGCGACCGGGGAGAGACTACTTTGTTTGCCACTATTAGGTCATGGATGTTTTTCGGAGCCTTTAGGGTTTCGGAATTGGTGGGACCGAGGGGTGGCCCAGGGGTGCTTTGGTGGGAGGTGGACATGAGAGATCAGGAGGTGGCGGTGCGACTTTGTCGTTCTAAGACTGATCAGTGGGGTGAGGGTACTTGGGGGGTGTTGGTTCCGGTGAGGTGCAAGGCGGTTTGCCCGGCAGAGTGGGGACGGCGGCTGGCGTCTGGACGGCGGGTGTTGGTGGGGGAAGTTTTTGGTCGGGGGAGCTGGCAGGGTGACTGCGGCTCAGATGTTATAGGTCCTGCGGCATGCCCTATGGGTTATGAGTGAGGACCCGAAGGCTTTCGGGACGCATTCGTTCCGGATTGGGGCGGCGAAGGAGGCGGCGGGTCAGGGATGGGGGAAGGAGGACATCAAGCGTCTCGGGCGTTGGAAGTCGGACTGTTACCGGACGTATGTCAGGATGTGGGGGGTAGGGGTGGAACACTGAAATGAAGGAGATTTTCCCACCCTCTTACATGTGTGTCTTTGCAGGTGCAGTGGCAGGGCCAACTGCAGCGGCGCTGGAGATATACATTGTAGGACATTCTTTTGTAAAGCGAGCGGAGAGGGCAGAGTGGGAAAAGCACCAGTGTCTGAACCTGGAATTGGACGAAAGGTTGTTCCACTGTCAGTGGCAAGGAAAAGGGGGCATGCGCTGACATGAGTTGTTGCCGGCTTTGAATAAAGTGGTGAAGGGGGGAGTGTGTTCGGACGTAGTGGTCATACAGTTGGGGGAGAATGATTTGGTGCTGTGCAAAGGGTTGGCGTTGGTCAAACAGATGAAGAGGGACTTGTAGGAGATACGGCGCAGATGGGCTGGGTGCCAAGTGATCTGGTCAGAGTTCGTTCCCAGGCTTTTGGAGGGGGGCAGAAAGGCCGGCGGCCATAGATAAGACTCGGAGGAAAATTAACAGGGAGATGAAGGTTTTTTGTGAAAAGGAAGGATTAGGTAGAATAGAGCACCCGGAGCTTAGGTATGGGGCGGTGTATTTCTTTCGGGAAGATGATGTCCACCTGTCTAGGTATGGGATGGAGCTCTATATTGTTCAGTTGAAGGAGGCACTGGATCTGGCTATTGGGGTGCGCAGGTATCCGAAGTTTCAGGCGTCCTGGGGGGGTCGAAAGTCGTTAGTACGTCTTTCGAGTGGTGGTTCTTTCTAGGTTATGGGGGAATTGTAGAAGATCTGGTTTGATAATTGGGGGGGTTGAGTACAACAAGTTATTTAGCTAGGTAGAGAGGCAAGTTGAAGTTTGCAAATTGTTTCATGTTTGTTATCTGGGGGGAACCATTTTATGGGAGGGGGTGGGAGGTTGTTAGGAAATTATATACTTAGTGAGGTTTAGTTTTGTACGGCACAGGCCAAGGGTTTTTGTTTGTGTAAGGTGCACCTGCTTCCAATAAAGCGGCCTTTGTCACACCTTAATTTGTGTCTGTCGTCGGTGCTGTTCCCCCCCCTCCCCGTTGGACCCCAATGCAATATGTGTTGTATTTACGTGACTTAGATGTATTGATATTACAAATAACAATGGCTTTTATTTTTTTCAATAATTAATACTTAAATAAAAGTTATTGTAATTTATAATGGTAATAGCTTAAACTTTTGTAAATAACTTTTGTGAAGATTATGTTCAGTGTCTTTTATTGTGACGAAAATCCAGGAACAGAAGTGAAATATTAACATCTTTTTGTGACATTTGTAATAAAGCTTGAAACATTGAGAGAACATATTTGAACCAGTTGTTGTTGAATGGTTGCACAGATTGATGCTGTGGTGGTGCTGAGTGATGTTGTGGTGGCGACGAGTGATGCTGTGGCGTTCAGTGATGCTGTGGTAGCTCATAGTGATGTTGTGGTGGTGCTGAGTGATGCTTTGGTGAGTCGATAGATACAGTGAGGGCGATAGATAGAGGGAGGGCGATAGATAGAGTGAGGGAGGGCGATAGATAGAGTGAGGGCAATAGATAGATAGAGTGAGGGCGATAGATAGAGTGAGGGCGATAGATAGAGTGAGGGCGATAGATAGATGAAGTGAGGGCGATAGATAGATAGACAGAGTGAGGGAGATAGATAGATAGACAGATAGAGTGAGGGCGATAGATAGAGTGAGGGCGATCGTTAGATAGATAGAGGAATGGCGTTCGAGTGAGTGCGCTAGATAGACAGATCGAGTGAGGGCGATAGATAGACAGATAGAGTGAGGGCGATAGATAGATAAAGTGAGGGCGATAGATAGATAGAAAGACAGTGAGGGCGATAGATAGCGTGAGGGCGATCGATAGAGTGATGGCGATAGATATATAGACAGATAGATAGAGTGAGGGAGATAGAGTGAGTGAGGGCGATAGATAGCGTGAGGGCAATAAATAGAGTGAGGCAGATAGATAGAGTGAGGGCGATAGATAGAGAGGGCGATAGAGTGCGATAGATAGACAGAGTGAGGGCGAGAGATAGATAGAGTGAGGGGGATAGATAGATAGAGTCAGGGCGATAGATAGAGTGAGGGCGATAGATAGAGTGGGAGCGATAGATAGAGTGGGAGCGATAGATAGAGTGAGGGCGATAGATAGATAGATAGATAGATAGATAGATAGATAGATAGATAGGAGTGAGGGCGATAGATAGATAGATAGATAGATAGATAGATAGATAGATAGGAGTGAGGGCGATAGATAGATCGAGTGATGGCGATAGATAAATAGAGTGAGGGCGATAGATAGAGGGCGATAGATAGACAGATAGAGTGAGGGCGAGAGATAGACACAGTGAGGGCGATAAATAGACAGAGTGAGGGCGATAGATAGATAGAGTGAGTGTGATAGATAAAGTGAGGGCGATAGAAAGATAGCGTGAGGGCGATAGATAGATGGAGGGGTAGAGGGAGGGGTGTAGAGAGAGAGTGGTGTAGAGAGAGAGGGGGTAGAGAGAGAGGGGTGTAGAGAGAGACGGGTGTAGAGAAAGGGGTGTAGAGAAAGGGGTGTAGAGAGAGAGGGATAGAGAGAGGAGTGTAGATAGAGGTTTGCAGAGAGAGAGGGGTGTAGAGAGAGAGGGGTGTAGAGAGAGAGGAGATGTAGAGAGAGAGAGGGGTGTAGAGAGAGAGAGAGGGGTAGAGAGAGAGGGGTGTAGAGAGAGAGAGAGAGAGAGAGAGGAGTGTAGAGAGAGAGGGGTGTAGAGAGGGAAAGGTGTAGAAAGAGAGGAGTGTAGAGAGAGGGGTGTAGAGAGAGAGGAGTGTAGAGAGACAGGAGTGTAGAGAGAGGGGTGTAGATAGAGGGGAGTAGAGAGAAGGCTGTGGAGAGAGGGGTGTAGAGAGAGGGGTGTAGGAAGAGGGGGGTGTAGAGAGAGTGGTGTAGAGAGGGGGTGTAGAGAGAGAGTGGTGTAGAGAGAGGTGTGTAGAGAGAGGGGGTGTAGAGAGAGGGGATGTAGAGAGGTGGTGTAGAAAGAGAGGATGTAGAGAGAGGGGATGTAGAGAGGTGGTGTAGAAAGAGAGGATGTAGAGAGAGGTGGTGTAGAAAGAGGGGATGTAGAGAGGGGGTGGAGAGAGAGAGGGGGCTGTAGAGAGAGGGGGCTGTAGAGAGAGGGAGTGTAGAGAGAGGGGGGTGTAGAGAGAGAGGGGGTGTAGAGAGAGAGGGGGGTAGAGAGAGAGGGGGTAGAGAGAGAGAGGGGTGTGGAGAGAGGGATGTGGAGACAGAGGGGTGTAAAGAGGGGGTGTAGAGAGAGGGGTGTAGAGAGAGGGGTGGAGAGAGGGGTGTGGAGAGAGGGGGGTGGAGAGAGGGGAGTAGGGAGAGGGGCTAGGGAGAGGGGTGTAGGGAGAGAGTGGTCGAGAGGGGGTGCAGAGAGGGGGTGTAGAGAGAGAGAGTGGTGCAGAGATTAAGTGGTGTAGAGATTAAGTGGTGTAGAGAGAGGGGTGTAGAGAGAAGGTGTAGAGAGGGGGTGTAGAGAGAAGGGGGTGTAGTGAGAGGGGGTGAAGAGGGAGGGAGTGAAGAGGGAGGGAGTGAAGAGAGAGGAAGTAAAGAGAGAGGGGGTGTAGAGAGAGAGGGAGTGAAGAGAGCGGGGTTTAGAGAGAGGCGTTTAGAGAGAGGGGTTTAGAGAGAGGGGTTTAGAGAGGGGTTTAGAGAGGGGTGTAGAGAGAAGGGTGTAGAGAGAGGGGGTGTAGAGAGAGGGGGTGGAGAGAGAGAGGGGGTGGAGAGAGAGAGGGGGTGTAGAGAGAGGGGGTGTAGAGAGAGGGGGTGTAGAGAGAGGGGGTGTAGAGAGAGGGGGTTAGAGAGAGAGAGGGGTGTGGAGAGAGAGGGGTGTAAAGAGGGGGTGTAGATAGAGGGGTTTAGAGAGAGGGGTGTAGAGAGAGGGGTGTAGAGAGAGGGGTGTAGAGAGAGGGGGTGGAGAGAGGGGAGTAGGGAGAGGGGAGTAGGGAGAGGGGGTAGGGAGAGGGGGGTAGAGAGGGGGGTGGAGAGAAGGGAGTAGGGAGAGGGGGTAGGGAGAGGGGGTGTAGGGAGAGAGTGGTGCAGAGATTAAGTGGTGTTGAGAGAAGGGGGTGTAGAGAGAGGGGGTGAAGAGGGAGGGGGTGAAGAGAGAGGAAGTAAAGAGAGAGGGGGTGTAGAGAGAGAGGGAGTGAAGAGAGCGGGGTTTAGAGAGCGGGGTTTAGAGAGGCGTTTAGAGAGAGGGGTTTAGAGAGAGGGGATAAAAGAGAGGGGTGTAGAGAGAGGGGTGTGGAGAGGGGTGGGTGTAGAGAGAGGGGGTGGAGAGAGAGAGGGGGTGTAGAGAGAGGGGTGTAGAGAGAGGGGGTGTAGAGAGAGGGGGTGTAGAGAGAGGGGGTGTAGAGAGAGGGGGTGTAGAGAGAGGGGGTTAGAGAGAGAGAGGGGTGTGGAGAGAGGGGGGTGTAGATAGAGGGGTTTAGAGAGAGGGGTGTAGAGAGAGGGGTGTAGAGAGAGGGGTGTAGAGAGAGGGGGTGGAGAGAGGGGAGTAGGGAGAGGGGGTAGGGAGAGGGGGGTAGGGAGAGGGGGTAGAGAGAGAGAGGGGTAGAGAGAGAGGGGTGGAGAGAGGGATGTGTAGAGAGAGGGGTGTAGAGAGGGGGGTGGAGAGAAGGGAGTAGGGAGAGGGGGTAGGGAGAGGGTGGTCGAGAGGGGTGCAGAGAGGGGGTGTAGAGAGAGAGTGGTGCAGAGATTAAGTGGTGTTGAGAGAAGGGGGTGTAGAGAGAGGGGGTGAAGAGGGAGGGGGTGAAGAGAGAGGAAGTAAAGAGAGAGGGGGTGTAGAGAGAGAGGGAGTGAAGAGAGCGGGGTTTAGAGAGAGGCGTTTAGAGAGAGGGGTTTAGAGAGAGGGGTTTAGAGAGAGGGGATAAAAGAGAGGGGTGTAGAGAGAGGGGTGTGGAGAGGGGTGGGTGTAGATCGGGGTGGGTGTAGAGAGAGAGGGGTGTAGAGAGAGAGGGGTGTAGAGAGGGGTTTGTAGAGAGGGTGGATGTAGAGAGAGGGTGGATGTAGAGAGAGGGTGGATGTAGAGAGAGGGAGTGTAGAGAGAGGGGGTGTAGAGAGGTGGGATGTAGAGAGAGGGGGTGGAGAGAGAGAGGGGGTGTAGAGAGAGGGGGTGTAGAGAGAGGGGGTGTAGAGAGAGAGGGGGTTAGAGAGAGAGAGGGTTAGAGAGAGAGGGGTGTAAAGAGAGAGGGGTGTAAAGAGGGGGTGTAGATAGAGGGGTTTAGAGAGAGGGGTGTAGAGAGAGGGGGGTGGAGAGAGGGGAGTAGGGAGAGGGGGGTAGGGAGAGGGGGGTAGGGAGAGGGTGGTCGAGAGGGGGCGTAGAGAGGGGGGTGTGGAGAGAGAGTGGTGCAGAGATTAAGTGGTGTAGAGAGGAGGTGTAGAGAGGGGATGTGTAGAGAGAGGGGGTGAAGAGGGAGGGAGTGAAGAGAGAGGAAGCAAAGAGAGAGGGGTATAGAGAGAGGGAGTGAAGAGAGAGGGGGTGTAGAGAGAGAGGAGTAGAGAGAGTGGTGTAGAGAGGTGTGTAGAGAGAGGGGGTGGAGAGAGAGGGGGTGGAGAGATAGGGGGTGGAGAGATAGGGGTGGAGAGATAGGGGGTGGAGAGATAGGGGGTGGAGAGAGGGGGGTGGAGAGAGGGGGGTGTAGAGAGAGGGGGTGTAGAGAGAGGGGGTGTAGAGAGAGGGGGTGTAGAGAGAGGGGGTGTAGAGAGAGGGGGTAGATAGAGAGGGGGTAGAGAGAGGGGTGTGGAGAGAGGGGTGTGGAGAGAGGGGTGTGGAGAGAGAGGGGTGTAAAGGGGGTGTAAAGAGGGGGTGTAGATAGAGGGGTTTAGAGAGAGGGGTGTAGAGAGAGGGGTGTAGAGAGAGGGTGGTCGAGAGGGGTTGTAGAGAGGGGGTGTAGAGAGGGGGTGTAGAGAGAGAGTGGTGCAGAGATTAAGTGGTGTAGAGAGAGGGGTGTAGAGAGGGTATGTGTAGAGAGGGGGGTGTTGAGAGAAGGGGGTGTAGAGAGAGGGGGTGAAGAGGGAGGGAGTGGAGAGAGAGGAAGTGAAGAGAGAGGGGGTGTAGAGAGAGAGGGAGTGAAGAGAGAGGGGGTGTAGAGAAAGACGAGTTTAGAGAGAGGGGTTTAGAGAGAGGCGTTTAGAGAGAGGGGTTTAGAGAGAGGGGTGTAGAGAGAGGGGGGTGGAGAGAGGGGAGTAGGGAGAGGGGGGTAGGGAGAGGGGGTAGGGAGAGGGTGGTCGAGAGGGGGCGTAGAGAGGGGGGTGTGGAGAGAGAGTGGTGCAGAGATTAAGTGGTGTAGAGAGGAGGTGTAGAGAGGGGATGTGTAGAGAGGGGGTGAAGAGGGAGGGAGTGAAGAGAGAGGAAGCAAAGAGAGAGGGGTATAGAGAGAGAGGGAGTGAAGAGAGAGGGGGTGTAGAGAGAGAGGAGTAGAGAGAGTGGTGTAGAGAGGTGTGTAGAGAGAGGGGGTGGAGAGAGAGGGGGTGGAGAGATAGGGGGTGGAGAGATAGGGGTGGAGAGATAGGGGGTGGAGAGAGGGGGGTGGAGAGAGGGGGGTGTAGAGAGAGGGGGTGTAGAGAGAGGGGGTGTAGAGAGAGGGGGTGTAGAGAGAGGGGGTGTAGAGAGAGGGGGTAGATAGAGAGGGGGTAGAGAGAGGGGTGTGGAGAGAGGGGTGTGGAGAGAGGGGTGTGGAGAGAGAGGGGTGTAAAGGGGGTGTAAAGAGGGGGTGTAGATAGAGGGGTTTAGAGAGAGGGGTGTAGAGAGAGGGGTGTAGAGAGAGGGTGGTCGAGAGGGGTTGTAGAGAGGGGGTGTAGAGAGAGAGTGGTGCAGAGATTAAGTGGTGTAGAGAGAGGGGTGTAGAGAGGGTATGTGTAGAGAGGGGGGTGTTGAGAGAAGGGGGTGTAGAGAGAGGGGGTGAAGAGGGAGGGAGTGGAGAGAGAGGAAGTGAAGAGAGAGGGGGTGTAGAGAGAGAGGGAGTGAAGAGAGAGGGGGTGTAGAGAAAGACGAGTTTAGAGAGAGGGGTTTAGAGAGAGGCGTTTAGAGAGAGGGGTTTAGAGAGAGGGGTTTAGAGAGAGTGGTGTAGAGAGAGTGGTGTAGAGAGAGTGGTGTAGAGAGAGTGGTGTAGAGAGAGTGGTGTAGAGAGAGTGGTGTAGAGAGAGTGGTGTAGAGAGAGTGGTGTAGAGAGAGTGGTGTAGAGAGAGTGGTGTAGAGAGAGTGGTGTAGAGAGAGTGGTGTGGAGAGAGTGGTGTGGAGAGAGTGGTGTGGAGAGGGGTGGGTGTGGAGAGGGGTGGGTGTAGAGAGGGGTGGGTGTAGAGAGGGGTGGGTGTAGAGAGGGGTGGGTGTAGAGAGAGAGGGGTGTAGAGAGAGAGGGGTGTAGAAAGAGAGGGTGTAGCGAGAGAGGGGTGTAGAGAGGGGCTAGTAGAGAGGGTGGATGTAGAGAGAGGAGGTGTAGAGAGGGGGTGTAGAGAGGGGGGTGTAGAGAGAGATGGGTGTAGATAGTGGGGGGTAGAGAGAGGGGTGTAGAGAGAGTTAAGGACCCTGCACCCAGTCCTGAGGCAAAATAGCCGGGAGCTGGAGGTACTCTGCTAACAGAAAATATCACTTTGATTTTAAAAAGACTTGCTTTTTTAAAACTGTTTTACTTGCACTTTTGATCTGATAAAACTGCATTTCACTTGTATATTGCTCACTCACCCCTCCCTGTGTTGAAGCGCTCCTGACAACAAATCCTCAGCGCACACAGCCGATCTGAAGGCTGCTCGCGCTCTTTGCCAAACAGCGGCCGCCATCAGCAGAAGCGTGCGCGCTGGCCACGCCCATTTAGGCCACGCCCACTTCCACTTCCTATAAACATGTGCATGCACAGGAAGCGCAGCGGACGAGCGCAGCGGGAGCGCCGGTTGCGTGCCGAAGGCGCGCCTAAGGCAAGCCCGTCTGCGCCCGTCCGCGCCAGACCGAGCCCAGAGCCCAAACCTCTGGCCGGCCCCAAAACCCCCCTGATTACATACTCACAGGAAACTCTGCACCAACTCAGAGTACCGTTAAACGCTAGATGCATCGGACCTAGCAGTCCGGAAAACGAGCATTCTAGGTGTCCGAACTGCGCCTTCAGGTTTACGCCCTCCCACCCTTCCGAACCAGCTCGCTTGGAGATGGCCCTGCTGAACTGCAGGTCACTCCCAAAGCACCAGACAGAAATTAACCTATTATTAACAGAGTCGGACATTGACGTTCTGTTCTTAACGGAAACCTGGCTTTCCACGAGTTCCAACCCGGATATTGTCCAAGCTCTACCTCCCGGGTACCTCATTGAAACCCTCAACAGACCGACAGGTACCGGAGGTGGAATTGCGATTATCTATCGAGACAGCCTTGTTTGCCAATTTAAAGACAGTCCCATCCTAGATAGCGAAAATGTTCTCTTTTCCTTACATCTGCCGCCATCTACCACACTATCAGGGGTCCTAATCTACCGCCCCCCGGGTCAGGTAGGGCGCTTCATAAACTCTCTTATGGACGCTGTCTCCTCTCTGGCCTGTGTGACTCCCAACTTTACAATCCTCGGCGACTTAAACCTCCACTTCGATAATCAAGACAATAAACCCGCCGCAGATTTAAAAACCGACCTAATCTCCCTTAACCTACAACTTCTCAGTAATGATCCCACTCATACGAAAGGACATTTACTGGATCCCGTTTTCTCTAATCTCTCCAAACTTGCTGCTCAAACTCCCCTGCCCCTTCCCTGGTCAGACCACTTCTTGGTTCCTTTTAAACTCCAACTTCCAGGGAAGATGGTAGATATCCCTCGCCCACAGGCCCCGTCACGCCCATGGAAAAAACTAGACATAACCCTCTGGGAACGCTCTCTGTCCGCCACTCTACCTACAGTAGACCCAGATCCGTCTAAAGCTGAAATCCAGCTACAGAAATGGATTAGCGACTCCCTTAATACAGTCCTGCCACTCAAAACCCTCCCTTCCGCCAGGAAATCCTCCAAACTACCGTGGTTCACCGACGAACTACGCGAATTAAGAAAGAAAGGCAAAAGGTTAGAGCGCCAATGGAGAAAGAACTGGAGCACGGAAGACAGAAGTGAATACAAAATCCACATCAGGCGCTATAAAAACGCTCTTAAATCAGCCCAGGCCTCCTATTTCGAAGAACAAATAGCCTCAGCAGCAAATTCCGCAAAAGAGACCTACAGGATAGTTAAACTCCTCACCAAAATTCAGGACCCACCATCACCACCAGACCCGGACGGCGCAAAATGTAATCAGATGGCTGATTTTTTCTCTCAAAAAATCGAAAAAATCCTGACTTCCCTCCCGCCTGCCACGATCACATTAGGAAGCCCTAACCCTCTCCCCCGCCAAAACACACCGAGGCTATCCTCCTTCCCTCAAATCACCATCTAAACGTTTCTTAACGTCCTACATAAAGTCAAAAGCGGCGCCCCATCAGATCCAGCTCCGATCAGTAAACTAAAGCTAGTTGCTTCCACCATAGCCCCTCCTCTCACCAACCTGATCAACGCCTCCTTCCAGAACGGCTCAGTCCCGGCAAACTGGAAAAAACCACAGTCAAGGCTCTCATAAAGAAACCGCATCTAGACCCCACAGACCCATCTAATTTCAGACCGATCTCACTGCTTCCGGCCATTAGTAAAATCGCCGAGCGCATTGCAAACCAACATCTCTCTGAGTTCTTAGAAACCAACCACCTTCTCCGTCAGTCCCAGACAGGATTCAGACCAGGACAAGGGACCGACACCGCACTGTTAGCCGTAGTCGAAGAAGCCAGGGGCATATTGGACGTAGGAGGATCAGTGGCAGTGATCCTCCTCGACCTGAGTGCCGCCTTCGACACGGTGGACCATGCAACCCTTGTTCACCGTCTTGGGCTGATAGGAGTGGAGGACTCCGCATTAGCCTGGATTTCATCCTTCCTTGAAGACAGGTCGTTTCAAGTAGCAGATGGGCATTCCACCTCCAAGGCTCAAGCACTCAAGTGTGGGGTCCCCCAGGGATCCTCCCTGAGCCCCACACTTTTTAATGTGTACATGGAACCTCTCGAGGATGTTGTCAAACCCTTTGGCATTAAATCAATAATGTATGCCGACGACACCCAGCTCATCGTCTCCCTCAACCAGTCTGACAACGCTCTCCCCAATCTATCCAGTTGTCTCGAAAAGGTTCACCAATGGATGTGCGATTCCCGATTAAAACTGAATGGGGAGAAATCAGAAATGCTCCTCCTGGGAAACCCTAAGAAAATCCCCACTCCCCTCCCCTGGCCACCATGCATGGGAACTCCGCCATCCCCTAAGCCCGAAGTAAAGAGCCTCAGGATATGGCTGGACCAGGAGCTCAGTTTTAGGACTCAAGCTCGGAAAACCGCGGGAACCTGCTTCGGCCTTATAAAGATGGCAAGAAAAATTCTACATCTACTCCCCCCCCATTCCAGGAAGCTCCTAATGCAGGGGCTGGTGAACTCCAGATTGGACTACGGTAATGTCCTTTATCTGGGGGCCCCAGCCTCTGTAGTCCACAGACTTCAATGTGCACAAAATGCGGCCGCCAGAATCCTCACAGGAACCGCCGCAAGGAGCTCGGCCAAACCAGCCCTTAGAAGCTTGCACTGGCTACCAGTAAAGGAACGGGTCAACTTTAAATCCCTGTGCATAGCCCATAGAATTATGCACAACGAAGGCCCTCCCATTCTGAGGCCACTTGTAACAAAACAACAGTCGAGTAGACAATTAAGATCAAACTCCCTTTCCCTCGCAAACGTTCCAAGAATCAGGAAGTCCAGAACAGGCGGTCGCCTGTTCTCGTACAATGCCCCGAGACTATGGAATGCCCTTCCTCTCCCCCTGAGGCAAGAACATAATCACCTCAGGTTCAGGAAACAACTAAAGACCCTACTCTTCCCCTGAGTCCTCCATCCTGACTCCTCACCCCACAGGACAGTGGTCACTAGCGCTGGGATGCCCTAGGGTAGCTATGCGCTCTACAAAACCCAAAATCAAATCAAATCAAATCAAGGAGGTCCTTTATCTAAGATTACTTATTCATTGCACTTCCTTAATTAACCATGCTGGGCCCCAAGTCATAAGAGCCTGTTCTGAACTGTTAAAATAAAGTGTTATGGGAAAGAGAAAACACAGTAGCTCCAGTCTACGCCACCAACTAATCATTTCAAATGCATCACCTGACATGAAAAAACACAAAATGCTAGCTTTGAAACCTATACATACATAGATTTTATAGCACAAGCACCGGTGCTGCCAAAGCGCAGGGTCTGAGGAAAAGAGTCTCTTTGGCAGTCCTAAGCATTAGTGCTTTCAGTGGGATGAAAAGTTCACGAGCCCACAGAGAGGGGGGTGGCGTTAGCAGTTTATAGCGCAGGCAGAAATGCAACGAGGTTTCATGATCTGTGCACAAGCTGTAGATACTGACTGTTCTCACTTTAAATTAAAAATAAAAGGCTGGTAAAATGTCATCAGGCAAAGGTCAACTACGGGATACATAATAGAATATTTCCAATGGTGCATTAAAAAAAAAGTTTTGCCTCATTGCCTATTAATTATATATTTTATTATTATATAAACTGACGCAGCTTGTGCTTTTCCCAGGAGTGAATATAATTTGCTAAATTCCTGTTACACAAGCAGAAAAAAAACAGGAAACAAATGCGCACACACAAACAGAATATTTAATAAGTCTTATTTTAAATGATGGTGACTCTGGAAAAGTTAAGTTGTGTCTCTGTAGGGGTACGAGGGACGGGTGAAACGTGAGCCTGGTATTGCAACAGCATGGGGGCATTGGTCTGCTTGCCGGACATGAAAGGGTGTCCGGAGAGAGGCGCTTAATTAACCATGACAGAGGAAAGGCAGATGGCTGTGCGTGCACTCAAGCTTGTAGCCAGCAAGCAAAGGCTGGGTTGCACTAAAAAGCATGAGCCAGAAAATGAGGTTAAAGGAATTAGACAGACAGAGAGAAAAAAAAACAATAGCGAGAGGGAGAAATGAATATGTATTAGCAAGAGACCTCGAAGAAAAAAGCATGAGTCAGAGAAGAAAGTAAAATGTGAGCCAGACGCCCGTTAATGAGCTCCAAATAATCGAAAACGATTTTTTGAAATACATACTAGCCCTTCCCCGAAGTGCTTCTACTTACGGTATCCATATGGAGCTTGGTTGGGAGTATCTTACTGACATCATTAGATACCAACCGATTCTCCTTTGGCATCGTATTTGGACTCAGGAGCAATGTCTCCTTACTAGGTCATTAATAACTGATTGTCTTACGTTGACCTATTGGAAAAAGATCCCCTGGCTATTATATGTTTCTAAATTCTTGAGTGATCTGAATTGTTCAACATTTTTTACTGACCCTGTCTCACTAATGGCTATATCAAGAAAAACTTTGAAGAATATGTGTGTTGCCCATTTAAGAGACTTACGCATGTGTTCCGAAATTGGCAAACAATCAAATGTTCATTTAACGACGATACAATCCTCCTACGGCATCCAACCTTATCTGTCATTTTACTTGTCAAATTATGATAGATATGTTTTAACTAGGTTCCGATTTGATTTATTCTACCGTCTTGTTTCACTTCCTGAGCCTTCTGATTGGTCACCCGAATTAGCCAGCTGCCCCTGTGATGGATGTACCTGCCAGTCTACCTTGCATGTAACCTTTTTTTGCAATTTTTATGAGACTCCGCGTAAACGCTGGTTGGTCCCTCTTCTCCGACAATTTGGTCTGAGAAGATGCAGACCTGCTCTTTTGGCTCTTCAGTATCTAGATACCCCGTCTGCCGCAAAATCTGTAGCTTGCTTCCTTAAAGCATGCTTGAAAATTCATTCCCAACTATTGCTTACTGTGTCATAAGACTCTAATCAGTTCTGTATGAACAACCTGTTATCTCATCCCTTTACAGAGTGACACTGTATAGACGATTTTTTTTTTTTTTATGATTTCCTAATGCATTGATTCATAGTGTCATGTATTCTCCAGCTAAAAATGTTTAAATTGAAACTTTTATAAATTGTTGTAATTATCTGTTCTTAATGTACTTTTATGATTGTAAATTCAATCGAAATAAAGTTTCTTTTGACTTGACTTGAGCCAGAGAAAGACAGGAAATAAGTAACGAGCCATCTAGAAAAAAAAATGCTCTTGACATTGCTGTGGCGGGGGAGTGCATTCCTTTCAAGTCTGATGCGGGGGCGGGGGGCGGCAGCCTTTTAAGTCTGATGCCGAGGCACAGACAAATGGTGGTGTGTGATGTGGCTGGAGATGATGTGCACACGCATAGCTCACATGAACTGTACGCGATCCGCTCCTAGGTAGACTTTTCTTTTCCGCTTACTATAATCTCGCCTATTCATCCCTGCGGGATAGAATAGGCGAGACCTAAAAACAGTGGTTACTTGGTGAAGAATTGGAAATGCAGAAGACCTTTCATAAGGTTACAGCTGGACTTCATATCGTTACCACCATGTAGGGGAATGAAATACGTCACATAGTGTGATGATCACCTCCCCTTGCCTGTCCAATCAGAGTTAGGAGTTTCTTGATATTGAAACATTTTTGGGAGGCACATGAATATTGTAGGGTATAATTGAGTTCCTTTTTAGTTAGTTAGAGAGCACTGAGAAGCACAGAGCCTGCGACCGGGATGCTGTCAGAGTGACAAGAGATACTGAAAAAGAATGGAATTGCAGAACCATATATCTTAAGTTAATTAATTTAGAAGATGATCGCTGAAGAATTTCAAGGAGGAAGAGAGTGTCAGAGAGGGGTGCTACGCAAGCGTCGTGACAGAGAAGCCATCTGTCCTGTCCTGAAGCCTTTGGTCACCAGATCTTTCCTTGAGGACCTTTCCTAGCCTCTTGGCCAGGGGGTTGATTTTCACGCCATACTTGGTATCTATAATTATATGTCTGTTTATGTGCCTATGTCCTTTCCTCTCGATCCTCTCCTTTCCATGCATATTCATTGCGTAGTATAAATGAATACATTTGAAAATTGATTTCATTGAATCTACCTAATGAATAGACGGAGACTGTTCTGTACTTTGTAAGTGGTTCACATGAAATTATTCTTAGATAAAGATTTTAAATTCTTCCCGACTCTGTGATTATTTAAAATTTGCAAGTTAGTTGATTTATGTCATTTCACAATCAACTAGTTCAACTAATGGTCCATTGACCAAGGAAAGAACTTTTTGACCAGTGAAAGATTAGTTAGGAGCCAGAAGTAACTAATCTTGATATGATAAGAAATTTATAAAAAACATGACCCCAGCGGTTATTGCCAGGTTGTTGTGAATGTGTGTATGGTCCCAGGTGAGTATATAGTGTTGGATTACCTGTTGCTGGTAAGCCGCTGGATCACTACTACTCAAAAGTTTCCAGATGCACTGTGACACCTGGGAACTATTCAAAAGGTGAGGAATCTGCGGTTAGATAGTCTTGAACAGACAGAATGTAACTGAAGGTAAGTAACTTATTCTTTTAGCTGTTTAAGAACAGAAAAGTCATCTTAAGTGAACGAAACAAGGATGGGTGTGTGTAAGGATGATATGAACAAGGAGTGCTGGAGAATCTGGGAACAGAGGAGTATGGCAGAGAGAAAAGAAAAGTGATCTGCACAAAGCTGCTAAAACAACCAATATGCAGATAGATGACCTGGGGAAAACCAGAAACCCAAGAAAGTATAACAATATATCAATATTTGCCAAGCCAGGGAAGGTTATAAACATGTGCAATACCGCTATCAAGACCGAGGACTATCGGATATGGAACTTGAACACTGGTGAAATTCTCACCTAGGTGTAGGGAACAGAAGAGTGAGGACTGGAAGCAGTGTAGTAAGAAGACACAAGTATTTTGTGGGGATAAGGAGCAAGAAGTTTTACAAGGGCTCAACACACTTAAAAGGTTATATGAAAAGAGTCTCTATGCCAGGGATAAAGCTCCATATACTATTAAGATGAAACTGGTGCTTACCATTGCATGTGATTTAATCTTACAGGTTGTAATTAGTTCTCATGACACCAAGTACAATGAGAGGTCTCAAACTCTCTTTTGGAAGTCATCACTTAAAGGTGTTTAATGTTTATTTTTCCTAATATACATTTGGATAGCTCTTCTATGTTTGCAGTTATATTTATGCTTGTAAGGAGGGAGATGTGTGTCATTCCTAGAACTTTTAGAGAAAGTTAGACTGGTGGGAATGCTATGCTTCAGTCCAGGTTGAGAGTTGGACACTGAAGCTGCAGACGAGCTAATAGGATGAGGTTCTTCAATCTACACTTAAACCACTACAATGTATTTTGCACCTTATTTCCTGTGGTTGGCGTCTTTTTATGGAGAGAACTTGTGAAGACACTACACACTGGCCATTTTGATACCTATGTCCGTCTCCTTAAATGTACTTCAGTGTCATACAAGTCAGAGAGAAAAAAAACATGCACCGCCGTTTAGGTATACCAAAATTTGGCAATCGCCAGTGCTGCTTAGTTGGAACATGAAGAATTACTTCAAAAATACCCTGGGCAGGTCTCCTAACTTCCACCCACCAATCACTACCCATGATCAGCATCTAATGCTTCCGATAAAATAGCCACCTCGGTTGGAAGGCGGTGGCTGTCTGGGGACATTTGAAATTGGAGCTGTTTGCGGCAAGGGACTTCACTGCACTAGAAGCGAGGCGCCCGCCATCTTGTTAAGTGCAATTATTAAATTATAAACCAGTTATGACTAATTACAGCGAAAACATTATTTCCCCCGCCCCCATAACATTTGGAAAGACGGACAGCTTAAGTTACTACACATACGTTGTCGCATTTAGCTTTACCAGGCGACAGGAAAATAAGCAAACCTTTAAAATGTAGTCGAAGAAAAAAAATGGTATATGTATATTTTTTTCTGAAAGCCTGCATCTTTTTTTTCTTTTAAATACTTTTCTGATCGTGTTACGCTGGAAATGCAGGACTGAAGATGGCTGCTAAAAATCCATACATTTGTCCGTCCTCTCTTTCAGTCCAGAGACGCTGTGGCCTACACCGTGTCCCGCCCAGCTCTCATGGTTGGCGTTACGTTGGGCTGTGTAAGATGGCTGCCAGGCGGTGAGGAGGAGTGGGCGGTGTACCAGAGGGCACTGCCAGGTAGGACCTGACTCGCCACTTCTGAAACCTCGCGCAAGTGTCTTGCGTTGGCCGCCGCACCTGGGCTTCCATGCTTTTCCTCCTTCAGACAGTTGAATGTGCCCCTTGCCGGGAATGAAACCATTCAAGCCGCCGCACCGGTAGCGCTATTCCGTGTGCTTGATTGGCTGATGGGGCGGGAGGGGTGAGAGTAGCGGGTGGCGGGCAGACTCGGGCGGGATCATCGGCGCGCCAGCGGCTGGACAGCAGCAGCATCGGATGGCCGGGCCGTGCTGTGGGTAACCTTCTCGCTCTCTGTCTTGGGGGCGGGGGCGTTATGGTGGGGGCGGTTGAAGTCCCGCGGGCTGCAAGACGCAGGGATTCCCTAACCCCTCCCTCTCCTTTGTCTGGCTCTCTACCCTCTGGGGCAGGAGGGGCGAGGATGCTGTGAATGGGCATGCATGAGCAGTGACGGGCTGCCCGCCCGGGGAGAGGCTCGCATCTAACTCGGGCGGCGCGGACATGGCAAACGGGCAACCTCGGTTTCTTCTACACGGCTGCGTGCGAACTTTCCTCTTCTGGCAGCTCTCTCAGCGGCCTTTGACTGCACTCTTTCAGAATAACGTGATTTGAACTTGTGTCCGTGTTTGCTCTGCTTGAGTGCATGGCAAAGATTGGCCCTTTAGGAGGCAGAATAAACGCTTCCGGCATTTGCTTCATGTCTTGACAGTGTGTACCGGGATATTGTAAAAATAAACTGAACCAACCCCCCCCCCCCACCTGGTGTTCCCAAGAAAATAAAGGCCTTTAATTGCATGTTTTCGATTTCTTATTGTTTTTGAGTGCTATGTAACAAAACTGTAGTGTCGCATTTCTTCCACCACTCTTACGTTTACATGCCCGCCGGACGTCAGCCAGTCATATGCGTCGGAGAGGGTTGATGACATTTAGAACCTTTAACGCGGTTGGTTGAATTTCACTGGATTTAAAAAAAAAAATCTTTCTTTTGGCCGTTTTCTAAGTTTCGTTATTATCGGCCTACGTGTAAAATTACTGGTCATGTCTGTAAAATACAAGTCAAGTTGTAACCCTGCTTTTACACAAAAAGACTTGCGTACATATCTTGCTTTGGAGTTTAACTTATGTTTGCGAAGTTGTAATATTTATTATGAAATGCTGTAGACCGGTTTGTGTATTAAAACAATATATATCCTCGCAGTCTCGAGTTACCCTGGCAGAGACTGAAATTGATTAATGGCTTGGAGAAGGCGAATACATTCTCATTTGTTGATTTTTGGACCTATTTAGGGCACATGAAAAACCTATTCACATGTTCAATAAAAACCATTGGGTTTAAGGCTTCATTGCAGAATCAACCGATCGTTTGTTTTCTACTGTAACTAGCTACTGTCACTTTTATCCAACAGTTGAAGTGTAACACTTGACAGGTACCATCTTTCCTTTACCCCGTGCTATTCGGTGGCACGTTTCAAACGGAAAAGACCTGCAAGATACTTTGTAACTGTGTGTACGTGCGTCTGTTTGTTTTGCTATTCTGGCAGGAATGCACACAAAGTATCGTGCGCCTCTTCTATTTGTAACTTTTCCGTTGCCTTTCAGTTTTTCTTGTGCTTTGTAGTAGATAATAAGTCTGTGTTCAGCTTCCATTCCTCTGTATGTGCTCTTGACTTTCTGAAATTGTGTTCCAGAGCCTGTATTCCAAACAAGGGCGTAGATGATACGACCTGTGCATGGTATGAGATGGCCCCACCCATAGGCGTCCCCCACCCTGCTCCTAACCTGCCTAAATGGCTGACCATTTCATGATGTTTCTGCTGTTGGACTCCCCCCCCCCCCCCCCCCCCCCCCCCAGCTGTTTTGCTTTTATAAAATGTCAGCCACTTAAAATGATTAATTTTGCATCTAAACCCCATTTTTTTTTGTTTCGGATTTTTGGTATATTTTTACACGCCTCCGGGTACCGCTCAACACCCCTTTGCGATTGGGATCTTCTCATGGTGATACCATGGCCGTGGAACTTATTTTCAACAGCCGAACATTTTCAATGTATTTATTTTTTCAGTCGTGATTTTCAACATGGCCAAAAAAAGAAAATATTTTTTAACCTTTCGCCAACCAGGCACATTTAATGGGAGGAACATTTAGAAAGACCGAGGTATACAAAAGTGTTAATCCTTTCGAGCCAGCTGGCAACTTGTTTTTTTTATAAAGAGTTGGGTCTCAAAAACTACTGAACAGATTTAAAACAAATCTATAAAAGCACACCTGCTTAAAGTTCCACTTTCATGCCAAGTTTGGCTTGAATCTATTCATAAATTGCAACTGGCCCTAACTACTCTGTAGTGACCACCATTGTGTAAAATGTGTGTGTACCCTAAATGTCTTATTGAGCATTTTGTTACAAAATTGGATTATGTCAACCGACTTGGCTTACTGTTGCAGTGCACTGAGTCACATGTTAGGGTGAAAGTCCCTCCTGTTGACAAACATCTTTTATTTTATAGTTTTGCAGAATGTGGCCTGGTTCTGTAGCACCCATGTGCTGTCCTTGGTTCAATTTGGAGAAATTGACCTCGTCATGACATTAGCTAAGAAAATGCTGTCCAGCTGTTTGTTGGCTGCAGGGGGTGGAACATGAATGATGCCTCTTTACTGGGTGATTTCCTCTCCCAGGGGTACATGCCCATTACAAGGCGAGGACTTTTCCATCTCAACAGTTTCTTTTTCTTTATCAGCCCTACATATAGCTTTAGCTGTGCCTACAACCTAATTTACTAATGAAGAAATAACTGCATACACTTATAAATATATAGAGGCTTTGCGTAAAACTCTTCATCCATTAGTCAGCTAATTTTCTCTTCTGCTCACTACAGCATTCGGCCAGTGGTGTAAGAAAGGCCCATGCAGTGCGGGTAAGGGGTAGGGGCGAGCTCTAGGGGGCCCCCTGAGCACATTACCCGGGAACAAGCTCTCCCGAGTCAGTCCAGAGGGAGCCCCCTCAAGTTTTTTTACGCCACTGGATTCAGCAAGGGTTAGTGGGTCAGCACACTTTGGCTATTGGCTCCTTTGCACTGTTTCTGACCACATTTTGCCTATTCATGCTCACGTCCTCCTTAAAAGAAGTACACTCGTGTTTTTTCTTTCCAGTCTTATCCTTTCTTTTTAAAAGCATGTTTTTTTTTTTTTGTAAAAACAATTTTTATTGGCAATCAGGTTTAACAAGAGATTAGTACAATCAGCAAGATAGTGCAGTGATTAATGACATTCCAGGATGATATCACTTCTCATACATGAAGCCATTTATATACCAATCCCCGAAACAGTTCCCGCCCTGTGTCCCACCCACCCCTGTCAATGTGCCTTACGTCCTTCCTCAGTGAGCTTATAACCACCAGAAATTCTCCCTCCAGTCAAATAAGTAGTCTGTTTCAATGGGGTAACCGACCTCTCAGAACCCCTGTCGTGCATGTAGTAATCGTGTGCTTCGTTGGAAGTAGGGTACCCACTAAAGTATCACTCCTATGGTGCCGCCCCTTCCTCATCCTCACTCAGTTCGCTCTCAGGCAGTTGGAGTGCTATCACCAAGGCCTCCCACGCTCTACCTACCTCCAAGGCCTTGTCGCTGTCTAGGCGCCTGGCCTGTTGCAATCGCAATGCGCTCTCAGCCCTCGCCCATCGCATCAGAGTGGCCCTCCAACGCAAGTAGCTAGGACCCTGGTTGGATTTCCAGTGCATGGTGATCTCTCTTTTGGCTAAAATCAGGCCCAAATCATAAAACTTACTAGTGACGCGAGTACGGGGGGGGTGTGAGTGATCCATAACAATAAGCAAGCGCCCATATCTGCTTCTATCTGCCTTTTAAAAGCGTGTTTAAATTGTGTCTTCAGGTTACACTAATTAAAAGTCAATAGTATCTTTTATTTGCTATACATATCAAACCAATTTGCCAAGGCCAGATCTGTTGGCTTTACCAGTGCTTGTTCTATTTCACATTTGTTACTGTAGTCCTGAGTTTATTCAATCAACTGAGAAATATGAGTTAATGCAATCTTGTTTGAGGTAGGTCAAGATCATTGACAGATTTTCAGCATACTGACTAGCTAAATAAATGAGCTGCACTTACATCTATTATGTTAATTTATCTTATACCAAAAATCTGGTGCTGTTCCAACTCACCTAGACCTACATTGAACACCCACAACAGAATATTGTTTTAGTTTATTTTTATTTGGTTTTAAAGTACGCTGGGGACAAGTTGGCACTGCGAGGTGCACTCTTTGCTCACTTTTGACCCCCTCCAGTGAAACCATATGTAAAGATAACTGATTGGAAGCACCTTTCTTTTCAACAAATGACTCCTCATTTCATCAATGTCACTAAATAAATCAGGCTATTTCTGTCGCAGGATATGCATGTTTCGCATTTTCCATGCTGCTTGTTCAAGGCTGTAACAACAAATTGAATTGGAAACTTTTTGAAACCATATGTAATCCAAATAAATCAGTTAATTCAAACTAAACAGTTAAAATGATCAACTTTTGTAATCCTCTTGAACGATAGCCCTAATGTTTTTTTCTGTGATGATGGTGGTAATCAGCCCACAGTTAGTATGTCTGATAATTTTTAGGTCTCAAATAGCACATGTGCTGTTTTTTGTTGAGAGACTTGGAGCCCGCCCTTACTTACCATTGGATGGTTTAATCGTCACTCTAATTTCCTTGCTTTTCATTACTGGTTGCTCTCCGTTATTTGGCTTTAGTTCTCCTCATTTTTATTTTTAAAATATGCATGTGCATGTGAGTGTCGCTTCAAAGGCTCTGTATTTAGTCAGAAAAAACCCTCGCACACATCAGTAGTTCACATTTATGCTGTACAATTTGATTTTGAGCAGTTAGCGGTTTACACTTTTGGGGAATAAAAGGCTGTTTAGTTTATAATGCTTCAATGCTAATGTTATTTAAACATATTACAATTCAAAATGCATTTTGAGACCGGAGCCGATAGCCAGTATAAGAAAAGATATATTTTACTACTGATTTCAAATGTATAAAAGTAATATCTTTACATCTACTAAACCACAAAAGTATTCAAGGGGGACTCTAAACTGATTACACAGCAGCACTGAATACATTTTACTTTACTGTATTGGTTCTGACTGAACTTGATGAAATTTAACTTGATCAAACATCAGAGCGACAATATCGGGCTAAGGAATCCCTTCTCACCATTTGTGTTAGAACACTAATTACTTTTCCAATGCAACTTCTTTCAAATTTTTCTTTGCCATTGTATTAGGTTTTGCCTAAATGTCACTGCACAGTGGCCAACGTACGCAAAACCTACTGATGTGGAACAGAAAAGGCATTGGCAAAGCAAATAGGTCTTGTATATAAGAGCTATTGGCTTTGTGAGGTTTTCAGGTCTTGCTATAGCCATTGCGTTAGCATAGTAAGGGGCTCTCAAAAATGCTCCCAAAGTCTGCAGGCGGATCGGGCACAGTGCATGTGTGCTTGGCGCGCGCACTACTTGTCCACCTGCAGCTTTTGGGAGGACTTTTGCGGCCACTTTGATGTTCCCAGCCACTTCACGCGCGCCCTCCGCCGCCATATGGACACGCAGTCAGATTACCTTGCCTCAGCGCACCCCGTCAACCCCCATCCCCCTTATGCTCTGCCTCCCAGACACACACACACACAGCCGCACCCATGTACTTCACAGCTCTTTACAACAGAATTGACCTGGTAATTTTTTTTTTACACATTGTTAAAGCACCTACATCTCCACTCGACATATGCTCCCTTGCCAATGTCCCTCCCACCCTTCCTTTGATCTCAGCTTTTCTTTTAACTTTAGTCGCAAGTTCTCACTGGCTCCTCTCTGCCCCCTTCCTTTAATGCCCCCCCCCCCAGCACAGAGCGCTCTTCGCTTGTTGTTTGTTTCACCAACATCCTTTTCCCGTTCTTGTGGACTGCACTCATTTTGGGGGGCGTGTAGCTCTTTACTGAAGAATGCCTCCTGTTCCTCCGCCTGCAGCATGTTGTTTGCACCTCACTATCCTGTAGGTAATGTTCCCCCCTTTTCTCTTACATGTGTCTTAGCCCACTCTCCATACTATAGCCCAAGCCATTGTTGCTGCTTATTTATCTTATGCAACTAACAACCATTGACAAAGCCAATAGACCAGACTTATTGTCAGTATGCTGCTACTCGTTGTATCATATATCTGGATGCAATGACAGAAACAGCCAAAATATAAGTGGGGCAGCACACGAAGCTAAGCACAATTTTTTTTTTGCACGTTATTTAAGCCACTCCCTTTATTACATTACCCATGCTGCTGGCGTTATCCTTTCAATCCACTTTTTGCTGCTCTACTGTCCCTCACATTTTAGCAAATTAAGTCGTTATATGGGGCTGTTAGGGCAGGATGATGGTAGGTGGTATTGCAAGTTATTTCACCCTTCACCCCCTCTCAACCCATTGTAACCTACTTCAGCGCTGTGTACCCCTTCACACACTCTCACATAGCTGACCATCGCTGTGTGCTCTCTTCAGAGAGGCGAGGTATTGGATGGGCATACATCAGCCGTGTGATGTGACTACAGGCCAGGTAATGTCCCCCAAGTGACTCGTGTTCCCACTATCTTTGCGCAGCTTGCGCCTGTTTAGTCCCCCCATGCACCCAAATGTGCTGCATTATACCGCATAATTTGGCCCTTTTAAATTTTTTTATTTTTATATACCCAACCCTGCCGCATACTATAGCCCAAGCCATCGTTGCTGCTTATTTATCTTATGCAACTAACAATCATTGACAAAGCCAGTGGACCCGACTTATTGTCAGTATGCTGCTACTCGTTGTATCATATATCTGGATGCAATGACAGAAACAGCCAAAATACAAGCGGGGCAGCACACTAAGCTAAACACGATTTATTATTATTTTTTGCACGTTATTTAAGCCACTCCCTTTATTACATTACCCACGCTGCTGGCGTTATCCTTTCAATCCACTTTTTGCTGCTGTACTGCCCCTCACATTTTAGCAAATTAAGGCGTTATGTGGGGCTGGTAGGGTAGGACGATGGGAGGTGGTATTGCAAGTTATTTCACCCTTCACCCCCTCTCAACTCATTACAACCTCCTTCAGCGCTGTGCACCCCTTCACATAGCTGACCATGCTGTGTGCTCTCTTCAGAGAGGCCATGTATTGGATGGGCGTGTCTCCTGTTAAGGGGCGTCATTCATTCCAGTTACCTTACACAAGGTGACATTCATTTTTGTTGTCCCGGGAATATTAGCTTATTCGTCCAGAATTATAGGATGTCGAGCCACCCCGTGACTCGAACCAGATTCCCAGTTCTAAAGTCAGCAGGTCTGGCCATTACACCGCATCCTGGGGTAAGGGGAGAGCGGCAGGCAATGCCACATGGAGGCTCAGCTCTTCATGGGCTTGTGGTGCCAACAGCACCTCGGGCTGAGCCACAGCCAGGCGTCTCCCCCCGCACCCTCCTCCAGTATTCAGGGAGCTGAGCCAAGCCTGCCAGGACCTCTCTACAGGCCTCTGCTCTGCTGATGTGGACAGCATTAAACGAAGAGTGTACTGTAAGGTGATGCCGGGAGTCCTCGCTTCCTTCCTTATGGCTCTGCGCACAAGGCGTCTCTTCTCCTTCTCTTTACATCTATCTCCCATAGCGCCTCGCTCTGCGCACAGCTGCTTTCTCCTAGCACTGCATGCTTCTAGCTCACTAAAGCCTCAAGCTTGACGATTAGTTCAAGCGCAGTGGAAGACCTTTAACAATAGTTGACTAGTTATCTTTCATTTGTATTTGTATTTGTATTGTATATTTGTAAAGCGCAACTATCGCTCCGAAAGGAGCATCCTGGCGCTGACAAACAGTGAGCAAACAATTACAAGTACAAAACTAGATAGCAGCCATTACATAGTCATTTGGAAGGTTGAAGATCCAGGTTTTGAGTTGCTTCCTAAACTGGCTTTCCTGATTAAGGAGTCTGAGGTTCTTGGGCATTGCATTACAGGCTTTGGAGGACAGGTAGGCTAAGGTCTTACCCCCCTTGGTTTTATAGTTGAATTTGGACAGCTTTATCAGGTTGTCACCTGAAGATCGTAATGTCCTTGAAGGGTTTTAGTGGGGGTATCGCCTGGTAAGATACTTCGGGCCTGTGCCGTTAAAAGCACAAAAGGCGATCATCAGAATTTTAAACAGTATCCTCTTATGAAGAGGTAGCCAGTGAAGGGTGTTCAAAGCAGCCGAGGCTGAAGATTTCCTCGGTAATTTTAATACGAGTCTGGCTGCTGCATGTTGCACGCTTTGGAGTTTATTCAACGTGGTCTTTTTAACACCTGCCATCAAGCCATTACAGTAATCAAGGCAGGAGAGGATTAAAGCCACTGTCGCCGCCTTTCTTGAGTCTGTGGGCAGGAAGTCAAAAAACTTCTTTAAGGATTTGATGATGCTAAAGCAACTTCCTGCCACATTCCTCACATGCTGATCAAATGATAGCTCAGCGTCAAATAGGACACCCAGATTTCTAGCTGACACCACAGCCTGTGGAGGAGCAGGGGAATCCCCCGGGCACCATTTGCTAGGGCAGAATTGGGGATTTTTTCCCCATAGGAAGAATCAGTCTTATTGGCATTGCATTTAAGATGGTTATTTTCCATCCAAAGGAAGACATCTTTAAGGCAGTTCTTTAGGTTTTGTTCGGCATTGGTGGAGTTCTTATCAAGGGGAACAATGAGTTGAGTATCATCGGCATACGATGTCACAAGTATGCCGTATGACTCAATCAGGGAAATGAGGGGAGTCATATAAATATTAAATAATAATGGGCTCAGAATGGAGCCCTGAGGAACTCCAGACAGCACCTTTTTTTCTTTGGAAAGGAAAGGACCTAATGCAATGGTTTGCGATCTATCTGTCAAAAAGAGATTATCCAAGCCAGTGCTATATCTGAAATTTCAATGTCTCTTAATCTACCTATCAGTATTGAGTGGGAGATGGTGTCGAACGCCGCTGTGAGGTCTAATAAAATCAGAACGGAGTTCTTCCCTTCATCCTGCCTTAATTTTATAGAATCGGTGAGTTCAATCAGGGCCGTTTCCGTAGATGGATGTGAATGGAAACCCGATTGCTGGGGATGAAGGACATTATAGGTTTCATAAATCTAACAAGAGGGGGGAGGGAGAGATAGTGGATTCAGTCTCCCCTGGTAATTCGTATAAACATAATGGAATCCACCTAGAGAGTGGTAGTGATCCCTAGAGTGATGGGGAGCACACAGTGTTGTTTAAATGCCCCCTTGAGGGGCATTTAAACAACACTGTGTGCTCCCCATCATTATAGGTTTCACATGGCATTTTAGCTCTTTGTAGACCATCTGTTCTTTAATCTTGCCCAGAACTGGGAGGAGTGAGATTGGACGTAAGTTGGTCAGGTCTGTGGTGGGTTTATTAAGTTTTTTCATGAGAGGCTACACAATCGCTTGTTTCCATTCCCCTGGGACTAGGCGAATGGAATGCTTGTTTATTGGTGCATTTGGATGTTAAAGAGGTACTGCTAATAAGGTGAAATCTTTGCCCAGATGATGTTACCGTGAGTAAAAAAGACAAAATAGTTAAGTAATATAACCAAATGTGTTGCATTATGCCGCATAATTTGCCTTATTTTGCCATATAATTTAGCGGCATACTTTGGTCCATCACTGCCACATAATCCCAGTGGTCCTAGATATAATGTTCTAGTTAGACCACTATTTCTATGTCAGGAGATTTTAAAAGCTCAGAAATAGACATGTGCATACTTTTGTAAACGTCTAGCGTAGGGGCAGCATGTCAGTGTCTCGCACATGACCTATTATGCATCTATTTTCTCACATTCCGGTAGTTTTTGTAAATACAGTTGGGTAATTTAGGTAGCTCCTGGACATGTCACAGCAGCTTCTTTTGGCGTCTCGGGTATAATCACCCTTGGATCTCAAGAGGCTAACTCTCGGGTCTCACCGGAGGGTCACTTTATTATCTCATGTGAAGGTCACTTTAAGAGCTAACATGAGGGTTATTTTATTAAATGCTTTAGATTCCACAGGAGTGTCTCCATCAGTCGGCCGATAAATCAATGTACTGGTACACTGCTTCTTCCCAGTGGCGAAAGATGCAAAGCGGAAGTGTGCCTGGGATTTGAGGCTTAATAGCAGTGCAAGGTATAACTCGGACCGACCGTCAAGGGGGAGCAGGGAGTCTGGAAACACATGCTCCAGAATATGAACATAAACTGTGTGCTCCTCAGAGCTGACTATATTAAGCTTATCGCCCCCCACACGCGCACACAATCCCACGCGCACACAATCCCACGCGCACACAACCCCACGCGCACACAACCCCACGCGCACACAACCCCACGCGCACACAACCCCACGCGCACACAACCCCACGCGCACACACACACCACCACCCCACACACCACCCCACACACCACCCCACATACCACCCCACACACCACCACACACACCACCACACACACCACCACACACACCACCACCACCACACACACACCACCACCACACACACACACACACCACCACCACCACACACACACCACCACCACCACCACACACACCACCACCACACACACCACCACCACACACACCACCACCACACACACCACCACCACACACACCACCACCACACCACCACCACACACACCACCACACCACCACACACACACCACCACACACACACCACACCACCACACACACCCACATACACCCACACCACCACACACACCCACACCACACACCACCACACCCACACCACCACACACACACCACCACACCCACACCACCACACACACACCACCACACGCACACCACCACACGCACACCACCACACGCACACCACCACACGCACACCACCACACGCACACCACCACACGCACACCACCACACGCACACCACCACACGCACGCCACCACACGCACGCCACCACACGCACGCCACCACACGCACGCCACCACACGCACGCCACCACGCGCACACCACCACGCGCACACCACCACGCGCACACCACCACGCGCACACCACCACGCGCACACCACCACGCACACGCACACCACCACGCACACCACCACGCACACAACCCCCCCACGCACACAACCCCCCCACGCACACAACCCCCCCACGCACACAACCCCCCCACGCACACAACCCCCCCCATGCACACAACCCCCCCATGCACACAACCCCCCCACGCACATAACCACACACACACACAACCACACACACACACACAACCACACACACAACCACACACACACACACACACACAACCACACACACACACACATAACCACACACACACACATAACCACACACACACACACAACCACACACACACACATAACCACACACACACACACAACCACACACACACACACAACCACACACACAACACACAACCACACACACACACCACACACAACCACACACACACACCACACACATAACCAACTGTCAGTGCA
Source organism: Lissotriton helveticus (assembly GCF_964261635.1). Lineage (NCBI taxonomy): Eukaryota > Metazoa > Chordata > Amphibia > Caudata > Salamandridae > Lissotriton > Lissotriton helveticus. The sequence continues at coordinate 296,950,405 of NC_136063.1, forward strand.
CACTGTCACCAAGCACAGACACCATCAGTCATCAGAGCACGCTCCCACCAGGCACACACCACCTGACGTCCGTGCGCGTTTTCACCAGGCACACAGACACCACCAGCCGTCAGTGCACTCTTTCACCAGCCACACACACACCACCATCCGTTAGTCGACGCTTTCACCAGGCACACACACCACCAGCTGTCAGTGTACGCTTTCACCAGGCACACACACACCACCAGCCGTCAGTGTCACAGGTGGAGAGCGGAGTATTCTGCCCTGTTCATATCTATATCCACCAGTTGAGAACTGGTGTTAGAAAGGTGTCGCCACACTCTTGGAGCACTGGTGAGTTGGTGGATGTGCTCTAACTCTTTGATTTGTTTGGTGAGGTATTCACTTTTTTTCCCTGATGATTTTATTGTCCGCCGCTGCGATTGCTATGAATTCCCCCCTTATAACTGCCTTAAGCGTTTCCCATGTTATAGTTCAACAAGGAAACCCAATTGGATTGGTCAGGGACCTTGGGTATAGGTATATTACAAAAACAGTGGTCCCTCACAGGAAGGATATGGGAGAAGCGATAAATATAACTAACTATGAGATCTACATTGCATTGTCCAGCAGGACAAATATTTGGTCAATAAAGACAAAATATTAAAGTGGGAGCACAAACTCCGTAACAAATTAGCACACAAAGAGGAAAAGAACTCCGGCTTAATTCAATGCTTGAAAGGCAATCAACAAATTGGCAAACATAAATGACGAAAAACACCCCTGCACATTTCAGTGTTACATATGATTGGGTCAGGGTTCAGAGTGTAAAGGAGTCGATGTTTGGATCCCATACAGGAATAACGGCATCATCATCAGGATATTAAGTTACATGCCTGAGATGGATGGCAAATGTGGGGAACGTAGTTTCTGCAGTGGACCTGGACATAGAAGGCGGCAAATGAGACCTGCGCGAAAATGAACTGACTAAGACACCATAGAGAATTATTCCGATAAGGTGTCAGACTGGGCGGAAAGGATTGAATCTCAGTACTCCAGATTAAGGACCCTTCGTGCGCGGTCAGAAGCCTGTATTCCCACAACGCCACCGGCGAGGTGTCGGAGGTGTTATGTGTGAGGTAGTCGTTGATTGTTTGCAGGATCTGCCTAATAACTTCTTGACGGTAGAGCATGGTGTTGCGCAAGCACCAGTGTCTGGGTGGGGGGGGGGGTAGGGGAGGGACATCAAGATCATAACAGCTCCATGATTTGATAACGCAGCTGTTAATTTCTATATCTTTTGTAAGTGTCTGAATTCCCTGCATGCCTTAACAGTAGTCAAGCCTTGCCTACGTCTTGTGTGCATTGGAGTATAAGGAGTTTTACCTAGCCTGTGGGTGATTAATCCTCCACAGATCTACCATCCCCAGGTCTCTTAGCCATGCGTGTCCCTCGCTACATAAGGCTCTTGTCTGTCCATGTCTCTGGGCTTATCTATCCAAAGAGTTGTCAAACACCAGGTTGAGGTCTCTCCCAGCAGCACCAGGTTATCTTCGGTCCTCAATGCCCTCTCGAGTGCGTTATGTAGGAACACCTCCTATCTCTTATTAGGAGCATACACTGAGCCCACCACCAGGGATCTGCCCACAAGGGTGAAGTGGTATATGACAAGTCTGCTCTGATCTCTTCACCTTACTGTTCCACCTTTCCCCGAAAGGAGTTTGCCACCAATATGGCCACTCTGACTGTTTTTGATGAGGAGGATGAGAAAAATTGCTGGGGAAGGCCCTAGGCTTAAGCCGATGGCAGTCTACCGCGAGGAGGTGAATTTTCTGCAGGAAGCAAATATCTGCTCGTGTGGTCTCTAAATAGGTATGTACTACCCTACGCTTTATTGGATTTTTAAGGCCTCTCACGTTAAGTGTGAGGATTCTAAGAGGAGCACCTGTCATAGATTGATTTTAAGGGGGTGCTGTGTGCTCCCGACTTTGTCGCTTCTCCTCTCCCTCGGATGTGATAATGGATTGTAGTAAGACTGTTGCTGCCCGGTCGGATGTTTGGTAGTGTACCCTATGTGAAGGTGAATGGGTACCCGAAATGTAACCTAAACAATACAAATAAACAAAGATAATATACATCTTGGAACATTCTTGCGTTCAGTCCTGCAGCCGGGTGGGGCTGGATGGTCAATCCAGTGGTGTTCAAAATGTGCCCAGTGGTCCCATCTCACGCCCCTGATACTCTGTGTGGTGCTTTAAAGTGTCCCTGGTTTCAAGACTCCTCAGGTCTCGCCAGAGCAGATGGAACTGCCTCCAAAGCTGCTTGCTGGCCTTTGGCGATCTCCTCCCGATCGGGTCTGTTTGTACGTCGTTGTCCCAGTCTTCTCCAGCCTGTTACTCTCCCTCTGCGGAGGAGGGGACCCCTGCTTGTTGCTCTCCTGGAGGTTCAAGTCCCAGCACTCAACAGGTCTCAGTTAATGATTGTGGTTAATAAAGCCACCCTTCCGAAAACCAGGTGAAAAGAATGACCCCACAAGTAGGATTTGCCGTAACTGCAAAGATGTGTGGTAGGCGGGCAGAATGTTCTTCGCTTCTGTAGCGTTAGGGCTGCCAGATCCTGAAAAAGGGCCGGGGATTGACCCTGGAAAGTGATGGGATGCATGTTTCGTCCTTTGCGCAGGATCTCTTCCTTGCCTTGGAAATTGTGCACGCAGACCAGGATATCTGGAGGGCTGGTTGAGTTTGGTCAGGTTAGACCCACTCGGTGGGCCCGGTCAATTCGGATGCTGGTTTCCGAGTGGCTGCAGAGGATGTGGCGGGAAAGGTCCCTGACCAATCCAAAGATGTTGTCTCCCTGTCTTCAACGTCACATCCCTTTTTTGTATGTTGCCCCATGGGACCTATTTTCTAAGTCCTCCAGGTGAGACTGTAAGTCTGTGCTTTGCTCCAGGAGGCGGAGGACCTGCTGTTGGAGCGCCACGGTCTTCTCTTCCCGACCCCCCTCCTCCTTGTCTTCCAGTCCCACAACGTAATCTCCCAGCTCATCAACATCTCTCCGGACCTCTTTGATGTCTTGTGAGAGTTTGCGTTTTAGTGATTGGAGGTCTTCCCGGAGGGTCGTAAAGAGCTCCTCCAGAAATGTGCGTGTTACAGGCTCTTCGCTGTCTGGTCGACCCTGTTCCCTGTTTGTTCTAGTTGTGGGGCTAGGCCAATCTGCCTGGTAAAATCAAGGAAGCGTGACTAACTCCGATCACCTATGAGCCCCCCTTGTGGCCGGCGTTGCTCCTCACTTGGGTGCACGGCCTAGGTCACTCTCGCGGGTCGACCACGATGTCGGCTGGCTCCCGCTCAGCCCTGCTCTCCGCCAATTTCTCCGCCTGGCCTGAGGCGCTGTTGAGCGGGGCCCGGCCCGTGGACCCTGCCCCACCATCCGTGTTCTGTCTTGCGGTCTTGGCGCTGCTAACATCCGGAGGTCCAGACCGCCACTCTCCGGCACCGCTACAAAGCTTCTTGCCCGGCACTTGGTGCTCCCGGGCTGGACCAAGTTCCACAGAATATTTCGGCAGATCCGGAATGATATCCAGGGCCAGGGACACGGTTTTGGCCGGCGTCGGGCAGGAGAGACGACGAGGCACGTCCTACCTCGGCGCCAACTTGGCCACGCCCCCTGAAATACTTTTAAGGACAACTATATTGGCATTGTCAAAGTGTTTTCTTTTTTTTCAACCATGTTTTACTGTAGCTCAACTGCTTCGCAGTGCTATTGAGTTCTGAATATAAGGTAGCAGGAATCCATCTAAATGCAGGCATAACGCGTGTCTGATATTCATTGCACCATACCATATGACTTGTTTTATGCTGTTCATTGTCTTAACTTGTTGCAAGTCTTTAACCAAATGTCATCGTTCCGTTTTTCAAGACCTTTCTGAAATAGAGGTGATAAAGTTCCTCTCTGAAAACGAAATTCAAATAATTCCACAATGTGGATCCTGACATTCCAGTGATTTTTCTTTGTATTTATTTATTTAGTTTGAAGGTGTGTTGTTGTGTTACGCGCAGTCTTTCTAATCTTAGATTCCTGGATGGGGTGTAGTGGGTGCCAAGTTTTGAAGAAATCTGGGACCATTGTTGCAATAAGCCTTATGCACAGTACAGAATAACTTGAATGTCCGCCTCCACTCTACCAGGTGCCAGTGAAGTTGTTTTTGGACTTATTTTGCTTGGTTATGTTTCCACAGATTGATGCATAATTTGGCTGTCTGGCTTTGTACTCTTTGTAGTCTGTCACTAGATTTTCAAGTACAGAAGGCCCATTACTAAAGGTCCGGTCAGCTCTAATGGTGCTGGGTTTGTAATTGAAGGAGTAGTCTCTACTCACTACTATTGCATTGAGTTCTGGTATGAACCGTAGATTTGCTGAAAATGACCTGACTTGATCAAGTAGCCCTTCTAGCCACATGCCTAAGAAATGGAATTGTCTCAACTTTTGGCCACAACTTGTATAGCGGAGCCTACCAAGTGTGGGACATTGCACCCCGATATATTAGTCAAAGACCCTCTTTGGCTGTTTCACTGCCCTCTCTCCCAAAGTCTTGAATTTGTCTGTGCATACCACATGGTGAATTATAGCATTCTACTAAAACCCAAAATAAAAATACAATACATTTTAATGACTTTTTACGTCGAATTTGGGTTGAGACCTTTATTCATCTGTATAGGGTAAATCCAGTGAAATAACTACACAAGAAAGCATTGTTTTTTTGTAATAACAGTGTTGCAGAAGGAGATAACGAAGCAATGGATTGCCACTGACTCCTCAACTTGCAAGATGTGGTATGAAAATATCAGACGAAGAGGACAACTGGAGTCAATGACAGCTCAACACGCACATTTGAGTTTAGCTAACAGAATTTAGTGGTATTGGTGAATGAAATGTGAAATTAGATAAAATTATTGAAATTGATAAATGCTATTAAATTCATAGTCTATTATAATACAACAATATACCTCCCATACGGTGTGTCAATTATAATGCAACAAAAACTAAAACGAGAAAATCAAAATTGCAGTTTATTACTCTAGAAAAGCTAATCTTAGAAAGTTGTCCATTTAAAAGTTGTCCATGTACAGAACTGAGCAGGCAAAACTTTTCTGCAGAAGTCTAACTCTTTAAAGCCATTACTGCAAAATATATGAATTGGCATAGAACATTTTGTAAATTCAAGCATAGGACATTGTGTTACATCATACACCTCCAAGTTGCTGATGTTGAAAAGGTTACCATCGCCATCCAAAGATCTGACTAAGAATGACTACAGATCCTATCCCTAACCACAATGTATTTGTTTTTGCATCATTAGTAACATCTCATAATCGCAGCTTTTGAATCACATTTATCATTGTGATTGAGAGCACACACCAAGCTGCCGTGAGAATGCGAAGACTTCTTTGGACACTATCAGTTGCCACTAGACTGACCTTTCCTCCAAGAAAAAGATTAACTGCTAAAGTAACTTTCAGTGTGACCAATTCCTTTTACATGCCAGTAAGCCCCATCTTTTTTTCAAATAACAAACTTTTTAGAATTGTTGGCATAGTAAAACAATCCATCAGAACACCAAACTCCACCCCGTTCAGTGAGGACAGAGCAAATCCATTATGGTCTGTAATCAACAAAGCATATATCATAGTCTTGCACCCACCTGACACCTCCGAATAGTCCCACCAGGCTCCCAGACCTGCTCGTGTTTGAGGGCAGCCCCTCTCACTGTACATCGGCTCTTTTATCTAGGTGCACCAGACCATTGCCCTTAGCCACTCTGAGAGTGTTGCTAGTTGTGTACATGACCAGTGGCAGGCAGTCTCTCTTTTGGTCGGGAGTGTGGCCAGTCATACCAGATTGAGCTCCACTCGAGTGGACCCCATATTCTCTAGGATCCCGCGAATAGCCTCCTTTGGAGTTAAACTCAGAGGGGCCTCAAGGACCCCAGAAAGCTCTAATTCAATGTATCGCCAATAAGGCGCAATTACTGGGCAGGGCCACATTACGTGAAAGTAGTCTGCGTCTGTGGAGGCACATCGATGACCGCAAAGAGATTGTAAGCTGCCCGCAAGCCTAAGTCTGAGGGGTGTAATTTGAAGTTTGGAGGTAGTTCAGTTGTAAGATACAGAGCCATGAGGAAATGGCCAGGGTGCAGAGTGCCATCTGGGCATCCCTCCAGTCTGCATCCTGCACAGCTTGCACCCATCGCTCCCACTTGAGTTTGAAGCAGGAAAACTTGTCTGGTGAGTTAAGGATCAGGGATTCGTAGATTTGCGAGATCCCGCCTTTCTCTAGTGGGCTTAGTAGGAGCATGACCTCTAAAGGGCTGAATTCCAGAAAATCCTGTAGAAGGGTGGAGTAAATGGCCAGGGCATGCTTCAGTTGGAGGTATTTATGAAATTGGTGTTAGATAAGGAGAAGTTTGCAGATCCTGAAAAGACATTGTTGCCCAACCCGGCCAAACATTCCCCAATCTTGTTCCACTTGGCAAGCACTTCCACCTGGGAGACCTGATGCAGCCATGTGCATCCAGATCTTCACCTGGGCCTCCTGTACTAACCCACCATCCGAGTCGGCGTCCTCCATGTATGGAGGACTACTATTGTTGGGAGGGGGATCATCTTGGATTGATTACCCCCGTACAGTAAGTGCAGGATGCTGGCCAAGCTCAAGAGTGAGAGCTCAGCTTCGTAGGCCAGGTCTCCTCACCTGCTATTAAGCCAGTTGTTAATCACTGAAAGTTGGGAGGCCCAGTAGTATAACCTGATGTCAGCCATGCCCATCCCCCGTCATAAGTCGACTGACAACACTTATCGAAAGCTTTGCAGGGGTTGTTTCCCCATAAAAGACCCGCATGGTCGCTTTCAGACTGTGGAACCAGGTGGACGGAATGGGTAAGGGATAATTTTGTAAGGCGTATAGGATGCAGGGTAGGACTTTCATCTTCCCCAAGAGGCCATAATGGGATGGTCACCCAATGTTGAAAATCCTTTCATATACACCACAAATGGTTATAAATTGAGGTGCCAGGTTAAAGTAGGCTCCTCAGATAGCAGAAACTGAGTTGCCTCACCAGGATGTTGGCTCAGCAGGAATCCACTTCTGCGCCCCCATCCATTGTGATCATCCAGGATTTGGCCCAGTTGGCTCAGAGGCCTGAAGCATCCCCAAATAAGTGAAGGATGTGGAGCGCTCGGGCCGGACTTCTGGGGGTGGGTAAGCTAAAGGAGGGCATTGTGCTCATATAAGGCAATCCACTCTGCAAGTTCCATCGTCCAGTCCCACAGCTGGGCATCACAGTGGACAAGACAGGCCTGGGACTCAATAGCCAAAGGCAACAAGCATTGGCATAGCCAATAGGTCTCACCGTTGTAACCTCATAAGTGTATAGCCAGAGCCATTGGCTTTGCCAAGGTCCTTGAGCTATGTCTTAGAGCATTGTAGCTGCTGTGCAGCATGTTGAAAAGTAAAAAAAGTGCTCTTGCTACCAGCCTATGATGGGTGAATGCCTAATAGACAAGCGCCGTGTGAGACAGGATCAGAATCGCCATCGGGTACCCTAGCCAGGGGAATGGGGGCAGCGAGAGCCAGGCTCAACACCGGACCAAATGATGAGGCACAGTGCAGTGTGGCAGCGCTAAAAGTTTCTTGTAGGTCCATGTAGGGTACAGTGTTGGACTGCAGCCAGCAATGGAAATCACCCAGCGCGGCGTTCGTGAAGTGGGACACGAGTACCTGCTCGTTTCTGAGAAGTGCCGGTATTCTCCAATTGAACGTATTACGTTTGCACAGCATACAACCCTGAGCAAATCAGATTGGCCACTCACAAAGACACCACAGACCTCTCCCACACCATCCCGCCATACTTACATGTTCGCAAAAAAGTGCTCTTGCTACCAGCCTATGACTGGTGGAAGCTTAACAAGTGCTGTATGGGACAGGATCAGCATCTCCATCGGGTGCCCTAGCCAGGGGAATGGGGGCAATGAGAGCCAAGCTCAACACCGGACCAAATGAGCAGGCACAGTGCAATGCTTCTTTGAATAAGCATTGGCAGCGAAAGTGAAAGTAATCGCGAGCGATGAAAGTCGCTGCGAGTTTAAGGCTGGAAAGCCGGATGGCGTCTGAGGAAATCCAAATGCCGCCTGATCGCGCCCACGCGCGTAACCGCAAGCTCTTGGCCATGGCAATATTTTCGCAAAAGCGCACTTGCTAAAAGTCTCGCCAGAGCAGCGCATGCACCACCATTCAGAGTGTAGTGTCTGAATGGTGGTGCATTGAGCAGGCGGTCTGGGCGACTAGATAATTCTGGGGATTCTATTTGTTCCTACTATTTCTGGGATTGTATCGGGAGGCTTCAGAGCCATGTTCTAGTTCGATATGAGGTAAGATTTGCTGATAGCAGCAGCTTCCAGTGCGGATATGAGTCTGTGAGGTCTGTGGGACTGATGACAAGAGAGTAAAGGCCCAGAGGGTGCGATGTTAGGACGTAGGAGAAACTGCGTGGGTAGGTAATTTATGACCATCAGGAGTGTGAGAAAGGGGTAACTTGGCCTGGGTTGCAAGGTCCTATCTTAGTTGCGCTGTCATTAGCTAGGAAGTAGAGTTTTTGCTCCATTCGGTTCAGGAGCTGGGCATGTGTGGTTGATGCTTCCTGCAATGAGAGTGGGAGGGTACGTTGCAAGTCCTGAGTATTCGGGAGGAGAGAACTCTGCGCTATGGGGGTGGCCATTGTCGCTGGGATTGGGAGTGTAGACAGTCTGTGTGAGCGGAGTTGGGTCTGCATTCGAACATAGGCATTTGTCCGCTTAGAGTTCAGTTGCTAACAGTCTGTAGTTGAGGGCCACATCATCTGGCTTTGGGTATGCATCATCGTGTTTTGTTACCTTCTGACTGCAGTTTAGGGTGGAATCAAGTGAAGTCAATCTAGCGGGTATTTGTCGGTGGTGTGTTTTAATGGGGGGCGGCAGGATTGCAAAGTGTCGGGGGAGGAAGGGGGGGTCACAGCGTTGCATAGCGAATCAGTGGGGAGAAGCAGGCATGGCAGTTCGGGGTTAGTGGTCTGTTGTAGGGGGAAGGACTGGAGTTTGGGTCTGATGGCCCTGTTTGAGTGAGGTGACGAGTGATGGGAAGTGTTGATCAAAGATGGAGAGGTGAGAGTCAGTAGTTTGAATAAGAATGTTCCCTGTCCTGAAGATGGAAATAGTGATTCCCCCTCTAAAGGATGGGGAGGGGGACGTGGTGAGTTTTGTTCCATAGGGTATTTTTATTGACTCCGTAACTTGTAGGTGGAGAGGTAAGATGTTTTTCCACTTTGCAGGGTGCTTGCAATAGAAGATGAAGTCAGTTTTCTTGTTGCAGTTGGTCACACAGTAGTAGGAATCGGCGATTAGTGTTTCCAGGGGTAGTTTTGTTAGTCTGTGTTTGAAGTTTTTTTTGCAATATTAGAGTCATTTGTTTGGATACGTAAGGCTCCATGAGTTGGTGCCATCGCTCACAAATGCAGTGTCGAGGGGTTTGTGGGGGTACATAGTTTGAGACATTACAAAGTCTGGTTACAGTTGAACTGCAGGGTAGGTGAAGTAAGGGAGTGCTATAACCTGAGGTGTAAGACAGCTGGGCTGTAGGCAGTGGGGGAGAGACATTGTACAGTGAGTAATGAGTTAGGGTCTGGTTAGGTTGGTTAGCAGGCAGAGCAGGGCACTGTCAGAATGAAGTTGAACAGTGAGCAATGCGATTGGCAGTTTAGACGCTTATGTGAGCTTCAATTGTGAAAGTCGCTTATTAGCCAGTTGACTGGGAGTAGAGAAATTATGGAGGTGTACAATATGCATTTCTAAATCCTAATTGAAATATCAAAAATGTAAGGATAGTGCTCAGAAACATCATAAAACTAAGGATAAAAAAGAGATGAGATGGACATTTAGTAGATTGAGAAAAGTAATGTGCGACGTAGATCCTAGTTAAGATGTGGAGGTATACAATATGCACAACTAAAAGTCAGCTAAGTAAGGAAAATATACAAGAACTTCAGATAAGGTAAACAAGCAAATAATATGGACAATAGAAAATAAGCACAACAAGCATTAAAAAGGCAATAGGACGCACCTTTTTATTAAGTTAAAGCCATTTGCTTTGCTATACAATACCATTAGCATAGCAAATGGCTTTAACTTAATCAAAGGCGAGACCTATTGCATTTTCAATGCTTTTTTTTTTAATGTTCCGAATACAGGCTTGGAACCCAGATTAACCCCTTCGCTGCTAGGCCTTTTCCCCTCCTGTGCTAAGCCTTTTTCTGGCTATTTGGGGTAGTGCGCGCTTAGGCCCCTGTAACATTTTGACCACATAAGGTATCCACACCAATTTTGCGTCCTTTACTTCCAACATCATGAGGATTCTAAAGGTACCCAGGGTTTGTGGATTCCCTAGGAGGGGTCCCAGAAATTAAGCAAAATACAGTAACATGTTTTTTTCAGAAAAAACGGGCTGCATATGAAAGCCTCTGTGTTTTCCCCTGCAAATGTTATCAAAAAAGGGTTTGTGGGGCTGAAATCACCATTTTCCCAGTTTTTAGGGAATGACAGTCTTTTGTCAGAGAACCAACATTTTTCACACAGTTTTGGCATTTTTCTGGGACTTAGCCTATTTTTGCTATTTTTAGTGTTTTCAACCTCCTTCCAGTTAATGGTAAAAATGAGTATGAAAGCAAAAATAGATACTGGACAGCTATACATTTTAGAAAAGTAGACAAAATTCTGAATTCAGAAAGGGGTCATTTGTCTAAATCCATGAAGGTTTCTTTATAGAAACTAACAGTTAAATATTGGCAAAATTGAAAATTAGTCGAAAAAACCCAGCCTTTTGTGTCAACGTTTTCACCTGTAACTTTTTGTAATTATGACAGCTCTTTGAAAGCAATATATCGTTACATCCGCTGGACCTTCCTGGTTGTGGGGATATATAGGACCTGTAGATTCACCAAGAACCCAACAAACCCAGAGCCAAAAACTGAGCAGCTACTTGTAATGGTATTTTATTATGTACCGAGTATAGAGCAATTATTCTTGGAAAATGTATACATGGAAAAATCGGTATGAAAGACACCTATGTATTTCTGAAATGGGTACAAATTATAGAGTTTAGAAACAGTACATATTTGCATATTTTCAAAATTGGGAATACTCATACTAGCATGAGAATTATTGATCATTTTTCAAAATGACTTATTTTTTACACAGTCTTTCATTTGGAAGGGAGAAATGCATGAAAACTCAATAGGTAATAACAATTGATTTATAAATCTGAATTACCCGAAGTCTCCCGATACAAGCGCTACCTCACTTGTGTGGGTCGGCCTTGTGCCCGCGACAGGAAACGTCGCCAAACGCAACGTGGTCACACCTCAATCTCGCAGTGAAAAATGACCCTTTTTTAGCAGATTGCCTAGCTGTAGTTCTTGTACCCTAGCTCTGCCGGCACCTAGGGAAACCTAGCAAACCTATACATTTTTGAAAACTAGCCCCCCTGGGGAATCCAGGATGGGGTGACTTGACTGCCTCCCACCAGGTTCTGTTACCCAGAAACCCTTGCAAACCTCTCTCTCTCTCTCCTTTTATCCTCTTTCTCTGCTCTCTGATTGCTCCCTGTTAGAAAGGCGATTCAAGGGGAGACAGAAGATGTCTGACTGCCCGCCCCGAGAACCACCTCTCCGTATGGAATTGGCCGAGCGCCGGCGAGAGGCCTCCTTGGCGAGGCTCCTCTCCTGCTATCGTAACAGCCGAGCAATCACACCACCACAGAGAGACACCACACGAGAGTAGGTTTAAGAGTCTTTATATAAAGAATAAAGGCAAGTTTCCACAGCAATATGTACAGGGGGATCGTGAGATCCTCATAAAGTCTGTGTCCGGGGAAGGGGGTAGCGGGACAGTCTTGGTACCAACTGGTACTAGGATACCCTGCGCACAGCTCTCAATCCTCGAGCTGGGGGGTACAAGGAGTCGCGACGTCGTCAGCAGGGCTCTGAGGATGGTTCAGCTTGGTCGGGCCGCGACAGCGTCAGCAGGGCTCCGAAGGTGGTTCAGCTTGGTGGAGCCGCGACAGCGTCAGCAGGGCTCAGAGGATGGTTCAGCTTGGTGGAGCCGCGACAGCGTCATCAGGGCTCAGAGGATGGTTCAGCTTGGGGGAGCCGCGACAGCGTCAGCAGGGCTCAGAGGATGGTTCAGCTTGGTGGAGCCGCGACGGCGTCAGCAGGGCTTAGAGGATGGGTCAGCTTGTTGGAGCCGCGACAGCGTCAGCAGGGCTCAGAGGATGGTTCAGCTTGGTGGAGCCGCGTCAGCAGGGCTCAGAGGATGGTTCAGCTTGGTGGAGCCGCGACAGCGTCAGCAGGGCTCAGAGGTTCCAGGTTCCAGGCACAAAAGTTCTTATCAGGATCAGCCGCGACGAGGTCAGCAGGGCTTCGACTCCCAGATACAACTGACTTCCTGATCCAGGGCTGGCCCAGATATAGGACTGGAGTCCTTTGATGTCCGGACCCTCGCGCCTGGGGGGCAGAGGGGCCGGGATGAAGGTGTCCAGACACCCAGCAGGGGGGTGGAGCCAGCGCCCAGGGAGGCCGGAGGGCGATCGATACCAGGCGTCCGGGGACGGCTGGAGGGCCATCGAAACTCCTCTCCTCCTGGATCCGTCAAGTGGCCACTTTACCACCTGGGTTGATCTTGGTGCCACGATGTCGGGGCTTCGCTGGGGCCGCGGCCGGGCCGAGGCCACGTGCTCGGGACGCGATGGGCCCAAGATGGAGTCGGGCCTGAAAGGGTGGCCCGGGGTGGTGACCGGACCTGCAGAGTTGGGGTGAGCCGGGTTCGCCGGGTTCCAGGGGGGGAGAGCCGGCGGTTGCCAGGGGGGCAGCTCTCGTCGAGAGTTCGTTGAGGGTGGGGACCGGGGGGCGACAGCGGGTCGATGGAAGGCCGATGTCGTCCAGGGCTCGCCATGCGGGAGGGGTAGGACCACGCCACGAGGCCGGGTCCAACACTTCCCCTCTACCTTGCCCCTCCCTCTCTGTTTTGGATGTGACCAGAGGTGCAACTAGAGCCACATTTCAGAAGGGGGGGGGGGGCTAAGAAAAAAATTCGGAGGAGGGGCTGAAACTTTAAGCGATAGGCAGAGTGGACCTGCAGGGACTCTTGGAAGGGGAGAAACAACATCAAAGCCTCATTAACATGCACATGGTCTTTTAAAGACCTGTGAAATGCTCGGGTGCGGCTGTGTGTGTGTGTGCCTGGGAGCCGTCTGAGCCCGGGCCGCCACACATGAAGGGGGAGGGGGGCTGCTGAAGCCCTTTGATTCCGATGGGTGTTGCGCGCCTGGATGTGACTTACCGGCTAGAGCGGTGTGTATTTGTGTGTGTGTGTGTGTGTGTGTGTGGGGGGGGTGTGTGTGTGTGTGTGTGTGTGTGTGGCGCTCTGTGTGTGTGTGGCTCTGTGTGTGTGTGTGGCTCTGTGTGTGTGTGTGGCTCTGTGTGTGTGTGTGGCTCTGTGTGTGTGTGGCGCTCTGTGTGTGTGTGGCTCTGTGTGTGTGTGTGGCTCTGTGTGTGTGTGTGGCTCTGTGTGTGTGTGTGGCTCTGTGTGTGTGTGGGGCTCTGTGTGTGTGTGGGGCTCTGTGTGTGTGTGGGGCTCTGTGTGTGTGTGGGGCTCTGTGTGTGTGTGGGGCTCTGTGTGTGTGTGTGTGTGTGTGTGTGTGGCTCTGTGTGTGTGGCTCTGTGTGTGTGGCTCTGTGTGTGTGGCTCTGTGTGTGTGGCTCTGTGTGTGTGGCTCTGTGTGTGTGGCTCTGTGTGTGTGGCTCTGTGTGTGTGTGGCTCTGTGTGTGTGTGGCTGTGTGAGTGTGTGGGGCTCTGTGTGAGTGTGTGGGGCTCTGTGTGAGTGTGTGGGGCTCTGTGTGAGTGTGTGGGGCTCTGTGTGAGTGTGTGGGGCTCTGTGTGAGTGTGTGGGGCTCTGTGTGAGTGTGTGGGGCTCTGTGTGAGTGTGTGGGGCTCTGTGTGAGTGTGTGGGGCTCTGTGTGTGTGGCTCTGTGTGTGTGGCTCTGTGTGTGTGGCTCTGTGTGTGTGGCTCTGTGTGTGTGGCTCTGTGTGTGTGTGTGGCTCTGTGTGTGTGTGTGTGGCTCTGTAAATGTAAATGTAAATGTATTGCGACTTATATAGCGCACGTATCACCCGAAGGTATCAAGGCGCTTGCTTAGGGAACCCGTCCTGGTATTCCCCTGTGAGATACCCCAGCAGGGTATCCACAAGGTGAAAGCCAGGCATCCCGCCGCGAGGGGCCGTAGTGGAGATTAAGCAAGCTATTGCCCAGAGTCGCAGAGTGTGACCCCGTGAGTTGAGTAGGCACCAGAGCGAGAATTGTCGAGTCCATGGAATTTTTGAGCCCGAGACCCGCCGAGGCGGGGAATCGAACCCTGGTCCACGGCCAATCTCAGCTTCCGGGTCTGCCGCCTCTAACCACTGAGCCACGCTTCTCCACGTGTGTGTGTGTGTGTGTGTGTGTGGCTCTGTGTGTGTGTGTGGCTCTGTGTGTGTGTGTGGCTCTGTGTGTGTGTGTGTGGCTCTGTGTGTGTGTGTGTGGCTCTGTGTGTGTGTGTGTGGCTCTGTGTGTGTGTGTGTGGCTCTGTGTGTGTGTGTGTGGCTCTGTGTGTGGCTCTGTGTGTGTGTGTGTGTGGCTCTGTGTGTGTGGGGCTCTGTGTGAGTGTGTGGGGCTCTGTGTGAGTGTGTGGGGCTCTGTGTGAGTGTGTGGGGCTCTGTGTGAGTGTGGGGCTCTGTGTGAGTGTGTGGGGCTCTGTGTGAGTGTGTGTGGCTCTGTGTGTGGCTCTGTGTGTGTGGGGGGGGGGGCTCTGTGTGTGTGGCTCTGTGTGTGTTGCGGCTGTGTGTGTGTGCGGCTGTGTGTGCGGCTCTGTGTGTGTGTGCGGCTCTGTGTGTGTGTGCGGCTGTGTGTGCGGCTCTGTGTGCGTGTGTGGGGGGGGCTCTGTGTGTGTGTGGGGGGGGCTCTGTGTGTGTGTGGGGGGGCTCTGTGTGTGTGTGGGGGGGGCTCTGTGTGGGGGGCTCTGTGTGTGTGTGGGGGGGGGCTCTGTGTGTGTGTGGGGGGCTCTGTGTGTGTGGCTCTGTGTGTGTGTGGGGGGGGGCTCTGTGTGTGTGTGGGGGGGGCTCTGTGTGTGTGTGTGTGTGTGTCTCTGTGTGTGTGTGGGGCTCTGTGTGTGTGTGTGGGGCTCTGTGTGTGTGTGTGGGGCTCTGTGTGTGTGTGTGGGGCTCTGTGTGTGTGTGTGTGGGGCTCTGTGTGTGTGTGTGTGGGGCTCTGTGTGTGTGTGAGGGGCTCTGCGTGGGGCTCTGCGTGGGGCTCTGCGTGGGGCTCTGCGTGGGGCTCTGCGTGGGGCTCTGCGTGGGGCTCTGCGTGGGGCTCTGCGTGGGGCTCTGTGTGGGGCTCTGTGTGGGGCTCTGTGTGGGGCTCTGTGTGGGGCTCTGTGTGGGGCTCTGTGTGGGGCTCTGTGTGGGGCTGTGTGTGGGGGTGGGGCTCTGTGTGTGTGGGGCTCTGTGTGTGTGGGGGGGGCTCTGTGTGTGTGGGGGGGCTCTGTGTGTGTGGGGGGCTCTGTGTGTGTGGGGGGGCTCTGTGTGTGTGTGGGGGGGCTATGTGTGTGTGTGTGGGGCTCTGTGTGTGTGTGTGGGGCTCTGTGTGTGTGTGGGGGGCTCTGTGTGTGTGTGGGGGGCTCTGTGTGTGTGTGGGGCTCTGTGTGTGTGGGGCTCTGTGTGTGTGGGGCTCTGTGTGTGTGGGGCTCTGTGTGTGTGGGGCTCTGTGTGTGGGGCTCTGTGTGTGGGGCTCTGTGTGTGGGGCTCTGTGTGTGGGGGGGCTCTGTGTGTGTGTGGGGGCTCTGTGTGTGTGTGTGTGGGGGGCTCTGTGTGTGTGTGTGGGGGGGGGCTCTGTGTGTGTGTGTGGGGGGGGGCTCTGTGTGTGTGTGTGGGGCTCTGTGTGTGTGTGTGGGGCTCTGTGTGTGTGTGGGCTGTGTGGGGGGGGGCTGTGTGTGTGTGTGGGCTGTGTGGGGGGGGGCTGTGTGTGGGGGGCTCTGTGTGTGTGGGGGGCTCTGTGTGTGGGGGGGGGCTCTGTGTGTGTGGTGGGGCTCTGTGTGTGTGTGTGTGTGGGGCTGTGTGTGTGTGTGTGTGTGGGGCTGTGTGTGTGTGTGTGTGGGGCTCTGTGTGTGTGTGTGTGGGGCTCTGTGTGTGTGTGTGTGTGGCTCTGTGTGTGTGTGTGGCTCTGTGTGTGTGTGTGTGTGTGTGTGTGGCTCTGTGTGTGTGTGTGGCTCTGTGTGTGTGTGTGGGGCTCTGTGTGTGTGTGTGGGGCTCTGTGTGTGTGTGTGGGGCTGTGTGTGTGTGTGGGGCTCTGTGTGTGTGTGTGGGGCTGTGTGTGTGGGGCTGTGTGTGTGGGGCTGTGTGTGTGGGGCTGTGTGTGTGGGGCTGTGTGTGTGGGGCTGTGTGTGGGGCTCTGTGTGGGGCTCTGTGTGTGTGTGGGGGGGGCTCTGTGTGTGTGTGTGGGGGGGCTCTGTGTGTGTGTGTGTGGGGGGGGGCTGTGTGTGGGGGGGCTGTGTGTGGGGGGCTCTGTGTGTGTGGGGGGCTCTGTGTGTGTGGGGGGCTCTGTGTGTGTGGGGGGGCTCTGTGTGTGTGGGGGGGCTCTGTGTGTGTGGGGGGGCTCTGTGTGTGTGGGGGGGCTCTGTGTGTGTGTGTGGTGTGAGAAGTTGGCCTGATATATGATGCTCACTAATTCTAGTGATCACCTTGTATCAGTCCAAACAACCCTTATGGTGATTGGTTGTAAAGTCAACCTTATAGACCAGCTATCCTAGTAGCGTGGACAAAAGCAGTCTTTAGGCTAAACTCTGAATGGCATGTGAAGCCAGCTGTTTTACCACATATAACCCTTTGAATACCAAGTGAAAGGACACCACACAGGTTGTTATGAAAATAAACAGATATTTATTAACTAACATACACCTCTGAACTCTTTGAGGTCAGAGGGCTAAGCACATGACCATACTACAAAAGAAATACGAGTTCGCACAATATTTACACGTGTGCCTTAGGGGCACGGCAAACCATATACTCAAAACAATGGAATGCGAGGAAAGAAAGTACTGTAAGGAGATCCAGAGGCTGGAGGATCGCTGGGACTACGCTACGAACTAGGTAAGTAAGGAGCAGAAGGCCCACGGGACTCACGTGCAGAGTGGAAACTCTCACGCGGGATGCGTACCAACGTCTATGGATGCTACAGTTTAGAAAGTTACAGATTCCGGACGAACCCGGCTGGATGGAGGGAAAACAACAGTGGACCTGAACACTAGGATAGTGCACACAGACTTCAGCACCTAGGAGCTTTAGTTACCTAACCCACAGGCTGCGGGTGCATAGGGCTGAAGTTGCGTCGGGTTTGCTGCGTTGATCCCGGTGATGCCTGAAACAAGGAGTTGCTGGCAGGCAGCCAGATGGAGGAGTCCGGTGGTTCCAAGGATGGAACTGGAAGGAAGAAGTCCTGAAAGGGAAGGGGACAGAGTCTTGGTCACTAGCCAGTGACGGTGCTGGAACCAGGAGGGAACCAGATGCTGTCGCTGCAGTCAGGTGAAGGAAGGGTCGCTTCTCTCTGTAGCTGCGCGGACCAGGAGCTGCTCTTCACGACCAGGCTGGAGGCACGAGCTGTCCCGCGTAGTCTGCTGCTGTCGGCGGTGTCGGATCGTCGATCTGGACAACAGGCCTTGGCTAATGCAAGCCACGCAGTGAAACAAAGATGGCGTCTGGTGCGGACCAGGAGGGTCCGGGGTGCTTCTCGTTCACAGGGAAGCAAGGGCCAGTCTGGGGGACCAGACTAGCAGTGTTGGATTCTTCGGATCGTCGTCTTAGAGGTCACGAGCCAGCCGGCAAGTGACCAGACAACAGGAGATGCAGCAACCAGGCAAAAGGGCCCCACGCAGATCTCGTGGATGCTGGGGGGCTGGTCTTTGGTGCAGGAGCTGCGTCGGTGTAGGGCTTCTCAGACCCTGGTGCACTCACTCGAGGATACCTCGGCGGTCGTGCTGGAAGCGCTGTGCAGGTTTTCTCAAGATGTCCGTCTCCACGTTGCTCGTCGCACCCACGGGTCCCAGCTGTGCTGTGGATGTGGGTAGAGGTCAGAGAGGTCTGGAGGTCCGGGTCTTGTCGAGCTGGATCGTCGGATTCTGGGATGGAAGGACTTTGCAGCAAACCGCACAGGAGCTTGATGGTGCCTGCGAAGCAGGATGGTCACTCCCTGACCATAGGGGAGATTCTTCAGTCTTTTGATGTTCAGGAGGTCGAAGGTCAAGAGTTTCTTCGTGGAAGTTGTCAAGATTAATCTAACTGGGAATGGGACCAGCTCTTACCTTTATTCAGCTAAAGGGGGCTGCACTACGACTAGGTCCCTCCTCTGGGTGGGACCAGAAAGGGGGGTGGTTACACCCCCTATCCTTTGTCCCGTTTCCCGCCAGAGCTGGGGCTGGAGTGCCCCAGCAACTGGTTGGAACCGGTGTATGCACAGGGCACCTTGTGTGCCCCAGACATGTCTCATTCCTTTCAGCCTTGGCCTACCTAATACACAAAATCCTGTCTGGGGTGGTGCTAGCACCTCCCAAGGCAGGAAACCCTTTGTCTGAGCCTCCCTCGCTGGAAGGACTCCCAGCAGCAGGAGGTCAGACTTGTGTCTGTGGTGGCAGCATCCATCTTGTGATGCTGAGGCTCCAGTTAACTTTAACCGGGGTTTCAGCTACCAACATGTCTTCTCCCTCTAGAGGGGTGGAAGGCTACCCCCGTCGCCAGAACTGGCGAGGGGGTAGTATTCCAAAGCGTATGACACCTTACACGACATGTTTAGATAATGTCAGACCAAAGTTACCATAACCGCGAGGATTATAAGGCACTTAAAAGTATATGGTCTGACGCTATCATGGAAACGGCTAAGGGATAGATCCCGAAGGCTGCAGACAGGCTCAGCTCATGCCAGAGCACCATCTCACACGATTCCAAGCACCCTGCCTTCAGGATTGTTAAGGCCTGCCATAGGAGTGACTGATAGGAGATCTGTGTGCCCATTTTAGGTTTAGATATAGGTATACTATATCTAAAGCAAGGGTGATTACACCACCTTGCCCCAGCTGTCAAGCAGCCAGTTGTGTCTGTTTTGGATGGCCATCCAGGGGTGGCATAATACATGCTGCAGCCCCTGTTAGGCCCTGTGTGCACCTATGCCATGGGTACCTAAGGTACACTGTACAGGGGCTGATAAGGTGACTCAGTATCCAATTAGGTATGTACCTAGGGTACATGGAATCCATTTTACAGAGAGAGCAGTGGGCCTGGGGTCCTGAATAGCAGGGCCCCAGGTCAACGAAGTCGAAAAACCAGCAAAACACCAGGCAAAAAGTTGGGGGCACCCATAGTCAGATATCCACCTTCCTACATGTGGGGCTCTGTGTGTGTGTGTGTGGGGCTCTGTGTGTGTGTGTGGGGGCTCTGTGTGGGGGGCTCTGTGTGTGTGGGGGGCTCTGTGTGTGTGTGGCATTTGCGAGAGAGTAAGCTATTGGCATTGTAAATGACAATGCCATTTATTTATCTGTTTTCAAAACCAACACATAAATAAAAATGTTGACATTTACAATGCCATTAGCTCTAACTTTTGCAAAGGCAAGACCGTTGCATTGTAAATGCTTGTTTTACAAAGTGCCTAGCTGTAGCTTTTGAACCCTAGCTCTGCCGGCACCTAGGGAAACCTAGCAAACCTATACATTTTTGAAAACTGGACACCCAGTGGAATCCAGGATGGGGTGACTTGACTACCTCCCACCAGGTTCTGTTACCCAGAATCCCTTCAAACCTAAAAAAGTGACAAAAAAACAAATTTTCTCCACATTTCTGTGGTGGAAAGTTCTGGAATATGCGTGTATCCACAAATTTCCTTCCACCCTGCGTTCCTCAAAGTCTTCCGAGAAAAATGGTACCCCACTTGTGTGGGTCAGCCTAGTGCCTGCGACAGAAAACGGGTCAAAACGCAACGTGGTCACACCTCAATTTCGCAGTGAAAAAATGACCCTTTTTTGGCAAAGTGCCTAGCTGTAGTTTTTTAACCCTAGCTCTGCCGGCACCTAGGGAAACCTACCAAACCCACACAATTCTGGAAAGTAGACCCCTGAGGGCTTCCAAGGAGGTATAGCTTGCGTGGATCCCTCAACGTCCCCTTACCCAGAATCCCTTGCAAACCTCAATTGTAGCTGAAAAAAATCAGTTTTTTCACACATTTTTGTGTGGGAAAGTGTGGCATCACCGGGCTCACACAAATTTCCTACCACCCAGCGTTCCCCCAGGTGTCTCTATAATAATGGTGCCTCACTTGTGTGGGAGGACCAAGTACCCGCGACATGCAAGGGCCCCAAATTTATTTTGATAGGCAATGTCGATGTTGCATCAAAATGTTTTGGGCCCTTGCCTGTCGCGGGTACTTGGGCCTCCCACACAAGTGAGGCACCATTCTTATCGGGAGACCTGGGGGAACGCTGGGTGGTAGGACATTTGTGTGAGCCCAGTGATGCCGCACTTTCCCACACAAAAATGTGTGAAAAAACTGATTTCTATCAGCTAAAATTGAGTTTTGCAAGGGATTCTGGGTAAGGGGACATTGGGGGATCCACGCAAGCCATACCTCCTTGGAAGCCCCCCGGGTGTCTAAATTTCAGAAATGTGTGGGTTTGGTAGGTTTCCCTAGATGGCCTTCGAGCACGCGGCCAAAAACCCAGGTGACCCCCTTGCAAAAGCAGGTGGTTTTGAGATAGGCAATTTTGATGTCACCTTACTACGTTTTGGGCCCTTGCCTGTCGCGGGTACTTGGGCCTCCCACACAAGTGAGGCACCATTCTTATCGGGAGACCTGGAGGAACGCTGGGTGGTAGGACATTTGTGTGAGCCCAGTGATGCCGCACTTTCCCACACAAAAATGTGTGAAAAAACTGATTTTTATCAGCTAGAATTGAGGTTTGCAAGGGATTCTGGGTAAAGGGACGTTGGAAGATCCATGCAAGCCATACCTCCTTGGAAGCCCCCGGGTGTCTACTTTTCATAAATGTGTGTGTTTGGTAGGTTTCCTTAAATGGCCGCCGAGCACAGGGCCAAAAATCTAGGTGACCCCCCTAGCAAAACCAGATAGTTTTGACAAAATTAGTTATTTAGTGCTGCAGCGTGACAATTTTGGCACAATATTGCAAGGAAAATGTGACAGACATTGTGAGTTTTGCAGGATATTATGGATAAAATAACTTCTTAGAATTCACCAGAGAGACATCACCATGTACTCCCATGGGTTTTCAACAATCTAGACAATTGGTAGGTTATTCTTAGGTGGAATGCACACCTTGGCAGAGAGACTAAAAAGACAAAGATTCCTGCACAGTAATCTATTCCTCAAACACACACATACTGGTTGGATTTGGCACAAGGGCGAGTGATGGTTCAGTATATAAAATTTTATTAACAAGAGATTTCACAAAAATGAAATGCACTGTCAATTAAATGGACAAAGAAACCGAACCAATGACTCGCAGCTCGTAAGCTGTAAAGCCACTTAAAGGAACCAACCGCTTTACAGGCCATTCACACACCTTTCATACTTGATACACAGAAGACCATTCACATCAGCAGGCACGAAAGCAACACATCACAACATTCACAAACCAGCATTGGAAATGCAATAGGTCTCGCAATAGGAAAGTTTTGAGTTTTTGGTGTGGAATTCTTTTTTTTTTTGTTACGTTTTTTTCCCTTCTAAATAAAAGTATTAATCGTGTATTTAGATTTGTGATTATTTTAGTAAATATATAATGTAACGTGTAGCATTATTAAAGGAACATGTTTTGTTTATTTCCCTGTTTTAAAACTATTGTTCTGAGAAATCACAAAGTTTTACCAATAACACAACTGAAATATATTTACATTTGATTCTTCAATTTGTATTACATTTTTAATTTTTGCTAGATAATATTTGAACTATTTGTTGTTGAATTGTTTGACAGATTGATGCAGTGGTTGGGCTGAGTGATGTTGTGGTGTTGGTGAGTGATGTTGTTGTTGCGCTGAGTGTTGTTGTTGTTGCGTTGAGTGATGGTGTTGTTGCGTTGATTGATGGTGTGGTGGTGCTGAGTGATGCTGTGTTGGTGCTGAGTGATGCTGGGGTGGCGCTGATTGATAATGTGGTGTTGCTGAGTGATGCCGGGGTAGCGCGGAGTGATGATGTGTTGATGATGAGTGTTGCTGTGTTGGTGTGCTGTGTGATGTTGGTGTTACACCGAGTGATGCTGGTGTGATGGTGCGTTTTGATGTGGTGTTGTGGTGGTGCTGAGTGATGCTGTGGTGTTGTTGAGTGAGGCTGTGGTGTAGCAGAGTGGTTCTGTGGTGGTGCTGAGTGATGCTGGGGTGATGTTGAGTGATGATGTGGTGCTGTGGTGGTGCTGAGTGTTGATGTGGTGGTGCTGAGAGTTGCTGTGGTGGTGCTGATTGGTGCTGTGGTGGTGATGATTGATGCTGTGTTTGAGTAAATTGATGCTGTTGTTGTGCTTATTGGTGGTATTGTTGTGTTGAGTGATGCTGTGGTGTTGTAGACTGATGCTGGTGTGTTACTGAGGAGAGGGTTGAGTGAGGAGAGGGTTGAGTGAGGAGAGGGTTGAGTGAGGAGAGGGTTGAGTGAGGAGAGGGTTGAGTGAGGAGAGGGTTGAGTGAGGAGAGGGTTGAGTGAGGAGAGGGTTGAGTGAGGAGAGGGTTGAGTGAGGAGAGGGTTGAGTGAAGAGAGGGTTGAGTGAAGAGAGGGTTGAGTGAGGAGAGGGTTGAGTGAGGAGAGGGTTGAGTGAGGAGAGGGTTGAGTGAGGAGAGGGTTGAGTGAGGAGAGGGTTGAGTGAGGAGAGGGTTGAGTGAGGAGAGGGGAGAGTGAGGAGAGGGGAGAGTGAGGAGAGGGGAGAGTGAGGAGAGGGGAGAGTGAGGAGAGGGGAGAGTGAGGAGAGGGGAGAGTGAGGAGAGGGGAGAGTGAGGAGAGGGGAGAGTGAGGAGAGGGGAGAGTGAGGAGAGGGGAGAGTGAGGAGAGGGGAGAGTGAGGAGAGGGGAGAGTGAGGAGAGGGGAGAGTGAGGAGAGGGGAGAGTGAGGAGAGGGGAGAGTGAGGAGAGGGGAGAGTGAGGAGAGGGGAGAGGGGAGAGTGAGGAGAGGGGAGAGTGAGGAGAGGGGAGAGTGAGGAGAGGGGAGAGTGAGGAGAGGGGAGAGTGAGGAGAGGGGAGAGTGAGGAGAGGGGAGAGTGAGGAGAGGGGAGAGTGAGGAGAGGGGAGAGTGAGGAGAGGGGAGAGTGGGGAGAGGGGAGAGTGGGGAGAGGGGAGAGAGGGGAGAGAGGGGAGAGTGAGGAGAGGGGAGAGTGAGGAGAGGGGAGTGAGGAGAGGGGAGAGTGAGGAGAGGGGAGAGTGAGGAGAGGGGAGAGTGAGGAGAGGGGAGAGGGGAGAGTGAGGAGAGGGGAGAGTGAGGAGAGGGGAGAGTGAGGAGAGGGGAGAGTGAGGAGTGAGGAGAGTGAGGAGAGGGGAGAGTGAGGGAGGGGAGAGTGAGGGAGAGTGAGGAGAGGGGAGAGTGAGGAGAGGGGAGAGTGAGGGGAGAGTGAGGAGAGGGGAGAGGGGAGAGTGAGGAGAGGGGAGAGTGAGGAGAGGGAGAGTGAGGAGTGAGGAGAGTGAGGAGAGGGGAGAGTGAGGAGAGGGGAGAGTGAGGAGAGGGGAGAGTGAGGAGAGGGGAGAGTGAGGAGAGGGGAGAGTGAGGAGAGGGGAGAGTGAGGAGAGGGGAGAGTGAGGAGAGGGGAGAGTGGAGGAGAGGGGAGAGTGAGGAGAGGGGAGAGTGAGGAGAGGGGAGAGTGAGGAGAGGGGAGAGTGGGGAGAGGGGAGAGTGAGGAGAGGGGAGAGTGGGGAGAGTGAGGAGAGGGGAGAGTGGGGAGAGTGAGGAGAGGGGAGAGTGGGGAGAGTGAGGAGAGGGGAGAGTGGGGGAGTGAGGAGAGGGGAGAGTGGGGAGAGTGAGGAGAGGGGAGAGTGAGGAGAGGGAGAGTGAGGAGAGGGGAGAGTGAGGAGTGAGGAGTGAGGAGAGTGAGGAGTGAGGAGAGTGAGGAGAGTGAGGAGTGAGGAGAGTGGAGGAGTGAGGAGAGTGAGGAGTGAGGAGAGTGAGGAGAGTGAGGAGTGAGGAGAGTGAGGAGAGGGGAGAGTGAGGAGAGGGGAGAGTGAGGAGAGGGGAGAGTGAGGAGAGGGGAGAGTGAGGAGAGGGGAGAGTGAGGAGAGGGGAGAGTGAGGAGAGTGAGGAGAGGGGAGAGTGAGGAGAGGGGAGAGTGAGGAGAGGGGAGAGTGAGGAGAGGGGAGAGTGAGGAGAGGGGAGAGTGGAGGAGTGAGGAGAGGGGCGAGTGAGGAGAGGGGAGAGTGAGGAGAGGGGAGAGTGAGGAGAGGGGAGAGTGAGGAGAGGGGAGAGTGAGGAGAGGGGAGAGTGAGGAGAGGGGAGAGTGAGGAGAGGGGAGAGTGAGAGGGCCGAGAGTGAGGAGAGGGGAGAGTGAGGAGAGTGAGGAGAGGGGAGAGTGAGGAGAGGGGAGAGTGAGGAGAGGGGAGAGTGAGGAGAGGGGAGAGTGAGGAGAGGGGAGAGTGAGGAGAGGGGAGAGTGAGGAGAGGGGAGAGTGAGGAGAGGGGGAGAGTGAGGAGAGGGGAGAGTGAGGAGAGGGGAGAGTGAGGAGAGGGGAGAGTGAGGAGAGGGGAGAGTGAGGAGAGGGGAGAGGGGAGAGTGAGGAGAGGGGAGAGTGAGGAGAGGGGAGAGTGAGGAGAGGGGTGAGTGAGGAGAGGGTTGAGTGAGGAGGTGAGGAGAGGGTTGAGTGAGGAGAGGGTTGAGTGAGGAGAGGGTTGAGTGAGGAGAGGGTTGAGTGAGGAGAGGGTTGAGTGAGGAGAGGGTTGAGTGAGGAGAGGGTTGAGTGAGGAGAGGGTTGAGTGAGGAGAGGGTTGAGTGAGGAGAGGGTTGAGTGAGGAGAGGGTTGAGTGAGGAGAGGGTTGAGTGAGGAGAGGGTTGAGTGAGGGAGGGTTGAGTGAGGAGAGGGTTGAGTGAGGAGAGGGTTGAGTGAGGAGAGGGTGAGTGGAGAGGGTTGAGTGAGGAGAGGGTTGAGTGAGGAGAGGGTTGAGTGAGGAGAGGGTTGGGTGAGGAGAGGGTTGAGTGAGGAGAGGGTTGGGTGAGGAGAGGGTTGGGTGAGGAGAGGGTTGAGTGAGGAGAGGGTTGGGTGAGGAGAGGGTTGGGTGAGGAGAGGGTTGGGTGAGGAGAGGGTTGGGTGAGGAGAGGGTTGGGTGAGGAGAGGGTTGGGTGAGGAGAGGGTTGGGTGAGGGTGAGGGATTGGAGAGTGGTGAGAGGGGATAGTAGTGAGAGGGGAGACAAGAAGACAAGGGAAATGAAAGGAAAGCTGCGGTACTGAATGCAGAGCGCACGCTGAGAAGCTTGTGGGAGGGTGCTCGCAACCTGCCAGGTACTCAAAGAAGAGTAAAGCACAGATACACATCTCGGCAAATATTCCAGTAATGCACGGCAGATAAATGACAAAAAGTATTTATCAAAGTGTTCATTTCCAACTCAGCCCTGAAGCCTTCGAGGAGAATAAAATAAAGCAGGGCTACCACAGAACTCGAAATCAGGACACTTGTCAGGCAGAACCATCACTTTTTAAATCTAAGTTGATGCACTGAAGTGGAAGCAGCTTTCATCGGCTGCAGCTCGTGAATTGCGAGGGAAGCAGAGTAGGAGAGGGCATGGCTGAGAGGTGTGCGAGAGGCGGACGAGGAGCAGAGCAAACAACACAGGCTGGGTCAGAGAGGGGCCACGGGGGGGGGGGGGTGCGTAAAACAAGTGTAATAAAAAAAAAGTAAAAGAGACACGGAGATGCATCAAGGGCTTGCATTCCTTTGATGCAGCAGCCGGCCCGTCCTCCTCTGCCACTTCCTGACTGGTTATCCTTTTCTACTTCCATAAACTAAAATAGAGATGTTTTCACAATATTTCCTCTAGTTGGACAGCTGCACGTGCCCTGAGGGCTTGCACGATTGACCTTAGAATCGCTAGCTCTCTGTCCGCGCCACGTCGTGCACACAGTGTGGGTTGCGCTCAGGTGTGGCTAAGTAGCGCTAAATAATACTCTCAAATAAATAAGAGGGCACACACGGTTTCTCTAGGAAGCCTCTAGCTGAATCGAAAATTAAGAGCGGTGAACTTTTTGGATGTAAATCAGTTTCCCTTCTACATTTCTCACTTGTTTCCATGTTTTCATGAAATGCGACACATCTCATTTCTGCCCGTGTTCAATTAGACATGTAAATTCAATTCTTAGTCACCAGCACGCATGCGCATACATGCCTCGACTTCCGCATCGCAAAGCTGGCGTCCATTAAAGAATTGTGCATTATATATTCGTCTCCGAAGGCATTTTATGATTCAAAGCGTCAGTCCTTAAAATAAGAAGTCTTTTAGATTCGTCCTAATTTGGAGTGCCCTCTTGAACTGACTCCTGCTTTTCAAACCCTGACATAAGTATGGAATTACATGAACGGTGAAGCATTTTTACAACCAAATGGGAATCGCTTCGACATTTGTAGGCGCTGTATAAGCTTAATAGTGACTCTCTGAAGCAGCCGAAGGGTACACACAACGCTATATAAAAGTCTGAAATGAAAGATATAATTTGCAAATAAGTAAACAATTGAATTTACATATCTAGTTGAACACGGGCAGAAACGAGATGTCTCATTTCATGAAAACATGGAAACAAGTGAGAAATGTAGAAGGTAAATTGATTTACATCCAAAAAGTTCACTGCTCTTAATTTTCGATTCAGCTAGAGGACTGGCCAGTGAAAAGGGAGGAGGGGGGAGAAGCTGCCGAGTAAGGCTGTGTGCGGGGAGAGAGAGGGGAGGTGCTGGCGGCTGGGGAGGGGGAGGAGAAATGCGAGTAGGTGAGAGGACTGGAAGAATGCAGGGGGCGGAGCGGAGCGGAGCGGGAAGAGCTGCTCTTGGCAGGCTGGGGAACAGATGCTGCTACATGGAAACAAGTGAAAAATGTAGAAGGTAAACTGATTTACATCCAAAAAGTTCACCGCTCTTAATTTTCGATTCAGCTAGAGGCAGAGAGGTGGGGGGCTGCCTGGCTGGGCAGTGAAAGGGGAGGAGAAGCTGCCGAGATTTGAAGAGAGGGGAGGTGCTGGCGGCTGGGGAGGCAGGGGGCGGAGAGCAGAGGGCGGAGCGGGAAGAGCTGCTGGCGGAGCTCGGGAACAGAAATACGAGGCACAGAAAAGCGGCAATGAAATGTGCACCGAAACAGCAATGGGAGGAGCGTGGGTGTCATTCCATGAGCAAGTAAAAGTCACTGCAACGAAAACATAAATTAAAAAGTCACTGCAACGAAAACATAAATTAACAAGAAACTAAGTTCTGACGGCAAAGTTAGGGGAGGAGAAGTAAAGGCTGTGTTTGCGGGGAGAGGGAGGGGAGGTGCTGGTGTGGGAGGAGTGCTGCTACGGCCTGGGGGAAGCTGGCTGGGGAGGTGGAGGAGAAATGAAAGTAAAGGCTGTGTTTGCGGGGAGAGAGAGGGGAGGTGCTGGTGTGGGAGGAGTGCTGCTACGGCCTGGGGGAAGCACGTGCATGTGGCCACGTGAACTTAATGAAAACCGAAGCAAAAAGCCCGTGGTTTCACGAGAATTTTGAGCACTTGAATTCTCGCTCCCTCAATGCGCTTGCGCGCATTGTAGGTCACGAGACCTAAAAAGGGACAAGGGGCACCCTGCTTCAAAAATAAAAATGTACTGCACAGCCATAGATTCCTCAAACACACACACATACTGGTTGGATTTGGCACGAGGGTGAGTGGTGGTTCAGTATATATAATTGTATTAGCAAGTGATTTCACAAAAATGAAATGAACTGTTAATAATTGAAAGGACGAGAAACTGAACCATTGACTCACAGCTCGTGAGCTGTAAAGCCACGACAAGGCACCAACCTCTTTACAGGCCATTCATACACCTTTCATACACCTTTCATACGTGTGACACATACAAAACATTCACACCGCCAGCCGCGGGCCCATCACATTACAACACTTCCACCAGCAGACCGTGCCATTCAAGGGCCCATCACTTTCACACGCCCACATTCCTGACACAGCAACTACACAAACTGATGGATTGCATGGAGTGGCGCTCCGCTAGCAGTGTGTAGTGACCAGCATCAAGTCACTACTCACACACCGCCAGCCGAGCGCCAGTCCACGCACACCGCCAGCTAAGCACCAGTCCACGCACACCGCCAGCCAAGCGCCACTCCACGCACACCACCAGCCAAGCACCAGTCCATGCACACCGCCAGCCAAACGCCAGTCCACGCACACCGCCAGGCAATCGCCAGTCCACGCACACCGCCAGGCAATCGCCAGTCCACGCACACCGCCAGGCAATCACCAGTCCACGCACACCGCCAGCCAAGCGCCAGTACAAACGCACTACCAGCCAAGCGCCAGTACAAACACACTGCCAGTCAAGAGTCAGTACAAACACACCACCAGCCAAGCACCAGTCCACGCACACCGCCAGCCAAGCACCAGTCCAGGCACACCACCAGCCAAGCACCAATCCACACCACCAGCCAAGCACCAATCCAAACACACTGCCAGGCAAGCGCCAGTCCACACACACCGCCAGCCAAACACCAGTCCACTTAAACCGACATCACATTCAAGATTTTTTTAAATATAAATAAGAAAACACAAATTGCAAATTGATACAAATCTACTAACCCAACAACTAAAACTAAATACACTACACAAATGCCAACTTTGAAACTGAACAAAAATTATTAAACAATGGAGGCCAGGCAGTTCACTTTACCCCTCATGGATGCTCCTAAAAATTATTTTGCGTGTGGTACATTCTAAAACAAGCAGGCACGCACAGCCCAGGGTTATAAGGACACTCGGGGCAGTACATACGAACCTCCTTCCGCAAACCTCTTTGCCAACAGACTCTACATCTCCTACTGGGAAAGTCATTTGAGGATGTAGGAGGAATGTGTTCAGGAAAGTGGCGATCTTTCAATATAGCAACATCCTCTACCACTCCAACTCTAGGAAGACTTGCCTGTTCCACTAAAACAAGGCTGCCTATTACAGACTCCTGAAACTTTACAAAAGTCATCTTTGACTGAGGACAAGATTCCTTGAACACAACAAAAGCATTAAAGGTTGCCAAGATGGATAGCCAACTTCTTGTACCAAATGTAAGCCTTATGAAGAGCAGCATACGGTCCCAACCTCTGATCTACTCTGTCAGCACCACCCATGTGCTTCAGCAACCTCACCCCAAACAGTCACCAGTTCAGTGCTTTCATCATGGATGGTAGTCCACATGTAGACATCTCTCCTGTCTGAAAACTTCACAGCTAGAAGCTCCTCGCAAAGCAACGCAACGCAATGCACTGCACTGTCCGCGGACAAGCTTTTGACAAACCAGTTCTTTTGGGAAACCTTTACGGTTACAGCGGATTGTGCCACAAGCAACAGTGTCCACTTTGGCCAATTCCCTGAACAACCGCACACCACTGTAGAAGTTATCTACATATAAATTATGGCCTTTGTTAAATAATCCTCTATCAAGTTCCCACACAATTTTCTCAGTCGCTCCAAAAGTGGATGGACAACTAGGGGGTTAATCCTGGACTCCTTACTGGTGTACACCATGAAATTAGAGACATATCCAGTCCGACTGTCACACAGCATATACAGCTTAATTCCATTGCGTGCCCTCTTACTAGGAATGTATTGCCTAAAAACCAAGCGGCCCTTGAACAACACCAAAGACTCATCCACTGCAATTTCTTTCCCTGGAGCATAGATCTCAGAAAATCGATCAACAAAGTGATCAATGACAGGCCGAATCTTGACGGTCACAATCAGGGTGATCTCGTGGCAAAGCTAAACAATTATTGACAAAATGCATCATCCGAAGCAGAAGCAAATACCTATCATGACTCATGACTGCCGGAAATATAGCAGTTGCCATCAAGGGACTAGGAGACAAATAAGAAGCCATTGATGCCCATCAAAAAGGTTAAACCCAAGAACTTCTTCATCTCTTCCAGATTTGTGGGAGTCCACCGGGTAGCTCTAGAGTGGGGCTTAAGGCTTGCACTGTTCTCCCTCAAAAACTGTGCAGCATACAAATTAGTCTGCTCAACAATCTCTGCCAAAAACACATTATCCATAAACAACTGAAAAAAATCAATCGGCAAAAAGTTTTCAGTGTTCACCCTGGAACACCAGTAAAGTCTGACAATGCCGGCTGCTCCATGCCTGGGGAAACCCAGAGGTCAGCACTTTCAACGGGAAGCCTTGCAGCTCCAGGCTGCCGCTTGACTCATTATACCAATGGGAAGTCTTGCAGCCCCTGGCTGCAACCCAGATGCCTCTTTCTCTTACCAAACACATGCAACTACACAAACAGCAGAACCACCAGTAACGAAACCGCAACCTGCAACAGTCTAAAGAGCAAAAGCCTTGAACTAGAACAAAAAAGGGGGAAATAAAACATTACAATTCACAAGAAATAAAAACAGTACATATTATAACAGGCTACAGGCTATGTCACTACACAAATGGGGGCAGAAAGGCCAAATAAACGGGCTGAATACACATAAACAAATATATGTCTCCTTGAAGCAACCAATTTATTTATTTTTACATCCCTGGCACTCGTGGGCTTTTCTGCCCCCCCCCCCATCCCTCCTCCTCACCCGGGACCAAAAATGCCAAAAATATAGGTAATCTGTACCCAAGGGGGGTGGGGGGGGGGGGGGGGGGCAGAAAAGTCTAACAAATGAATTAGGCCCATAATGAAGTGACCGTTGCCCAAGGGGTCGCATTCCATTTCAAATTAAAAACACTCCCTGGTGTCTAGTGGGGTTTTCTGCCCTCCCCTGGGGCAGAAAGGCCAAATAAAGAAACCGATCTGCCCCGGGGAGGGCAGAATATACTGATCACTTTCAATAATAAAAAAAAAACAATTCCCTGGCTCTAGTGGGCCCCCCCGGGGGCCAGAAATGCCAAGAAATCAGGCTATCTGTCCCCAGGGGAGGCAGAATATAATTTGTTTTTAAATTGGGCCCCCTGGAAGCAACCCTTGCCCAAGGGGTCTCTTCCATTAAAAAAAAAAGAAAGAAAATAATTCCCTGGTGTCTAGTGGGGTTTTCGGGCAGAAAGGCAGAATAAAACTAGCATTTACAATGCAATAGGTCTCGCAGCATTAAAGTTTGAGCTATTGGCATTGTATATTATAATGTGTTGCATTAATTTGTTATCAAACTCTGAATTGTTGTATAAAGATGATTTGCAAACTGTCAAATGTTGCTGAATAGTAAGCAACGTTGTGAATAATATTGTTTGCTAGTCATCCTTGGGTACCAGAGTACTTCACTTGAGGCAGAGGTATTATCTTTAGACTACAGGTGCCGGTGCCGCTTGAGCTAGAAACAGGGCCAGCCACTCACTACTCTGCACTCCCTACTCTGCACTCCCTACTCTGCACTCCCTACTCTGCACTCACTACTCTGCACTCACTACTCTGCACTCACTACTCTCTGCACTCACTACTCTCTGCACTCACTACTCTCTGCACTCACTACTCTCTGCACTCACTACTCTCTGCACTCACTACTCTCTGCACTCACTACTCTCTGCACTCACTACTCTCTGCACTCACTACTCTGCACTCACTACTCTGCACTCACTACTCTGCACTCACTACTCTGCACTCACTACTCTGCACTCACTACTCACTACTCTGCACTCACTACTCACTACTCTGCACTCACTACTCTGCACTCACTACTCACTACTCTGCACTCACTACTCACTACTCTGCACTCACTACTCTGCACTCACTACTCACTACTCTGCACTCACTACTCTGCACCCACTACTCACTACTCTGCACTCACTACTCACTACTCTGCACTCACTACTCACTACTCTGCACCCACTACTCACTACTCTGCACTCACTACTCTGCACTCACTACTCTGCACTCACTACTCTGCACTCACTACTCTGCACTCACTACTCTGCACTCACTACTCTGCACTCACTACTCTGCACTCACCACTACTCTGCACTCACTACTCTGCACTCACTACTCTGCACTCACTACTCTGCACTCACTACTCACTACTCTGCACTCACTACTCTGCACTCACTACTCACTACTCTGCACTCACTACTCTGCACTCACTACTCTGCACTCACTACTCACTACTCTGCACTCACTACTCACTACTCTGCACCCACTACTCACTACTCTGCACTCACTACTCTGCACTCACTACTCTGCACTCACTACTCTGCACTCACTACTCTGCACTCACTACTCTGCACTCACTACTCTGCACTCACTACTCTGCACTCACTACTCACTACTCTGCACTCACTACTCACTACTCTGCACTCACTACTCACTACTCTGCACTCACTACTCTGCACTCACTACTCACTACTCTGCACTCACTACTCACTACTCTGCACTCACTACTCACTACTCTGCACTCACTACTCACTACTCTGCACTCACTACTCTGCACTCACTACTCACTACTCTGCACTCACTACTCACTACTCTGCACTCACTACTCTGCACTCACTACTCTGCACTCACTACTCTGCACTCACTACTCTGCACTCACTACTCTGCCCTCACTACTCTGCCCTCACTACTCTGCACTCACTACTCTGCACTCACTACTCTGCACTCACTACTCTGCACTCACTACTCTGCACTCACTACTCTGCACTCACTACTCTGCACTCACTACTCTGCACTCACTACTCTGCACTCACTACTCTGCACTCACTACTCTGCACTCACTACTCTGCACTCACTACTCTGCACTCACTACTCTGCACTCACTACTCTGCACTCACTACTCACTACTCTGCACTCACTACTCACTACTCTGCACTCACTACTCACTACTCTGCACTCACTACTCACTACTCTGCACTCACTACTCACTACTCTGCACTCACTACTCACTACTCTGCACTCACTACTCACTACTCTGCACTCACTACTCTGCACTCACTACTCACTACTCTGCACTCACTACTCACTACTCTGCACTCACTACTCTGCACACTCACTCTGCACTCACTACTCTGCACACTCACTCTGCACTCACTACTCACTACTCTGCACACTCACTCTGCACTCACTACTCACTACTCTGCACACTCACTCTGCACTCACTACTCACTACTCTGCACACTCACTCTGCACTCACTACTCTGCACACTCACTCTGCACTCACTACTCACTACTCTGCACACTCACTCTGCACTCACTACTCTGCACACTCACTCTGCACTCACTACTCACTACTCTGCACTCACTACTCTGCACTCACTACTCTGCACTCACTACTCTGCACTCACTACTCTGCACTCACTACTCTGCACTCACTACTCTGCACTCACTACTCTGCACTCACTACTCTGCACTCACTACTCACTACTATGCACTCACTACTCACTACTATGCACTCAATACTCACTACTATGCACTCAATACTCAGCACTCACTACTCACACTCACTCTGCACACTCACTCTGCACTCACTACTCTGCACTCACTACTCTGCACTCACTACTCTGCACTCACTACTCTGCACTCACTACTCTGCACTCACTACTCTGCACTCACTACTCTGCACTCACTACTCTGCACTCACTACTCTGCACTCACTACTCTGCACTCACTACTCACTACTCTGCGCACTCACTCTGCACTCACTACTCTGCACACTCACTCTGCACTCCATACTCTGCACTCACTACTCTGCACACTCACTCTGCACTCACTACTCTGCACTCACTACTCTGCACTCACTACTCTGCACTCACTACTCTGCACTCACTACTCTGCACTCACTACTCTGCACTCACTACTCTGCACTCACTACTCTGCACTCACTACTCTGCACTCACTACTTTGCACTCACTGCACACTCACAGCAGCATTGAAAAACAAGGGTTTGCCATTATTGAAATAGTTCACTGCAATAATCTACTTTTCTTAGCCTTTGACATGTACTTTACTAAGAACCGGCACGTTAATAAATATATAAATACGTGCGACGGCAATAAAGCAGCATTGAAAAACAAATAACTCTTACTGCCCCCGGAATTCCGCCGCGGCCGCACCGGAAGTCAGGCAAGGTCGCCTGTGATGGGGGCGGGGCCTCGTCCGGACCGGAAGAGGAGGCAGGCGGAGGAAATGCGTTGAGCGGCCCGGGGCTCCTGTGAGCGGTGGAGAGCCCCGGGGCCGACAACAGGATGTTGCGCACGTGTTGCGGGGCTCCCTTGACCAAGAGGGAGCCCCGGGAAAGGAGCCGCAGCGTCAACTCTGCGGAGGGGGCACGAGGCACATGCCCGCTGCCTGCCCGGCTGTGCTGAGAGCGGAGTCCCCCAGATTGCCACAGTAAGTTGAAAAGGAGGGGGGGCGCGGTGCACTCGTGTGTGTGTGTGTGTGTGCGCGCGCATGTGTATGCGTGGGGGGCGTTCTGTATGGATGTGCGTGCGTGTGCGCTTGTGTGTGTTTGTGTATGCGCATGCGTGTGTTGTGTGGGAGCTTCGCGCAGCGCTCGTACTTGTGCGCGTGCCAGTTTCGAATCGCCTGCGCGCGGCCAGGATTGTCTCCTGGAAAGCAGACACGGCAACAAAAGGTTCTCGGCGAGAACGCGCTTCCGCGCGCTTAGCCGAGACCTAAAAAACGATCTGCTCCCAGAGGGGGCAGAATATACTTAAAAAATATTTTGGGCCCAAGGAAGCGACCCTTGCCCAAGGGGTCGCTTCTGATTTTTCAAAAAACAAATTCCCTGGCTTTAGTAGGCTTTTCTGCCCCCCTGGTCCAGAATCGGCCAAAAAACGGCTGATCTGTCCCCGGGGGGGCAGAAAAGTCTGATTTTTTTTTATGTGCCCCCCTAGGAAGCGACCCTTGCCCAAGGGGTCACTTAATTTTTGCCAAAAAGTCATACCTGGTGTCTAGTGGGGGCATTCCTGGTGCACGATCGCGACGCTGTGCGCGATCGTGCACCAGGAATGCCCTGCATTGGGACATCAAGGGAGAGGAAACACTGTTCCCCCCCCCCCCCCCCGATGCCTCAAGGCACAACAAAATGCCCCACCGGAGGCCCAAACTCACCTCCTGATCCTGGACGCGCTGGAAACAAATGGTTTCCAGCGCGTCCAGCGCTTCCTGATGACGTCGGCGCGTGCTGTGCATGCTGATGTCATCAGGAAGCGTCGGGGTGGCAGCGGAAACTCTTCCGCTGCCATCCCTGTTGCTGTTGCCCCGATCGATGCCCCAGAGGGGAAGCGCCAGCGCTCCCCCCGGGGGCTCTGCTGATGACGGTGCGGTTCAGTCATCAACACAGCCCAACCGATGCTGATGACGGAACCGCTCCGTCATCAACATCGAAAGGGTTAAGAGAAGTCGAAGGACTAAAAATATACCACAAAACAAGCATAACACAAACTAACTCTAATTTACGAGACTAAAGTGTGTGTGGGCGGTTAATATAGACCTATGGTCAAACGAGAGAGACTTAAATAAATAGTTCCCTGGAAAAAGAGTACACAAAAATGCTAATATTCCACTACACAAAGAAAATCTGCCTTGAGGCAGGAAGACTGGCAATGTAATGAACAATAGGCGGTTTTGGGGCTCCGAATGTGGATAAACCTAACTGGTGCAAAAGAAAGAAGGGCCATAAAAAATACAATCTGGGCTTTACCAAACAATCAATGGGGCCTGGTGGCCGGTGCTCAGAATCGTGTAAACATGCCTACTAAAATGTATATACATGAGTTGTCTTGAAAAAAATTGCATTTCAAAAGGCTGTTGAAAGGGGAATGCACCCCATCCTTCTGGCTTTAGAAGGGAAGAATGTCATAGAAACCTCAGAGCAAGTAATAAAAAAAGACAAATTAAAATGAGCTAACCCTCACTACCTGACAAATGGTTTGCAACTTCGCCTCAAACATAGAAAATGGCTAGCATGCAGTATGTCCTGCCATGAAAAGTCGCAAGAAGCCACCTTATTTACAACAACCCTCAAAGAGAAAACAAATCTTCAGAGGCTTCTAACTTCGCTCCATCAACTAAGTCCATGGAGAAATAATCCTATGAATAAGTTAGTATCTGTTAAGCGCTTTGCATGCGTAAAGTATAGATAGCGCAATCATACATTTGCACATTTGTGATATCACCAGTATCCGTTTTGCTTATTAAAGGACTGTTTGTTTTACCTAATAATGCAAAAATATTGTCATTTCGAAATGTAGCAAAAACATTTTTTTAACTTTATACTGTAGCGAATGATGGCACCCCTTCCTACCTGTAGTGAGTCCTTTATAATGACAAAGCTTCACATAAGTTTGGTCCACTTTACCTGTGTGTGGCACACCGAATGGAGCCGCAGGCAGGAGTGAGAGTGGTCGGAGCGAGGGACTGTGGAGGAGGATCAGAGAGACACGGGGTGGGCGTGGAGAGGAAGGGTGAAACAGATGGCCGTCTTGCAAACTTTGCCTGGCTGCATGCACAGCGGCTGGCACAGGCAGGGCAAGGCGACAGGGGAGGCTATGCCCCACCCTTTATTGGCCCCTCGTGAAGAGGCTATAGAACTCTCCTAACAAAATGTTCTTTAGCACTAGCAGAAGAAAGCAAAGGATACAACACCATATTGCCTGCTTTTCTTCCTATGCTCTTTTTCCATTTGGGAACACGTGACAGTAGCTGTCTGGGAATCTGCTTGTGGGGCGCACATGTATGCCGCTGAGAAACTGTGGGCTGCATTATGGGCACGCGAGGTGAGCTCCACGCGGGGTTGCGGGGGCAGAAGTGGCGGACTCAGAGGAAACGCATGGAAAGTGTTGGTGTCAGAGTTTTACGCCACCGAGCTTTCTACTCCCACTCACGCTGCAATAAAAGTAAGATGATTTTTGGTTGTGTTGAGTTCCCATCTAAAGCAACTCATCATTGCTCGTTTAACTGAACACAACAAGCGCAGGCGGACAAGAAGTCCTTGCTCTGCATTCCCGTAATACGGCCAGGATACTACTACTGATAAGCCATAGACCTTTGTGTCACTCAATGTATCCTTCAAAATGGATTGTGTCTCGCGTACAAAAACACATACCGCCTAACATTCAGCATATGACGCAGGTCTATACATCATAAAATATTATACCATGCGCAAACACATCAAGAAGTTTTAGAATCAAATATGGCGAATGAAGGCTTGGAACGTGGTTGTGAAAACCAGCGTTTCCTGTGACAGGGTAGAAGCTTAGAATCAAGAGCTACGGACCCTATGCTAAAATCAATGTAATGACACCATTAATACACATCCTTACCGCTTGCAAAGTGCCCCTTTGATTACAGAGACATCAATATTATCAGGGTCTATTTGAGTGACGGGGCATTTATCCAGCAAACTGAGATGCCGTCTCTCATCGGAAAGGAAATATGTTCTGTATTTACATATTAACATGTGCCAGGTCCTGGGAGGGCTAAATTCATGAGCGCATGGCAGTGTGCGCTGTGCCAGAAACAAAGATGGCGTCGGCCTGTCCACATGGGCCGTCCTACAAGTGGACAAGGCGGTAACCGAGAAGCCCGCTTTCCAATCACGCGTCATCGTTTAACATGGACGATGAAGTGCACCAATCGGAAAGAGGGGCGGGCGGGCCTTTACATGAGTTTGGAAACTGTATCAATAGCAAAAGGCACTTGCATGGCGAAACAGCGCATGCGCACTGCCAACGCCAGGCGAGACCTAAAAATGAGGGATGTTGTTCATGGTTATTGCTACAAGGTGGCACTACATGCTAGCCCAGTATCGAAGACCACAGAAGTGGTTTGGTTGCAAGGAGAACGGGAAAATGAGGCGACAGCACTGAGGGTTAGTATAACAATGTTTTATATGTGCACAAATGTAGGGTTACAGGATTTACATTTTTGCAACAGCCAGGCCTCGCTCGCCCACTCGATATGGCGAGTCCGATTTTATCAGCTATATTTAGGGCCCACTCTCCCGTTCTGGCGAGCTAATAAAGAAAAGGTGTTCTGTTCGCTCAAAAGTTGAAGAGCAATAAAGATGTCTTTAAATCTTGTCACATTTGCTCTGTTTTCAGATGCAGAGGTCCGAAGTCAGTTTGTCTTCTTACAATTACTTTTCTTTCGCTGACTGCAGAATTCAAGTATTTTGTAAAGTGCATTGTCTGACATGCTGTACCAAGAGTGTGAAATGAAAATAGTCAGGTTATTTTCCTAACACAAGACTTGAAATAGCTAACAAGTCAACTGTGCGAACATTTTGAAATATATTTCAATAGTTATAAAAGCCAATTTCTTTTAATTATGTGTGATGAAAAAATGTTTTAACAGGACAAGTACAATGCAGAACACTTTACTTGGTAATTTGAAAATTCTAAATGTTTGCTGAAACCCATTTTTCACAGATTAATGTTTACATATTATACAGGTTTATCTGTAAATCTGCATATTAGTGGGAACGTTTTAGGCTATTTTAATAGGAAATTTACTGTCTGTAAATGACATTGTACGAAGACACAAACTGGCTTCTGCCCTCTGTTTCTAACCACAGAACAAATGTGACCAGACAAAAACAAGATTTAAATGCTTCTTTATTGCTCCTTCACTTTTTGAGTGAACAGAACTCTTGTTCTTTATTAGCTTGCCAGGGTGATCGTCATTATCCAACTTTTATACAGCAAGGGCATCTTAACACCGGTGAATGAATCAGGACTACTAGGGTGGAATGTGCGTGTTAAATAACACTAAGATTAGCAGAAATGTCCTCGAGGTTTCCTGAAGACAATGTGTTTTTGAAAGTAATGCATGTGGATAACAATTCCAGAGCATAGCACTTCGTTTTGAAAGAGCTTCTCTTGCCGGCGGTGAACGTTTATTGAAAGATATTTGAAAAAACAGGAGACCAACTGCAGTTAGAGGGCCAGCCTAGATGCCGAAGCAGCCATACAGGCAACATCATTTATGCCCAAAAAGGAATTCTGCACTAAGCAGAAGATTTAGTCACATCGTGGCTTCACTTGTTGCCACTCCAGATGACTGGGGTCAGGGCTGACCTGATACAATTTCTTTAATCAGACCACGTTGCGAGCTCCTTACTTTTGAAACCAGTTTATGGGCATATCTGAAAGACTGAAGTGCGAGAGGACTCGTGCAATCCCAATTTTTGGATGAACGCAAGAAGGGAAGTATGCTACCCGGTAGACTCTGCATGGGGCACCAACATCTTTAAGACAGCAGTAGATCCTAGAGGACAGACAAGAACTTCACTGTGCATGCACATACACCAGAGTTTTAACGAATTTTGCAATGTTGCTGCTTGGTATGCAATGCACGAGTGTGGCCTATGCCATTTCTGCTTGGAAAGACCGTGCAGTACAGTATACCCTAGTTTTCTCAAAGTTTCCAGCTACATTAATTGACGCCTCTATTGTGGAACAGCATGCTGATTCCATTGTTTATAAAAATGTCTAAAGCTAAAACCTTGGTCCATTCTGTCTTGTCAAAGATAGGGATCTATGAGCTAGCTTAGTTGATCCATACCTAAATATTAGTTATGCACTCCACTGCCGCGATAAGGTGATTCAGCAGAGGGACAGGAAAAGCATCTGCTGGGATACCTTTCATCTGCCTTTAAGTATTAACTTTAATTGAGCAGACGTTAGCGTATTTTTCCGGTGAATGTCCATGTTTTATACTTTTTTCCTAATTTTATAAATCTAAAATTAGCATATGCATCCCTTAAGTTTGTAATGCTAGCTTCTTATCAATTAATTTTTTTAATTTTGTTGTGCCAAACCCTGTGTCTCTCAATTTGAATTGTACTACTTCTAGCCGAATTTTGATATATTTTTTTTTTTTAATTTTTCCCAAAACCTTTATTGCACTTTGCATATTACACAGCGGAATGCCTACAACCCTGCGGGCCGGCCGCCATTGTAAGATCGTTACTCACAGCATACAACAGCAGAACGAGTATTTAAGCAAAAATCATAATAGTGTTTACCGAAACATGCTGTGTAAGAAAAGTGCAGTACTAGCAAATAAAACATTCGGAAAATGCGGTTTTGATGGTATTTTTCGCTTTTTCTGTTTGTAAAACAACAAACTAGTAACATTAACCTGTTAGGAATGACAGTACGTTCTGCCACAAAACAATACAGTTCAATCTAGAAGCGTCGTTTTGGAGGACAGTAAGTCGAACCACATTTCCTAGTGCCTAAATGTGTCCAGTATTCAATACATTCTCCCTCATTGCCTGACCCATCATGGTATACCCTGCAGGAAACCTTCACGTGTCTCTAGCCCTCCACCCCCACTATTCTCAACCCTCATCACTTCCGTCGTCGGAATCTTCCTGGTCATCCTCGGGCAAGGGCTCACAAATATCCCCTCTAAATACATTCCACTTTAACCAAATCTTGTTCCATTTCCCCGGGCAGGCTCGGCTGGAATATATTGCTCTCTCGGTCAACATTACTCTGTCCATGGTCTGGCACCACTGGGACCTAGTCGGCAGGTCTGCTGCCCCCCATCGCTGTGCTATGTCGCGTTTCGCCACCATGACCCCCGCTGTGACCCAAAGTTGTTCATACCTGGACAGGTCAGTAGGTTCCCATATATTCAGTAAGCACCTCCTCGGGTCAGGCAGTAGGGATTGGTCTAGTGTTTGTGAGAGTGTGCGGAGTATTTGTCTCCAGTACTCCTGGATTTTGGGACAGTCCCATATGGTGTGGAAGAATGTGCCCTCCTCTCCGCATCCGCGCAAACAGTAAGGATGGGGCGCACGCTGTATGCGGTGCAGCACCGTCCTTGTGTAGTAAACCCTGTGGAGGATCTTAAATTGTATTAGTCTCATGCGTGCAGAGATGCCCACTTCCCTAGGTGATCCAAGTGCCGCATTCCAGTCGTGTTCATCCATATCGTGAATGTCCCCCTCCCATTTCTCCTTCAGGTGGAGTGTCGGATCTGGGGTATTATTAAGCAATTTACGATATGTGAGGGACGTCGCTTTCTCTAGCATGTACTCAGTGAGGAGGCGGTCTTCCAGAGGAGAAGACTCTGGTAGTGGTGTGCCGGGTGGCAGGACTGTGAGCAGTGCATGGCGGATTTGAATGTATCTGTAAAGTTCCCTGTCACCGAAATCATATAGCTCTTTTAGTCAGGCAAAGGGAATTACCTCCTCCCTCTCCCACAGATCCCCTACTGTGGTGATGCCAATCGTGTCCCATTGTGCGAACCCCTTGGTGTTTCTGAGATTGCCCAATGCCCGAGAGTCCCACAGTGGAGTCATCTTGGTTATCTTCCCCTTCCAACCCAGGGCCTCCGTTGCCGTGTGCCATATTTGAACTGTTAGTTTCGTGGGGCCTAGTAGTGCCCGCATCTTGCGGCGATCGTACAATGGACCTAACAAACTATTTATGCCCAGTTGTGTCCTGTCCGAATGGAATGCCGGGTCAGTATGCGGCGCGTGGATCCACTGATTAATTGGCTTGAGGTGTGCAGCCCAGTAGTACAATTTCAGATTTGGTAGTGCGAGACCCCCGCTATACCAGTCTCTGTGTAGCTTGGACTGTGCCACTCGTGCCGGGAGGTTACCCCATAGAAGGTTGGAGACCAGAGCCGCCACTTTCTGGAAGAACTTAGGTGGCACAGGATATGGTGAGTTCTCAAGGACATATAAAAACCGCGGTAATGCCATCATCTTGTAAAGTGCCGCCCTGCCCAAGAGCGTTAACGGCAGGCCCGACCAAAATTCTACATCTCGTTTAAGCCGGCCCAGGTGTGAATTCAGGTTCTTATCCATGAATTCTGCCGGGTCCCTAGTGACATGTATTCCTAGGTATTTAAAGGACGTTCCCGCCAACTTCAGTGGGCACGCATTGTCGAGATTCGGGGCTGGACCTTGCAGAACGTACACTTCAGACTTGGCCCAGTTTAGTGTATAGCCTGAGACACTGCCGTGTGTGTCGCAGATGCGCAACAACGCTGGTATGCCTTCATCGGGGTCGGTTAGGTATACTAACATATCATCGGCGTATAAGGACAGCCGATCTTCCCAACCCCCAGGCCATGTTATGCCTTTAACGAGGGGTGAAGCTCGTATGAGGGTTGCAAGGGGTTCCAGAGAGATGGCAAACAACAAGGGCGACAGAGGGCACCCCTGCCGCGTGCCCCTTCCCAACGGGAATGCATGCGAAATATGGCCTTTAGCTACCACGTGAGCCATTGGGTCCGTGTATAGCAGCTTGACCCATGCAAGAAAGCGAGGGCCAAATCCCATATGTGTCAGCGTCTCGAACAAGTATTCCCACTCCACCAGGTCAAATGCCATTTTGGCGTCAAGCGTTAGAATCACTGCTGGCGATTTAATGGTGTCCGTTCTAGCCAGTACCCCATGTAGTCGCCGCAGGTTCAACGCCGTGTTTCTGTGCGGCATAAATCCGGACTGATCCGGATGTATGATCGATGACAGATGGGGCAGAATCCTTTGTGCTAGGAGTTTAGCCAGGATTTTCACTTCCGCGTTTAGTAGGGAAATGGGTTGATAGGAGGAACATTCCTCCGGCGGCTTACCCGGCTTGGGGATTGTTACAATAGTCGCCACTCGCTGGTCCAGCGGAAGGGAGCCCTTCTCGAGACTGTCTCTGAACATCCCCAACAAATGTACACTGAGGGTCTCCGGCATCGCCTGGTACCATTCTATGGGTATTCCATTCGGCCCCATCGCCTTGCCTGGGTTCAGTGCCCGAATGGCCAGTTGGATTTCCTCCACAGTGATATCTGCCTCTAAGTCACGAATTTTGATTTTTAAGTTCGTAGGTGCTGCAACTAGGTAAACATTCGTATCTGGTAATGCAGTATAAGGGCACCTTTCACCTCATCTGATCAAATGGGAACAGTTTATGCTGAGCCCTATTTTGTGATTTAGTGTACTTCTCCCTTAGTCCTCCAAACATTTATATCACAAAAGGTATTCAGGCCAATTATGCGTCTCCCCACCCCAACATATTGAGCATCTTAAAGGTGGATTCTCCTGAGGGATCCAAGAATATAGCTAAAATGTAGGAGAAATTTTGTTCTTCCAAAAATGGGAGAAAGGGCTGTGCAGAAAGTGCCCCCTGCACCCACACCCTAAAATGGTAAACACAAAAGGTTTACTGTGCTGAGCTCACCATCTTCCCAGCTTTCTGGTTACAAATCCATTTTTACCGCAGTTTTTGCATTTTTTTTTTGTTGAATATTTTTTACATTTTATTTTGAGTGTTTTCTACCTACTTGCACTGTGTGGTGGAAATAAGTGTGAAACCCACTGCTGAAGCCAGAAAACGAACCATTTTTGATAAGTTGACTAAATTTCAAATTGAGATAGAAGTAATTTGTGTAAGATCGCTCTTAGTTTTTCCAAAGACCTTAATCGTTAATATGAAAATAATGAACATTAGTTGGAAAAAAAAAAAAGAAATAGGTGACCTTTTTCTTTTGTAATGTTTTGCCCCAGTGCTGATTTACAAAAGTATTGTTAGTCTGTCAGACCGTTCAGGTCACTGGGATTCATTGTGTTTGTTGGGTGTCAAAAACCAGGCTATTCCCAGAGCTAGCAATTGTTCTGCAGCTTAAAATGATAATTTTATTGTGTATAGACCATGCATCAAATCATACGGTAAAACCTAACGAATGAACAATTAGAAGGGAGAAAACCCATGTATTTTTTTATGTGCCATAGATACTCAGTTTAAGAATAGCGGTTATTT
The DNA here is from genome assembly GCF_964261635.1 of Lissotriton helveticus. Taxonomy (NCBI): domain Eukaryota; kingdom Metazoa; phylum Chordata; class Amphibia; order Caudata; family Salamandridae; genus Lissotriton; species Lissotriton helveticus. The sequence goes on from NC_136063.1 coordinate 296,994,435, forward strand.
GTAAAACTCAGAATTACCCATAATCTCATGATGCAGAAGACACTTTGCAAAATATTTTCTTTCTTGCACTCTGGCTGACTTTTGGAAGCCAAAAATGGAGAGATAATCAAACGTTACTAATGCCCTACTATTCTGTATTACCATGCTTCTCCTGATTGAAAACACTGACCCACTTATATGACTGAGCCTATTGCCCTTGTAAGGGAAGGGCCCAAAGGCAAAATGGAGACAGCAAAATGTTTGTCCTGCAAACTGACCCATTGAGTACAGGCCAAAATTGTTGCAGCCAGCTTCCAACTAAGTAAACCTACCAAACTATCCCTAGTTGTCTTCTTACCGAGAATATTCAGCAACTGTCCACCTTTGGCTAAAATCACACATTTCCTCACATTTATTTGTGGGAATTTTCCACAAGCATTGAGAATTCACACAAATCATACCACCCAGCATTCTCACACTTTTGGACCGAGAGACTGTTGGGGCTTTTCTGGTAGGGGTACTGCTTGATGTCAGGCCGAACGGTCCCCTAGACCTTTTTGTTTTTTCCCCCTTGGCATGCAAGTGCCTGTACAGGGGTCAAATTGGAGGTAAATCCTCTACTATTACCCACTGGGATTGTGGCAGAAAAACTGTTTGGTCTCTAGAGATGCAGGTCAGTCTCCAACCGCATTCTTTTTTTATGATATATTTTGTTTTTTACATCCTTCTTGAGTGTAGATGGGGTTCTGCTACTCCTCAGGTGGGTGGGGATAAGGGTCATGGCCCCGCATAACTATCATCTAAACTTAGGCCATATATTTCCTTCAGCGATCTCCACAGCAACAACCAGGCCCTTCACACAGATCTTAAAGTATGCCAATCCTCTTGATATGGTTGTCCTTTTTTATTACAAACTTTGAAGGCATGGCATGCCCTATTCTTGTTATGAGAATGACCTCCACATACACTAGTTCCCAGGAAAATGCAGAAAACTAGCTTGTTTGACTGGATATGTTTTGAAGGATCGGTGCAAAGAGACCCTGCCTTCTTATGCTGTAAAAAAATGCTATTCTGAGTCAGTTATTCTGCTTCTTCTTTGTTTAACTGTTATCACCTTGAGGCTACCACTTTAAACAGGGAGGCAGGCACCCCTAAGAGAGACTTTAGAAGCCCCCCACACCATATTTCTCTCTTGTACTGAGCCTTTATTCTATGTGAGACACATGCTGTATATTTGAATATCAAACGTAAGACGCCACTGTTGTCCAAAGACAAGGCTAGTTTATGAAACCTTTACTAAGTTTTCATCTGTTTCTTGCATGTCTTTAAAGGGTAGTACGCGTCCTTTTTAAAGTTGTCGGTGTCTCCATGACCCAGATCAAGAAAAAGTTGATTTGAATGCAGTTCTAGATTTCGGCAAGTGATCACCTTCACTTCATATCCCAGTTGCAATAGAGTGTGCAACACCTCATTTGTTTCAATTTCGCAGTTAACTGATGTCCAGGTCATTTTGGCGGTCCTTGTCAAGAGGTGATATGCCAGGAACTGTCCCAACTGGAACTAAAAAATGTCTTATCTTGTATTGCAGGTAATGGTTTACAATGGGTGCGATCTTTGGAAATGTGGTGGCCACAGCAGCGCTCCTGGAGATCATGGCATTGTATATTTCGTCCTGCTCTCTCTGCTTTTAGTACAGCATTTTGCTGTCACAATCAGTATAGGTCAGGATCACCAAGTCTCCTTCCTTGTATTATGGCTGCCTGTAGTTCGATGAGATCTGTCTGATTGACTTCTATGATTCTTTCTTGAGCCATATCCACCAACACACTGTGCACAACATACTCTTGCTTCGTTGCTAAATAATACAGTTCCACATTGTGTGAACCTAAGCTTCCCATCCATAAGAAATAGTAGCTTATTGAGGACCCTTGACACCGTACACCAAGTTGGATAATGAGGAATTCAGTTCCCTGAAGAAATGTATCCTCGGTATTGCAGGCATGTACTGGAAGTGACTGTAGGGGAGTTCCTTACTGCTGCCACTGCGGATAGTTATCCTTGTTCATTTAAAAAAAGGAGGTGGGCTGCCCAAGGACGTGGCGCTGCCCTGACAAACCTTCTGCCATATCGGTGCTCAACACCACAACACCCGGGGTGAGGGCTTCAGCCCCCAGGGTGAACCAGGCAACCTCCAGCTGCCGCGAGTGAGGGGGAGGCGTGGCCATCACTCTTACAGCGTCGTCTCTCCACCCACGTCGCTGGACGAAGCCCGGACCAATGGTGGGCCCGTCTGAGCCCGTCCGATACCGGCAGAAACTGGACTCGGCCACCCCCCTAAAATCCAAGTTGCAAGTATATACCAGTAGTGTTATTTATTTTGTGTTTATATACTGAACTTGATTTAACATGAACAGGCAGAAGGTGGGTTCTGGGTACTTTAGATGCGTTCCTCTCCAGGGCGGAATCTGCCCTGATTCATGAAATACAGCTTACTGAGCGCAGATTATCGTTTGAGCCACTGGCACCTTTGGTTAGTCTAGTGTCCTCAACCCCCGCTGAGAGTACCGTTAGTAACAGTGCTGCTCCATTGAGTAGCTCGATTACATTGCCCTCATTGTTATTAACGAACCCGAAAACCATTGATACGGGTAACTTATCACCAGTCCCCAGTATTCCCATGGTTAATACAAGAAGTCACAAAACGAGACAGCCTCAAAGTGGGGTGCCACCTTAAAAAAAAAAAGGAAATTGCGGGCCCCCCAAGCCCACATAACTGGCATCAGAACCCAGTATACGGAAGGTGGGTGATAACAGGCGTGAAGACTGTATTAATGAAAATACAGCCTCCAAAAATCTATGTATGACTCCTAATACTGCTGTTGTAACAGATCCCACAAACTGTATGTTTGAGGATGATTTCCTCCCTCAGATAGGTAATACACTTGCGGCCTTGATCAACCCACTATTGGATAAATTGACCCAGATAGAGGGTAGGCTGACAAAAATAGAGCAGACTATATCTAGTGTTATGATGACCAACACCAATACCAACAAAAGGGACAGGGAGAAGGATTGGTCACTCAGAATGAGAACTGACCATGCACTAGGATTCGTACTGACACCCTGCCATGCCCCAACTACAGTGTTAACCAGGACTAATCAACCCCTGAATTACATCAATAGCGGTACCAATTTCTCTTGCCCTTCTTCTGTTGGGGATAGATGTTCCAGGATGTCTCAAAGTAGGAGTACTAGCATCACCCCACACATAATTACAACCCATTGCATCTGCCCCCGGATGCAACACCATACACAGTGGTTCTGGTCAATGTTCCAGTCACCCGGCCCGCGGTACAGGAACACTGGTCTTCACTGAGGAATAGGGCACTACATCTTCTGACAGCTAGGACTGGTATTAAGCATGAGCTTTTTTCTAATTTTAAAATGGTTCGCAGGATACCATGGATTGGTAGTTCACACAAATCTCTACCAGGGGACTGTGTGGTGTTAAGTTTAGGTTCCCCAGGGCTGGTTCAACACATTTTGGACAGGGCTGGCAATCTTCAAATCAAGGAGAGGGATATTAACATCTTCCCTCTGGGTTTTTTCTACCAACCAACTATAAACCGAAGGGGAATAAATGGAGGGTTGGTGCGACAAGTGCATGGAATACCAAGCTATCCAATCCCCACATCTAACCGCTATGGGGTGCTGAACTCTTTGGAAGACATAGACTGACTTGAACGTGGTATTGATCCATCAATTCAAGGTACAAACAATTCCATGGGTATCCAAAAGAATGGGATTGCATCCCACTTTGTTTCCACCAAAATACCAACTCTAAACGGGAACAACAGACCTATAGAGGTAGAACATGTGGGGGCTATTTTAGGCAGGATGGGAAAGGGAGTAGATGGGGTGAACCTGTGTAATGAAGTAGAAGAGGACTGCTCCAACTCCTTGCCCTGTGTTAAGCCCCATGTAGGGGTTTTTGAGTCCAATGATGGAAGTATTCAAGGGGTCTATGGGTAACCCTGTCCCGCCCCCCCCAACCGCCCTGATGTATTTAGAGCACCAATACCAGGGTATGGTCAATCCAATCTTTCACTGGTAAGCTGGAATATTGCTGGTAAACCCACTCCTCTGAATGGCCAACATTCATTGATAAACATGATATCTGGGCTTTTCAAGAAACCTGGGTGCTTGATCAAATTGGTCATCCAGGCTTCCTAAATTTCTTTAAGCCTGCAATAAAGGGACAAAGGGGTAGACTAAAGGGGGACTAGTTATTTAGGTTAAACAGAATGCGGGATACACAGTGGAGGAAATTAAGATCGATAGTGGGGCCCTCTTGGCTTATAGACCTCGGATGGGTAAGGTTTTGAACATACTGTTCATTAATGTATATGTAAGAAGGACACCTGGAGGTAAAGAACCGAGTATAGTCACTATACTGGATGGGGTTTTGGATAGGTATACGAGACGCAGTAGCCTGATTATTGTCGGGGACTTTAACTGCACCTTTGAGCCCTAAGACTGTGAAGATGGTAATCTTAGTAGCGAGGAGGATGCACAATAGAACATTCCATCCCTTGATCTTCCACCTATTAAAAAATGGACTGAACTGGCACTCCAGCTGAAAGGGTTGTGCTTAGAACGGGGCATAAGGGCAGTGAACGGGAGTTCACGGTCCGATAGGCGGAGTATACACACCTTTAATAATGGCACGAGAAGTAGTAGGATTGATTATATCTTCCTTAGTTTAGAACTATGGTCGTCTTTAAGTATGGGCCCAAAATTCGTTCCGCTCGCGGAATTTGTGGATTTTCCGCAATTTCGTGATCCGCGAATCTCACGAAATTGCGGGAAAATCCGCGAGCGGGATGAATTTTTTCCAGGAAGCACTTACAGGGTTACAGCAGGTGCCCAAGTTGAAGCTAATTTCTTTGTAACGATTTACAAAATGGTTACAAAGAAATTAACTTCAACTTGGGCACCTGCTGTAACGCTGTAAGTGCTTCCTGAGTGGCGCCTCCAGAGTTCGTTGCCTACTTGCAACTATTCTCTGACCCTCGAAGCAGGGTCAGAGAATAGTTACAAGTATGGCACAACAGGAAGCACTTGCAGATAAGGAAGCAATGGTGAACCAGAGGGTGGCAGTGGTGAACCAGAGGGTGGCAGTGGTGAACCAGAGGGTGGCAGTGGTGAACCAGGGGGTGGCAGTGGTGAACCAGGGGGTGGCAGTGGTGAACCAGGGGGTGGCAGTGGTGAGCCAGAGGGTGGCAGTGGTGAGCCAGAGGGTGGCAGTGGTGAACCAGAGGGTGGCGCTGCTAAATTGGGAGCCCTGTGGGTGTGAGCCCCCGCGCTGCTGAACTGCACAGGGGTTGTGAGCCCCCGCGCTACTGAACTGCCCCAGGGCCCAGTGGGTGTGAACCCCCGTGCTGCTGAACTGCCCCGGAGCCCTCTCAGTGTGAAAATCATTCATGCTCAATTGCCTGGGAGCCCTCTGGGTGTGAGCACACATTGTGCTAAGTGCCCCCCTGTCCCCAGTACATATATACCCGTACTGCACAGCACCATTATGCTCTTGCACCATGAAGTCTGGTGCCTGGATGCTCCTGATACCACCGTCTGGTGCAGTCAAAATGTAAAGTCATAACTTGCTACACAGCACCAATAAACACGTGTCCCCCTGGCACCGGTATGCGCATGTACCAGGCGTGCAGCACCCGCATGCCACTGCACCCTACTGCCCAGCGCCAGCATATGCCTGTATGGGGCAGTTTAGTATGAGATGGGACATTGTCCAGCAGCTGCATGCGCCTGAACCCACTGAGCAGGATCAGAATAGCTTTGTACCAACACGCGCAGCAGAGCTATGCTTTCTCCTCATCTGCTGCTCTGCTCGGTCTCTGACCCTTTATAAACAAGATGCATGTGAATTCGCATAGAAGCCCCGCCCGTTTGGCCCCGTCCACCACACACTAGCGGTATGAAACGTCTTCCCGCCCGTCCCCACTATAATGGCCAGCTCACTTAAGGGACCTCGGCGCCTTTTGGCGCGCTGGCAAAGTTACAGGCACACGTGGTCATATATTTGTGCAAATGGCAAAAAAATCCGCGACTTCGCGGGTAAATTCGCAAACTCGCAGATTTGTTTTGCAATTTCGCGCGAATTCGCGGACTGCGAATTCGCAAATTTCACCCATACTTAGTCGTCTTTACAGGACATGGTACTTTATGATCGGCTTGAAAGTGACCATAACCCGTTAGTATTGACCATGCAGGTCCCAGGCCTATCCAACTATGAATGCCAGAAAACAGCAAAGGTTGTAGTAGAATTGGAGTCCTCCAACGATTCCAGGAGAGTCAAATGGGTCAGTGTGGCAACCAACGAAGGGCACATAAGACAGATGGAGTCACTGGTTGAGTGTTCCCTGGTAACTATCCAAAACTGTGACACTCAAGAGGACATGTATTCAATCATTTTGCAGGTTTACAATGACTTGTTTTCAAAACGTAAACCTTTTTTTGTAAAGAAGTTAAAAAAACTGGAAAGGAAGTTAAGCCCAAAGCAGCCCCCTGGTACACTAAATTATGTATAGAGGCTTATAGGAGATTAGCGTGAGCAATTAGACTAAGGAGTAAGGAAGATATTAGATTGGAAAGGGCTGGCTATAAGCAAGCTTTATTACGAGCTAAACAGGAATGGGACGAACACCACTGGCAAAATCTGCTCGGTGCAAGCCAAGAAAAAAACATGGCTAACATTTGGTATCTTGTTAAATGGGGTAATGGTATATCAAAACCACTCACCATCAATCACGTTGCACCTGAAGTGTGGACCTCTCACTTTGAGACCCAGTTAGCTGTCAGTAGTGATTATATAGCCCAATTTCCTAAGCCCAATTCCACTACCACCCTGCATTTTTCTATACAAGAGGTCCAAAAAGCCCTCAAGCAAATTCCAAAATGTAAGGCACCTGGACTGGACTGCATTCCAGCGGAACTGTTCATGTATAATAGTGATAAGTGGGTGAGTTATATTCAAACTCTTGCTAATGCTATAGCAAGTGGAGCCCCCACCCCGGAGACGTGGTCAGGAGCAGAGATCATCCCGAATTTTAAGAAAGGGGATCAATTGAAACCTGGCAATTATAGGCTTAGAAGCCTTTTTGATTGTAGCCAAAAGATCTTTGTCAGGCTGATCTTAAGCAGGATGCGGGACATGGATGGATGAAACAGGCATTTTATCATCCATGCAGGCTGGGTTTAGGCCACATACAGGCACCATTGACCAGGTTCTTCTGCTGGAGGGTGGTAACCCTAGGGGGTGGCTTGCTATTTGCTGCCTTTATTGACTTAAAATCGGCTTTCGATTTGGTGCCCCGAGATAAAATGTGGAGCACCTCCCATGATATGGGGAGGCTGCCTGAATTGTTGGCCGTTTTAATTACTTTGCATAATTCAAACTTTGCCCAGGTACGCTGGGGTACGAATGGGGAAGTTACGAACACGTATCCCATCGCCAAGGGGGTACGTCAGGGGTGTGTGCTTGGCCCGACCCGGTTTTCCCTTTTTATTAACAGGGTCGTGGAATACTATTCAAACCACCCAACAGATGCTCCATCTCTAGATGGCCAGAAAATACTATTAATGTTTGCGGATGAAGGAGCAGAGACTGTCCCAAACAAACTATGGGCTTTTCAGATTTAACACCCCTGATTGTAGCCCAGAACAAGTTTGTGATAACTCTACTTTCCCTTCCTCCGTCGACCCCCCCCCCCCGTTGCCTCTCTACCTTGATTTGGGTTGTTACCAGATAGAGGACATTGCTCGCTTTAGACCTGTGGCACTATGGAGAAGATTATGGGCTACTCCTGACCTGTCTCTGTATGCCCAGGCACTGCTCGAACTCAGACGGGCTGATACCTCCTGCAAGATCCCCGGGTTGAGAAGGATTAAAAGCACTTTGAGCGACACTGGGATGAGTGGTATATGGGAAAATCCCGAAGGCAACCCTCTTCCCTCTAAGAAAGAGTTTGATAGCCTATTAGAACATGGTTAGGATGAAACGTTTTTCATCCACCATGAGTCCAACCTTGATGGGGGATTTCCTGGAGAGGAAACAACAGTACCATTACGAACCCTATTGGGATTATATCACGGTATTGCTCGACAGAAAACTATCATCAATACAGAGTGGGCTCACTTCCAATTAAGACTTTTACCTGCAAATGGCATCCTCTGAATGATGATAAATGTAATACATGTCTGTTGCAGAGGGAAACTATAGCACACTGTCCAGCCTACAAAGCCCCTCATAACAGATGGCTCATACCAATCTGTCTAAATCTCGGTACCAGGGAGGACATAGAGGCATTAAGGATTTTAAAGACAGACACAAGTGAGCCCATAGTAATTGCCCTAGCGAAATTCTTGGGCTGGATGTGGGCCATTCGCAGCAAAACTGTCAAGGCTCGAAATGTAGCTAACATGTAAAGGGTCCATTCCCTCATAATCAGGCCATTGTAGTTATTAAAAATGTTCTTATGTAATCGATTTTATAAATGTTGACCTTTTTAAATGGAAATATGAATGTATAGCAGGATGAATTGATTTATGGTTTTATGTGAATTATTTATACTGGTTTCATTAATCTTAAAATCTTTGTATGATCAAACTGCTATAAATCTTAGGTTGTGGTGGAAATTAACAGTCCACAATATGAATTTATTGATGCACTGTTGTCTTTAATGATTTGATAATCGAAATAAAGGCTAAAAAAACGACATAACTGTAGGACCAGGAATTCATTTGGAGGTCCTTTGCCATCACCAGGAGGAGGAACCACACTAAAATGTGAAGGAACCTCATAAAGCTTCCAATGCCCTTGTTGCCACCAATGAGACTATCATCTCTTTCATATATCAAATTTAGAACATATTTTAAGGTGTGTAACACTGTTATTTTATTATTATTTTTTTGGGGAAAAACCTTTATTACCGTAAAATGAGGACAGATACAGACCTACAACCATCAATGCCGGTCAGTAATGCAAATCAACAAGAATAAATCAGTACACAGCTCATCAGCCGACAACCCGAGGGTCCGGCAGCATAGAAGCAGGATGAAGTTAGGAGCATCTGGCAAAGGAGGATAAATAATAGGTTTTACATTTTTATACATACGAACAACAAAAAGAAAACCCACAAGAAAAAGGTCGAGGCAAAATTATCAGTATGAGGGCTGCTACGTGCGGCATGGGGGAGACAATGAAAAGCAAGCATCAGGAAATCATGGAGGTGGGGAGCGGGGACCAGGAGCGAGCAATACTATACAAAGAACCGAAAAGCAAAATGCTGGAACGTCAAAGTCAAGGAGATCCCGTAGCATCAGGGGGTTCAGCAAGGGGAGGGTCACAAATCTCTCCACGATACGAGTTCCACTGACCCCAAATCCTATCCCACTTCCTGGGCCTACCTCGGGAGATGTACACGATTTTTTCTCGAAACATGCACCAATCCATGTTCTCCTCCCAGGCCGAGACCAGTGGTGCCCTATTAGATCCCCAGAGTTGAGCAATGTCCCTTTTTGATATTGCCCAGCGTGACCCATTGAACCTGAGCAACGGTGCAGTCATTTGGTTCCCAGACATTCAGCAAGCAGCGTCGGGCCTCAGGAAGTAGCCCGACGCCCGTCACTTCTCTCATCACCGCATGCACACGATTCCAGAAAACCACTACCGCCGGGCATTCCCATATAATATGGAGGAAGGTAGCAAGCAAACCACAGCCACGCCGACATAACCCATCCACAGAATAGCCCATATGCATCAAACGTGGACCCGTGACATAGATGCAATGAAGAATCTTTAGCTGCACCAGTCGGAGACGCGCCGGAATAGCGACTTCCTTTGGGGAGGATATTGCAGCCTGCCAGTCCTCATCGTCTAATTCCAGCCCGTCCTTAGTCCACGCCTCACGCAGCTGTATAAGAAGGTCCGAACGGGTATTAATAGGTTTTTTATATATGAGGGAAATAGTGCTGTCAGGGACATGCCATCCAGCACTCTATCCTCCAAGGGAGATGACTCAGGGATCGAGGTACCGGCGGGGAAGACCGAGTCGAGCGCGTGGCGGAGCTGAAGGTATCGAAAGTGCTCTCTATCACTCAGCTTGTATTCCCGTTTCAGCTCGTCAAAAGTTTTGACTCTATTGGTGGCCCAAAGATCCCCCACTTTGCTAATACCGATAAGGTCCCATCTATCGAATCCCTTTGAAGACCACAAGCCACCCAATCTTTCAGCTGCATATAAAGGAGTCGCCCTAGTAAGTTTACCAGTCCAGCCCGTAGCCGATGTTGCACTATCCCATACACGTATCGCCACCACAGTGGGGCCCGTCAAACACCTCCTGTCGATCTTGGAATAAAGCGCTCTATTATAATCACCTCCCGGCAGTTGCCACCTATCCATATCGTAAGCGGGATTAGGAACAGGACCATACATGGCGTGGTTGATAGCACTCAACTGGGACGCCCAATAATAGCGCTTGACGTCAGGCAATGCTATACCACCGTCATACCAGGGCAAAAACACTGTAATTTTTGAGCTGGGAATAATTTTATATCTGCAAAGCTAAAGAAAGCCCTACGCTATGTGAAAACAGTGCAATCGTTCAAGTGGTATAGATCAGTATCTTGCTAGAATGGTAATCGGAATATTTCTTTAAATGAGTGGGAAGGCCACTCGTTTGTTTGTAATATTGGTGCTATGTTAGACCCTGGAAGAGACCACTATGGATGCATGCAGCCCGGAAGTAGTCGTCCCCCCAACCCATTCCTGCACAACCGCCCAGAACACTCCAGTTAACGGTCGCAGAAGGTTTACAGCAAAGTTACCCCTTTGTTACTTGGTTGTGTATTACTTTATGTAGATTATTACTTGAGAGATTATTTCTGTACTTGACCCATAAGGCTCTCTGTTATATTATGTTGCCTGTTCTTTGAGGCGGGTTATGTATGGTCCTGGTATTGACTGTGAATGTGAAAAAAATACAAAAATGTTTAAAACGATTTTCCCCACAGCATTTCATAGTCACCAGAACATTTTCATAGGAAGGGATGTAGAAAATTCTGTGAAATATATTGCAGTGTGTGCATCATACCTATTGTGAAATCTAGATTGTTACACTGCATGTAAAATGCGCAGCATCAGCAATTTCTAAATCGCAATTCAAATAACATGCAAGTAACGTCTCAAGTCACATCTAATCTAAACCTATCTAATACCATAGCATCATCACGTTTAGAATTTCCATGAAGCCTGCATTGAAAACATAGCAACCAGATATATATTTTATAATGGCATTATGTACACTTATAACTCTGACAACTGTTGAGAATTTTCAAATTTTGGGAGACACCATATAACATTGGTAAACATTTAGATGGGAGTAGTCCATACTTGTTATTTCTTAAAGTGGTACACAGACACTGCTAAATAATGTGCATTGCTCAAAGTAATTCTAGCTCGAACTGGTAATATTGCATTGTACAAGGTAGCAAAACAAAGAAATATAAGAAGTTGTAAGTCGACTAATCGAGTCTTTTCTTTATCAAAAGCACCACATTAGGATTTGGTAGCAATGGCTCGTTTCATTGTCTTTTTCACAAATTATTGGGCTAGGCATTATATTGTGCTCATTATAGTCAATAGATGTTATCTCGATGTAGGGTTTTTAGTAAGACCGGAAGCTTGGCGCTTGGGCTGATAAGCGTAATGTATGAGATGAGGAGAGTAAGCACGGTGCTGCCAGGTCAGGGGAAATACCCTGTAACCCCAGTGGATGTGTGGGTTGTGAAACCCACCCCAGTCAGTGATTAATTTGTAAAATATTAGGTGCAGGTGCTCAAAATATTTTTAGGAGGTGACACCTACTTCCCTCTGCTCCACCTACTTCCCTCTGCTCCACCTACTTCCCTCTGCTCCACCTACTTCCTCCACTGACTGACAAAGTACAACAGTTTCCCAACTATGCAAAACTAACAGCCCTCTCTCGCCCTCTCTATCGGCCCCTCTCTCGGCCCCTCTCTCGGCCCCTCTCTCGGCCCCTCTCTCGGCCCCTCTCTCGGCCCCTCTCTCGGCCCCTCTCTCGGCCCCTCTCTCGGCCCCTCTCTCGGCCCCTCTCTCGGCCCCTCTCTCGGCCCCTCTCTCGGCCCCTCTCTCGGCCCCTCTCTCGGCCCCTCTCTCGGCCCCTCCCTTTCCCTCCCTTTCCCTCCCTCTCCCTCTCCCTCTCCCTCTCCCCCTCCCTCTCCCCCTCCCTCTCCCTCTCCCTCTCCCTCTCCCTCGTCCCTCTACCCCGTCCCTCTACCCCTCCCCTTCCCCCTCTCCCCCTCTCCCTCCCTCCCTCTCTACCTCCCTCCCTCTCTACCTCCCTCCCTCCCTCTCTACCTACCTCCCTCCCTCCCTCTCTACCTCCCTCCTTCTCTACCTCCCTCCCTCCCTCTCTACCTCCCTCCCTCCCTCCCTCCCTCTACCTCCCTCCCTCCCTCCATCTACCTCCCTCCCTCCCTCTCCCTCCCTCCCTCCCTCTCCCTCTACCTCCCTCCCTCTCCCTCTACCTCCCTCCCTCTCCCTCTACCTCCCTCCCTCTCCCTCTACCTCCCTCCTCTCCCTCTACCTCCCTCCCTCTCCCTCCCTCCCTCTCCCTCTACCTCCCTCCCTCTACCTCCCTCCCTCTACCTCCCTCTCCCTCTACCTCCCTCTACCTCCCTCTCTGTCTCCGTCCCTCTACCTCCCTCTCTGTCTCCGTCCCTCTCCCTCTCCTCTACCTCTCCCTCTGTCTCCGTCCCTCTCCCTCCCTCTGCCACCCTCTTCATGTCACCCTGCCTGTGTGTCAGCCCAGGTTGTGACAGCTTCCCGGGCGCACACACAGCCCTGGGCACTTCAAAGGTCTTTAAAAATACCATTTGCATGTTAATGAGGCTTTGTTGTATTTCACCTCTTCTTAGGCCCCTGCAGCTCCACTTTGACTATCACTGAAATCATCCGGCGGCCGGCCCCCACAGAGCAGCAGAGTCTCTTAGACTCGCGCTGCTGCAACCAGCAGTGTTTGCAGACTCTAATTAATTTTTTTTTTAAATACACTGGTACAATGACTGCAAGGTCCGCGGGCCGCCAAGGAAGGCTTGCCGGGCTGCTGGCGGCCCGCGGGCCGTACTATGAGTACATGTGGTGTAGGATCAAGTCATCCATACTGGTAGGCAGTATATTGTAAAAGTGCTCGGGAAAAGCATCATGATTTAAAATCTGCCACAGTAATTGGGGTTGTCTTTACTGATAAGAATGCATTAGTACCCAAAGTAACAGTTTTTTTTTTTAGGCCAGTGTGTGGATTACAATTGTAATTTATGAATTGCAAGTAACCAATGAATATCTGTTAAACAAGCATTTGCAATGCAATAGGTCTCGCAGTTACACAAGTTAAAGCTATTGGCATTGTAAATGACAATGCCTTTTATTTAGGTTTTTAAAACCAAACCAAATCTAAAAGGCATTGTTATTTACCATGTCAATCGTTCAAACTCACGTAAATGCGAGACCTATTGCCTTGCAAATGCTTGTTAGAATTTAAGACTGCCAAAGCGCCCCAGGCGTCAGCTCCGTCTATATAGATCATGAGCCCATCGAATAAGTTTCCAAAATCACAGATTAGTATCTTTATAAGAAAAACATGCTGCAAGCAGTTAGATTCATACTCTCAGGTAAACAACTTGAACATGAGCTACCCAATAACAGTAACCTAAAAGTTCTTAAAACAATTTATATCAGCCCACACGATCTGTCCATCCACAAAATTCCAGGGCCCCACTTAATGTTAAGAGTTAAATGAAATTCAAAGCCACTACTACACAACGATAGACCAAGGCCCCACAGTGCTAACCTGCCGTAGCCCTCTTACCTGGAAGCAGAACGAGTGTTTCTCCCTCTTGGTGTGCCAGCTAAAGTATCCTGCCACTACTACAAATATACGGGGCTCCACCCCCAACTCATTAGCGACATCCAATCTGTGACGAACATTCCAGGAAATAAAAACACTACCATCTGGGTATCAAAAAAACGGGGGAAAGAACGACCGCCATTTCTAAGAGGAATAGACTGCCCATAAATCAATCCATTTATAGACACACCCGTGTAATAGATTACATTGAAACTGAATCCGGTTATACAACGACTGCCCATATGTGAATAAGTAAGGCGATCAACATTTTGCGAAAATCAGGCAGCGGGCCATTAATCTATGGAACAGAAAAAGGGGGATTGCCACCATATGTAAGAGGCCTGACTATACCAAAAAGTGAACCCACTTCTAAGTATATATCGAAAAATGGGGAAAGAAATAGCCGCCATATCTCAGAAGTATAATCGGTCCCAAATGCAGTCAATACAAGGGCACTCCACCATTTAAGGGATAGAGTTCACACGGGATAATGTAATGTAACAATTGCACAAATATGTATTAAGTCGATCCATAATTCTCGAAACTCAGGCACCGGTCCCTAAAAGACAGCGTATGTACAGACAGAGAATATTTGCTTGGTGCACTGTGAGGAGATGTGCCCGTTTTCGGACTGGAGCAATCGTAACTAGAGCAGGCTTACGTGCTGTATGTGAAAGAAACACGCGTTTACTGCCATCAGGTTGTTATGCTTCATTCGGACCTGTGGTGTATCGTGACTTTGCCAAAATACGATTGCCGCTGTACCCGTGAGTGCCAGAAATATGAGTGGGTACGGCTCATGAGGTAATAGCAGTATCAAAAGCTCCGGTATCGGAGCGTGCCGTGATTAAATAATAAATAAAGTAATGCGGCGCAAAACAGATCTTAAGTGCTGATAATTTAAGATCTAATTAAAAAACACACACAACACACTCTCATACAGGCAGCACAAGCAGTCATCCACATGCGAGCAAATTGACAAAATCTTCTTACTCGAAGCACGCTGATTCAGGGCTTTATGAGCTCCCCCGACCCTGCTTTATCGTGCAACCACCATCTAAAACGGAGAGTGGTAGGGAAGTGAGAGGATCGGAAGGGTTCCGTCGAACCTTGACCCATCTGGTTGGGCTATATCAGGACTTACTTGTGGCTTGAGGAAGTCAGGCGGATTAGCCTAGCAGCGATTCGGTCGGGAGCTCCGTGGGAGTGAGGTACGGGCTCAATGTGTAACTAGAGCAGGCTTACGTGCTGTATGTGAAAGAAACACGCGTTGCTCCAGTCCGAAAACGGGCATATCTCCTCACAGTGCACCAAGCACATATTCTCTGTTTGTTTGCACTGGATTAATATGCCCTCACCACACCCTTTCTCCCCGCTTTTTCCACAGGTTTTTATTTGAAACTACACGGAGAACAACACTTTTTAGAAATCACCGGTTTGGGATTTCATGCACACTATTAGGCCTGGGCAGGATACACCTTAGCGTGTGTAGACCACCCAGCCTAAGATACACTGGTCCTGATGAAAACCTCTATAATCACACGAAGGTTGAAACATGTAGACCTACCCTTTTAACTTACCTTGCGTCTATTTTTTTGACACCACAGCCTACCTAACCAGGCAAAGGTGCCACATGTAAATATAATTGTATATATTTTTACTGATTGTCCAACCACTCCAGAATAAAGTCTTCGAGTGGGTAGTGTTGCGACAACTTTTAACTACACTTTTCTATTCATATCACATATAAAACAAGAATAACCAGCTCCACTGTAATCAGGTGTCACAGCACACCTGGATGGCATTCGGCCGTCCGGGTGGGGCCCTGATGATGAAGCATGTCACCAACTAGGTTGGTGAGTGAGGGGTCTTCTAAGGACAAAGGATTGTCCCAGATTGGGTCGCAGGGCATGCACCTCAATACCGTGATAACTATACAGGTACTTAGTATCCTTAGTGGCTACTCCTCCATTTGTTTAATTATAGCCCCCAGCAACCCTTCAAGAGAAGGGGAGGGCAGCACATGTCAGGAAGGTCACGGATGTTCCTTACTTGAATTTCTCCGGGGGCAGTAGCAATTCCTTGTGGCTCGGGCTGGCTGCGCTAGGAATCCGTAATGAAAACATCCTGCTTCGATCAACAGGAGTGGGCGCCTGGTGTGTAGCAAAACAGAAAGCAGCAACAAATCTACGTGAGCTGGGCCTCGCCTGCGCAGAGCAGATTCTGTCCCCGCCTCTGTGAGAATGCACCGGATCCACTTGTCCTAGAGGCTGAGGTCGGTCCACAACAAGGCAGATTTTCTCTTTTATATCCGGTGCCAGCCATTTCAAAAACAATGTGTCCAAGACACTCTTCAAATCCCCTGAAGCGGCCACCACCTTCACCTGTGATCTCCGAGGCAGCTAAATCAAGTTTATGGTTGCACAGAAGCGCTTTTCTTATTTAATTGTGTCCAGGCCGCAGGTCTTCATTGCGCATGCAATATGGCTAGATGTGAGTGCGTGACTAATACATTTTAGTGTGGTGATGAGGACACTGGCACTAAAATGCATTAGTTGATCCCTAATGGTTGTTACTTGGCAGGGCTGCCCAATGCCTAGTGAGGGGAAAATACAATAGCCCCGGCCCTATGAAATAAGTGCCGGTGCTGAGCACAGGAAAGCATCGGCACAAATTAAGCACTGACCCCAGTAAATGAGAACAGAGTCCTGGGAACACGTAATGAGGATAAAACACTGGTAGAAATGTCTAGTATTTGTATTTAAGTGGTTGACACCAGTGGATTAGTTAGAAAGTTTTAATGATGCAACAACAAAGAAATGCCCAGCTGACACGTGTTTCTTCACAAAGCGGGAAGTATCCCGTGACTCTTCAGGGCTGTGTGGCGGTGTAGGAGGATGGTGTAATCAGAGAGCCGGTGGATAAAACAGTATCAGACCACAGGAGGTAGCCCGTAAACCACAGAGAGACTGGGGCAGTAAATTATATCAAACTACGTCTCAACATGGGTACCATTTGAAGAACAAATAAAGTTAGCATCATTAATTGCAATGGATTAAATCTGAATGGGAGAAACACGGAGACATATGCATGTAAAGGTTAGCTTGTATTAGAATCAATTAAAACGTGTGAAAGAACGTTTCTGTGCTGGGGTAGTGGCACGCGATTAAATTGGCGGCAGTGCGGCGCGGACATTGGGGAAAAGGGGGCGGACGGACTTACTCCCAGTAATTTCGTCCGCCCCCTTTTTCCCAGCTGTCTGCGCCGCACTGACGCCAATTTAATCACGTACCACTACCCCACCACAGAAACGTTCTTTCACAGGTTTTGTGACCCTTTGTCTTGCTACCTTTATAGTACTGCAGCGCTATTTGTAATTATCCAGACCCCGCTAGGGCCCTTCCAGATGCCCCAGTTGTAGTCTCCACTCCCAGCTATGCGATCTTGTATCCATAAGCGCTTTTAAGAGATAAGTGCCTTCCCTCACTGCAGCCATAAGTGACTTTTGACATAAGCACATTCTTTCCCTCAACCTACTTTTCTGTCCCTCTGTGGTCCACACCACCCTGAGATAAGTTTCCTTTTACCCTTAGGACTGCCTTTAATTTGTATGTAACCAGTCCTGATGATGGCCTAGACTCCCGTAGGCCGAAACGCCGTCGACTTCAACAGCGTAACTTCTGGCGCCCCTCTACGGACATCCTACCCCTTGTCTTCTGTAATTTGTGCATCATTTACTGCTTGGATGTCTTGAATATGTAAACCTTGTATACCACTTTGTTCTTCGTCGTGCCCAACACCACTGCTGTATATACCACATCACGTGCCACCTGCACCGTCACAAACTTCACGAGCACTTGTGCACAGTACCCTGTTGGTTACATGTTTATTAATGTAACGCAGTGCTATCTTACCATGTGCTTGTAGATATGATGTTTAATTTTTCCAACATGTTTTAATTGATTCTAATACAAGCTAACATTTACATGCATATGTCTCCCTGTGTTTCTCCCCTTTCGGATTTAATGCATTGCAATTAATTATGCTAACTTTATTTCTTCTTCAAAGGGTACCCATGTTCAGACATTGTAGTTTGATATAGGTGGATAAACCAGGGCGGCCAAGGGGTCTGATGAACCCAGCGGTCAAAATCAGGAAAACAAGATTGGGATAACGTTTAGCCCAAAGAATTCAGAGTGCCTTCTGCGGGGCGGATGCAGTCGGGCGGGTCCGTGAGAGCTCCCCGGATGCTGGAGCTCTCACGAACCCGATATTTGAATCCAGCCTTCGACTGACGTGAGGTGTCCGGCGCACCCGCCTCCCACACCCTCCAGTTACTGGACTGTCAACACACGGTCCCTTCTGGCAAAGTGCTTTCCTCTGCACACGGCACACCCGCCCGACTGCATCCGCTCCGTAACACATACACTGCTCATTGGAGTCTACTACCCCACCAGGGTTTTTACCTCCTTCACTACACGTCACAGTGAGACGTTCTAATACCCTGAAAAGGCACTCTGAATTCTTTGGACTTCACCTCATCCCAATCTTCTTTTTCTGATTTTTGACTGCTGGGTTCATTAGACCCCTTTGTCGCTCTGGTTTATCCACGGCTCTCTGATTACACCATTCACCTACACCGCCACACAGCCCTGAAGAGTCACGTGATACTGCCCGCTTTGTGACGAAACACGTGGCGGCTGGTCATTTCTTTGTTGTTGCATCATTAAAACTTTCTAACTAATCCCCTGGTGTCGACCACTTAAATACAAATACGAGACATTTCTACCAGTGTTTTATCCTCATTACGTGTGCCCAGGACTTTGTTCTCCTATAGTCAATAGATGTTAATCCCGCTCACTACTAGAACTCAGTTACCTCCTTAGTCTGCATACCTTTTATGATGTGAAAGGAATCCACCAATCCCCAGGCTACGCGCAACATACTTTTTATGCCTTTGTTGAACAGAAATTTGTACTTAAGTCTGAATTTGCTGGTTGCACTACAAAGTAGAAGAATATTAGCTTGTGCTTGTTTGATGTGGAAAAGTCTGCTACTGAGACATGTTCTCTTATTTGCTTTCTTTTTTTTCAACTCAGCAGACCACTCCTACCGCCACAGTCTTCTGGATTACCTCCTAATTCTACCACTTCGTTCCTGACCCTGAGGATGCCAGACAAGGAATGGAGGGTTCGAAAAGAGCGGTGCAGAAGCTGCAATTGCAGAGGCAACCCTCTACACTCCTACGTTGAAGAGTGGTAATAAATAAACACACCAAGAAGTGCATTAAATGTAATTATATTTGCCCACAAAGATGGCAGAATCTAATATCGTTGCTAATCCTTGATAGCATTCAAAATTAATTATTTATTTATGGTTGAAATGTCCTGTGCTCGTGGTTTTTGATGAGATGCAAAGGACAATAAAAGCTTTACTACCTTGCAGGAATCTTATTGTAGGGTGGAGCACAAAGAAAATGGTGATGGGAAGAAATGCATATTTGTAATAGTATCACTCTATATTTCATCTTTAATGCATAAAAAACACAAGATGATACTGTCTCCAAAAATAAGCTGTAGTCTTCAGATATTTACATTGCATTCGTTTTGCCATATGCAACTTTTTCTGATGGGAAGAAAAGCCATTGTATTGTACATTCTAGAATTTAAACAGGCCTCCACATAAGTACTGCAAACTCTTCCTTGACTGCTTGAAAAGAGGGCTGAGAGAAGTTTGCAGGGAGTGCGCCAAAGGATGGCCGCTTCACCTGGGTCATGAAAATAAAGGAAGAGCAGCCCAGAGTATATAAAAGGAGATCCTGTGTCTAGTGGCTGCTTTTATGGAAAAGGGACTAAAAGTAAGGAAGATAAATGGAAACCCGTTGATAAGTGGTGAATGAGAATAAAAGGTTGTTATTAAGAATAACAAATACAAGAATCACAAATGAAAGAAAAAAGGTGCTACAATGAATTGCCGCAATGTACACAATTGATGTGAAACGTTTGAAACCCCCTGGGGCCTACCCAGGAATGCACATAAATAAATTGCTTTTGTTTTGTTTGTGCTCATATCCCCATCCAGCTGTATACGCTGAGACCCAGGCACATCCTTCCGACATATGTGGCATGTGCCATCACTGGCTCTTTCTTTTTTGCTTCTCCCTTTTGTGGATAGCAATATCCCCGTTTCAAGCAAAGAGACCGATATGTAATCGGTGGACAGTTGCGGTATTGTCTGCCAAACCAGAAAGGGCTTCCATCTCAGCTGAAGGTGACTTACATTCTACATCCAGTCTACTAATTTAGCTGACGGAGCACACCCATTCTGAAGCAGTTTGAGCGCTTCATATGTAATCTATTTCTTGCAGATTTCCCTTGTAGCGCGTAGTATCTGGAAAAAGACTAATCACAACTGCACCTTAGTTAAGTGGTGACCTGAAGATGGATCCACCCCAAATAAAATGAAGCAAAGTCTTACCTTAATTTCTCAACCCAAATTTTACTTACATCCCTCCAAAAAGATCAGTTACGGGCACTCCACAAACATATGCTTTTCTGTCTCTTCCTGCACTTCTTGCATTTTGGCCGATTTTATTGGGGGACGAACAGGCTCTATAGAGGTAAGCAAATAGTTCTTTCTGGTTGGTGCAGATTTTACAATAGAGTATAGTAAATGTAAAGATGCTCTCCATAATTGCTCCTTTTCCAGCTCCAGAAACTATTTTTCGCGATGTGAGTATGAGGGCTCTCATTTTTTCGTCTGCCACGGTGATAATTGTCCTGTACCATATTGCTACCTATTTCTTGAGTTGGTACTAGTTCCTATCCGTTTAAGGAAGTCCTCTTGGACCAGATAGTTCACTTCCGATAGGCGTTGAGATGTCCACCAAGAGTCAGGTTGTAGACATTTAAATTTTGCGACTCCTTTCTTCGCCAGATCAGAAAACTCCTGCCATGAAACCAGCTGATCACATTTCCAGAAGTCTACCCAGGTAGAACAGTTCCCATTCCTGAGGTGCAGACTGTTTATCCTTGAGCCCCTCCGCGGTTCCGGAGAACACTATAATGGTACTGTTTCTGTATGGTAGTGTATCCCAGGAGCTTTCCTAAAATAGACCCACACCCCTAAAGCAGTAGAGAGTACCTTCAACCTGATGTGTTTGAAGAATTTCTGAATTTTAACAGAAATTTACCAGGGCCAATGTGCTTCAGCATAGCATTTTACAGTTGGCCAATATAAGTTTACAGACAATGTCCAATCCATCCCCCGGTTCAAGAAAAAACGATCCGGAGGCCAGAAATTCTCGGTACTTGCTCCTACCTTCTGAAATTCCCCCCCCCCCCTCTCAGATCCTCCCCCCTCCTACACAGAGTTTCGTAAAGCCCTTAAGACTTTTCTGTTCCAGCAAGCTTTTAGCCTATAGCCCCCGATATCCCCCCAGTTTTGAAATCCTTTAGCGCCAAGAAACTGCCTAGTGAATGTGCGCTCTACAAATTGCTAAAAATTCAAATTCAAATCCATTAGGTTAAGGGACAGCATCTCTTTGCCAGTTCAAATTAAATTAGTCCATTCCTCCTGTCGGTTTAGCCTGGTTTTCATGATGTCCATCTTCAGAATCCATCTTAATTCTTCTTTATTAAGCAATTGTTCTATGTTCCCTCCTCCTTTCAGGTAATATGAGGACACTGATCACTTGCCATTGAGTATTATTTTTTGTCTGGCCCTCGGTTAAGTAGCGCTCTACTAAAGAGGCAGTGGGGACCTTACAGCGGCTACAGCTACAGTGTTGACCGATTCGAATATATTTTTTGTGTGGTTGTCCAGTGTAAAGTTTGCCACATGGACATGTTATTAAATACTACACATTAGAAGTGTTGCAGAAGTAAAAATGTTTAAGGGATACCACAACGTTATGTACAAAGATTTTGTATTCTACCAAAAAAGGCTTACACTACAGCTGCCACATTTGAAATGCCTTATGGTTAGGGGTAGGTCCCAATTTTTTACCAGTGTTTTGGATGATTTATCTGATGTCAAAGCTAAAAGAACAATTGATGAACAGAATGCAGAACTATGTCATACATTCGCCCCAGTACAGAGATCTTGGCTTAAATCCATCGTTGTTTTCCTCCCCATGCCATTCCAGTTTGAACCCAGCCACATGCAAATCAGTCTTGACCCTGTGCCCAATTGAAACAGTCCAGCCCGAACTACCAGGCCTGGTCCTCCCTGGACTGTAAACAAGCATCCTAGGACCGGTTTCGGGGTTTCACCCCTCATTAGCCAGGATAGAATGACTCCAGTGGCACGGAGAGCACTGGACTCACGTCTGGGCATATCCGTCCCACTCGGGGTGACAAATGGCACCTAAAAAATAGGACTTCCTGTATGGTAAGGAATCCCTTGGGTAATAAGGGTGAAAAATCTAATATTGCAATACTTTATTTCACTCTGTTGGTTTATGGTAGAGTGTTGTGTGTAATGTATTATTTTATGCTCTATTATGTTCAGGAAAGGGATTTTATTTGTATCACTTGTTAGGATAAAGGTCGGTCCATTGCTGTTTTGAATTGACAGTCTTAGAAATAGTCCCAAGGTCTCATTGGGACCTTTCCATATCAGAAAAATATTGTCAAAAAGGCTTTTCCATATTAGGATATTGATCCTTAAAGGATTTGAATCAGGAGAACTAAACGTAGACTCCAAGCTGTCCATGTACAGAATAGCAAAGCCTGCAGCAAAAACAGCCCCCGTGGAAGAACCTTTTATTTGCATGGTTGTCAATTATGAAAAAATAAATTGTTAGTGCCAAGGAGAGTAATTCTGTAATTAAAGTGGTAGGAACCTGGTGTGGTCTTGGTTTGCTACTGAGCTGGTCATGGACAACCCTAATCCCTTCCTGCTTTGGGATGTTTGTATATAAGGATGTCCATAGTGACCATGAAACATTCAGTTTGTGCAAATGGCATATTTTCATTCAGATGTATAAAGTTCATGGTATCACATATGTAGCAAGTAGTCAATAAAGTAAAGGTTCCTATATAAAACCACAGCCAGAAACTATGGACCATCTTATGAGATGGTGGGGGGGGGGGGGAGGCGGGGGAGCGGTTGTATACAATTTTGTGCAATCTGGGCAATGTGTAATATAAATCCCCAGAGTGCAGGGTTTTTTTGTGTTGGAAAAACAATGAATTCATTTTGGCTAAAGATTCTTTTACTGCTGTGGTAGGTCTAAAGATCTCCTTTTGTAAATCCCTTGTGGGATTCTTAGTAAGTTTGGTATAATGGTATGTGTTGGCTAATTGGCGGTATATTTCTGATATGCAGGTATCTATGTCCTGCAATAAATTTCACCTCCTTTTGTCTTCTGACTTAATGACTAGAGAAGTAGTCTTTTTAAGTCTGTTACGGATCTTACATTCTTTTAGTGTGATATTCTAAGGCGTGAAAATTCTCTTTTGTTGAAAATCATGAAGGGCAAGTTTCTCAAGTCAATATTTATATGGGAGTACTGCTGTTGGAGGATGAAGGCCTGTGGCATTAGTTGTTCCACAAGGTCTTTCTCATTTGTAGGTTGCTCTTAATCTTATCTTCCTGAAGAATCTCATGAGATCTGTCTGTACCAAAAGTTGATTTTCTTGATTTACAAAGGACAGCCCTCCACTTAACAAGTAAATGGCAGATAAGATGTGGGATGCTAAATTGAAAATGGGAATAACTTGGGAGTTCGTTAATCCTGTGGTGGTCTCCATTGTTAGTGCTTCCAGTGGGTCTGTCTCTCCCCTGGGGTGGGGTGTGGCGATACCATATCTGATTCCTCCTTCATCGTCTCTATACTTGTTGTGGTTAACCTAGTCCTAAAAAGTAGCCCTGCCCTTTCTTAGTAGCCCTGCCCTCTGGCATATGCTGGACCAGCTCTGTGGAACTCCCTCCCCCTCACATTAAAACAAATAACCAATCACTTATCCTTCCGCAAATCCCTTAAAACATATCTCTTTAACAGTACTTAAACCCCCTCCCTTCTTCCAGCAACTTTTTCCTAATGACTTGGCACAGTCCTTGTTTCCCTCTGAAAGGCAAAGCGCGGAGATACCCCTTCGGGGGTTTATTCACGCGCTATAGAAGCATATAAAATAAATAAAAAATAAATAAAATTAGTGGTGGCCCCACTATTGCCCCCTCCTAGGTCTGAACGATAACTGGACACCTCTGAAGTCTCTGAAATGGATACAAATTTCTTATGTTAAACCGCCCCTTCTCATGTTTCCAATTCATCAGTATATCTCGTCTGTCTAGTAATACTCCCAGCGGAACTGTGTAAGATTTCTCTATGGGCTTGCATGTATTCACTATTTCTCTTTTAAAAGGTGCCTTTATAGCTCGTTCCTGAGCAGGGTTTGTAAAGGCCTGATAGATACAAGAATGTTGTTTCAGATCCTGGGTGCATAGATAGAGAAGGTCTGCCGTCTATTTCTTTTTCTTTTTGGCACATTATTGCCTCCTGTCTGATGGTTCCTGATTGGACCTCAACACTAGTTGCAGAGTTCTGTACTCCGGCAAGAATTTTTTTTACAATAAAAGTACACCATTTCATGTTGCAAGCAAATTCCCTCCTCATGCAGGCACATTCAAATCCCTAAAGAAGGTGGATAAACTCCAAAATAGTTTGGACCATGCCACAGGAAAATGTGTGTTAATTGGAGTCCCTACCAGAGTTGCGGACCTACCTGGAGTGTGTGTAGTGGGACAGAGGTGGGTTCACTACTGGGTTCTCCTTAACAGAGACAGAAAACAGCAAACTCCTTATTTCTCCACACCCTACCATTTATGTTCTCCCCACCCCAAGTTCTCGTACAAGAGAAAATGTTTACACTTGCAGCCAGGAGTCACTGTATATAGTTCATAGTTCAGCGTTGTCAGTTTCTGGGCTGGCATAACTGTGACTGGAGGTGCTCGGTTTTTTTATGGGGGTAATGGGAGCCTTATAAAGCAAGGAGAGCTGGACCCTAAATATGCAATAAGACAAAGACTTTGCATTCCTTGCCTTTTATATTCTTAGTCCAAATAGAAACTAAAATGTGAATTTGTTTGAGAGATTCACTTTTGCGATCAAATGTTCATGTTATACAAAACGTTGTATGAGGTTACGATCAGGACAATAGAAATGTGTGTATTTAAGATCTTTTACAATAAATGTCTTTGGTATTAGTCTTTTGAAGTTTGTCATGCTCAGAATGAGCGGATTATGACAATTAAATATGTTGTTGGTAATTATTTGTGCAAGGACCGGAAATGAGAGACCATCCTCCACGTGAGCGAGCCACAGCGAGAGACGGGAAAACAAGGGGAAAGTTTATTAGAGGTACATTCGTTTCTTGAAAGATTCCCATAAAAGGCCAAGCATGGCTATTAATGCCCAGAAAGTGATGACACTGGCTCTATACAGCCCCTCCTCCTACAGCAGTCTGGTCACTGTGTGCCTTAAAGCAGGACAAGGGCAGCGTGAGCCTCTGAGCACCTTTCAAGAGGGCTATCCCAGGCCTGCGTACGGCTCCCACCACCGCATTTCTTGCACACGCAAAGCTGCAGCAGTTGTGGCTTCCATCTCTCTTTGCTGAGATGCAGGTCAGAGCAGCAAATGCTGCTACAGACGAGAGGGACTAGTAACATTCACTTCTGTACTCTCAATAAAGGATGCTCTGCTGCAGTCTTGTGGAAAACATTCCAGGTGTTATGCTTTTACTGAAAACCTCACATTTCTCTCCAGATGGTAATCCGCTATTATTTCTTGAAACCGAAAATTAGAAACCCTTGGTGTACAGCGCCCCTGGTTAGTTTTGAAAGCACACCGGGGTGATGTGGCACACAGCTTGTGAACCACGCCCCTAAGCCTCAGTGCTTCATCCAGTTGTTAAACACCGTGGTAGTCTTGTGTGTGTAGGGGCTAGTGTGTCTAGAAAGGTGCATTGATACACATTTGATGCATATATGTTTAGAAATGCAATGTCTTTCCCATCCAGTTGCCCCGCCATGCCCCGCCAGTAAGAAACCTAGTCCCTCTCGATCCATCACCTCCACGTGAGGGCGGAAGGGGACACCCAGTCTTATTCAAATGAGCACGCCCCTCGCGTATGCTCAATATGTGGTACAATACACCTTGCCTCTCCATCGTTTAAGTGTTGCCTGTGCCTTAGATAGGAGCGTCTATCCAACGCTTAATACATGTGTGTACATTGTATCTTTTACTAGGGGGAATGAAATCCCTGCACATTCCATGTTTTGACTTTTATAGACAACATCATGTACAATTTGACTGTTCTCGTAGATTTTCTTCCCCAATATGTTCCTCCTCAGGATTTGTAATGTAAACTGTAATATAGTTAACTCTGTTTCACTGTTGCCCTATAGCATCCCCAAGAACGCCTTCTCCCAGGGCTGAGAAGCTGAGACCCTATGTCCAAACAAGTAATACATGTATTTCTGGTGCCACAAAGGTGAGCCCCATCACTGCACGATGCTGGTGGGGAGCCATCTCTGTATGCAGAGGGGGGTCAGGACCAAGTGCAACCAGAAACCAGCCCTACAATCCTGATAGTCCAGGTACTCTGGAGTGTAGGCCTGCACAGCCCTGCCCCCTCCCTGTAACACTCCTATACCTGACATCTTCACAGTTACAGGTTGTGCTCCAGCCTCCAACACTAGAGGTCGTCAGTCAGGCGAGGCGTCCGAGCCAGGCTCTGCTGCTGGAGTCCATCTGAGGACCCTGACCCGCTGGTCCTCCCCTCAGAATCTGAGCCATGCTCTGGTGTTAGCAGATCAGAGGTTTTTGTGATAATTGAATACTTCAGGTATCACCTGCTCCCTGGCCCAAGCTGCCTGATCCTCTGAGGGGAGGATTTCAGGCATATCGTCATAATGTTGCCTATTGATCAATCAATCAATGGAACTAGCTTGTACCTTCAGTAGTACATTAAGCATCTTGGGCTGTGGCCACCACTTTATACATGTGGGCTTTGTACCTCGTAGGTGACTGATGTATCTTAAAGTAGAGAAATTATTCATGCTCAGTTGGATGCAATATTGAATTCTGTATTTCAGTTAACCCCGTCACTGCAAAGGAGCCCACCAAAAGCGCCAAGCTGTTCTTCAGTGACCACCGCCCTCAAATGGAAACATTGCATCAGCAGACACCTCAGTCTCTCCTGTACAGTAAGCTCCCTAAGATGGCTTTGCTATTCAATGTGCCAGTATTTTTGAGCCACCAGCTTAGTTCTGTCTCTCAGATGTTGAAAATGTACCAATAAAGTATCTTAGAATTTGCATTGACCCATCCAGAAGCAGTTCTAAAATGTGAGGTGCATTTAAGATCAATTTTGAATGTTCTAATTATTTTGTTCTGTTCACATTTTTGCAGATTTTTATAAAGGGCCAACATACTGTATAAATGATGGTTATTTTTGTTGAGAATTTACAGGATGTTGTTAACAGTGGCGTAACAAAGACCCTGCAGGCCCTGCTGTGCGAAGGTGCCCTGGCTCCAGGGGGCACCTTCATCACAGTACCCTGGTTTGACTGCTTCTGACTAAGTCAGGAGTGGGCCCCTCTATGTGGTTTGCAGGGGGGGCCACCCCTCAAGTTTCGTTATCCTAGTGGTTATGAAACACAAACAAAGCTATTTATTAAACAAGGAAGTAGCTTAATTGAAAATAAGAAATGTAATATAAATATAATAAAGTTGAATTTGGGAAAATCTATTTTTTTTAATTTCTGTAAACGGTGTGCAAACCCTTTGAACTCTGTGTTACTGCCACCGACTTGTCAATCTTAAAAATATCAAGGTACAGAGGACAGTCCAATTTTTAGGAAGGTAAAGTCTCATACCTTCTTAGCCCAAACGAAATATTAAATTATCATGTGACTGAGTGGGAGGTAAAGAAGTGTAAGAGCTTTTTTTTAGGTCTTCCCTTACCAAATTGTGGAGTTGAAGACTTATGAGCAGAACGTCAACACTTGGCACACTCCCTTGTTTTGAGTCCTCTAACAAAATACCCTGGGTGTAATTTTGAAAGTCCTTGAATCTTTCTATGATTATGATCCTTTCCTTGATTATGATCCTTTCCATGAATATGATAATTCTCCAGTTTATGATAACCATTGATCTTTTTTGCACATTAAGGAAACTATGCTTCCTCTTTCTAACCACCTAATGTGGGTTTGGGCGGGGAATGGTATAGATCAGCAGATGGTGCTATTGTTCATGAAGTCTCTCTAGTTTCCGAATGGAGTAAGACACACTGACCAAAATGGAAGATATCTGCTCCTGGCACCCTGTTGGAACATCTGGAAGCTACAAGTCAATGTCACCTGCAAATCAGCCCTGACCTCTGTGAAATATGTTGGAAACCTTCGGCAACAGCATTTTTTTTCGATCATTGATCCTAATTTACTGAGCCATTTTACCACCTGTTCATGAACCAGTGTTTGCCAATTTAGCTTCTTCTGCCAATTTGAGGCGTTGTTCAAGCTTACTAACTTATTCTGACAGTATTACCAGGACCTGTCAGTTCTTAGGATCCCTGGCATACTTAAATAAAAGTGAGCCTCCTGGGGGCTGACCTCATTGTTGAACTGATGGGGTGTCTGGTTTACTCCCCTCTGTTCCAAACGTCCTTCTCCATCATAGTCCTGAACCCATGTTTCACTTGGATCTTTTGCGTGATGCTATTGAGATGGATTTTCTTGCCCAGCGCTTTTGCATTCCTATTGGTTTTTCAGATCAGAATCGTATACTTGTATCCTGATTCAGACATTCTTGTGGCGCATCATTCCCTGGTCCAGTTTCCAATTAAATAAAGATAATGGCGTTTTTTATATTTTCTTAATGTCGGAAGGTCATTGCAATAGTTTGGATTAAGGCGCTTCTTATAATGTGCTTACGCTGTTAATAGAACTTTGTGTTTATTTATTTATTTATTTATTTTAGGAGATTTGTTAAGCGCACAAATACCCGAGGGTGTCTCGGCGCTGAGTATCCACTATACTTATCCATGAGTAGTTATTAATTGTGCAGCCAGGTTAAGTTGTTCAGGAGTGGTTATTGTTTGAACAACCAGGTCTTTATCTGTTTACGAAAAGAGAGAAGAGAGGTACATGTTTTGATGTCACTTGGAAGTCTATTCCATAGTTTAGTAGTGGTTACTATAAAGGACCTGTCTCCCCAAGAGACCTTCTTAGTCCTGGGAACCTGCATAAGACGGGCCGTAGAAGAACGAAGGGATCTAACCGGGTTGTAAGGGCAGAGTGCATCCTTTAAAAAAGCAGGGCCATGAGAGTGAATTGCCTTATAAGCAATGCAAAGTGCCTTGAATTTAGTTCTCTTCACTGGCAACCAATGAAGCTGTTGAATAGTGCCAGAGATGGAGGCGTATTTAGGGGTGGCCGTAATCAGTCTGGCCGCAGCGTTCTGCACCAGCTGTAGCTTTTTTAAGACTCCTTCCTGAGCATTGACTAAAAGTGCATTACAATAGTCTATGCGAGACATAACTAGAGTGCTAACCAAAGTTCTAGCCATGTTCATGGGGAGATAGGGTAGAAGTTTTTTAATCATTCTCATGGTGTAAAAAGAGGATGATACTACCGCATTAACATGGTGCGTAAAAATGAGTTTAGTGTCCAACAAAACTCCCAGATTTCTTGCCTTGGTCACCGGGAGAGGGGGTGGTCCCAGTGCGGCAGGCCACCAAGTGGGTGACCAGGCTGGGGAGAGGTTGCCGAACACCATCACCTCCGTTTTATCGGAGTTTAACCTCAAGCAGTTTGTAGACATCCAGTCACTTATGGCTAACATTCCCTGATTAAAATTGGAGGCCACTTCATCTCCATTTTTGTTAATGGCTAAGACAATGTGGGTGTCCTAGATCTCCTTAATAGAAATAGCTTCATGAGTGCATGAATTGGTCATGGAAAAAAATAACACATGGGGGAGTGAAGTTCTTGAATGTATTTCATTTTTCCAAGCACAAATGAATTGACATATATGACATTTGAAGCCATCAATATGAGCTCACATAGTGAAGTATACAAAGCCATATGATATCCACTCGGTTCCCCTAAGTGCACTTTTGGTCCAATTGGTATTAAGTAATACTTGCAAAGAATTACTTTTAGTGCTGTATAAATTGTTTGAAGTTCAGATACCTGGGCAACATGGCTCCCATTCGGCTTGGCAGGGATTCCACCCTGGAGCCAACTTCCACGTTACTGCACAATTCAGCTTGTCAAAATGGACACTCAAAATAGATGCACAGCTTGTCATTTTAGATAGTAAAATGTTCCCTTGCTCAGCCTTATGGGACAGGATTTCTTTATAGGTTTTTCAGGGATTCTTCTTCTTATGAAATGGTAATTAGCAGACTAGGCGACAGTAAAAGCAGACTTGCCATCAGAACGTTTCATTGACAAAAATGCTCCAATATTGGTTTTAGGAGAACACTAACTGTACTATTCAAGTTCAGGCATCCGGCACAACCATACCTGCTAGTTCCCAGATCTCCAGGAAGTACTCTTATCTTGTCCATTATTAGTGAACCAGGTACATAACGTTTAGTTTGAAATGGGTTTAAGGATATGAAAGAGCAGGTATCAAAGTACAGTGATAGTCTCAAATACTGGCTGAAACATCCCTGTTTAAATTATGTCAACTTAGTGATCACTCATCAGTTGGCTAGGTAGCATGTAAGATTAAGGCTAAAGCCTTGTAATTGACATTTAATAAATAATTTAAAGAGCTCAGTGAAGTGGTAAAATGTGAAAACCAGTTCTCTTTTAAAGATATCTTCATTAAAATTCTTAAACACTTGATGTCTGTTCAATAACAAAAAAAATCAAAATATCTATCGGCAGCCTTTTAATTTTTTATCTTTTAAAACAAACCCATCTACATAAAAACCTTGGAAAAGTTATTGCAGGATTGAAAGCACATTAAGTAAAATTTCATGTTGAGGCCTTTTTATTTTTCTTCTTTTAAAGGAGTTACAAAAGAACGTTTATAGAACCAAAAATACAGTTTTAAACCTAAGGATTTGGGAATTGCACAGCCGCAGAATGCATCGCAGTGCACCTCAAGTCTATTTTGACCATCTACTGATGGACGCAGGCAACAGGAATTCAATCTCTAATACTTGTGAGATCAGCAAATTGATTGTTATTGCATTAGGTGGCAAACCCATTTTTACAGTTCATGGGAGTGTCAGAAGTGCTGCAGTAAATGGTATATAAAAGCATGTTATTTATTAAATGCAATGTCCACGAGGGGACATGGTGTCACAGGTAAGGTTCCCCCCCCTTAGCTAGGGATCTTCATTAATATTCATTAACACTGAATAACATGGCAGGTCCATCCCTTCACAGATGAGGTGGGAGAGCATAACAAAAGAATCAGAAGAAATACATGAAGAAATAGACTATGGTGACATAAGCACACTTAACTTAATCTATTCACCTCAATACTGTGTTGCTTCGGAACAGCTTTATAGTGTAAAACAAGAATTCAAATCTCACTGTGCTGCAACACGATTGTTTTCTGGAGCAGCTCAGTTTCTGATGAATACTTCCAGTGGAGTCCTCGCCTTAGGAATATCCCCCGGGGCCAGCCAAGATCTGAAAACCTTTATCCAGGAAATAGTTTACCAGCGTTTCTAGGTGGCACCATGCTGCCTAGTCTGACACTGCCTTCCCTAGAGGTGACAACATTAAACTGTATACTGCACCACCTGGCACACTGTTAGTCAGTTCCTGTGTTTTGCACCTCATCGATGAGGGCCCGAAGCTCTTTTTGGGGTTTTACTAGTTAAACTCTTTAGATTTTCAACAGCCAGTAGATCAGATGTCTCCTCTTAAGATGTCAGTGCTTAAACCTGTTGCAGATTATGTATGAAGATGATGTTGATCCCACATGACCTCTGCATGTGGTGTCTTCAATCCGAACAAAGATACAAGGCATGCGACTCCTGTTCCTTAATGCACCCTAAAGTCCTCAAAGTAAAGGATGAAAATCAAATTTTGACCCAGCAGGGATATGCCAAAGCGTTCCCCTTATCGTTCAGTTAAGTCTCCCAACTCGAAACAGCTTCTTACCCAGACCTTCAAAGAAAGGAGTAATCCTCTTCTTCCTCTCGGAAATTATCCCGCTTCCAGAATGCTTTGGGTCTCAATACAGTTGCCTCATGCCTTGTTAATGGATCAGATTTCAACATTAAAAAAAATTAAAACAGAATGTCTGACTTAATTTGCTAATTGTGTGCTAATCAAAACTATCCAGCTAGCCATGCAGAATCTTTTCATGATGGCTCCATTACCTTCTGGGCCACTCTCCAAGGGTGAATCTGACCCTGCAAGTTTGACGACTCCACTTCTGAATTCTCCTGACAAGTGTCATTTTAGGCCATGTACTCTGTGCCTCCAAAGAAGTGGGTGTGCTTCACGATTACATTCCAAGTGTGCTCCGTGCCACATACAATGCCGGTAAGGACCTTGAAGACATACTTGGTGCTGCCATCAACACAATTGGAAATCAACTAACCTTATTCTAGTTGGAGAAAAGATGGTAAAGGACGATTTTCATGATGAGTCCAGAGATTTGCCCAGTTAAAAAAAAAAATAATAATAATAATATCTAATGCTCTTGTCCTAGCTGATGATTGCTATGGGCTTATATAGGACAGGGACATCGAAGGCTGATAACTCACCTGTTGCACACTGACATAGGACTGTACCTGCATTTACCAAATGAAAGTGCTTTGAATTCTTCTTCATTTGGGGATAACCCTTAATCCTCTTCGTTCACTTCAGTGGTGTGAAAAGCAGCATTCGGATTAGAGTGGCTTTTCCCTCCCTGGGCACCAAATGTAATGTTTTGACAAATCTTACCACCTCCATGGTGGTTTCAGAAATTCTGCTGCCCTTTAACAGATCAATTTTGTTAGCTGATGCTGGCTGTCTAGGAGAAACTGTTCTCTGGCCTGGTAGCCCATAGACAAATAGCCAAACACATGCCTGCTCTATGTAATCTAGAGTTCGTAGTCGGAACCTTCACAGAAAAAAGTCTATTGCTTTTAGCACATATCCTCCTGGCCAAGAGTCTAAGACTAGACTTAATGGGCCATAAGGTTAATTTCTTTTTACAGTTGTTCCCTCCACTGGTCTAATGCTACGTGCCTTTTGTGCTGGTGCCCTCAGTAAATTGTCAAAACTGACAGGCATTAGTCTCCTTGACAGCATGCAGAAAACATTTTCATTTCTGGCCGTTGATGGGTTTGATGCTTCCAAATATTGTGCAACCGTAGTTGTGCAGACACCGTGCCTTGGCTGTCCTGCTTGGATGCATTCCACCAGCAGTTCTGAAGATGTCTAAGTCAGGCTGAGTACAAGCCCTTTGATGACCGCTTTTCAGTGAGTTGGTTGACTTCTCCTTGGCTAACTTCAAGTTCAGCAAAGCTACAACTCACTTGCTGGTCTTAGCCTCCCTAGTGACATTATTCCAACAACAGTACAAGAAATGGCTTAGCTATTCCAGGGACGATATACAGAAAAGCGACCTCCTTTGCAACTTATCCAGATGCCCGAACATGTAATGCTTCTTTTGGGACAGGATGGATCTAGAGGACACCAGTCCTTGCAATCCTCTGTTTGCTCTGCTTCCTCAACCTCTCTCATCCTCCTCCTCTTATGTCATGAGTGACCTGAGGGGTGGAAGGTCTCACATTTTCTTGCAGTTGGGAGACTATTGCAATGGATCGGTGGGTCCTCTAGCTAATCCACAAAAGCTACCCTGTTCCCATTCTGTCCTCCCCTCTGGACTGCCCACATTACACCAGAGCATACTGCCTGGCATGTGCCTATGTTTCGAGTTTGGAGTTTGTGCCCTGCTTAACTACGGGCCGTCCAGGTTGTGCCTCTGGCAAATGGGCAGAGGATCCTCCTCCTAGTAGATGCCGGGACGTCCAAAACCATCCTGGACTTTCACCTCTTGAACCTACTCATTTGACATGGCAAGTTCAAGATGTTGTTCTTCTGCCATGTCCTTCTGAACCTCCATGTGATGCGACCTCCAGGATACCCATTTTCCACTTCTAATCCTGCCTGTCAACAGATGTTCCTTAAAATTGACCATGAGGTTCCAACAATATCAGATCACAGTCCTGCCATTTGGGCACCATCTGTTTTCCTAAAAGGGCTGGCAGTTGTGGCAAATTCATAGTGGAGTCAGTGTATTTTAGGACTTAGATGACTGACTTATGAATGTGAGAGCTCTGGCACTGGATCAGGAACATCTTCAATACACTATGATCCTCCTTCACGACTTGGGTTTGATGGTCAGTGCCTAGATATCTCATCGTACACCTGCGCGGAGGCTGACCTTCATAGGGACAGGATTGGACAAAAACCACATGAGAGCGTTTCTGCCTTCTCAGAAGATTGCAGTTATTTTGGGTAATGATTTCATGGTTTCTGACATTGACCCTGGTTCTTCAATCCTAGCCTGATGGGTTTGGATAGCCTTGGGCATCATGTTTCTGCTGCATGTCAGATGGTGAATGAGAGCCCTTCAGTGGTTCCTGATGAAGTGGTGGCTTTAAAACAAGCGGAGTCTATGGCTCGGGTGCAGATCTTAGTCCATCCAGAGCTGCAGTTGTGGATGTTTTCATACAGTTCGTCGTAGGGTCGTTCCTTCAGTCCTCTGGAGGTGCAAACACCTCCTCATCTACATGACTTGATAGCGTAGTGTCTTTGGTCCATGTCAGAGCGCCCCATGTTCTGGGACCGTGGGCGGTCCATCTTACTATGAAGGCTTTTCTCCCTTACATCTCAGGGAGCAATATTCAATTCATATATCGACAGTACCATCAACAGTGTGATGGGGGTAGAGGACAGGACGAAATTAGATTGTCGGAGAAGAACGAGCACTGTTTTTTCTTTCTTCCTAGGGGTTGAACACCATTTAGGCTCCCTCAGTGCGAGAGTGGATGCTGAGTTTTCTCTTCATAGAGACCATGTGTATGAATTTCATCTCAAAATGATGGACCTGATCGCATCCAGATTCATGCGTCTTTGCAATGGTCTTTTTGCCACTACCCAGAACAACAGATATCCTCCATTTTGTCCTGCACTTCCCTATGAATAGTTTCTTTTGGCAAATAGGGAAATATCATGCATGATTGATCTCGATTGGACCAGGTTGGGGGAGGATGAGGTGATACGCCCATTGGTTTGGACTGAGCATCCAACCCTCCCTTACTCTACTACATCTTTCCTTTCTCCTCTCTGTGACTAACTTTCCCTGCTGCCGGCTTAATGCCCACTCCTGACACCCCACACTCTTTTTTTCCTTTTAATGTTGAGCTCCCCTCTTCCTTTGTCCTCTCTTCATCCTGTGATTGTATATTATACATGCTGTGTATTTTTGCCAACTGTTTTAAGTAAGTAGGCACTTTTCAAAATGTGTTTAATATTTGCTTTTTTGTTGGATCTCATTTTTGAAGAGGTAATTACTGGTATGTTAACTTTACGAATCACTTTCAACGACATACATTTACCACACATTTTTGCATTGCATGTTCGTTGATCTACCTCCGACCATGCCAGCTCAAAACCACAACTATACACAAAATCTTATATTTGGTCAACCTGTGGAGTAACTGGTTTAGCAGCCTATATAATAAGAAATACCATACCGGGCCCTGCAGAGCTACCAGCTTACGGAGAACCATAAAGCTGCATGTCTGTCTTGCACACTTCATCATCTACCACAACACTGCTAAGCACTGCGTCCCATAACTCGCTAACCCCACCTTGGTGGTCCTCAATCATGAGTCATGACTTGGAAACATTTCCAACATAGGATCAAAACATAGACAACATCCTTCTAGCCACGTACCCTACAAGGTTTAGCCTGCTACCCGTGTAGGCAAGAGCCTGCAGTACAATACACTGCATGCATTTACATCGCATGCATTTCATATAAATATTCATTAATTATTAATTACCTTGAGAAACAGTAGATGGCAGAGTGTGATTAAAATAACATCAGTACAATGCTAAGCTAACTGTGTACAGATGTTCGCAAAATTGAGTGTTTGATTAATGTGATGCTTTAAAAAAAATGTAGTTCATTAAAAAATAAGTTAAAGGCTTACAATTACATTTTGATCTAAGCATGAATCTATTAGGAGAATAAAATATTTTAAACTAAATTTAAAATTATTTTCAGAACTGCTGAACTCGTTAACTATTTTAGAGAAAAGGTTTCAACGAATTGTTAAATTTTAAAGTTAATTTAAATTTAAAATAGTAAAAATGAGTATAATTTTGACATTTTCCAAAGCAATCTTGGATTAAGCATACTTTTTACAACGCTACTCTACAATTATTTTTTAATAAACATAAAAAATTATAAAAATATAGTCAGTTATACAAATAAAAAAATGCAATGTACACAAGTGAGTGCTACGCAAACAAATGATGAAATAAATGCTGAGTAAATCATACATTCACCCTCAGTCAAGAGGTCTGGGTTAAATCCATCGTTCTTTTGCTCACCATGCCACCCCAGTTTAGACCCAGCCATATGCAAATCAATCTTGACCCTGTGCCTCATGGAAACAGTCCAGACCGAACTGCCAAGCTGGGACCTCAATGGATCGTAAACGAGCATTCTGGGACTGGTTTCTGGATATTACCCTTCATTAGCCTGGCTAGCTTGAATCCAGAGGCACTGTGAGCAAGGGACCCACATCTGGGCTTACCCATTCCACTTAGGGTGAAAAGTGCTACCCAAACAGATGATGGTTTTCAGAAACCGGTCCCAGGGTGCTTATTTCAGGTTCAGGCAAGACCTGGCTTGGCAGGAAGGGCTGGACTGTTCCCATGAGGCACAGGGTCAAGACTGATTTGCATATAGCTGTGTCGGGGAACAACCATTACAACGCGGGTTTTACCACGCGTTGCTTTTACATCGCATGTATTACAACGCATGTGATGTTACAACGCGTGGTAGAACTACGCATACCATTACATTGCATATACCATTACATCGCATGCGCTTTTACAACGCATGCGATGTAATGTGTAATGGCGGGGGCGGCTATTCACAACGACGTGAACTCAGCAGGAAGGAGGAAGTAGGATCCATAGGCGACGTTGGAGAGGAGACAGGTAAGGGGTTTTGCGCATGGGGTGGGGGTTACTTATGTAGGGTTTAGGGCAGTTTTAAAGTAGTGTGGTAATGTTTGTTTGTGTTTTTTAAAAACGTTTTAGTGTGTGTTGTAGTGTTGTGTTTATTTAGTGTAGTGTATTAGGGAGGGTAGTGTAGTGTTTATGTAGTGTAGTGATTTATGTTTTAGTGTAGTGTTGTATGTTTATTGTAGTGTATTAGGGTTTAGGGTAGTGTAGGGGTGGGAGTAGTGTGGGTAGCGTAGTAGTGTTTTAGGGTTTAGGGTAGTGTAGGGGTGGGAGTAGTGTGGGTAGCGTAGTAGTGTGTTCGAGGCATGTGGGCTGCTAAATTCATATCTTTTGCATAGATCGCCGCCTAGTGTTGGGTCCGGATGATTGCACATTGTTGTCCTGGAAGAGTCTTCGAAGTATCACGAGATAGGTGAATCCTCCCCTGGACTACAGTGCGCATGGGCATCGACTCCTTCCCCAGATTGTTTTTTTCCGCCATTGGGTTCGGATGTGATTTCGACATCTCCTGTTCGGAATCGATAAAACAAATTTTTTAAGGCCAAAAGGCCTTCTTTACTTCGTCGGTATTGTTCGGTCTCGTGTGTACTCCAACTCTTCGAGTCTGATATCTGAGGAGTCGGGTGACTCTTCGGTCATCGAGGCCCTGTCGACGCAGCAAGACCCCGGCGACACTGCGATGGAACGAAGTCCGTTCAAGTACTGCCCCGTGTGCGGTTCGAAATACCCACACATCGACGTGCATCCTGTATGCAACAAGTGCCTGTCGCCGGACCACAACGAGGCCAACTGTATGGCCTGTTCGAAATTCAGGTCAAAGAAGACGCTCAAGCTTCGGCGCGTGGCGTGCCTCGAGGCCCAGCGATCGGCACCGGTGCCTGTCGACATCTTCGTAGACCCCGAAGCAGACGAGCAAGAGCTTCACCTGCAGATCTCACCTACATCGGCGGAGGTCGAGGCCGACTACGGGGAACCTGTCGACGGCCAAGACTTAGACGAAATCGTCGAAGAGGTAGGGGACGACGAGGAAGCTTATGGGGCCGTGGAAGATAGCTCGGAGGAAGAGCTATGCCCCGTACGTACAATTACTAAGGCTCAGGTCACGGGATCGCCACACGGCCTTACCCACGACCCTACACCTCAATCCTCGGCCCCGCCTTCTGGCCCGGCTACGGACATACTAGCGTAGCCTCCATTACCTAAATCGAAACCGAAACTAAAAACATCGGAATCGAAAACAACAAAGATGGCCGACACACCATCGAAACCGAAGACGTCTGCGACACCATCGGTGCCGTCGTCCTCGGAGACTTCGAAGCCGAAGAAGGCTGTCGAACAGGCTAAGGTCCCCAAAAGGGTCAAGGAGCCAAGCTCGAAGGAGGTCGTCGAGCAAGTGTCGAGCAAAGCGGTCGAGTCGAAGTCAAGGAAGACTGTCGAAACGCCTTCAGCTACGACTACCGCACCAACAGGCAAACGGGCAGTCGAAGCGAAGTCCGCGAAGGGCACCGAGCCGAAGTCTGGAGCCCCGACGCTAAAAGAAAAAGCTGTCGATCCGGAGCCTGCGGCGTCGACGCCTAAACCCGCTTCAGGGGGCCGGTTTGTGGTCGTCGAGGGAGAGTCTGCGTCTCCGGCGACCAAAGAAATATCGTCAACGCTCGGATCTTCCCCTGTAGGTGGACCGAGGTCATCGGTCGGATCGACAAAATCATCCGCTTCTTTCACTAAGCAGGTAGCAGACTCCCTTAAGCGGATACAGGAAAAGGGGTTGACGTCGGTGCCGAAAACGCCCTCGGTACCACAGTCGATAGCCCCACCGAAGAAGACTTCGGCGCCGATACTTTTTACTCTACCGCCGAAGGCCTTTGCACCCCGATCGGTGCCAAAGGACACAGAAGGGTCGGGGAAAACGCATCAAAGTGGACGTTTCGATCGACAAACTTCACTAGAAGAGCAGTCGGAACATTATATCGACGCCGACACGGGAAGATTGACACTCCACAAGAGGAAAATTACTTCCAAGCCTGTGGAGTCGTTTGTAATACCTCTAAAGAAGAAGAGGCCAGCGCCAGAAACACCAGAACTCGTTGAACCCATCCCTCCAAGACCTAGGAGGAGTCCAACACCTTCACCCACTTGCTCAGATGGAGATGAGGGTGAACAGGATGAAGAGTATAACTTTCCAGACAATACTGACCCTGATGAGCAGCAGGACTCATGGGTGGACTCTGGTGATCAGGGGGACCAACAAGTGGTACATGACCCACAGGTTTTTGGTGTGAAAACTTCTCCAACAGAAGACTCTGCGGCATTTAATGCCTTAATTGAAAGGGCGGCTACAAACCATAAGGTGGAACTGCATGCCATAAGGTGGAACTGCATGCCGACCCTGTGGAATTTGACTTTTTGTTTGACACTTTCTCTGCATCAGAAAAGACTGTGAAGACACTTCCTATGCTCAAAGGGGTTCTCAAGCATGCCACGGACATTTTCAAGGAACCCACAAGGGCAAGGGTGGTAAACCCCGGATAGAAAAGAAATACAGACCGGCACCTGGAGACCCAACTTATATACGGGGCCAGTTGCCTCTGGACTCTTTGGTGGTCTCCAATGCCCGCAAGAGGGCGAATTCACAGACCACGGGTGAAGCTCCTCCCCCAGACAAGGAGTCAAAAGTGCTGGAGGCATCGGGGAAAAGGGTGGCAGCACAAGCAGCCAACATCTGGCGCATAGCTAACACACAAGCCCTGTAGGCTAGATATGATAGGGCACACTATGACACTTTAGAGCAGCTATTCCAACACCTTCCAGACAAGTTTAAAGAAGGGGCTGAGATGCTAATACAGGAGGGCAAGCTCATTTCCAACGCTGCAATCAAATGTGCGCTCGATGTTGCAGATACTGCAGCAAGAGCGATAAACACTAGTGTGATGTTGAGGCGTCAAGCATGGCTCCGCATCTCAGGGTTCAAGCCAGAGATCCAGACAACCATCCTCAACCAGCCCGTTAACCCAGACAGACTGTTTGGCCCAGAGGTTGACACCACCCTCGAGAAGATCAAAAAAGATACTGAGACCGCTAAATCCATGGGTGCGCTTCAGTCTCAGCAATTCAGAGGGAACACTTTTCTTCGCTCAAGTTCACGGGGTGTTACCAGAGGACACTTGGCACAGCAGACGCAATTCAATAGAGGAGGCGCACAGTCCTCATACCCCAAACAGGGTAGAGGAGGTTACAGAGGAAACAGCGCCAAGGGCAGAGGCAGAGGCAACAACAGTTCCCGTTCCTCTGCCGCCAGCAAGCAGTGACTCTCTGTCACTGCCCCCCGACCATCTAACACCCGTCGGGGGGAGACTCCAACAGTTCCTGCCAGTCTGGAAATCCATCACCACAGACAGGTGGGTAAGGAAACTTATCCAGTTCGGCTATTGTTTGGAGTTAACGTCCACTCCACCCAACATACCCCCAAGACAACGTCCTATGTCAGCAGAGCACTTGCACTTATTGCAGCAAGAAGTCCTTGTGATGCTGCAAAAAGGCGCAATAGAGCTCGTGCCGGTGGAGGAAGAAGGCACAGGGGTTTATTCCCTGTACTTCTTAATCCCAAAGAAGGACGGCTCGCTCAGACCTATTCTGGACCTACGCCCCCTCAACCTGTACATACTCTCAGAACACTTTCACATGTTAACACTACAGCAGGTTCTTCCATTGTTAAACCAGGGAGACTTCCTCGCAACCTTGGACCTCAAGGATGCTTATTTTCACATACCACTCCACCCATCCCACAGAAAGTACCTCCGGTTCACCATACAAAACAGGCATTACCAGTTCAAGGTGCTACCCTTCGGAGTGACCACTGCCCCCAGAGTGTTCACAAAGTGTCTGGCGACCGTGGCAGCGCACCTCAGGAGACAAAACATACATGTCTACCCTTACCTGGACGACTGGCTCGTTCAAGCCAAGTCGGCACAGCAGTGCGCCGCACACATGTCCCACACCATTCACCTCCTTCACAGTCTGGGGTTTTCGTTAAACTATCCAAAGTCGCACCTTCAGCCAGCCCATGTGCGGCAGTATCTAGGCGCGACAATAAATACTCTGACTGCTACAGCTCAGCCGAACCCAGCGAGAATCGACAACATCCAGTCGCTCATCCAGAGGTTCAGACCGCAACACTCACTCCCAGCGAGAGTGTTCATGCAGTTGATAGGCATGATTGCCTCCTGCATCTTCATAGTCCCGCACGCGAGATTGCATATGCGTCCGCTCCAAGAATGCTTGGCGAATCAGTGGACACAGGCTCAAGGACAGTTAAAGGACCTAGTGTTGGTGACCGGTCGGGCACACAGCGCCGGGATGCCCCTGGGTAACTGCGCGCGATACAAATTTTGTATAATAATAATACATCTCTCTGCATTGGTGGAATCCACACAACCTTTGCAAGGGCCGACCGTTCCAAGAGCCTGTGCCACAGATCATCCTGACGACGGACTCTTCTCTCCAAGGTTGGGGAGCTCATGTGCTCCACTACACGGTGCAGGGCCTATGGACGACACAGCAAAGGAAGATGCACATCAACTATCTAGAGTTGATGGCAATCTTCATGGCACTCAAGTCCTTCAAAGTACATCTGTGCAACAAAGTCGTGTTGATCCGGACGGACAACATGACAGCCATGTACTACATCCAGAAGCAGGGAGGTACGCACTCTCCACAGCTGTCTCATCTGGCTCAGAGCATGTGGAAGTGGGCCATTCAGAGGAACATCTTCCTCATGGAGGGACACCTTCCGGGCGAGGACAATCAGATGGCGGATCTGCTCAGCAGGTACAGCCATCAAATGCATGAGTGGGAGATACATCCATCAGTACTCCACCCGTACTTCCAGCAGTGGGGTCATCCAGAGATCGACCTGTTTGCCACAAGGGAAAACGCAAAATGCCAAAGCTTTGCCGCCAGGTTCCCTCACCCACAATCGCAGGGCAATGCGATATGGATGAACTGGTCAGGCAGATTTGCGTACGCTTTTCCCCCAGCACCTCTCATTCCGCTGGTGGCAAGAAAGCTAAGGCAACACTCGCTGACGCTCATCCTGGTTGCTCCAACGTGGGCACGCCAACCGTGGTACACCACGTTTCTAGAACTCTCCGTGGTACCGCATCAAAGGTTGCGTCTCACACCCAGGCTCTTGACGCAGAACCATGGCGACATTCAGCATCCGGATCCGCACCAGCTCAATCTGGCGATCTGGCTCCTGAAGTCTTAGAGTTTGGCTACCTTAACCTGCCTCCGGAATGCATGGACATCATCAGGGAGGCAAGGAAGCCCACTACCAGAGCTTGCTATGCTGCAAAATGGAAGCGGTTTGTCATTTACTGTACAGAACATCACATAAACCCGCTAGATGCATCCATTCCTAACATCATCTGTTATTTGTTACATCTTTACAAATGCAATCTAGCGTACGCTTCCATTCGGATACACTTATCCGCCATAGCGGCTTATCTCCAGAACAGGCAGCATCTCTCTGTTTTCAGGGTGCCTGCCATTAAAGCCTTCCTGGAGGGACTAAAACGAGTCATTCCTCCCAGAACCCCACCAGCTCCTGTGTTTTATCTCAATGTGGTTCTCACTAGACTGATGGGCCCACCTTTTGAGCCGCTACATTCATGTGAGATTCAGTTCTTAACATGGAAAGTGGCTTTCCTCATTGCTATTACATCTCTCAGACGTGTTAGTGAGCTACAAGCGCTCACAATACAAGAGCCATTTATACAAATTCACTCAAACAGGGTTGTGCTCCGCACTAACCCCAAGTTCCTTCCAAAGGTGGTGTCACACTTTCATGTCAATCAGACAAATGAAATGCCCGCATTCTTTCCAAAACCGGAAACAGTAGCAGAAAGAATGCTCCATACGCTAGACGTCAAAAGGGCATTGATGTACTACATTGACAGAACACAACAATTTAGAAAGACACAGCAACTTTTTGTTGCCTTCTCAGCCCAGCACAAAGGCAACCCAATTTCCAAGGCAGGAATAGCCAGGTGGATCGTTAAATGCATTCAGATTTGTTATCAGAAAGCTAAACGCACTTTAACGGTCCCCCCCCAGAGCACACTCCACACGCAAGTTGGGAGCCTCCATGGCTTTCCTGGGGAACATTCCTTTGGAAGACATTTGCAGAGCAGCCACGTGGTCAACACCAC
This sequence comes from Lissotriton helveticus, assembly GCF_964261635.1. NCBI lineage: Eukaryota > Metazoa > Chordata > Amphibia > Caudata > Salamandridae > Lissotriton > Lissotriton helveticus. The sequence continues at coordinate 297,037,864 of NC_136063.1, forward strand.
ACACGTTTACCAAACATTACTGTGTAGATGTGCATTCCAAGCAGCAGGCAGCTGTAGGACAGGCTGTTCTCAAAACTCTTTTTCAAACTTCTGCAGCTGGCACGGGCGGCCGCCGTTAATGGAGGGACTGCTATGTATTCTATGCAAAAGATATGAATTTAGCAGCCCACATGCCTCGAACTGAATATGCTACTTACCAGTATGCATCTGTTCTTGGCATGTAGGGCTGCTAACATTCATATCGAATACCCTCCTCCCCGGTGCCCGTAGCGGCTGCAGACTATTTCTTGCATTCAATCATTAGCATGGACATCAGTTACACTATTTCACTCCATCTCCGACACAATGGCTAAAAACAATCTGGGGATGGAGTCGATGCCCATGCGCACTGTAGTCCAGGGGAGGAGCCACCTATCTCGTGATACTTCGAAGACTCTTCCAGGACAACAATGTGCAATCATCCGGACCCAACACTAGGCGGCGATCTATGCAAAAGATATGAATGTTAGCAGCCCTACATGCCAAGAACAGATGCATACTGGTAAGTAGCATATTCGTTTAGGGTAGTGTAGGGGTGGGAGTAGTGTGGGTAGCGTAGTAGTGTTTTAGGGTTTAGGGTAGTGTAAGGGTGGGAGTAGTGTGGGTAGCGTAGTAGTGTTTTAGGGTTTAGGGTAGTGTAAGGGTGGGAGTAGTGTGGGTAGCGTAGTAGTGTTTTAGGGTTTAGGGTAGTGTAGGGTTGGGAGTAGTGTGGGTAGCGTAGTAGTGTTTTAGGGTTTAGGGTAGTGTAAGGTGGGAGTAGTGTGGGTAGCGTAGTAGTGTTTTAGGGTTTAGGGTAGTGTAAGGGTGGGAGTAGTGTGGGTAGCGTAGTAGTGTTTTTGGGTTGGGGTAGTGTAAGGGTGGGAGTAGTTTGTTGTGTAGGTGTAGGGATAGAGATGTAACTTACCTTGCATACTTTTACCATAAGTATAGCTTTACCACGCATGCCTTTGCGTTGTAATGGCATGCGTGGTAAAAGTATGCGATGTAATGGCATGCGATGTCATTGTCATCACGTTGTAATACCCGCGTTGTAATGGTATGCGTGGTATTAGAATGCGATGTAATGACATACATCCAGCTGTGTCTGAACTGAGGTGGCGAAATGAGCTAAAAAATGATGGATTCAACCCAAATCTGTGACTGGGGGTGAGTGTCTGAAAAGTTTCAGCACTCCGTCCATCATCTCCTTGTGTTTGCTTTGTTCGCCCTAAGTTGGCAGGGTATGCCCAGACCAGGGTCCCATGCTCACTTTGCCACTGGATTGAAGCTAGCCTGGCTAATGAAGGGTGTTACCCAGAACACCGGTCCCAGGATGCTTGTTTCCGGTTCAGGGAAGACCTAGCTTCGCAGTTCGGGCTGGACTGTTCCAATGAGGCACAGGGTCAAGACTGATTTGCATATAGCTGGTTCTGAACTGAGGTGGAGAAGTGAGCTAAAGAATGACAATGGATTCAACTCAAATCTGTGACTGGGGGCGAGTATCTGAAAAGTTTCAGTGCTCAGTCCATCATCTCCTTGTGTTTGCTATGTACACAAGTGAGGCAGTGTTGTAAACGTTGACTTAAGTTACCTTGAAATGCGTTGTCAGTTTATACGTTTTAAAAAATGTGTTGTAAAGAAATGACATATTCATAAACACCATCTCCGTAATTGTTATCTATAAAGCACACTAAAACCTCTGAAGTAGAATAAATAACTCTTTGACCCCTTTACAAGATCATTTAACATACATGTACATGTACATGTACATGTATTTATATACAGTGACCAGATATTTTAAGATGATTGGATTTGAAGATTAAAACTACCTCATAGTTTTTAGTTGTGGAGAGAAATGGCTGTATAGTTACCGCTCTAGTAGCCCCTCTTCCAGTCTATCAACGTTATTTTGCCTCCTTGCTCTAAGCTTTTAGGCGTTTCCAGACAAAATGGCAGTTGGTTATTCAAAGGGCTTTTGCAGCTACTAGTCCTAGTGTTAGAGCAGAAATATGCTTGGGTGGTCAAGTAGGAAGGTTTATTTGTTCCACCATGTATATAAAAAGGAATAAACACAAGTATACCATTGATCCAAGATAACTCCTCTTATTCAGGGCAGAAATATCGCTTTGATTTAGGTCTGAGGGTAGAATCCTCTTTTGCTGTTGCACCAGCCTGATGTAATCAAAAAAACGTCTTGAACCAATCTTCTTCAAATATTGGTCTCTTTAGTTGCAAGCCACATTCTTCTTCCACCCATCACAGCATACAGCCTAGGACAGTAGGTGAGCCCACTTCACCAATAAGCTATTTAGCACTGTCTCTCCATATTTTGTTTGATCGTATATGCAGAGCTGCCTGAAAAGAAATGCTCTTCAGTGCCAGGTTTGGTGAGCTAATACTATACTTGGTGAAAGCTTGCTTTCTTTCCATTCATTACACTCCTCTCTCATTCATCTTTGTTTGTTGAGGACTTCAGGTTATAAAGCAATTTTATTTAGAAGAGTAATATCCTTTTATTGACTGGGTGTGGAAAGATGAATGAGGGAAGCATGTTGGAGTTAGCAGTGCAGGCCAGTGAGTTAGGATGGGAAAAGCAAAAGAGCTTCCTATTCCTACTTTAGTTTAGCATGTGGGTAATGTCTCTTGCCGCTCCTTTTAAGAGGTACAGTCCAACTCGGCCACTAGTACTACAGTGGGCAGACATTGGAAAACACCTAAGCATAATATCCACATATTCCTTTTAAAAGTTATTTTTTTCTGTGCATGTTTCTAGTAACTACATCTAAGCCTTATTGCCAAATGAGCGTTGACCTTTGGTGTCCATGGCTTGCTCAGAATTGGACACATTTGTTTATTTCAGCTCATGAATGCTTCACCTTCCGCGGATCCATGTGTATGTCCCATCCTAATTTACAGTGCATTATTAAGCCCAGATGAAGGAAGTTCTCTCCCTGTGTAGGGCAGTTGAAATTTGGATGCCATTCTTGAGAAAAATTCCCTACATCAGGACCATTTGATCTCTTACAGTTTATTGCTAACTTGTTTTCATTTGTTAATCTCTGGATTGAAAGGTATGTTTTGCTGTGCTTTCAGGGATTTAGTTATTAGAACAGAATCCTCATATAAAGGGGTTACTGTCTTTCCAGTCAAATAGTCTGTACATTTCATGCATACTAAATGTGTTTTGTAGATAATTTGTATTTCGATGGCTGGTTGTCTCCAGGTAGCCCCATTTAACATGGGCAGCTGGTGAATCTCAAAAGTTCTGATTTAATGTGATCAATCTTTTTCAGTCCTCCGCCGTGAAAACTCTGGGGATCAAACTTAACAACCAACTCACTATGCACTCCCAGGTTAGCTCTGTGGTTTCTTCCTCCTTTCTCTCACTCCGCACTATCCGCAAAGTTTCACGTTTCTTTTCTTTTTCCGCCCTGAAACTCATTGTCCTGGCGATGCTAATCTCTCGCCTAGATTACGGCAACGCGTTATACTGTGGCATGCCTGCCTACAGTATGCGACGACTACAGTTGGTCCAAAACCAGGCTGCCCGCCTGGTCCACAATCAGGCCAAATTCCACCATGTCACCCCGCTCCTAAAGTCCTTGCACTGGCTCCCTATTCGTGAAAGAGTTCAGTTCAAGTTAGGATGCATTACCTTTCAGGCCCGAGCTGGCGTAGCCCCTGCCTTCATCACCTCGGAAATCAAAGCCTACGCCCCCGCCAGAGAATTGCGTTCATCCACTCAACATTTGCTGACAGTTCCCCGCTTCAGGTGCAAAACGTGGGGGGGGCACGACATTTTCCACACTTGCCCCTGCCTTTTGGAACTCTCTTCCCGCCCACCTTAAATCTTCCACTCTTTATCCTCAGTTTCGTAAGGTGCTCAAAACCTTGCTCTTTTCACAAGCCTTCCCATCATAATTGCCCTATCTCCCCCCCTCCTCCCTCCCCCTCCTACCCCCCTTGAGCTCTGCTTCTGCACAGCGCCATGAAACCGCCAGGGGTACGTGCGCTTTACAAATGTTTTAAACTCAAACTCAATATTGATTTATCTGCTAACTTCTGTTCTTGAAGCAGGTAGGTTGGCCCCCAGGGCAATACCTTAATGTAATTATGGTTTGACAGAATTTGTGTCTTTCAAAGAGATAGTCTCTTGGCTGTTGGGGTATGGCAAGGCAACGCTAAAAATTGCAGTCCCTTACCACTCTCATAATCTGCTTTATGGGTAATTCATAGTAAAGTAGAATCTTAAATTTGCCAATACTCTAGAATCAAAAGTACTTTCCTAGTCCCTGAGACCGGTTGATGAGTGGCAGAAGGGACCGCCACACCCCCTGTTTAACCGCATGCGTGCGGCGGCTTTTTTTGCGCTGTGCGGCGTTTTTGAAAACACCGCGTCACATGACGAGCTGAGCTCGTCATGAGCATGCGAGCGCCGCATCTCATGACGAGCTCAGCTCGTCATGAGCATGGAAGGGGTTAAGGATCTGGTTTCGAAATATTCAAGGTTATCCAGCTTTCAATCTTTCTCAGTCATGTCTAAAGCTGCACCTTAACTAGCTACATTTTGTTTAACAATAGGGAATGCAACAGGGCTGATCATTGCAAATCCTCACAACTAAGGCTCTTATTATGAATGGCCCGAAAATTGGTGAGTGACCGATAAAGTCCAACTCCACTGAATCAGAATTTAAAGGGTGCGATAAATACCACACAGTTGCACACTTTGGGGGTATAACATGCACATTCTGGTGCTTACTATACCAAAGTGTGTATGTTCTAATCAATTGTCATTTTTCTTCTCATACTTATTGGCAGGTTTGACCTATCCATTTCTATCTCTAAACTTATAAATGCGATATGTGTGGGAACAGCAGTTACTGCACATATCTTATTTAAATGGGCCTCTCACACTGAGGATCTAAGAGCTCTAGATTTAGAAGAAGTTAACTAATTTCACCTGTTGAATCCTACATACTAACAAGGAGGCTAAGCAGGACTTTACTGAGCCTCGCCACCCACAGTTGTCCAGCAGTATCTCCTGATATGTAGTTTCAAATGCATTTGCAAGTCCAGTTGAAATACGTGGTGCACTGGAGCTATTGCGCAGTGAATGTTGTTTCTGATGTCTAAGTAGGTTTTGTCTTGTGTCTCTTTCTGAACCTGGACTGATGCCCTGCCTCAATATTCTCTTCAACTATTCTTCCTGAAAGGTTATTTGCACAGGCTCAGTCAACACTTCAGATGGTGCATTTTGTCCGCATTACCGCGTGTAAGACATGATTCCATGAAAGGGTTGTATGAAGTACCATTTGGTCTACTTTGGGGTCAGATCTGTGTTGTCTGTGTACCACCGTTATGGCAGTGGTTTTGCATGTTTCTCACTTGTAGTCACACCAAAGAATCCTGGATTTCTTGCATTGAAAAGCTTTTCTGCTTTTTGATGTAGGTTTTTCTGTGACTAGGGTTCCCATTGAATACATATTATTTTGTGAACTTGCTGGATGCACTACTTGAGAAGACCTTTCTTTGATCATAGAGAATCGTTTCTCTCTTGAGTAGGTATTCGACTGTAGGAGTCCTCGCCCTTGTACAGGTGGTTTTTCAGATCTTCTCGGGTCATTTGCTTTCCATGCTTGTTGTTAACACTGCACTGGGACAGGGAGTGGGGATTCACAATATGTTCTGGTTACTGCCTTCAGGGAAATGATAGTCCCAGGATAGTAATTGTCTGCAAAGAACTTAGAATTTGGTGACGTTTCATTTGAGATTTTTCAGAGAGCATCCGAGAAGCCACCTTAGACCTTTCCTTTAACTTCAAGTTTTTAATTGAAGGCAATCTGTGGCACTAAAAGCTTTTTACCTTCTGTGGAAGTCAAGTTCTACTTTTTAAGCCAGCACTTAGCACCCATTTTTTACGTCAACAAGAGGTGGTTTATTAAGTCCTAAACACAACCTATTCATTAAGCAGACTGGCAAAGGGAAAAGCAATGTTTGAGTTGTACAAGACGGGCTTTTCTGCTATTCACAAGTATGTTAAAAACATCCAGACTGAATAGTTCTGTAGGCTCATACCTGCAAATCAGGGGATATTTTCATCATGATTGTCTTTCAAAGATTTGTGCCTAAATGTAGAATTGTTTGCCAACAAGAACTACTCCTAGGACTAAACTGTTTTTACCCATTTCTCAGTGGGGGTAGGGGGAATGTAAGGTGCTGGCATTCGCATCTAGATTCTTTACAATCCTGCTTTAATGGTAAAAAAAAAAATCTTTCTGATGCTGCAGTAAAATATTTTTCATGGTGGCTGTAATGCCGGAAAGCAGCAGTACAAAGTGTCTTTGTCACTGGATTGTCTCGTAAACATTGGACAATTGCACTGTTTTTGGTGGCACCACCATAGAGAATACAAATGCTCATGCAAGGATTAAATGCTCATGCAACCGGTTCAAAGTCTGTATTTTTTTCAAACTTCACACATTCAGAGGTATCTCCAGTGTTTTGCCAATGCTGCAGATTACACTTCAGCTGCAAAGCCAATCCTAATTTTGTTCAACCCATGCTGTGGAATAACCTTTGTCTTTTTTAGGTCGACCATTTGAGACCTCTTGTATATTCTTAATATATACTTATATGTGTATGTACTTTGTGGGCTCTGGAGATCAGCCCTAGGACTTGTCTGTCTTAGGGACTTTTTTTTCTCTTCAACTGCCTCGATTTAACTGTCTTGATAGAAAACGACCAGTAGAAGTCAGTAAAATACCAGAATTGCTTCCTGCTGAGGGACTTTCTTTTTATTTTTCTGGCAGCTTCCTCTATTTAACTTTCTTGATACAAAACGACCAGCAGAGGTCCGTTAAATACCAGAATCACTTTAGCACTCTCTAGATTCCAGTCATTAGAAATTGTTTTCCAAGAGCACCCATAGACAATAATAATTTTTTCAAATCTTGTACTGTCCGTGATATGACCCCCCGAAGGCCCTGATTTTATATTGAAAACAGAGCTTTGGACTATACCATTTCCTGCTGAAAGGCAATATTTCTCCTCATGTGTTCCCATACCTGGTGTGGCACGCAGTTTGGTGCTTACTTTCCCTCCATGTTAAAGAACAGTAGATGTTTTAGCACCCAGGCTAATGTGCTGCATAGCTAAATACATATAAGGTAAGGTCCCAAAGGCGAGACCGATTGCATTGAAAATGCTTGTTTATGTTGTTATTTTTCTAATAAACTGAAAGGACAGCATTCAACATTATGTTGATCATATTGCACTGTTTCTTGCAATAATACACCTTGCAGCCTTTCATCAAGTACGGATGTGCAGCAATTAATTGTACCCATGACATCTTTGCATCCCATTCTCTACTGCAGCTCATAGTCCCTCCCACAACCCACCCAATTCCTGCTGTCCATCTTACTGCAGTGACATACCTGTCCCAATTTTCCTCCTAATATGAGCCCTGGCTATCTTTCTTCTCCCTCCAGATCTATGCAAATTTTTTCAGGCAATATCTGTTTTCATACACAACCTTTTCAGCCCTCATTTACAATTCATGTTGTCACACTAAGAATCTGGCACCTCTTGGATTTCCCACAGTCTGGCAGCGTACCTCATCATTCCGACCAGCCTAGTGTCAAAGAATATATCTTTCCATTCTTCAGTGGGATGTTATCACCTAAGAGCCCCATCAATGCTAGTCGTGCTGTCAGCTCAATGGAGGGTTAATCACCTCAGATAGCCACTCCCTCACTCTGTCCCAGCATCCTTCACCTCTGTGCATTCCCTTAGCATATGTCAGAACGTTCCTTCACCTTCCCACGCCCTCTGGCTTTTGCACCCATGATACTATAAGAACACTGCAGTTATTTGCTTGTGTAATGAGCACAGTGAATGATTTTTAACTCAACCAGCTAGATTTTTTCTCGTATAGGACACCTAAATGTTTTTTCCCATCTTTCAATGCTTTTTCACAGACTTTTTCTTTATCTTCCAATGTGCCACTATTCGTCTTAACCAGGTTTCTCAATTCTATACCATAGCCATGTTTTAGAGCAACATTTTATATGCTTTGGATCTCACTTTATTCTTGCTACTTCCTTGGCCCTGAGAAGGATGGGGTGGACTCAAACCTATTCTAGACATCTGGCCATTGAATTCCTTTCTGCTTAAAGACGAATACAAAATGCTCACACTGACTCCGATGCTGTCTGCTCTGAACACAGGATACTTTATGGTGTAGTTGGTCTTCGAGGACCCGTATTTCCATATGTGTGTCCTGCAGTTCCACAGGTGTTGCCCTCATTAAAGCTCTTTGTGGTGGATTCTTTGTCTAACTTCATATTTTTCAGTGTCATCCCCCTTCCCCATTCTGTGTAGTGGTCTCTTTAGAGATGAGCACAATGTTGCCAACAAATTGTTTAACGCTGCACTTTTGCAGGCATAGAATGAGGTCGATGAATGTCATTGCACAGGGATAGCCTTATGTGTGTGTCTGCTTCTTTACTCCCTGAGCAGTATGAGGTCCACTTTGCTGCTGACCCCACCTACTGACCTGTGGGAGCCCTATTAAGATTTTTTAGATATAATCTGGCATAGTGAATGTTCTAAAGGTGAAGACTCTGCGGTTAGAGCATTCACCAAAGAGAGCATTACCGAAGGTAAGTAACTTGTTCATCTCTTGCCAACTAAATGAGTTTCTTATAGCATCTTGAGCCATAATACCATCTGTACCACGATTCCCTTCCTTATAATCTTGCCTAGCCTCTTCACATTCCAGGATAGGAATTTAAGTCTAAACCCCTCCCCACCCCCCCCCCCCCACTCCAGGTATGCTTTCAATGTAATATTTAACTGTGTCCCTGATATGGCAGAACATGCTTTGACCCTGCCCAGGCAACTCTTACATCTGTGAACCTCAATATAACCACCCACCACGCATTCTTGTGCTGCAGGCTCCAAAGTGACCCCCCCCCCCCAGTTGCCAAGATACTTGTTGCCCAAAAGCAAACACACCATGCCTCCAGTGTATAGTATGCAACAGCTCACTCACACTTCCACACTTTAATATTTACAGCCTCAAACATTCACCTCTTGCTGCTCTACCTACCTAAAATTTTGGAACGTTAGTATTCTGCCACCTTCCACCCCTAGGGGGCTGCCAGACCCCTTGCTGGTTGCAGGATTGCATGCATGTCTCATTGTGGTTAAGGATCTGTGTGATGAGGCGCTCCAGTTCTGGCATGGTGCACCATTTTGTATGTAGAAGGAAGAAAGATCCTTGTGCTGGAGTGCCTTAATGATAATGCATTCAACAAAAAGTTCTACTCAATGTTCCTTTGCTCTCACAGGGACGCCCACTGCTGTGAGTGGTGATCAGTCTGCTTCACCGCTAGTCCCCGCCAAAAACAGTGCCGGACATTTGAGCTTTCGGATGATGAAGGATTTGAAATGTTGGGCTGGGAACACACCTTCAACAGCCCTTCACCACAAACCTCCTAAATCTCTCCCCTCCACTCCCTTCTCCCATGAATAATCTTTGTTGAAGTCTTTGAGGTTTTTGGTCAGCTACATCCCAGTTTGATGCCTTTTCTTGTTTTGTAGTCAAGAGTTAGAAGTGTTGAGACATAATTGTAAAGCCCAGATTATGAAACTCAATGACTCTTGCACCCTTGGTCCTACTTCCCTCCTTCTTCTGGACACTCTAATAGCATTTAATGTTAATGGAGAAAAAATAACGAACCTGGTCAAAGGTGCAGGGGCAGTTGCAGGATGTTGCAAGGGATGTGAGCTTCAGGTTTCCATCGTTTTGTTTTCTTCTTTACTGTTTCAGTAGAGGGCAGTTGTAAACTAAGGCATGTAAGAGTATCTAAACTGAAGTGTGTAATGTGCACTTGAATTTAACATGTTTTGTTAATGCTGCAACAACTACAGTTTCCAGACTGAGAAACGGGGGATTAGGGGTGGCCCTTGTATGCAAGTGTATAATCAGCTGTTTTGGTTGCACAGCCACCCTAAGTTTACAGCCTTCACAATTCTGTATACTGAAGGAAAACACATGGCTGTATTCTACTATTAATTTAACTCTGCTTCAAGATCATTCTCCACCTCTGAGTTCATAGTACAGCTGATTTCCTGATATTTGCTCAAAATTATTAATGAGGATAGAGTTAGAGATGCTGATTAACATATCAACTTCTGTGTGGATTTAAACTTGTGTATGCAACTCAGTTTAGTACTAAAGCTAATTCTGCTTATTTTGTCATGTACTAACTTAGGTTAGAGGTGAAAAGGGATTAACAGTTGATTGATCACCAAATTTCATCGGTATATAGCAGAAAGGTTTGCTCTTTAGAGAAACTTTCTCCACAGAAAATAATTTTACAGTGTGGAGAAAATATTTCCTGCTTTGTTAGGATAGTCGTTGATGGTCATAAATGTTTGAATGGTCTCCCTCTCTCTCTTTGGATCCAGAGCACTGTACCATAGATATGATGTTCATACATGCAACACATGGCTTGAAGAATTCAGTGTCCATAGGATGAAAGAGAGCACCCTTTAGTGATCTATCAAGTCAAAAGGCTCATCCTGATAACGTTTTAAAACTACATTTTAACATCTTAGATGCAAAGGCATGTTAAAATGTGAAACGGTGTTGGTAAAATGTAAATTGATAGATATATCCTCTAAACATTAGTGAAAATAGTAATTTCCCTTTAAAAGCTCTTGTAGGTCCCTTTACCCATGATGCTTTATGAGTTTTTATATAGCGCAAACTTTACCGAAGGTGTCGGAGTGCTTTACAATAGAACCAGTTATCTTACATAAGGACTTCTGAGTACATGAATTGGGTAAAAGATACAAATAGATAAACTCTAAATTCACATAAGAACGGTAGTAAGTACATAAGCCTACTACAGATACTAGTTAGTTACATATATACAAGTTACAAATTCACTCAAGGTTCAATTTTAAGAAAAGTTGAAGCGATTAGCATTGACAAATGTATATTACATATTTACACAGCATGATCTCACCATTGCTGGTGTTCTTGCTTTAAACCCGACCTTCAGGAGGATGTTGCACTCTTGGGCGGTGATCTTGGGCCTGGAGGGATCCTCGAGCTGGTGATGACCAGATGTCCTCCATGCATACATAAGGGGAGCAAACCAGGCTGTAGTGTACGTGCCCCAGGTGGGACAAACTTCCTGGTTGTCCCCTGGCACTGCACCAGGCATCAGATGAGCATCGCAGCTGAATTGCAGAGGTGCGCAGTGACGGTCTCCTCGCCTTCAATATGGCTGCCATATTATATACTATTTATATACTATTTAGTCCACCGGGGCACTCCTCTCGATTCACTGGCCGCTCCCATACAGTCCACGGGCAACATCAGGAGCCAGTTAGCTTGTGCAAATCCCTTAAAATCACTATGGAATTGCCCTTACACTCACCTGTACAGGCCGGGCCCTCCAGGTTCCCATCATTCGGCTGTAGCCTCACCCTCTCACTCCATCACACTTCCAGTTAGTGGCATGTTTTTCACTTTCTTTGACCCCCTCAACTGTTTGGACTCCAGTTTCAAGCTTATCACCAACTTCAGTAATGAGACCACCATCTGAAACACCAGACAAAATGCTAGGAGGAGGCCTTTAATAGCACTGAATTGTCATCCTTTACCAATCAGGCTTATAAAACCAATTATTCAGTTTGAAGATCCTCTTCTCGAAAGACTTCATCCTTTATAATTATCTCCTCTCATAATTGTGTCACGGACAACTACTATGTCTCCACTATGTCTACTAAGACCTAGACGTTCACCTGAGAAAAGAGTTTGTAGAACTCTATCAAGATCTCTGTACTTTGATATGGATGATACCCACTCATACACACCAGCATCTCCAGCTCATGCTTCCTCAGTGGATGACATGAATCCATTCCATGATGACCTAGCAAGAGGTGCATCTAAACTAAATATCCCACTGGAAGCTTCTAAGCCAACAGTTTGTCATCCTCAAGAATCTGCAATCTCAAGCCGCTCTTAAACCTCTGGTCCCAGGACTTTTAGACATAGACCAAGAGAAATATGTGATGCCTTCGACAATTAAATCTGCCACTCCAAGGTTTTTAAAGAAATACAAGCCTCACAACAGGATCTAGATTTTTTTTTTAAGGTGATCTCCAATCGCTTCTGTCAAGTGGAGAAATGCTTCAGCCCAAGAACCATCTGCTCCTCCTAAAACTAGCATTGGCATTGCCAATAGGTCTCGCTTGTGGGACCTTATAAGTATTTAGTTTTGCAGCACAATATCCTTGGTGCAACAAGGATATTGTGCTGCAAAACTAAATACTTATTTTAAACTAAATACTTGTTTTAATTGTTAACTAATTACATGTGACGGAGCTTATGCGAACGAGGGTTGTCACTGTGTACATATTTTAAAATGAAGGGTTAACCATAGACTTCATTGAATGTATGACTTGATTGAATTCGTTTTCGGCGTAATATGCGCCTCAAATGTAGTTTTTAATTTGAAGAGAAGGAATAACACGTTGGCGCTACAACAAGGGCTTTTAAGGAATGAAGTGAAGGTCACATGATCGGCATCGACCGGTAGGTTAGAAGGCATGTCTGTAAGCCTGCGTTTGGTTGTTCAAATAGACTGCGAGCGCTCAGTACGGGTGAGAGCGGAGTGAGTAAGCCAGACGCTAACTAGCGAACAGTAAGCGGGAGCAACTAGCCTGGCGGGTGGCAGCGTGAGATAGATGGTATAAATGAGGATGCGAGAAGCGGCCATCTTGAGCAGGGAATAATATTTAGCGTAACCGGTAGAAGAGCGGCAGAACACAACATGGTACACATTTTAGGCATTTTAACCCCTTTCATGTTAAGACTTACTGTTTGACTGACAGGGCAGCGCCCAACTTCTAAAAAGAAACAGAGGAGTTCAAGAAAATGAATAAATAAATAAATAACTCCCCAAACAAGATCACACACGCTGGGGAGACATAAGACAAGGGAGAGAACAACACGAGTGGTGGGGGAACGCACGCACGGAGACAAAGTGAAAAAAAAAACAACACGTACCTGATAAACGCAGAGCGGCCGGGAAACTGAAAGTACGGCCGGCCTGTGGCCGGCCATGAATAATTAGGGGCGGAGAAGCCCTTTGATGTGCTGTGCTGCGTGAATGCGCGTTCGTGTTTGATCACGTGGTTCACGTGAACTTCAAGAAAACGCCAGCTGAAAGCCCTTAGTTTCACGAGGATTTTGCCGACTTGAATTCTCGCTCTGCTCAATGCGCTTGACGCGCATCGATAGGTCGCGAGACCTAAAAACGATGGCAAGAAAAGGGATTTGGCAGGCAAAAATATTTGTGGTAGAGATAAAAATGCCGGCAACCCTGCTCTCTTGGGTCATTAACCGATGGACATCATGGAGTGTATGAAGACCTTTGTATATGATTTTTGGAAGCATCATCCGCTGGATTTGTTAGAACTATCATGCTCAAGTTCACTCTTTTCAAACCAAGTTGGTAGTGCAGCAGTAGTAGACTCGGTAGATCTGGCATCTACTTCTTACTGTCATGGTGTAGCAATCAGAAGGTCTTCTTGGCTTCTCTTGGCTTTTTTAAAACCAGGCGCACAACTAAAAGTTAAGAAAAATAGGCCTTCAGATGATCAGAAATCTCAATTGCTTACTTTTCCAAGACTGACCCGATTAGGGGCTGATCTGGAAACAATAAAGCTAAAGTGTAGCCTTTGGAGGAGAGCGTATTCTCAATATAGAAGTGTGACGTAGGGGTCGGGGAAGGGAGGACTCAACCCAAAACGTGTAGTCCACAAGCTCTTTATTGCTAACTGAAAACAGAAGGGGCTTGGCCCAGGGCAAAGTCAATATACACTCAAGGGTTCCTTATCGCCTGTAGGACGTCTTCTTCAGACAAGATGCACCTCAAGGTCACTTTTCTCTCTTCCTGTGGCTCCACGGCTCCGGATGTCAACAGGGAGGAAAGAGACACAGGAGAGCCTCGTTAGTGGCGTGGACAGGGGACACGTAGGAAAGAGGGGAAGGGCAAGTGAGGGATCACCAGGTTCCACCACCGTGTGTACAGCTTCGCTATGAACAGTGCGTGCAGGGCCCCGTGGTTACCCTCGATCTATCCGGTCCCACCCCGTGCAGTAAACAACCCCTGTAGACGCCCTCGTACCTTGGTCAGCCACACTTCTCCCCTGGAAGTGTGGCAGGGCGGCTCGTGGGTCCGGTGGCCTCCTGGCTTGTCGCGTCTCTCCTCAGGTGTAACCGGCGACGTTGCTTCACTCCGTCCGTTGTCCTCTATGTCGGCGTCTTCCTCGCGGGTCGGCGTCTTCCCGTCAGGCAGCGCGCCAGGGTTCATGCCCAGCACTTCCTTATTCTCCGCAGGCCCTGCTGATAGGTCCGTTGGCGATGACGATGTTGCACCGGATAGGCTGACCGGCGGAAGAGACAGGGGACTCCCCCCTGACGTCAGAGCGGGGAGGGCCAACAGCGTAGGCAGCGAAGGAAACTCGGAGCCGCTCCAAGCCACATCACGGGGATCCTGCGGACGGGGCGGAAACGGACACAAGTTAGAAGGTATGTCCCGCCCGTCCAAGTCAGGGGACACGTCCTTGTGACACATCCCACCCCCAGGATTGACCCGATCGGGGGAAATAGGATAGCGGGACAAAAAGTCAACGTTCCCCTGCAGAGAACCCTTACGATGCCGGACATCAATCTGGAAAGGTTGCAGAGCTAGGAACCATCGAAGAATCCGATCGTTGGAACCCCTGTTACGCTGGAGCCAAGTCAAGGGGGCATGATCTGTATACAAAACAAAGGGCCTCCCCTCGAGATAGTACTTCAATTTGTCGACCCCCCACCTGACAGCCAGGCATTCCTTCTCGATGGTGGAATATGCCTGTTCCCGAGGAAATAGCTTGCGACTGATGAATAGGACAGGCCTTTCAACACCCTGCACATCCTCTTGGGAAAGGACGGCCCCTATGCCCACCCCAGAGGCATCGGTTTGAAGAATGAAGGGTTTGCTGAAGTCAGGAGACACAAGGACAGAAGAGGAAGTCAGAGCGTCCTTCAAAGCCTGGAAGGCGGACAAGTGGGCGGAAGAGGGAGGAGGCAAAGAGGAGGATCTGACCGTTTTACCGAGGAGATCTGTGAGGGGACCGGCCATGTGGGCGAACTGGGAAATGAAGCGGCGGTAATACCCCACCAACCCTAGGAAGGCCCTGAGTTCCTTTTTCGTGGAGGGGTAAGGCAAGGCCCTAATGGCTTCGAGTTTTTCTGTCTGAGGCATGATACGGCCATCCCCAAGAAGATAGCCCAGGTACTTGACTTGCTGGAACGCTACTCTGGACTTCTTCGCATTTATATGGAGATTAGCCGCTTTTAGGCTAGACAGAATGTGTCTTAGATGGGTGATGTGTTCATCCCATGACTTACTGAACACGACAATGTCGTCCAAGTAGGCAGAAGCATAAGACAAGTGCGGGGCCAGTAGGGTGTCCATAGCCCTTTGGAATGTGGAAGGTGCCCCATGTAACCCGAAAGGCAGAACAGTGAAGTGATAGTGTCCCGAAGGGGTAGAGAAGGCTGTTTTTTCCCTGTCCTGTTCTGCCAATGGTATCTGCCAATAGCCCTTGGTGAGGTCTATGGTGGTGATGTAACGAGCCTCACCAAGGCGCTCCAGCAGTTCGTCAACCCGGGGTAAGGGGTACGCGTCCTGTTTGGAAACCCTGTTCACGGCCCTAAAATCAATGCAAAAACGGATGCTCCCGTCCGGTTTTGGGACTAATACCACCGGGGAGCACCAGTTGCTATGGGAGGGCACGATTATTCCTGCGTTCAGCATGTCCTGCACTTCTTTCTGGAAGGCAAGTCGTCTCGCTTCGGGGATTCGATAGGGTTTTTGTTTAACAACCACATTAGGAAGAGTGTCAATGTGATGTTCAGCCAGGTGCGTATGTCCCGGTCGATCAGAGAATATACCTGAAAAGGACATTAGAAGAGAACTGATTTCTTCCCTTTGTTCCGTGGACAGGTGTGGGTTAATAGGGGTATCTCCAACCGTATGGGTGTTATCTAGGATCGGAGACACAACATGGACGTCCTGGGGAGGCTTGCCCAACCACTTCTTAAGGATGTTAATGTGGTACATTTGAGTCTTTCCTCTTCCCAATTGAACGAGATATGTCGTTCGCCCTATTTTTCGGATGACTTTAAAGGGTCCTTGCCATTCCTTTCTCATTTTATGTGACGAGGAGGGTAATAAGATAAGAACCCAGTCGCCAACGTCAAGTATCCTCCACTTCTTACCTCTATCATAAAAGGCCTTCTGTTTGGTTTGGGCTATGGCCAGATGTTCATGTGCTAGCGTTCTGAGCTTGTGTAACCTGGTCTGTAGCTGGCGGGTATAATCCAGCAGAGCCTCAGCTTCCTGGGCTCCCTCGGCTTCCCAGCTATCTTTTGTTATTTCCAGGAGAATCCTAGGGGCTCTTCCGAACAACATCTCGAATGGGGAAGTCCCTAGGCTAGACTGTTTCTGGCTACGGAGGACAAAGAGGGCAAGGGGTAGCAACTGATCCCAGTTCTTCCCGTCCCCAGACAGAAGTTTCTTCAGGGTGAGTTTTAGGGAGCCGTTGTATCGCTCGACCAATCCGTCTGTCTGGGGATGGTACACAGATGTTTTGATATGGGTGATGTTTAGCTGTCCACATACTTGTTGCATCAGACGGGAAACAAAAGGGGTGCCCTGGTCCGTAACGATTTCCCGGGGAAAACCCATACGGGAGAACACTTCCACGAGCCTCTGGGCTATGGTGGCTGAAGTGGCTGCCTTCAGGGGAAAGGCCTCTGGATAACGGGTTGCGTAATCAACAAGGACAAGGGCATATTGATGACCTCGGGATGATTTGGGCAAAGGGCCGATAAGGTCCATTCCTATGCGATCGAACGGAACCCCTATGATGGGCATGGGAACCAGGGGTACAGGAGGAGGGGTGTAAGGATTACGTTTTTGGCAAATCCTACACTCCTGACAATATTTCTGGACTTGGGCGTATACACCGGGCCAAAAGAAATGGCGTAAGATGGCTTGACTCGTCTTTTCAGCACCTGAGTGACCTGCCAATAGATGGGCATGGCCGAAGAACAAAATTTGATCGCGAAAGTCGCTCGGAACCAACAGTTGTGGTTCCGCACCCGCTTTGGCGATTCGGTACAGCAACCCGTTTTTCTCCACAAACGTAGGATAACTTTTGGTGGATGGATCTTTCCCGTCACGTGCTACCTGCCACGCGTTGGTGAAACTGGCATCATTCAACTGGGCTGTCCGGAAGTGGGTATCCCTAGCCCAGGGCTCGGATGCTAGGAGTGTATCTTGGGGAAGAGACAAGTGTTGGAGGACCTCAAGTAACAGAAGAGGAAAGGAGGGGTTGTCTGTTCCTATGATGATGGACTCAGGTAATCTGGACATAACCCCTAAGGTAACTTGTTGTCCCTTTCCAGATGGAGAGTATAAAGTGACTGATGCTATTGGGTATGCCTTCACGTCGCCATGTACGCAACGGATATGGACCTGTTTCCCCGGGATGAGGTCTGACGGTTCTACCAACTCTTCTCGTATCACTGACTGCTTGCACCCCGAATCCAACAAAGCCCTTATTTCTTTGCCGTTAAGGGAAACCCTTACATAGTACGTAGTGCCGGTTTCTTGTGCGTAAAGGATGGATCTGGGGGCGTAGCTCACGTCCATGGGTTCGTCTTCTTTGTCTTTCTTTCTCCTACAATACCGGGCTATATGTCCCCACTCCCCGCAGTCGTAACATTGAGGCCCTGTGTTTAGCTGTTCTGGCCTTTGGATTCGCACTCTAGGTGGTTCAGGTAGGGGCTTTATTGGTTTCTTGTCCGGTTTACTAGGAGGCATGGTTTTAGGTGGTCTCTCGGGTTCCCTCACATATGGTCTCCCTTGAGCCCTAGCATAACAGGTGGCCATCTCTATGGCATGGTCCAATGTTAGTCCTGCATGTTGTTTGAGCCACCTCTGTGTGCTGTACGGGAGCGCTTCAATAAACTGTTCAAGGTATATCTTATTCATAATGGCTTCTATGTTCCCATCCTGTGGCTTGAGCCACAGATCGGCGGCCTCTTTTAACTTGAAGAACAGTGTCTTGGGCAAATCCCCTGGGGACCCTTTTTCTTGTCGAAACCGAGTGCGATGGGTTTCCTCGTCCACGCCCAATCGGTCAAGGATATACTGCTTGACTACAGCATAGACAGCGGTGCCATCCCTGTTCACCGTTTGATAGGCCGCCTGTGCTTCCCCTATCAACAGGGGTGCTACGTAGAACGGCCACCTCTCCCCCGGCCATGCACTGGCTCTTGCTGCCCTTTCAAAGTTCAGGAAAAAAGCCAGGGGGTCTTCCCCCGGGGTGAATTTTTGCAACGGAACCACCGTGCCTGGGGGTGGTGCGGTGGCCCTTCCTTGTCCAATGACAGTCATTAGCTGGGTCTGACCCTCAGCCAGTTTCAGAATATTCTCAGACTGGTTTTGGATGGCCATCGTGAAAGCGTTCCGGTCAGCTTCCATTTGGGTCAATATGTTTTCCATCCTGTATCGAATGGGAGGTTCTTCTACAGCTCCTATCTGGCTCGCCAATTGTGACGTAGGGGTCGGGGAAGGGAGGACTCAACCCAAAACGTGTAGTCCACAAGCTCTTTATTGCTAACTGAAAACAGAAGGGGCTTGGCCCAGGGCAAAGTCAATATACACTCAAGGGTTCCTTATCGCCTGTAGGACGTCTTCTTCAGACAAGATGCACCTCAAGGTCACTTTTCTCTCTTCCTGTGGCTCCACGGCTCCGGATGTCAACAGGGAGGAAAGAGACACAGGAGAGCCTCGTTAGTGGCGTGGACAGGGGACACGTAGGAAAGAGGGGAAGGGCAAGTGAGGGATCACCAGGTTCCACCACCGTGTGTACAGCTTTGCTATGAACAGTGCGTGCAGGGCCCCGTGGTTACCCTCGATCTATCCGGTCCCACCCCGTGCAGTAAACAACCCCTGTAGACGCCCTCGTACCTTGGTCAGCCACACTTCTCCCCTGGAAGTGTGGCAGGGCGGCTCGTGGGTCCGGTGGCCTCCTGGCTTGTCGCGTCTCTCCTCAGGTGTAACCGGCGACGTTGCTTCACTCCGTCCGTTGTCCTCTATGTCGGCGTCTTCCTCGCGGGTCGGCGTCTTCCCGTCAGGCAGCGCGCCAGGGTTCATGCCCAGCACTTCCTTATTCTCCGCAGGCCCTGCTGATAGGTCCGTTGGCGATGACGATGTTGCACCGGATAGGCTGACCGGCGGAAGAGACAGGGGACTCCCCCCTGACGTCAGAGCGGGGAGGGCCAACAGCGTAGGCAGCGAAGGAAACTCGGAGCCGCTCCAAGCCACATCACGGGGATCCTGCGGACGGGGCGGAAACGGACACAAGTTAGAAGGTATGTCCCGCCCGTCCAAGTCAGGGGACACGTCCTCGTGACAAGAAGACATTAAATACTCTATTAGACGCAGCCAGTCCGACAGCAAGAGAGAACATGGTTTCTGCGGCCTATGGCATCTTGTATGTCCTGAATGCAAGATTGCTTACGAGACCTCTACAACAATGCCTAAAAGACTAATGGACCAATATAAGCACTACATTGGTGGCATGTCTGACAATCTACTACAAGGCATTCCTTTTCAAAAAACGAGAACACTAAAAACTATTGCCTACGATGCCCCTCTCTTATGATGGAGAGCTCATCTAGATCTTATCATTCATGGTGGTCCATGATCGAAAAAGGAAAACATCTTAGTGCATAAATCTGTAGCAATGAGGGCAATTCATTTAGCTCTCAAGATGTTTATTTCATCCCTGAAACCCAAACCACAATCAGAATTCAAACTGACAATATCACCTGCATGTTTTATATCAACAAGCAGGGAGGCATCCGATCGAAAACATTATCATTGGAAGCGCAGACAATCTGGCATTGAGCAAGAAAGTTGAAAATCACAGCAGTACATATACCAGGTGTAATAAACGGACAAGCAGATTTTCTAAGCTAACACTGTGAAGAAAGTCACAAGTTGATGTTGGACAAAGAAGTTATCCGCAGCATTTGTGAAGAATGGTGTACTCCATCTATAGACCTCTTCGCTATGGCTGAAAACTAAAAATGCTGAGACTTTTAATCCGGAAGACTGGTCAAAAAGGCAATGCTGTTTTAATGACTCTGTCTCAAGAATGTCTGTATTCTTTTGTTCCCCTCCCTTGATACCTCCAGTAATTCAGACACCACCCATATTGTCAGAAAATGTGATCCTGAGAGTCCCAGAAGGGCCAAGACAGTAGTGGTTCGCTGATCTCCTGTCCATGTCTACCACACAACTCAAATCCAATCTGTTATCGAGACCTCTGAGCCAAATTCTACATCCAAACCTCACATTGCTACATTTGGCAGCATGTCTCCTGAAGTCATACTGTACGGGTATTTAGGATTACCTCCTGCCTGTATGCACTTTTTAAAAGAAGCGATTACGTTATTTAGTGAAATGGAAGGGGTTTTGCTTATGATTCTAAAACAAGGCTCAGTATCCTTTTACGTGCCAAGAAGTTATGCTTCAGTATTTACTGGATTGATCCAATCAGAACGACAATTCTCTTCGATAAAAATTCATCTAGCAGCCATCACTGCCTAAAGATAATCTTTTTTGTACTTATTTTTCTTCAAAGTATAAGTAGTTGAAGATTTTCTGTAAAGCCCAAAAAAAAGTATTCCCGCCAATTTAACCGCATGCGCGCTAGCGGTTTTCCCGCTGTGCGCGGCGTTTTTAAAAAAGCCGCGTTACATGACGAGCTCAGCTCGTCATCAGCGTACGAGCGCCGTAGCGGATGACGAGCTCAGCTAGTCATCAGCATCGAAGGGGTTAAGGGCCTTCTCCTCCACAGGAACTTAATTTGGTGCTAAGAAAATTAATGGGCCCCCTTTCTTTTTTAGCCCTTTCATAAAGCTAGATTACAACCTCTTTCTTTGAAAGTAGTTTTTTTAAGTCGTTATTACCTTAACCAGACGGGTTGGTGAAATACAAGCAATCCTGTTAATAGAATCTTATACTATTTCTCACTCAAATAGAGTAGTTTTGAAGGCAAATCCCTCTTTTCTACCTATGGTAGGGTCAGATTTTCATATTTCCTAGACTTTCACTTTGCCAACTTTTTTTGCTTAAACCCTTCCACTCCAG
This sequence comes from Lissotriton helveticus, assembly GCF_964261635.1. Lineage (NCBI taxonomy): Eukaryota > Metazoa > Chordata > Amphibia > Caudata > Salamandridae > Lissotriton > Lissotriton helveticus. The sequence goes on from NC_136063.1 coordinate 297,059,184, forward strand.
CTAAGTAGCCCTTCGAACTCATTAGACATCAAAAGGAGACACCTAAATATACTCCGCTATTTGTTGCGTATGGTTTCATTAGGCAATGAACATTCTCCCCTAAACAGTCTGTTGCTAGGTGATCATAATATGTATCACTGCCTGCTTTCAACTAGCAAACCTACCCCTTCCAGGTGGACCAAGGGTAAGGCAGTTTCCACTGATTGCCTGCGAACGGTTCCTGTAGCAGGCATTTGTAGATCAACGACTTGGAAATCCACACATACCTTTACTCGACACTATTGCCAAGATATCAACATTCAAGCAGAATCTTGAGTGCGTTAAGGAAACTACCCCCAAAAAAATCTCTTCAAGTAAGTATAGGTTTTTAAAATACTGTTCACCTTATGTAAGCTTGTGCATAAGATGTTTAGCTGAAGAGAACTTTATTATATAAATATTTTTGCATATCCATCTATTCATACTTTTATATAAAAATATATATAATAGTTTGTTTCCTATATTGACTCCTTTAGATATTTATGGAGGAATAATTTATTACATTATTTCATTCTTTCCTTCTGCTCAACAGCCAATGGAGAAATATTAAAGCTTGCGACTCTATTTAAACGTTTATAGCCATCAATGAATATCCTATGATGCAGAAGAAAATGTTGCTTACTTTTAGGCCTAGTTCTGCATCCTAGGAATCTTAATTGAAGTTATTAATGACCGACCCATCTACCAAACTCTTAGGAGTTGGCCATAGAACAGTTAGATATTCTTGCTATTTCCATCAAAAGAACTGAGTGGGTGAGGCAAACTGCCAGTACAAAGCATTTTGGGTAGAGGGACCTACCTGAGTTTTTAAAGGAGTACTCTTTTACTGTAGAAGTCCATCCTGTTACACTTTTCCACACGTTTTCAGATTTTTACATGTCTGGAATGCACTCCCCAAGACTTCAGAACATCCACCATGAGCACACCATTCTGCAAGAAACTGAAAACCTGGCTCTTCGACTGTTGCCCCTGACCTTCCGCACAAACCCAGCACCTAGAGACCCTCACAGGTGATTAGTCCCTGCTCTGCAAATCCTTTTACATTACAATGTAGTTTTAATATGTTATCAGGATGAGCCAATTATTATTATTTTTTTGTAAATTATTTTTTATTTTAACTTTGCAATAGTGACAGACCATTGACATTGATACATTTGTTTCATATTATCAATCATAGTGACCTTTGCAGCGACCATTTATTTATTTTATAAACACTATTAATAGACTACTTGAGGGTGCTGTCTTTTATCCTGTGGACAGATGGATTTCTCCCGTTTTGTTTTGTTTTTCATGAACATAATATCATCTTTGGTACAGTGCTCTAGGTCTACACATATAGCGGGAGATCATTCAAATGTTTCTGACTTAAGTAGACATTCCTATGGTGCAGAATTGGGACTACAAATAAGTAATCTTTTCTTCTGTGCAAATGCTCAAGCTGCAGAACATAGTCTGATGACTTGCTTGACCTGGGGGCAGACAAATAAGAATGAGATTATGAAAGGGTAGTGCACGTGGAAATATACAATTTGTGTATATCTTCATCATATTGCTGCAGCCTTTTTTATGAATCTGTTGGAATCGAGACAGCTATGCAAATCATCAGCATAAGTTTATGAATTTCGGATTTCCTACTTTGTACTAAATGTGTATGAATCGGGCCATTTTTTTATGTACATACATAAAAGTGTAACATGTGCATACTTAAAAGCAAAAACAATAGCATTAAAAAATTGTATCCTGCTCATGTTTACTCGGACTTTTTGAATTTGGGATGTCATGTTTACTTTTTCAAATGTTTACAACTTAAAACTCGTTTTTTTTTTCAATTGGTAGAATTCTGAAATTGTGTAGACTACCGATGAGGACCTGGAAACCATTCAATTTAGATCTCATTGATGTTGTTTCTTTATTTCTGCAGGTGCTAGGCTCGTTCCTGATGTCTCAATAACATTTCACCCGGATTGCAATGCATCATATTTCACCTTCAACAAACCACTCTTTGAAATACTCTTAAATATAAAAAGAAAACTAAAATACACTGGAAGCACTAAAGTAAATGGCTATTTAATTGAAAGTTCAACTTCACTCATGTTAGTCACGCTTTTATTCTCCTGGCTATAAACTGTTGCTATCACAGAATGGCAAGTAAAAGAAAATCTACAACACCTTGCATGGTCCTTGCTAGTGAGCCAGACCCGGATCTGGAAGGGCCCCGTGAGTTAGATGAGGTGCCACCTCTGCTTACGCCAGCAGCGGCCATTGCATATGAGAGCATGTCAAGTGAAGAAGATGCTCCAGACAATACTACTGCAGACAATCTGGAAAATAAAGTTGAAGGTGGCTATGAATGTAAATATTGTTCTTTTCAGACTGCGGAACTCAATCTTTTTACTTTGCATGTTGACTCTGAGCATCCCACAATAGTACTAACTTCTTCCTATGCTTGTGTGGAATGTAACTTTACGACCAAAAGGTATGATGCCCTCAGTGAGCACAACATCAAGTCACATCCTGGTGAGGAGAGTTTTAAACTTGAGATGGTTAAACGTAACACCGAGACTGTCTTTGAGCAGACTGTCAGCAAACAGACTTTTGATGGTAATTTTGTTCAAGAAAATTCTGAAAAATCTGATACTGTGGTTTCTGAAGACGTATCCGGTGATGCTGCATTTTCAGGAATTTCAATTAGCAAAACCCCTATAATGAAAATGATGAAAAATAAAGTTGAGAATAAACGAATTACGGTCTCTCACAATGTAGAAGAAATTTCCGATGAAAAGGAATCTGACAGCGTCCTAAAAGAAGATTGTGTGGATTCAGTAGTGGAACCAACCCCTGTAGTTTCAGGGTCTGTACACACTTACAAGTCAGTTGTTACAAGTGCACATGATACATCTGCCTCTATAGTTACACCAGCAACTGTTTTTCCACCAGGATTAGCACAGATGCTAACTACTGTGCAAGCACAGCAGAACTGTAACTTGGTTTCAAAGGTATTAATTCCACTAAATAGCATTCCATCATATAATCTTGCGTTAGATAGCAATGCGCTCTTGCTAAACACTTATAACAAGTTTCCATACCCTACAGCTTCTGAAATATCATTGCTTGCTGCTCAGGCTAAATGTTCTGAGGAACAAACTAAAATATGGTTTTCTGCTCAGCGCCTTAAACACGGTGTAAGCTGGACTCCTGAAGAAGTGGAGGATGCAAGAAGAAAGCAGTTTAATGGCACCGTGCACACTATTCCCCAGACTATTACTGTTTTCCCTGCACACCTCTCTTCTGCAGCCAATGGTCTACCTTCCATTCTGCAGACATGCCAAATAGTTGGTCAGCCAGGATTGGTCCTCACACACGTTGCAGGCACAAGCACTCTCCCAGTAACTACGCCTATAGCTCTGACGGTATCTGGGGTTCAAAATCAGACTCAGTTGCAACAAAACAATGTTCCTTCTGCACAGCCTCGTATAGAAGCTAAAAAAATGTCACCTGTAAAGTCCCCTCCACGGTCGAAGCCTGATAATTCACATCTAAATATTGATCCTTTCGGAATGCGCTCAAAGAAAACAAAGGAGCAATTAAATGCACTGAAACTCAGTTACCTGAAAAATCAGTTTGCCTCTGATTTAGAGATTGATAGGCTCATAAACGTTACAGGTCTAACAAAAGGAGAGATTAAAAAATGGTTCAGTGACACTAGGTATAACCAAAGGAATTCAAAAAGTAATCATGGCATCCATTTCATTAATGACTCGAACAGTGCTATTCTTATTGATTCTAGTGATGAGATGACTGAGTCCCCTACAATGGTTACGCCACAGCGAAGGCAGTCTTGGAATCCTTTTCCAGATTTTACCCTACAAAAATTTAAGGAAAAGACTGCTGAACAGTTGCAGGCTCTTGAAGAGTGTTTTGTTAAAAATCCTATTCCTGGGGATGAAGAAATGAACAAATTAAGGGCATTAACCAAACTTACAAGACGAGAAATTGATGCTTGGTTTTCAGAAAAGAGGAAAGGCAAGGAAATTAAAGAGGAGGATGAAATGGAGATTAATGAAAATGACGATGGCTTGAAAGAAGATACTGAAGAAAAAACATCTGACGGTGTATCCTTATCAATTAAGTCTGAAGGTTCTATGACCAAAGTTGCTAAAAAATCCCCTGAACAGTTGCACATGCTTAAAGCTGCATTTGTTCGTTCACAGTGGCCAACCAGTGAAGAATATGACAAGATAGCACAAGAATCTGGCATTCCGAGGAGTGATATTGTGAGTTGGTTTGGTGATGCTAGGTATTCCTGGAAAAATGGAAACTTAAAATGGTACTATTACTATCAGTGTGGTGGTACAAATATTGAAAATGGACAAACCTATATTAGGAGACGGGGAAGAGGAAGACCCAGAGGTCGAGGAAGGGGAAGACCTCGAGGAAGGCCGAAAGGAACCAGAAGGACGCGCTGGGATAGATCATCCTTGGCAATAAAATTTAAGACTGGAAAAGCAATACTTAAAGATTATTACTTAAAGCACAAATTTCTTAATGAGCAGGATCTTGATGAACTTGTTGCCAAATCTCATATGGGTTATGAGCAGGTCAGAGAGTGGTTTTCAGAAAGAGTAAGAAGAGAAGAGTCTGGTATGGAGCTTTTTGAGGAAAATGAAGACCATGAGGAGGATGAAGATGATTTGATCGATGATGTTGATGAAGAGGAAGATGGTGAAGAAACAGACAGTGACACATGGGAGCCCCCAAGACATGTTAGACGTAAACTGTCAAAGTCTGATGATTGATATGTAAGTGTTGATTATTTAGCTCGCATGCTTCACAAAAACAACTTCTGAGGATAATGTTTGGTATAACTATAGCTTTATTTTTCCATTAATGAAAATGTTTTCAAGAATGTCCAGACATGGTTTCAAAGGTGTATTATGTCTCTGGTAATAACCTTGTGCCAGCAGAGATTTCTCATAAAACCCATTTGGTCTCTGCAAAGAGGGGCTATCGATATACCGGAGCAATAATTACACTGGTATAATCTAAAACACATCTTATTTGCTGATTCAATAAAATATTCTACACTTATCTAAAATGTATCAATGTAAGCTATGATTATGTACTTTTGTTTGTGCTTTCTATAGGTATGTGTTACACATTATAGAGGGCACATAACTTGTTACCATTTAACATGGTCCACTATTGCTTCCAATAGGTTCTGGTGTCATAAACCACAAAGCGGAAGTCCAAGTGCTTTGCAAGTGTCACCAGAACCCTGAAATTATAATTTGGACCATCACAAACTATAGCCAGTTTACATCTTTGTTTGTATTACATGTTTATTGTGATATACGTAGCTTGAAAATGTTTTTCTTTCCAAATAACATTTTTATTGGAAAAGGTAAGAGAAAAAAAGCACTACAGTGTTTGGCTGTCGGAGTATAATGCCTGTGTAGCTAAGAATGTAGAACATTAGAAACAATACCCTTTAAGATGTCAAAAAGATATTCTGTTTTCTGAATGAGATGTTCTAAGCAGTTCCATTCAAGGTCCAGCTAACAGTGAAACTGATTAGAATTAAAATGTTTAGGTTTTCTTTACCTTAATGGAATATATTTTTGGTGACAAATGGACAATAGTCGGAACCAGTGGAATTATGTGATTCTGTTGCTGTGGCGTTTACTGCAATATTATGGATTCACCACATTTAACTCATACATTGCTGCCTAATTTGCAGATTTTAACAAAAATAGCTTTGAGCTCAAATGGATCGAAATATGACTAGAGTATTTCCCATAAAATTCTGAAGTGTTTTTTTTTTCTTGTCGATAACCTAAATAATCCTTCCAAATAATTGCTTCTCCGATGATGCATAATTTTAGTGGCCCTGAAGAGGTTGAGGTTCTGCAGTGGTATATTCCATAGTTCATGGGTCTATGGGAAATATGGGTTTTTATACCACTGCATGTTGTGCTATAAAAGCTGTCACACATGTAAAGAGTGTGTGTGTATGTGTATATACAAATATATTGAAAAGAATCACCTACTGGCAGTCACCACTATAAATAGTTCGGACCTTGTTTTCATAGGAAAAGCATTTTTTCTTTTGCTAGTAACTTTGGCGCTGTTTGACAAATCTTCACGAAATTTTCAAAACTAGTGTGCCAGCCACTTCAGCTGCGGTCTTGAAAGTTTCAAGGTGATTTGTCAAGCAGGTCCCGAGTAAAAGTGGTGTAGGGTCCCAAAATGCTTTTCACCCATGCAATTTCTCATAGCGATTTTAGACATGACTACAGCCCGAACCGCTGAATGGAATTGCACCAAATTTGGCAGAAAGCTAGATCTTGGTCCAGGTGCTTTTTAGGTCGAGACCTGCATAAGCTGCGCTTGCGAAGTCTCGCAGGGAGAGACCTTATGTTTACAGTGTGGGGGCTTGAACCTGCCCCTCTTCGCCATTGACTTGCTTCCTAAACGGAGGCCAGCCATTGGAGGAGAGGGGTGTCACTCCATCCAAGCCCCGTCTTTTTGGGATTCGGGGGTGTGTTTTTTCGTTTCTTTCTGTTTTCTTTCTCTCCTCTCCCCATTGGCTGGAATTTTACCTTCCAGCCAATGGGAAGAGGAGAGAAAGAAAAACACTCCCCCCGAATCCCAAAATGAGGCTGCGTTTCTCCGAGGCATTTCTGCATCGCCTCAGAGAAACGTGTGGTGTCATGGCGGAGCTCGCTTTTATTTTAAATAAATGAGTTACACGCAAGCGGCGCTACAGTGTAGGCAACCTTCTGTTATGTAAATACTACAACTTCACAGAGAGAGTAGTGACTACTACAACGAGGGCCCTCGGGAGAACGCCCGATGCATTGTGATCAGCTGCCCCTCTGGCCCTGTCGCTGGGAGGCCGCGGATGCCGCTGTCACCGCTCACTGCTGCTGCAGAGCTCTGTCTGCCAGGTTCAGCCTCTTCCTGTCTCAATGGTCTCGGACAAGAGAAGCAGAAGTACCCCGGGCGCTGCTGGGCACATCACCGGCAATGCCCTGCCAGAGCCAGCCCTGCTTCCGCAATCCTCCCAGCCCGTGGCAGGGCACACCATGACCGCAGCGCCTCTGACTGAGCCGGGGGTCGCAGCGCCTCGCACAACTCCCTTCTCCTCCAGCCGCATCATGAGCTCCTCCGCGCTGGGACTGAAGTCGTCTGTCGCCGCCGACAGCACCACCCCCTCGGCCGGCTCCTCTGGCTTCCTGGAGGTGCCGGGCCAGAAGGACAGCGCACCAGGCCTCAAGCATGTCGCCTCCGAGGGAGAGATGGACTGGCAGGCAGCGAAAGCCTTCTACGAGAGCATGGGCACCAAGAAGAAGCCCCGGCCCGCGAGTGCGGGGTGGGGGCGGTATTATGTGGTAGAGACAGAGGCGGTGGGGTGGCATGGAGGGTGGAGGGTGGGTCTGGGGGGCAGTGAGGGTGGAGGGATGTGGGGCCGTGTGTTGGCAGAGAGTGAACTTAAAGTCTTTTCAAAACACGTTCTAATTTTAATGATATCACCACCATAACGTATACACTAGGCATCATTAAAACTGAAAGAAACCTGAAGGGTGTTCGTGCTATGCTGTTTTAACTTAACTACTTTTCCCGCTAAGCTTCCGGGTTAATTCTTCACAAACAGCATAAACGCCAGTATATTGTAGACTTAATTTAAATCGCTGACACGGCACAGCACCTGAATAAGAACGTGTTCGTAACCATGAGGAGCCCACAGTGAAAGGCCCAGTGAACACTGCAGCACTAAACTCGTGAAACGCAGTTAGTGCGTTAAGAGAAGAAGCAATGCGGCCAGATCACTCCCACCGAAGCAACCCTGGACCTCACAGAAATGCCAAATAACTAAGCGCACAGAGCCCAGGACGGATATCCAATCTGACAAACGGCTTCCCTTAGTCACAAAAGCCTGCTTCTTTATTTACTCTGGGTTTCCTCAATGGCCAGGAGCAGCTGTAATTAGCCAGCTGGCAGGCCCGCGTACGCCCCAGGAGCTGCATGGTCTTAGCAATGACTAATTGGAGTAACTGAGTAGGCGAGAGCCTTGCCTCCCGCCCGACCCCCAGCTCCTCCATAATGCTCCGTGTCACAATGCGGTTGACCTCGTTCACGGGTCTTTAAGTTCTCAATAGATTGCTGGGGCCCGGGGAGGTGGAGGTACTGGGAGAGACGTGTGTCATTGGGAAGCAGCTTGGGGCTAATTTGACCAATTGGAGAGACCATTTGATCCCACTGACACCTTTCTCTCTCACGCGGTATCACACCTTGGAAATGTCCCACTTCCTGCCCTTATGATTGGCTGCAGTCTAAATTTGTGATGGGGCAGGAGGTCCTGCAAACCTTCTGCTGCTTGGGTACTTTGTGGTTCACCGGTACTGAACATTTCCACTGCCTAAGCATGTGATGGTGCCTGAGCGCTGGCAGTGCAGGAGAAACTGTAAACCTTTCACTGCCTGAGCGCTGGCAGTGCAGGAGGAACTGTAAACATTCCACTGCCTGCGCATGTGGTTGACCTTGTCTACTTTACACTCAGATGTAAGTGTACCCCGTAATATTTTTGGGAGTGAGGCATGAGGGTAGCCGGAATCGATATTATTAGACGTGCGAAAGTCCGGGTGTTCACTACATGTAGGCGTAGTATTTTGTGTTTGGGTGGGTTTCTTCCTGGTGATAGCACTGTAATGTAGTGTTCCAGATAAGTCGTGGTACTTTCAAGGTCCCAGATCCTAATCTAGTCACATTAATTTTGAGAAAATGCATCGTAGTTTATTGCTGGCCATTAGGGTACCGGCGCAGTGTTAACCTGCAGTAGGTGGCTGTATTAAGTGCGGCATGAGACTCTATATGATACAGGTCTTGCCCTTCACCTGCACATCGTGTTTGTTGCCTCTGTACCCAAAGCTCCCCGACTCTTGTGTGTCCCCTACAACGTTAACGAATACGGTTTCATTGAACACTGATGGATGCGTGGCTGGTTCGTGGTCGGAACTTTACGCCATCTTGCCCCTTTACTTCTTTTTCCTCCTTGAGGCAACACCCAGCAAGTGCTCTCTGACCCTTCCGCGATCCTGGGTGTGCCTTGTGTTCGCAGGCTCCCGTCTGGATCCGGCTCTCTTAGGCAGGCAGTTGTGGGCATCTCTGTGCAATGGTGCCTTTACACTTTCGGTATTTTGAAAAAAAACTAACAGTGGGCACAGTCGATCCTTTTCGTGAGCTTGGTACAGTTCTTGTTTTCCCATTAGGCATACTGTGTTGCAGTTCCACAGCACATGCTTCTTTTCGTGCGGTCTGATTAAAATATGCTTTTATCGCACCTACCTTGCCAAAAATATGTTAAGGACTGCTGCCCAGAGACGCTTAGACATCCACATCCACCACCACATCCACCACCACCACCACATCTACCACCACTTCATCCACCACCACCACATCCACCACCACCACATCCACCACCACTTCATCCACCACCACTTCATCCACCACCACCACATCATCCACCACCACCACATCATCCACCACCACCACATCATCCACCACCACCACATCATCCACCACCACCACATCATCCACCACATCCACCACCACCACATCCACCACCACATCCACCACCACCACATCCACCACCACCACATCCACCACCACCACATCCACCACCACATCCACCACCACATCCACCACCACCACATCCACCACCACCACATCCACATCCACCATATCCACCACATCCACCATATCCACCACCACCACATCCACCACATCCACCACCACCACATCCACCACCACCACATCCACCACCACCACATCCACCACCACCATGTGTGTGTGTGACTGTGTTTGTGTGTCTCTGTGTGTGTGTGCGTGTGTGTCTCTGTGTGTGTGTGCGTGCGTGTGCGTGCGTGTGTGTGGCTCTGTGTGTGTGTGTGCGTGTGTGTGTGCGTGTGTGTGAGTGTGGCTCTGTGTGTGCGTGTGTGCAAGAGAGATTAAGCTATTGGCATTGTAAATGACAATGCCATTTATTTTCTGTTTTCAAAACCAACACATAAATAAAAAAATGGACATTTACAATGCCAATAGATCTAACTTTTGCAAAGGCAAGACCGTTGCATTGTAAATGCTTGTTGTAATTTAGTGTAAATCTGTAGAGTAGGTTTGGAATTATTAAAGAAAAAATTTATATCTAGAGATGCGGATCCACCCCGGTGGAAGCACGTGCCAAGAGCCATACCGTGATTGCCTGGCCGCAACCTGGGAGAAAAGTTGCGGCCTCCATTTTGTCAATTGGGACACGGTTCCTGAAGGGAAAACAAAGTGTGAATAGGATAAAAGAGGTAAGGATAGAGGTATCCTGAAACCCGTGGGACTGATGGAGGGGTCTGTGAGGGAAACCACATGGGCAAGAAATTGTTCAAAAATATTTTTGTCGTGGCGTGCAAGAATCTGCGGATCCACTGTGGCGCTCAGCGCGGCCCTCAGTGGGAATTTGCAACAGATGCTCAGAGCCACAACACAATAAAAAAAAAATACTCCAACTCAGACACTCCCACCCACTCAGAGATCCAGAACACAACTCGCACACCCACTTAGAGAACCACTCACACACCCACTTACACACTCATAAAGCCACTCGCACTCCCACTAAGAGACCCAGAGAACCACGCACACACTCGCATACCCATGTACACCCTATATAGCCAATCACTCACCCGCTCAGACCTACACAGTCACTCACACACCCTCTAACAGATCCATGCAGCCATTCAGACAGCCACACCTTAGAAAGTCACAAAAAATCTGATTAGGTTCAAATTTTACACACACAAAATCATAGAAAATCAGCAGTTACTTATTTTTAGAGCAAATGCTGCAGTGATATTATCAGTGATGTCATAAGTGATCAAATATGTGGGGTAATTAGCAGTGCATGGTGAAGGCGCATGTTCTAATGAATTTCTACGGTTTTTAAAATTCTGTTTCACTACTATAAAGTCCCTGTAACCTTTGGCTTTTTTCAGTGAATTTCAGTTTTTTTAACGTAAAAGCAATATTGAATTACCATTCGTTAATCCAACTGCCTCCATGCGTGCCCTGCGGCAAGCCCCCCACATTCAGCCAAACCCATGCATGCAGTCAACCCCACATCGTGTATGAGAGGGCGTTGGCTGCAGGGCCTGGCCTATAGTCAGGCCCTGCAGCCAGTCTCATGCTGTGCATGAGGGGGTTGACTGCAGGCCCTGTGTCCTACCCCACAAAGGTAGCCGACCCGGGAGGAGTCCACAAGGGCCCACCCACCCCCTCCCAGGGCCATTTTCTGGCCCAGGGACCCCAGAGCCTGCCACATTTGTTTATGCAAGAGGGCTATTTGGCCCTGGGGTTCCCATTCCTCAGGGCCCACTACTTAATTTATGGGGGAGGGGAGCACGCAGCCCTACGCCATGGGTCAATTTTGGCCCAGGGACCCTTTCCCACATGGCCCAGCAAATAAAGTGAGGGTGCCCTGGAGCCCACCCAACCCACCCTCTGCATATTTGTTGGGGGTGCCCAATGGCCCCTCAGCCCCAGCCAGCTCAAGTCCCTCCAGTGGGAGCCGGCATTGCTCCCGCTCGCAGGGAGCAGGTAAAAACGCTGCTCCCTGCAGGTGGGAGCAATTTTTTCATCTGTTTCCCTACCTGCTTCACAGCAGGCAGGAAAACATGAAAAGTCCACTCCCAGTGGGCAGGAGCGTTTTTCATGCTCCCACCCGCTGGGAACAGACTTAGTGTTTTGCTCTCGCATGGCAGAAGCTTTGAAAATGCTCCCGCCAAGCAAGAGCAAACACAGGTTTCCCCGCCTGCACCACTGTGGACAGTGAAACCGCGATGACCCAGGGATGGGCACCCTGTGACATAGCTGAAGCTGACCCTTGGGGATGAGGTGCCCAGGGCCATTAATGGCTCTGTGATGGCCCCCTCACCATTTAATGTATGGCTGGACCCTGTTGGATGGAGTCCCCGTGTGGCCCGTCCTCCCTTTGTATATATTGTTCGTGCCCCGGGCGTGGTGGTCTCCGAGGCTGAAAGCGGCCTGGGGAGGGGGAACTTGCACCCCCTCCGTCACCAATTATTTTAACATAAATTACTCCCAGGACTTGGCCCACCTGGGTGCCAAATAAAAAATGTGTGTCCCACCGCTGGGAACAGACTTAGTGTTTTGCTCTCGCATGGCAGGAGCTTTGAAAATGCTACCGCCAAGCAAGAGCAAACACAGGTTTCCCTGCACCACTGTGGACAGTGAAACCGCTATGAGCCAGGTATGGCCACCCTGGGACATAGCTGAAGCTGGCCCTTGGGGATGAGGTGCCCAGGGCCATTAATGGCTCTGTGAAGGCCCCCTCACCATTTAATGTATGGCTGGACCCTGTTGGATGGAGTCCCCGTGTGGCCCCTTCTCCCTTTGTAAATGTACAGGAATTTATATAGCGCAAATCACCGAGCGGTTTCTAAGCGCTTGCTTAGGGAACCCGTCCTGGTATTCCCCTGTGAGATAACCCCGGCAGGGTATCCGCAAGGTGAAAGCCCGGCATCCCGCCGCGAGGGGCCGTTGTGGAGATTAAGCAAGCTATTGCCCAGAGTGTGAACCCGTGAATCGAGTAGGCAACGGAGCGAGAATTGTCGAGTCCATGGACATTTTAGGACTCAAGACCCCGCCGAGCCGGGAATTGAACCCTGGTCCCGGGCTGACCTCTGCTTCCAGGTCTGCCTCCTCTAACCAGTGAGCCACACTTCTCCACTGTATATATTGTTTGTGCCCCGGGCGTGGTGGTCTCCGAGGCTGAAAGCGACCTGGGGAGGGGGAACTTGCACCCTCTCCCTCGCTAATTATATTAACATAAATTACTCCCGGGACTTGGCCCACCTGGGTGCCAAATAAAAAATGTGTGGGAGAAGGTGTTTTTTTGTTTTACATTTTTGTCACGGTTTGCGGATCCCTCATGATTTCGTGGCAAAAATGTAAAAGAAAAAAACGCTTTTGGACTCTGCGGGGTCTATGGGGGACCCGGTACCAGGCTTATGGGGTTAGGGTATTCATACCATGCCCCCTTGTCTTATTTTTTTAATCTTTTTTTCTTGGTGCTCGGAGTCCTGGTTGAAGTGCTGGCAGCCACTTGGATCTATTTTTGAGATCTGTTGGATCTGCGGCAGATTCACGCCCAAAGATATCCATAAATCTTTTTTTCTTTAATAACTGAAAAACTACTGAATAGATTTACACCAAATTACAAAAAGATCTTTCTCGACCAAGATCTAGTTTTCTGCCAAATTTGGTGTAATTCTGTTCAGCGGTTCGGACTATAGTTATGTTCAAAATCTGTATGGGAAATTGCATGGGGGAAATGCTTTTTGCTCCCTCTCCTTTTCCTCAGCCCCGGCTTGCGGAATCACCCCGAAACTTTTCAGACAGCAGCTGAATTGACTTGCACACTAGTTTTGAAAATTATGTGACGATTAGTCAAACTGCGCCAACTTTATTAGCAAAACAAAAACCCTGTGTCTATGGAAACTATGGCCTAACTATCTACTGGCGACCGCCAGTAGGTTATATATAAATGGACCTAGTTTCCGTAGATAAAGCGTTTTTGTGTCTATAAATGTATGTATATTTGTGTATAGATGTGTGTGTAGATGTGTGTGTAGATGTATGTACAGATGTGTGTACAGATGTGTGTATATATGTGTTGGTGTATATCTATGTGTGTAACAAGCCTATAGAGAGAGAAAACAGATTGGGGAACAGCATAATGCTGTCCAGTAGTCCCTAGTTTTAGGAAAGCTAGGTGGGGAGGCAGAACCTTTTCTGTTGCTGCGGCTAAACTTTGGAACTCCCTTCCTCTTTCTATTTCGGCTCTGGAATATCACTCTCTCTTCCGTAAAACCTTGAAGACCTGGCTTTTCACTTTGCCAACTCTGTAAGCATTGCACATATGCGGACCTCGGTTCTCCTGGCCTCTTTCCGCAGCGCCTTGACGCCCCTGGGCTAAGTTCGCGCTTTACAAAGTTTATATTCATTCATTCAATATTGCTATCTATGGGTTTTGGTGACATCGTAAACACAATAGAGCGGTTTGCAAATGTCACCAGAACCTCTTGATAACAATATAGGTCCATATTACGTATGTTACCTGTTATACATTTTTTATATTACATTTTAATTTTAGGATTCGTAGCTTGGAAAAGTTGTTTTCCTTTCATTACAGGTAGCATTGGCCATTGATTGAAATTAAAATCTTTTGGGCTTGCTGCCTTTCCATAAATAAATGAATAGTAAAACAATCGACATTGGTGACAGCCAGGACATTAGTGATTTTGTTGTGGTTTACCGCCTAATGGAACTACTGCATTTGTCACATAATTTGCAGCTTTTACAAAACTGTTTCCAGCTGTAATGAATGAAAACAATATGCGAGAGAATATTTTGCGTAATTTTAACTTTTTGCCACATAATTTAGATAACGTTGCAACATAATGTGTTACTAAATGCCTTCTAATAATTGTAACATTCACAATTCTAATGATCTGCAGGCATGTTATAGGGCTGTGAATTATGATGAAATCCATATTGCACAGGGAGCAATGGGATTTTCCACATAGCTAATTCATATGAAAATATAGGATGGCTTTAACCATGTATGCAGAGCCGCATTGAGTAATATTACATTGTTGAGTCTTCACCTCTCACAGCCATGTCTCACATTAAGCGATGGCTTTCAGCAAGAATGCACTAATTTGTAGCGATCCTCCAAACGTGAAATTCTTTATTTCTGCATCCGTGCAGTGGAAAAAACAACACCTTTTGACTCCCAGTTCGGAGTGTTCATCACAGTAGATGCCATCTTAGTGAGACATCAAATTTAAACACAGAACATTGAAAGTGAAGACTGGCACATCATAGACAGTGAAGATATTCTATCGAGTCACAGCATAAATACTCCACCCTTAACTTCATTTCCGTTACACTTTAATTCAGAAAAATCTGATTAATTCAAAAACCTGTATTTTCCCAAAATGTTTGGCAATGGGACACTTGTTGTCTGACTTTGTGATGGCTCTTGTATAATCCAACTGCCTCCATGCGCGGCCTGCGGCAAGCCCCCCACATTCAGCCAACCCCATGCATGCAGTCCACCCCACGTCGTGTACGAGAGGGTGTTGGCTGCAGGGCCTGGCCGGTGGTCAGGCCCTGCGGCCAGTCTCATGCTGTTCATGTACCGTTTAGGACAATGACACTTGGTTCCTCGAAGTCGGTCACTTTTGTGCTATATTTGCAGGCCTTGCAGGTTCTACATGGGAAGAAACCACATATTGTATTTCCCCCTGACCTCAAGACACTTCTAGATGACTTCTCACAGGTAGGACTCTCAATATTGTTGCCTTTCAATATGTAATCTAGGTCCCAAAAATGATTAGAAGGTGTGGTCATTCAGTGGAATGTCCCAATGTTTCAAAACGTCTTATTCTTTATCATTCTAGACTGGTCAGAGAATGTAGTGACAAACTTTTTTTTTAATTTTTTTTATTGCAGGCACATAGGATACCCGTAATCAATCTACATTCCAGTCCTTTCACCAGTAATAGTACACCTCATAGTCGATAGCACAACACACGGCCATTTAGCCCACATCCCGGAGGTCGGGCGGCAACTATCGTTAGAGTGCTGGAAATACAAATGGATAAACAGGTGTGAGCAACCAACGGGCCTCTCGAGTATCTGCATTTTCTTGTTTACCCCTTCCCACCCCCCAACAAAACCAACCAAACAATACATGAAAGAAATTTACATAAACAATGCAGTCACGTAAATAGCAGCAGGTACACTTCCAGTTCCACCCACCCCCCAGTGCCAAGAGAGTCTGTCACCGCTCGAAGCCTCAAATGTCCAGTGTCCCATGGCTCCCTTCGGGTTCATCTCGGCTCCTCCCATCCGTGATAGCAGCGCAAGTGTTCTCTTTGTATTGACCTACGCTTACCATCTATATCCCTCACATTCCGCCATCTAGCCCGTGATAGTGGCGCCACTTGGACCAAACTCTCCGGAATTTTTTGGGGCAACCCCATGCCTTATAAGTAACTCTCTCGGCGGCCATATAGAGATCCAGCCCCCTCCTCCACTCCTCCATTCCCGGAGGTTCCGGTGCCCCCCAGTATTTTGCGATGTCCCTTTTTGCCACAACCAGTGCAAGAACCAGGAATGTAAGAAGTGGGCGAGTCAGGTCCACCTCATTGGTCATGCCTAATAGTGCCAGTTTGGGCTCGCGTTGGAGTGGAACCCCCAGTACCTCCTCCAGTTCCTTAAACACCTGCGTCCAGTATTCTTGTATTGTGCCGCATGCCCAGATGGTATGATAGAAATCCCCCTCACATTGGTGGCATCTATGGCACCGTGAGTCATCTACTCTTCCCATTTTACTGAGCCGTACCCTGTCGTAATAGGTCCTATGGAGCACATTGAATTGAATGAGTCTCAGTCGTGATTTGATTGCCACTTCCCGGGGATGCATCAACACCATCTCCCAATCTAGGTCTTCCATCTCCCCCACCTCTGCCTCCCACGTACATCTGAGTTTTGCCAGGTCCCCTAGCATATTATTAGTTAAGGTCGTATAGGTTAAGGAGACCGCCTTCCCCGTTATCTGCTCTTGGAGGAGCCGCCCCTCTAGCGGTGTGTATTCTGGGATATCAGTGAGTGTGACATTTTGGGCTCGCCATGCATGTCGTAATTGGATCTATTTGAACTGCTGTGTATTATGTAAGCCGAACTCCTTTTGAAGCGCCTGAAAAGATTTCAGCTCCCCTCTGGCTATCACGTCTCCTATAGTGGAGATGCCGATATCGTCCCACCTTTGAAAACCTCGCAGTTTGTAGAGTTCTGTCAACCACCGGCAGTGCCACAGCGGTGTCTGTCGTGTAGGCTTCTTTTCCCAGCCCATGCGTCTTGTGGCCTTAGTCCACGCCTGGAGTGTGAGCGACGTTGCCGGTAGGAGCGAAGCCCTGTCAGCACCCCCATAGAGATAACACAATAGGTTCTTGGACGACATTTTAACTCTCTCTAAAGCATAAGTCGGGTGATTCGCCGGGGCATGGAGCCAATCATTGATTGGTGTCAGATGTTCCGCCCAGTAGTAGGCCTCCAGGTTTGGTAGCGATATCCCCCCACTATACTGGTGTCTCTGAAGCGTTGACAGAGCCACTCTAGCATGTTTACCTAACCAAAGAAAAGATCTCAAGTCAGCAAATGTAGTGACAAACTTGATGACTTTTTTTGTCTGGCTCAAAACTACTAATTCTTTCCCAGCTGTGCCTTTTGACTTCAGAGTAAGATCCTCCCTACTTGATTCTATGGCTCTATTTTCTGCAATTTTAAGTACTCTAAGTGGTATCCTCCTTGTTTCACTCTTACTATGAATTATTTTTAGTCGCCTCATATACTTCAGGAGTACAGGAATTCCTCTTGATTCTTACCAATTTTCCATAAAGGTTGTTCCATTTAGTGTGTGTAGGGTGACAGCTGTTTGCATGCAATATACTGTTTCTTGCTGCTGAATTCCTCTATAGTAAAGTTTGTAGTATGTTCCTTATATTCTACACTCTAAGGTCAAGGAAACTCCTAATTGTTCTCACTGTATTCCATGCTCAATTTGATGTTAAAAAAATCATTCAGCTCTGCTAGAAAATCCTCTGGTGCATAGTATGAATAAATCGTCTATTCCCAAGGCACCATGATACTTTGCTGAAGTAGTTGGAGTGTTTTTCATTGCTGGACACACTTCTCCCATCAGACCATGAAAAGGTTTGCGCAGCTTGTAGAGAATCATGAGGCCATCGCTGGCTCTTGTAGTTGCCTGTTCATCTGATTACCAAATAAACACATTTTTCATTAGACACATTTCGATCATCCATAAACTTAAGTCTACCTTTCAAAAATACTTTACATGCATCTATACCCAGTGTATGGACAATGCTGGTATATAAGCTATTCACATCTCTAAGGACTAATGGAGTGCCAGGTTCAATATATGCAATGTGTTTTCTTAATAGTCTGTTGTGTGCCTCAGATAGCTAGTAACTGGTCTATAGTTGAAGTCCTTTCAAACAGACTGTTTATAGATGAAAGCCTCCCTCCCTGGTGGTTTCTCTATATTTTTATGTATCTTTGATAGCAGATACAAAGTTGTAATTCTCGGAAACTCAGTCTTAAGAGCTGTCCTGCATGTTCCAAATTCTCCCCCATCCCTCCAATTCATGAGCATGTCATTGTGTTCAGTCACAAGGCTTTTATTTCTTTACCTTTTCATGCCATTTATCCTCTCCTTGCTGTAACATTGCCTCTAATATAATCTTGTTTGACCCAGATCACCACATTACCACCCTCATCTGAATGTTTAATGACTGTCAGGGACCTTGCTAAAATTCATAAGTGTGTGATATAGTGACCATCATAAATCATGAATTGCCACCTCCTTAACTGTTTAAGATATTTATTCATCTGTTTATGAAAAACATCTATATTATCTGATGGCATAGTGGGGACTGAAAGTGATTTCTGTTTAAATCCACATTTACTATGAGTGTGTGATCCAAAGCCCATTTTATTCAAGAAGTGTGCATTGTTACAATCATATTTGTTAGACCGTTTTTGGAAAAGTCATCCTAGCCCACATCATCTCAACAGACAAAAATTCAATCTTTTTAGGGCTCGCAAAAGAGCCCTCTTACTGGCGTTTGGAAAATTAACCTGCAAATTCTTCACATTTCTCACGCTTGTGCGTGTTTTTTTTTTGTTTTGCGGCCTGCTATTGGCCTTTGCGTGCGTGTTTGTTTTCAACCTCGCACACAATAGTCCAGAGGCTGGCGCATAGCTCCGCCCCTGGCCTATTGGTGTCTATTATGTGCATTTTTGCGCGTAATAGACACCATATGGTTCGCTGTGGCACACGGCACCACTCGTTTTCCTCTTCCCCCGCCCCCAGCCCACTCAGGCGAGTTGCTGGCTAAAAACCCCGTCTGTCTCCTGCTTCTAAATCCTTTCCTGATGCCCTTCGTATACAGCATGTGCAGACTCTCTTGTTTTCTTATTTGGTAATGGTGCTTTAAGTATTTAGCTTTGATTGCAGAATTTAAGGTTTTGGTTTCCTTGAGTTAAACTATTTGATGCAACGATTGTAAACATCCACAATTTCTGCTCAAAGAAGTGGTGTTTGTGAGAATTAAAGTTTTCTATTGTTGTTTGTCTTATGTATGTCTAGTATGCTGGGATTTGGTATGAATGTTGCGTATGGGAGTTTACAATTCTAGATGCAAGCAAGAGTGATTGGGCTGTCATGTGGGGGGTATCTTTGCATGGTTGTATTTTTGTTTTTATAGAAATGACAAAAATATATTATCATTGTGATATAATGTTTGTGTCGCAGTACATGGTAAGATTTCTTAAAATGTATGTGTAGACTAATGATATGTCGAAAATTTGAGAAAATAGAATAAAGTTGGTTTTGTAAAAATACACTATGTAGTGCAATCTCATTTGAGGAACATAACCAACAGCACTTGCATATGAGAAGAAATATAGGGCTAGTGGGTGTATATTCTTTCACATTCATCTTTGTTATCTATCAGATCAAAGGTACCAAAGAGTCCAGTTTACACATTCAGTTCATACATGTCACAGAGTTCCTCTGCATTACCCACCGTCCATGCCTCCTGTCCCGTTTCAGTATTGGATATGTCTTGATTGAATACACCCCTTAGTTCAGGAATTTTCAAAACTTTTAGTTTTTGCATAAAGCTGACATCGGTCACCTCTCCTGAAATAAAATGACATGTTAATGCGATGGAGGGATGAAGGAATTTTGGAACATGCAGAATCCCTCTTTCTTAAGACTAAGTTTCCTAGAATTCCAACTTTGTGTATTCTACCAAAGACCGTAAAAGCGAGATACTGAGATAACCAGTGAGGCTGATTGTTTCATGAATAATCAGTCTGTTTGAAAGGACACACATACATACATATCTTTCCCTTGTACTTCAACAAGCCACATTAAGATGTGCAGCCACTGTGGGGGTGTCGGGTACTGCCCCAGGCATGCAACCGAACGTTCTCCGTCAAGAAACACACATGCACTCAAAATAATGATGAAAGGAGTAATTAATCCAAGAACACCAGCCCCAGCTATGCGTTTCTGCTATTTAACCTTGTTCACACACAGGGTGGCTGTAAAACTTAACACCATAAATACAAAAATTGTGAACACAGAGAAAGGACTTGCAGTGAGCGGCTACTGGAAGTTACACAATATCTTGGATGCTTTTCACGTCTTGTGATCACTTACATCATAATTACATACCATGCTGCAAATGGAACATAAACAAAAAATATTGAAACTAATAAAGCATTTAGTAAGGGAGCACGGTTGAAAAGCAAAACAGCACTAACATTCATTTTGCAAATGGCCACGTTTTAGCTTCTATGCCTGTTGTATATTCCACATTACGATATGACCGCTTCAAAGGAAATGTGGTTTACAAAAAGCTAAATAAAATGTGTAATGAGTGCAAAGGTTATGCTTGTGCCATCACAGCATATAGAGTACACAAAGTTTGGTGCATCTGAATGGCATTTATTGAGGCACCACCCAGGCTACCAATTATTCAGTCTGACCAGTATAAGGAGGCCGTTTGAGCTGCCCTGCCTCCGTGTAAAGCAAGATACCCACAAGTTATGTGTGCATGGTTGCATCTTGCTCTGTCTCACATCATAGGACCATGTAGAGTGTGAGGAGATGCAACAGGGTTGCAACTGAAGTTAAAAGTGGTGTATTGTTAGCAAAGATCACAAATTACAAGTAAGTCTAAAATAGACTGTGCCAAAAGAACACCTTGTGAAATAACACAAAAAAAATAGGTTCTCTCCCTATATGTATGTATGTCAAATCTCCTATATATCAACACATCAGTGCAGATGTTAAATAAAAGCAGACTGAAAAGGAATGACAAAGTAAAATACAATAAAATGCATCCCTAGTGGGCATAAGTATATCTGCAAACATCTTACAAGTTATGTTGTGTATACTTTTATAGGGCCCCCGTGGGCTCATGGCATGCATAGCAAAGTAGGTAATACAGTGTCCAAGTAAAGACTGGTTTATAAAGGCCACACAGGCCAGTCCAGATTCTCATAAATAAACAAGAGTAGAAAATATGCAAATTATATCACCCCAGGTGTCCAGTCGGTCCAGAAGAAAAGGGTAGGGTGTACCAGCTGAGACCTCCTCTCGAACCCAGCGCACCAGGTGAGTGTCCCTTTCTCTCCTCCCTGAAAGATAAAAACTAAAAGAGGGGTATCACTTACTGTCATTAGATATTATAAGACCGTAAACAAAGACAGACTGGCCTGCAAGGAAAATAGCTTGCGATAAACAACATTATGTACTCGTTGAAAATCTGTAACAATACAGTGCCCAATCAGGCAGAAACTATATAGGTTTTAATCTAGATGGGCATGTAATTCCTTGTCTGAGACCATGTGGGGTATTGGTCTGCAACTCAATGATGACTTTCGATTCTCGTTTTCTCAGTGTGGATATACAATCTAGTCCCTGGGGATCTGTCTTAAATGCTTTATTCCCATGAACTTGAAAAGTTATCTATCACCATAGTGCTATGTCTCGAAATGCCTTGCTACCGGATAGTGCTTGTCATGATTAGGAATCACGCTGGCATGCTCCAAAATTCTTTTACATACCGAGTGGATTGTACTGTCCTCCTACCAGAGTCCGCAAGGACATTCTAGGAGCTAAATAGCAGAGGTAATGCTATAGGTGATAAACTGGGTTGTGGACTTGAGTTTCTCAGTGCCTGGGATTGGAATTTCTTTACAGTTGGTAGAGTGCTCACAAGCTTTGCACTTACTGCACATGTAAAAACCATCAAAGGATTACCCAGTTGGTTGTATTTATCTTCCATTGTGTGCATGTTCATTTTCACCAGCTTTCCTCGTAGTGATCTGGTTCTTAGGTTTCTCACTGACTCTGTCTCCAATTATCGGATCGCATCGCAGAAGAACCTGTTTTTTGGCCAATATGCTTCGTACCATGTTCAATTTCCTACTGAATGTGGTAATAAGCCTCATCTCATGCTCACTGGTCTCTGTTGTCCCCAATGCTCCCTCTGATGGAATTAAATAAAATCTCACTTCTAGAGTCTTTCTATTTTGTTTTCAGCTTTGTCAAGTGCCCGCTTGGGATATCCTCTTTGTGTGAAGCGCTGAATCATGTTTTCTTGCTTTACCCTAAAATGACCTTCGTCACTGCAATTTCTTTTAGCTCTTACCAATTCCCCATAGGGCATGCTCCATTTGAGCTGACTCGGGTGGCCACTCTGGGCGTGGAGCAGACTGTTGCTTGCCATGGGCTTTCTGTGCAACTTCGAGGTAACTCTGTTGTTCACTATGGCTACCTCAACATCAGTGAAGATAATCTGTTCACTGCTGGTGTTGGAGGCGAATTCCAGGTTGAGGTGATTGTTGTTGTTTAGGCGACTTACAAGCATCATAGCTTTTGGTACACTGCCTTGCCAGATCAGAAAGAGATCATCAAGAAATCTCACCCAGAGTATGATCTTGTCCGTGTCCTGTCTGTATTCTGGTGCAGTGGACACCTGCTCCTCCCACCATCCTATTAGCAGATTTACAAAGCTAGGAGCGAAGCAGGTGCTCATTGCAGTCCCCCTACAACTTTCTATACAGAGAAGTGTTAAAAGAAGTGAAGATGATGTTGGTCAAACAGAATAAATGAGCATGATTGTGTGTGAATAATAGTGGTCTTGCTCTTCAAAAGTGTTCACAAGCTTTTATGCCATCTTGATGTTGGATCCTTGTGTAGAATGCCTTGACATCCAGCGTAAGCCGAAGAAAATCAGGCTCCCAATCGATACCATCAATCCTCCTGAGGAACTCCATGGTGTCATAGATGTGCAAAGGCAATGCTTCTATGAGGCGAAGTCATAAGTGTACTTCAAGTGATTTCCAACAGGCTACCAATGAAAAACACAGGTGGTCTGCTCGGGGGATTGGTTGCGGACTTATGTACTTTCGGTAGAAGGTAACAACTTGCAGGTATCTTAGGATGGAGGGTTTTTTAAGAATTGGTACTCGGTCTTGGCCTCTAACAAGCCCGTATTCTTCCACTCACTAGGCTTGTCCCAATATTGCACTATGATTTTTTTTATATTGTCATAGTGATGCTGGTATAACGCTCAGTGTCGTTAAGCTGTCTCAATGCCTCTGTGATGTACATCTCGGTGGGCATGATCACTATGTTCACACTCTTATCTGCAGGCCTGATCACAATGCTCTTATTAGCCAAGGTTTCAGTGGCTTTTCTCTGTGACCAGGTGATGATTCCCTTGGTTCTGCCCTTTCTCAATTGTAGTTTTCACAAGTCTAAAATCGCCTTTTCATGAAGTGTCTCAATCGTTTAAAAGTTCAACATAGGTGTGAATTTAGACTTGGGCTTGAAATTAGTAGGGGCATCGTGGTCATATGCTATGTCTTGATCCAATAAAGTTTGCTCAATTTCATTAGTATTAGCACCACAGTCCTGCATTTCTATCAATGTTTTTAGAAAATCAATGTCACCAATCTCAAGTTCGTCAGCGCAGGGAGCGGCCCATCTTGGACATCTCACCTCAGTGGGGTTTAGTGTTGATCTTAAAATATTTTTGGAGTTTCGGATGCCCAAAAAATTTGAAAACATCAATCCTAGTAGAAACAAATTCAAAGTTGCCTGTAGTGATAATAATAATAATCCACATTTGTAAAGCGCACAATCACCCGTAAGGGTCTCTAGGCGCTGGGGGCCGTCGGGAAGATTAAGCAAGCTATTGCCCAGAGTCACATAGTGCTGAGCTAATCTGCCACCGGTGCCGGGGATCGATCCATGATCCCCAGAAGCCGGAGTCAGTCACCCTAGCCGCGGCGCCACACCTCTTCCACAAAAGGTGGAAAAGGATAGACCATTACCCTCTTCTCCGTTTCTGTGAGGTTCCTGCTTGACAAGTTAATGGTGTTATTGGCTGCTTTGCTTGCAAAATGTTGTAATTTTCTAACTTCTTCAGTCGCTGTTGCATTTGTCATACATTTTGCGATTTGATCCTGCTCTTTCTATGTTGTGAGCTAGGTCTCTATTTTCGCTATCTCTTAAAGAGCGTCTCACGATCGAACCATGCATATTTTTGCGGCCGGTTAGTATTGTTTTTATGCAATTTGTGAGGTTCTGCACCCATTCGTCAATCATGTCGGGATTTGGCTTTTCGTACATTGGTACAGTAAAGATTCTGAGCCCTCTGGGAACCATGTCCGTGTGTTGGTAATTTTGTAAGGGGTCCCTTCCCACAATGTACAATGAACAAGAAGAACAGTGACCCAGGCCTTCGTCAGCAGCAGGCTGGACTACGGTAACGCACTCTAGGCTGGAACCCCAGCCAAACACCTGCGACGACAACAACTCATCCAAAACGCCTCCGCCCGACTGATCCTCAACGTCCCCCGCCGCAACCACATCACCCCCCACCTAAGAGACCTGCACTGGCTCCCCGTCAACAAGAGGATCACCTGCAAGCTCCTCACCCGCGCACACAAAGCACTCCACAACACCAGACCAGCCTACCTGACCAGCAGATTCAACTTCTACACCCCGCCCGCCAACTCTGCTCCTCCAGCCTCACCCTTGCCGATGTCCCGCGCATCCAACGCAAACCTCCGGCCTAAGATCCTTCTCCTTCCTCGCCGCCAAAACCTGGAACAACCCCCCCCTTCTGCGACAGACCCAGGACCTGCTCACCTTCAGAAGGCTCCTCAAAACCTGGCTCTTCGAACAGTAGCAGCACCCTCCCTCTCCCCCCCCTCCCCCCGTCAGCGCCTTGAGACCCTCACGTGTAAGTAGCGCGCTTTACAAATGCCTGATTGATTGACAATGTACTAAGTTCCAGTTCTGACAGTTTTGCAAGTCTGCACAATCGTCTTGGAAGTGTAATGCTAGTTCTGCCATCGCCTGTATTTGTGCTTGTTTTGATATTAGCTGCTGAAAATAGTGCCTTTGAGCCAGAGTTCTTTGTGCGTCTCTCTGATGCCATCCCTTTGGGCTGGAGATGTGCCTTGAAAGTAGCAGTCTCAGGAAAGATTTCCCTTTATTTACCTGAACCACAAGCCTTTGCAGTCTCATATTCTCCCTGCATCTACACAATCTCACCAGAAGACACTGACCCTGCTGTGCACAAACAGTAATGTCTGAAGTTGTCACTTGGATGACGGACAGCTGTTTAAAATTGAATGCGAATAAAACAGAACTCATGATAGCAGGCAAGACCCCCGTCAATCTGGACTTCCGCTTGGTGGCCTGCATCTCTAGTTTTTTATGACTATTCTGTACCAGTCTTTGTTGTGGTCGCTGCCTTGTACTTTTCTCTGTTCTCTTTGCTTCTCTTTTTAATCTAGTCAACTCTGGTGTATACCCTGGGGCCCTCCATTTTGACTGAAAAGATTTACGAGGGACGGGACGGAGTACTGGAGGTTCCATGCATTGAATTATATTACATGGCATCCCAGCTCCAACATGCAGTGCATTGGCTGCGCTCAGATAATAATTGGGAGGTCAATCTATTTTTTATTAATTATTAATGCTTAGGGAAGGTGTCCCCTCCAAACTTCCGTACATCATGTGCATGTAACCGGCATATGGGAACGCGTGGGTCGCAGGGTGGTTCAACACGCCCCATATGCTATGGGTATGCCTCTATGGTCGCTGCAACTGTTTGCCCGAATTGCGTATTCATTGTCTGTGCGCAGGTGTAAGGAAGGAGAGTGCCAAACAATAGGAGATCTGTACACAGAGGGGAGGTTCATAAGGCGAGACGAAGCCATGGATCTCTTCAACCTGGGGGCTGGGCAATTTTTACAATGTGGGAAAACGTACCTGGGAAATATGGCCAGGGTTCCCTGATGAGCCTTCCAGCACCAACATACTGAAAGTAATGCTGTATATGGCAGGGGGAAGGTAACTAATATCCCACTTCTACTAATATTTGAGGGATGATTTACCAAAGGGGACCCTACCAGTGAAGCACAAATGGGATGAGGTTTTGTCGGAAACTTTTCAAGACAGAGAATGGAGAGAGTGCACAAGGAGGTGCGTACAGTACACTCCAATGCAAGATTCAAACACCTGCAATACAATATAGTTCACCAAGTGTATCTCACCCCACGTAGATTGCATAGAATTTACCCAACCCTAAGTGATGTATGTCCAAGATGTATATCACTGGCAGCAGACTTCTTCCATATGATTAGGGTGTGCCCTACATTTGGCCTCTATTGGGATGCGGTGCTAACATACCTTCAGAGAGCTACGGGGTGGGTTATACATAAAGAGATCCGACAGGTACTGCTCGGCCTAATGCCTACTCCTATAAACAAAAAATTAAGTCTGCGTTTTCTTTCCCTGGGATTGCTGCTCGCAAAGAGACAAATCATAATGGTATGGCTCTGTCGTAGACCTCTGCAGGAAGGAGAATGTATGAAGGACATTTGTGAATGGGCAACAGCGGAAAGGGTACGAATGAAGATGGTTCATAAAGATGAAAAGCTAGAAGAAGACCTCCAGGCATGGTATCAAATGCTACTGGATCTTAAGAGGGAGCAGGACACGGGGACCCTAGAGTCTACACACGGGACGGGGCTACGCCGCACAGGGAAGTTAGGATAAGGGTGCAGCACGATACAAGCCTGACATTAAGAAAGGGTGTATAACATCCATGCAAAAGCCCATTATAGCACGGATTATAGTTGGGAAGGGAGGGGAGGGGGTAGAGGGATAGGAAAGAACATATCCAAGTTAGGATTGGCATAATGTTTATAAGCCATGGAGGAGTGTATCTGAGATACAGATGACATCAATGGAGGGGATATGGATGGGAACTCTGTCTCCCCCTATTCATATCTCATGACAAATGGCGGGGGACCTATAGAATTAAAGGGTGCTTTCATAATGCCGTTTACTACTTTAGACAGTCCCTTGGAAGAGTTAGGGGCATTCTCGATTTTATCCATAATGTGCAATTTTTGCTTGTCTTATGGAACGTTTATAGTTTTTTATGACTATTCTGTACCAGTCTTTGTTGTGGTCGCTGCCTTGTACTTTTCTCCGTTCTCTTTGCTTCTCTTTTTAATCTAGTCAACTCTGGTGTATACCCTGGGGCACTCCATTTTGACTGAAAAGATTTACGAAGTCTGTAGGGAACGAGAAGGGTCAATGAATTGTTTAGCTATCTCTCTAATGCTTTGTATCTTTCCGCTGTGTTACCGCTTAAAATGAGAATAAGTATGTCTGTCCATTTCCTGACATAGAGGTTGGACCAGGGGCACCTGGGTCTTTGGGAGGGGGACTGCCTATTTGTAGTTTTAATGCAAAAAGAACAATTGATTGACAGAATGCAGAACAAGGTCATACATTCACCCCAGTACAGAGATCTGGGCCTAAATCCATTGTGTTTTTACTCACCATGCCATTCCAGTTTGGACCCAGCCATATGCAAATCAGTCTTGACCCTGCGCCCAATGAGAACAGTCCAACCCGAACTGCCAGGTCAGGTCTTCCCTGGACTGGAAACAAGCATCCTAGGACCGGTTTTCTGCCCTCATCAGCCAGGATAGATTGACTCCAGTGGCATGGAGAGCACGGGACCCACGTCTAGGCATACCCTTCCCACTCGACCTACGCTGGAACGAGGTCAACAATCCGCTAATTCTAACCCTAACCAATCTTCTTCAGGAAAACAACCTGGCCCAATTTTCCTCAGAGGAAACGCACAAGAAAGGAGCAACCTTGGATGCTATTATCGCTCAAAATGACAGTGACGATCGACCACATCCTCCCAGTGGACCAGTCCGACCACCACAACATCCTATTCCATGTCAACCAAAATGCTCTGCTCCAGCCCACTCCTCAAGACCACCCCAAATGGTCCAGAAATCTAGTGCAGATTCCCCTAGCGGACCTAGAGGAACGGATAAGCTTGCTCCTCCCCAGCTCCTCTGATCACCTCTCCACAACCGATCTCACCTCGCACTACATTTCAAATATGACCTCCATTCTGGATCAATTAGCCCCCCTGAAATAAAATAAAAATGAGCATTCCATCTAGAACATGGTTTAACACAGACATCAACTCCGAAAGGAGACAACTAAGAGCCACAGAGAGACTTTGGAGAAGCAAACCCTCCGACATCCTCCGCGAGCAACTCAAAGCAGCTGGCTGGAAGTATAAAAACACATCATGAACGAAAAACCCTAATTTTTCTGCTCTGCGCTGGATAACTCTATAAACAGGCCCAGAGAGCTCTTTAACATCATTAGACAACAAACCTCCAAAGCCGCTACCCCCTCAGTACAAGCCTGCAAAGAGCTCTGCGAAAACTTTGCAAATTTCTTTGAGGAAAAGATCAACAAGATTGAGCTCTCACTAGACATCAACATCACTCCCCTCAGCAAGATCATCTCTCCTGCATTCAAGAACATCACAGCAAAGCCCCCTTCAAAAGCCTGGAAATATTTCGTTCCTATACAGGAAGCGGAGATAGTCAACCTGATCTCCACATCCAAGCCTTCCTCACACGCTCTAGAGCCTCTTCCTCCACAACTGACCAAAAAGCTTAAATCCTCCCTTGCTCCGCTCTGGTGCAAGATCATAAACCGCTCCCTGAGTTCCGGAGTCATCCCGGACTGTCTCAAAGGGTATACAACCTTTACCACGCAACTTTTACAACGACCTACCTTTACCACGCAATTTTTACAACGCAGGATCCATTACAACGAAGTACCATTACAACGCATGTATTTACAACGTAGATACTTTTACCACGCATACCACTACAACGTAAGTATTAGTAAGTATATAATTTTATCAAAAATATTATAAGTTTGGGTTTTTGGGTAAAGGGGTATTTTTAGGGTTTAGGGTTAGTTTTGGGTTTTTGGGTAAAGGGGTATTTTTAGGGTTGAGGGTCAGTTTTCAGTTTTTGGGTAAAGGGGTATTTTTAGGGTTCAGGGTCAGTTTTCAGTTTTTGAGTAAAGTGGTATTTTTAGGTTTCAGGGTCAGTTTTCAGTTTTTGGGTAAAGGGGTATTGTTAGGGTTCAGGGTCAGTTTTCAGTTTTTGGGTAAAGGGGTATTTTTAGGGTTCAGGGTCAGTTTTCAGTTTTTGGGTAAAGGGGTATTTTTAGGGTTCAGGGTCAGTTTTGGGTTTTTGGGTAAAGGGGTATTTTTAGGGTTTAGGGTTAGTTTTAGGTTTTTGGGTAAAGGGGTATTTTTAGGGTTCAGGGTCAGTTTTGGGTTTTTGGGTAAAGGGGTATTTTTAGGGTTCAGGGTCAGTTTTGGGTTTTTAGGTAAAGGGGTATTTTTAGGGTTCAGGGTCAGTTTTCAGTTTTTTAGTAAAGGGGTACAGGATAAATTAAATTAAATAATTAAATTAAATAAAAAAAATTAATTAAATTAAATAATTAAATTAAATTTAAATTAATTGAATTAAATTAAATAATTAAATTAAATTAGAATAAATTAAATTAATTAAATTAAATTAATTAAAATAAATCAAATTAAATTAAATAATTTAATTAAATTACATTACATTAAATTAATTAAATTAAATTAAATTATTTAAATTAAATAAATTACATTAAATTACATTACATTACATTAAATTAATTAAATTAAATTAAAATAAATTAATTACATTAAATTAATTAAATTATTTAAATTAAATTAATTAAAATAAATTACATTAAATTAATTAAAGTAAATTAAATAAATTTTAATTAATTTATATTTCCAAAAATATTATATACTTACTAATACTTACGTTGTAATGGTATGCGTTGTAAAGGTATCTGCGTTGTAAATACATGCGTTGTAATGGTACTTCGTTGTAATGGATCCTGCGTTGTAAAAAATGCGTGGTAAAGGTAGTCGTTGTAAAAGTATGCGTTGTAACGTCATACATCCGTCTCAAAGTTGGGCAAGTCACGCCACTGTTAAAAAAAGCAGGCTTCGACACAAAATATCTGAACAATTTCAGACCAGTTTCTAATTTACCGCTCCTATCCAAAATCCTAGAAAGATGCATGCTCCTGCAACTAACTCAACACGTGGAGAGCATCAACCTCCTTGACGCTCACCAATCTGGTTTCAGGAAGGGCTGCAGCACGGAAACCGCGACCCTCAACATCATTGACGATATCCACAAATCACTGGATGCGGTCAAATGCTGCCTGCTCATTGTCCTAGACCTATCAGCAGCCTTCGATACGGTCGACCACAAACTCCTCCTTAAGGCACTTCAAGAAAGGGCAGGTCTAGAAGAGGTGGTCCTTCAATGGTTCTCCTCCTTCCTCCACAATCGCACCCAAAGAATACAAATCCAAAACTTTGCGTCCGACATACACCCTGTCAGCAGGGGAGTTCCCCAAGGTTCTGTGCTCTCCCCGCAACTTTTCAACATCTACATGGAACCACTCACAACCCTACTCCGAAAAGCCAACATCCCTTTCCACTTGTATGCGGACGACACACAGATCTACCTGGAAACCACCTCCAGTGATTACATTCAGAGATTAATGATGCGCTCAAAGAAATCCAACATTGGCTGTCGAGTAACCACCTAAAACTTAATCAAGACAAGACTGAAATACTCCTCATCTCAAATAAAGACGAGAATCCCCAAATTATGGAATGGCTAAATGCAATCGATGCACTCAACGGAAACATAACCTTGGTGGACTCTGTAAAATCACTTGGCTTTACTCTAGACCCGAAACTGAACATGACCAAACACATTAAAGACTCCGCCAAGAGCGCCTTCCTCAACCTGAAGCTGCTAAACAAAATAAAACCTTTCATCCCCTCCAAGGATCTTAAACTAGCGACCCAATCACTGGTTTTATCTAGATTAGACTATGGGATCGCAGCCCTCTCAGGCTCGACAAAGGCAC
Organism: Lissotriton helveticus; assembly: GCF_964261635.1. Lineage (NCBI taxonomy): Eukaryota > Metazoa > Chordata > Amphibia > Caudata > Salamandridae > Lissotriton > Lissotriton helveticus. The sequence continues at coordinate 297,090,313 of NC_136063.1, forward strand.
ACCTTGCTCCCCTCAGAACAACGCTAAATGCGGCAGCTAGAATGGTCACAGGAGTGAAGAAATTCGACCATATCTCACCTGCACTCCGAAAACTAAAATGGCTCCCAGTTGAACTGCGGGCCGGTTTCAGAACAGCTTGCCTTACCCACAAAGCCCTCCACACAGGCAAACCTGAATATCTGGCCTCCAAACTCAAAAAAGCTGGTCAGACCAATAACCTCCAGAGCTCGAACACTCTTCTATTCATACTGCTGAAAGCACGCAAACACAAAACCGCGGCCCGGTCCTTCGCGGGCAATGTGCCCAGAATCTGGAACGCTATCCCAACCCATATCAGAACTATCCCCTCCTTCGCAAAATTTAAAGGACAGCTCATAAACCTTTTCCTAGAACGTTCCCTAGCAAAGAGTCTTGAGCCGCAGAGGTGCTGATGGCTACTCCCTGGAGGGAGCGCGACCCAAGACTGTCACTCAGCGAAGGCCCCTCATGGCAACACTGCCCCTTGGTTATTTAACCTGCCGAATCTCATTGTTCATGTTTGATAACTTTCATTGTGTTTTGTTATTTGTACTTGCGGTCTTTGCCATGCGACTGATGTGAAGCGTTCCGATACCCTCGGGTCTGGCCAGCGCTATATAGAACTCCTAAAATAAATAAACAATTGATGGACAGAATGTAGAACAATGTCACACATTCACCCCAGTACAGAGATCTGGGCCTAAATCCATAGTTTTTTTGCTCACCATGCCATTCCAGTTTGGACCCAGCCATATGCAAATCAGTCTTGACCCTGCGCCCAATGACAACAGTCCAGCCCGAACTGCCAGGCCAGGTCCTCCCTGGACTGGAAACAAGCATCCTAGGACCTTGTAGTTTTAGGCCCTTCGAGCCAGAGGGGAACTATATAGTGGTCGGATCACAATATAGGGATTGTGTCCTTGGTGACCGGATCGGAAATGTTGGTATAAATGATTCGCCTTAATTGAAGTGCATCTAAGTTTAGAGCTAGCTCTTTAGTAGTTTCACAGCCATTTTCTTCAAAGTTTAAACTGCTAATAGGGTGAAGTTTGATATATATTGCTCTTCCACTTGTTATCGCCGTTACATGCAAAAACACTCCACGAGTTTCCAGATGCTGTCAAGACAATATATTTGGGTTTGCAGCATGATAAACAACCCAACGCGTCTCCTTGCTCACGGATCAGGGATTGTGCGATCAAATCATTCATTAATACACATGAGTTCAAACATAAACAGTAAGATATAGGACTTGGGTAACATAGTCCAATGCATTGCTTTCATAAACGTAAGAACCATTTTAACCTATAGTGAAATTGGTGCACAATTGAAGCGTGTCCCTTCTAATCTCATTATCAGACATAATGAGACCCTGTGATTTGCGAAACAGAGGGACAACTTCTGTTACACATACAATGGAGAAAACATGTTTCAGCAAGAAATTGTATTTTTACGGGCCATTGTACGCAAGGTTAACTTCACACTATGTACCAGTTCTTACAGTCCCAGATACAAAATCATGAACATTAAGCCCCAGTGGGCAAAGTCTGTGTGGATCACTCCATAAGGTCCTCATGATATATCACGCAGCGTAATGAAGAAAGAACACCTCTCAGTTCTAATGCATTGTTTCCATGCAAAAAAGGAAGGGATGCATATCCATATTTCAGCATAATTGCATCTACAGCAGAATGATTTACCCTGTAGTTCATGTAAACCGTATTATAAACCACCAAAACGACCAAAAAATAACACCAGACAACAATATCTCCTGGTGGGCTTTAAACTTATTAGTGACAAACAGAACAGTAATGTGTCCAAGTAGGCATTCCCCACTATTGCCTCATCTATAGACTTTCTTAATAGTAGATATATAGGATCTATTTGCATAGCAGACTCTCTGGACAACTGGCTATCTGATTCTACTGCACAAATAGTAATAGCTTACTGTCGGTGGAATCAACTGAACTGTATGTCTATATATTGATATCTATATAGATCACTCTCTCTCTTTTTGAAAACTAGACCATTAAGTTTTTGTGTGCACACAGACATAATAATATGGATGATCAAAATGTGTCTTAAGGAAAATGTGTTTTATTTGGCAATCGGATGACAGATAATTACATGGTAAAGCGATGGGTACCTGCTTCACCCCAGCTACATAAAACTTTTCAGGGCTAGTGTGAGAAGCAGTTGTCCAGTAATGAGACTGTCCAACTACTTCAGCAAAATATCAAGAATTTTCTAGCAGAGCTGAATGATAATTGCTTTAACATCAAAATGAGCATGGAATATAGTGAGAAAATTAGACTTTCCTTGACCTTAGAAGCGAGATTATAGGGAACAGTCTACACATGTCACTATATATGAAATCCACAGCAGAAACCATTGTATCGCATGATCGCGTGCAAATAGCTGTTATCCTACATGCTTCAAACGGAACATCTCCTGTGTGGAATTGGTAATAATTGAGAGGAATTGCGGTAAACCTGAAATATAAGGCACATAAAAATGACCTCTTGGTAAGATTGCAAGCAAACGGCTACCCACTAAGAGTTCCTACAATTTCAGAAAATAGAGCCTGCATGACGCGTTTCGGCTGTGTTGCCACAGCCTTGATCACATGACAGAGAATGACCAATGGTGGTGTATTTATACTGTGCAATAGACGAGGTTGATACAAAACACATGGTGCATGGACATGAGGACATACTATGTTTGTACAGCAAATGAATTAAAAAAGAGACTAAAAGCACAGTGCAAGTAAATACAAAAATTGACATGACTTAAAATACTCTGAGCCTAAAAACGATGCTAAAATTGATAATAAATATTCACATCTGTAATGGCTGCAGGATTGTAACAGAGTACGCCGTTAATAATTATGATAATATCGTTGTACAGCGCTACCAATGATACCATGTAAACAATAACTTTACAATTCATGGAATGCTGGCCATTGTCCTCCTTTGTCCGACTAAAGTGCACACGTGCTAAGGACAACCAAAGATAAAGTGCAAGTACATTTAACAAACGTGCGCATAATGCCTGCGAAATTTTAATTAATCTGAGTAAAAAAGATACAAAATTAAATCTATCTAAAAAACCCAGTAAGTAAAAAATCGCAAAAAAATCCTAACTATATACAGTATCTAACACCTTTTATTTTCGTAGGCGGATGACCCTTTTCTCTTCATAACTATAAATAAAGTGTCTAAATACACCAATTATCCTTTGTTTTCATACTTAAGATAAATTCAATCATGTTACAAAAATCTCTCTGTTGCCAAGTACCTCATATCTCATTTATTCAAAGTGCAAGTGCTATCATTGAAACAAATATACTCTAAGGGACTAAAGTGCTTGAAAGATAAAAGTGCGAGAACCAGTCTTAAAGAAGAAATGAAATGAAATGTAAAATATCTATCATGAAGTCCTGTCTACGGAAAGGGTCCCCTCTCTGTGACAATTTCTACCTATGAGTGGGCAATGCAGATATACAAGAGCGTGATCAGATAGACCTCTTAATTCTATTACTCAGGTATGTTGTGAGTGGGAAAAATAGAAACACAAAAGCCTAACCAAACTATACTCGGTAGGCAACAAGAGGCAACCTCTAAAGGAAACTATACAGATATTCCCCCGTGTTTAACCCATTCGGGATCCTGGTATCTAATAGCAAGATGTATTTACTTTCAAGTTGCCTCAATTGTTTCTCCCGATCACCCTTTTATGTTCATAGGGACAGCATCTATGATAAAATATTTCAAATCATTCAAGTTCTTCGCATGGACTAATTCTAAGTGGCGGGCAACTGAGTAGCTGGCATCTGAGTTAACGCTTGCCCTCAGGTGATGGAGTATACGATTAAAAGCCTGCAGTTTTGTGCTCCCTATGTATTTAAGTGCACATGTGCATTCTAGTACATATACCGCGAAATCGGTGCGGCATGTGTACAAACCTTTGATAGGCCTTGGGATGGGGTCAAATGCAGAGCAAAATTCTGTGGTATTAATCCCAAACTTACAGGCCCTGCACGAGATGCATTTGTGGAAGCCTGTCTTGTTGGATAACCAGTTCTTCTTGCTTATGACCTCCGGACTAGATCTCACCAAGGAATCTCTCATGGAAGGAGCCCTCCTAAAAATAATGGATGGCTCAGCAGGCAACATGGGAGCTAAACTGATATCAGTTTTTAATAATGGCCAATGTCTTTTTAGTATACCCCGTATTTTGCGTTCCTCAGTATTGAAGGTGGTGATGACTCATCCTCTCTCCTTCCTTCTGCTGCTCTGGGTAACCCTGTGTGTGTCCATCCTCATCTCTGGGTACCAAGCACTCCTCTCTGCTTTTACTGTTAGCTTTATCCCTGGCAAGTACAAGTTCACTTGCCGAGTACCCACGTGCCACAAATCTTTTCAGTGCCTCATTTTGACATGTTCTCAAGTCAGATTCTGAACTACAGATTCTGCGCATCCTGATAAATTCCCCATAGGGGATGCTTTTAATCAGGTGGCCTGGATGGGCACTATTGGCGTGTAAGATGGAGTTACCTGCGGTGCTTTTTCTATGCATCCTGGTTTCAAGAGCATTGCCCTGGACATAGATTTCTACATCTAGAAACTGTATGTGGGTTGGGCTAATTTGGGAGGTGAATTTAAGGTTTAAATTGTTCACATTGATTGTCTCCACAAACTCCCTAGCCGATTGTTCTGACCCTTTCCCTACCATGCATATGTCGTCTATATATCTCCAAAAGTGGATGATGCTGTCGGCGAATCTAACACTGTGCGTGCTTCTGAGGACATGCTTCTCCCACCACCCTACATGTAAACATGCATAGGTGGGGGAGAAGCATGCCCCCATAGCCACGCCTCTTTGCTGTTAATACACTTCTCTGTTGTACAAAAAATAATTGTTCATTAAACAAAGCTGTATCATCCTTATCAGCATGTCATTGTGTTTCTTGAAAACAATACTGCGTTGGCTCAAATAGAACTTGACAGCATTCAGACCATCTGCATGTTCGATGCTAGTGCACAATGTGCTAATGTCCAAGGCCACCAAAATGAATCCTGGTTGCCACTCCACCTCCCTTAATTTAGTCAAGAAGTGCCCTGTGTCTTTGATATAGGATGGAAGCTCCACAACAAAGTCCTGAAGAAAATGATCCACATATTTGGAGATTGCTTCTAGTAAACTGACCTGGGCCGAGATGATGGGTCGCCCAGGCACCGGAGATATAAGTTTATGTATTTTAGGAATAAGATAAAAAGTAGGAATTAAGGGGAAATAATTTTTCAAAAAGGCATGTCCTTGTTTGCTAAGGAGTCCCTCTCTTTTCCATAGGTTGAGTTCCTTATGCACTGTCTCTTTCAGAGTACGAATGTCACGGAAGTTTGCTTTCCTGTAACAAGAAGAGTCTTCCAGGTGTTTTTTTGCTTCATCCATGTACTGGACCCGCGGCCAAATAACAACATTACCTCCTTTCTCTGATTTATTTATTATGAGGTTAGAATTATTCCTGAGTTTTTTCATTAGATTGAAATATTGTTTTTCCATGTATTTGACTCGCTTTGCTCTCCTGGAGACATTTATCTGCAATCCCTTCAGATCTTCAATTACCATATCACTAAAGGTATCGATCGCATCTTTAGGCATGAGGGGGATGAAGGTGGAAGGTGCCTTGAAGTGAGTTGTACAAGGTTGGTTGATGTTAATCTCCATCTTATGACACCTAACTTGAGTTGAATCTTCCCCTAAATCATCCTCTAGAGCCAGTTCATGCGCCGTTTGTAGGGCTCTAATATCAGATACCTGAAATTTGGTTGAGGATTGTGACACATTGGTAATATCTCTGGCCTGATTTTGTACATTTGCCAATTTGAAATGTTTCTTCAATTTCAATTTCCTAATAAATTTAAAAACATCAATCCGGGTTTGTACATAATTGTAGGAGTTTTTCGGACAGAAAGACCGCCCTAGAGACAACCACTGAATTTCTGCTTTTGAAAGGACAGCATCAGAGAGGTTTACAACTGTGGTGTCTTCTGTGGGGTTGGCTGGTTCATCCGGTGCGCTGACCCTGACTGAGTCATCCTTACCCATGGTTCCAATAATTGTATCTACCATTTCTTTCCCCTGCCTCTCTTTGCGAACCCTCTCCCTCCGGCATTTCCTCCTTTCATTGCCTCGTTTGTTTTTGCGTTTGCGTTTGTTTTCCGCTGTTGCTGTGTCTTTGGTCGCAAAGTTTTGAATCTGTCTTCGATCAGAAAACCCAATTCCTCGGATGGTGCATAGTGGGTGGGTAACTGTGCTTGGAACGTTGCCCCAGTTAGTCCGTCATCAGAGCTGACACTGCTTGTAGTGGAGCTTAATTCTGCCCCTAATAATCCTGCTTCAATACCTTCGCTGGCGACTTGTGCTATATATATATATATATCAGGAAGTCCAGATGTGGGTGAAGATCGTTTTGTTAATTTACCAGTGTGACTTTGCTGCCACTCTTTTCTGTATGGGTGGGAATGCGAGTTATGATTTTAATACTGTGGTACACTCCTTCTATGAATGAATTTAGAAGTGTTGTCCCTCTTTGTATTTTTTTAACCCCTATCATCTCTCCAAAGGAATAAGGACATAAAAAAAACAAATGATCAGCATTATGTTGGTTGAGAGATCGCGAGGAAGTATGGATAGTATGAGATCCCTTGCTGATAAGCGAAACAATTTGGCTCACTTGAGCGATGTGATTTAATACAACAGGAATGTGTAGTTACTGCCTCTATGTGGAGTATGCAATGAAAAGATTCTACCCACTTTGGTGCCATGATGCTTTGCAGAGTGGTGTAATGAGGCCACGCCCCTTTTTACACCCATCTGCAACGCAGCCCCCTGGCGTATACTGGAGGTTCCTGGTGGGCTAGTTGGCCCCCAGGGATCCCCAGTATTCAAGGGGATTTAGTTCCCACTCTGGGAACGTGCCAGGGTGCTGCGATGCAGAGAGGTGTAATGAGGCCACGCCGCTTTTTACACCTCTCTGCAACGCAGCCCCCTGGCGCATACTGGAGGTTCCTGGTGGGCTAGTTGGCCCCAGGGACCCCCAGCATGCAAGGGGACTTAATCCCCCAACTTAGAACACGCTACGGGCGCGTTTGCACAGTGGTGAAGGTGGGGGCGGGGCTTGAGGTGATATGTGTGCAAACATGCCCTGTGGCGCGTTTTAAGTTGGGGAATTAATTCCTCTTCAATCCAGAGATCCCCTAGGGGCCAACTAGCCCACCAGGTACCTCCAGTAAGCGCCACGGAGCTGCGTTGCAGAGTGTTGTAAAAAGGGGGCTTGGCCTCTTAACACCTCTCTACAACGCAGCTCGCTGGCGCATACTGGAGGTACCTGGTGGGCTAGTTGGCCCATAGGGGACCTCAGGATTGAAGAGGAATTAAAACGCGCCACAGGGCATGTTTGCAACCATGTCACATCAGGCCCCACCCTCTTCCTTCACTATTGAGCAAAATATTCCTCTAAAATCAGCCGAACTACGAATTCCGATTTACTCACCTGTTATCACGAGAGACCTCAGTGCTGCATCTTTGAACCCAGTACGGACCCTGAAAAGTAAATCTAAGCGTACTTACAAGTAACTTGTATTTCCTTCCATAGGAATCGATTGTGTGGTTTTCACCAGAAAAGTTTCTAAGTGTCTATTTTAGAAACGTACAAATATTCCTCTAAAATCAGCCGAACTACGAATTCCGATTTACTCATCTGGTATCAGTAGAGACCTCAGTGCACCATCTTTCAACCCACTACTGATCTGAAAAGTAATTCTAACCGTACTTGCAGTAACTTGAATTTCCTTCCATAAGCTAACATTGACTGGTTTCACTTGGAAATTCTTCCAAGTGTGGAGTTTTGGAACTTTAAAATATTCACCTAAAATCATCTGAACTACGAATTCCGATTTACTCACCTGTTATCAGGAGAGAACCCAGTACTGCACCTTTTAGCCCATCACTGACCCTGAAAAGTAATTCTAACCGCACTTACCAGTAACTTGTATTTCCTTCCATAGGAATCCATTGTCTGGTTTTCACCATTAAAGTTTCTAAGTGTCTATTTTCACAAACTAAAAATATTCCTTAAAAATCGCCTGTATGACTAAATGCATTCTTTCAACTGTTTACAGGAGATGCACCAGTGCTGGATCCAGGATCCACCACTGAGTAAGAAAAAGTAATGATAACACTACTTACCTGCTAAGTGAAATTCCTCCCGTAGGATAACATTGGTGATTCTATGTGAAAAAATTTCTAAGTGTCAACTTTTAAAATACAATAATATTCCTTAACAATCACTACTGTAACTAAAACACTTTTACTCCACCGTTTAGAGGAGATGTCCAAGGACTGAATCTAGGATCCAGTCCTGTGGTTAGAAAAGTAATCCATAAAGTAACTAATTGCATTTAACTAGAAAAACACATTGAGGTGAATGTTGCATTGTGTTTGAAATTGTGTTGCCCATTGCAACAACTGTAACTATTGTACTTAAGTTTGTTGTCTATTTGCAAAGTATTTAAATTATTTCATTCTGACAAAGTATATTTTGTAATGTATAAAGTAATTACAATGTAATTTAAAAAATAAAATATCTAAAAATAAATAGTTTAAAAAAATGTAGTAAATCAGTATAAAAAAATAACAATGAATAGATTTAAAAATTGTCATTTACAAAACCTTCGAAATTCACTGAAAAAACCATAGGTTTCAGGCCTGATATAGTTAGGAATTAGCATTTAAAAAACCTTAGAAATTCACTGAAAAAAAAACGTAGGTTTTAGGCGTGTTATAGTTAACTGGACATTTCACTCGTACAAAATCATTGAAATTCCTCCGATATAGTTCGTTGTACTAACTATATCTCACGCGCCAGCAATCCACTGCTGATGTTGTCACATATTACATCATTCATGACATGGTCAGTGACATCACTGATTACATCACGTGACAATCTGATACACCTCATCATACACTAGTATAACTTTTCATCACTCACTGTAAAATACAGAGTACCATATTTGAATCCATTGACACACCAATACTGTAGTGTAGTTCCTATTTTCCCAATAGGCTCTGCGCATTGGAATAATATCTTCAATAGTATAGACGTAGGACAGAGGTTAACTAGGTCTTCTACTGACGAGATTAGACTTAAGTTTTGTGTGCCAGCTAGCTCAGAGTTCACTAGAAACTTTCTCGAATAGGCGAGGAGGATTTTAACCTCCCTGGATAGACAAGAAGGGATTTAGTTTCTGACAACCATAGAACATCACAACTTTGCTCCCCCTGATCAAGAGTATATCTCTAGAGTCGTGTGAAAACAAAAGACAGCTATTTTACTCTGTCAATACGTGCATACTTAGTTTCACCAGTTTGTAGAGAAAAGAAGAGACGGGCGTTTTCAATAAAAGGTGTTATTTATTGATCAGTCTCTTTTCTCATACAAGAGAAATGAATCGCTACAATTGCAATACTTAAGGTTAAGTAGAATGCATATAGTAAAAGCAGGATTATAAAATAATACTGTAAAAGCATTGATATGGTTTCTTAGCCATATGATACTTTAAAATGGATAAAAGATATACATACATATATACATTGACTAATCGTACTCAACTGGTGCTTCTAACTACGCCTACCCCAGTGTACCTGACCTAAGCCTAATACATGGGAGGGAGTAAGTAAGTAGCAGTTTAAGTTAAGTTTGGTTTGCCAAGAATCTGACTCAAGAATTCTCTGTAAGGGTTTAGTCAGTTCAGTACCTGGGATTTAGAAGGCAGGAGGGCTGTTATCTCTTTCTCAGGACTCGGTATCCCAGTCACCCGCGAAGGTGGGCTGGAAACGCTGGAGGCTGGATTTCTCGGCAAGAGAAAAGACAGCGTCTTCCTCAGCGCGTCAAAAGGGGAGGGGCAGCGTCCGTGGGCTCTCGCATCAGCTGGGCTCTCCGGCAAGTAGTCGCTGCTCCAGGGTCATCACCACCGTGTCTTTGCTTAGGGCAGCGTTGGTATATTTATACCTGAGAGGTGCTGGGTTTGACGTAAGGATGGACATAAGACGTCAATAAAGATGTCACTAAGAACTGATCGTTCTTGCAGTGCTTTACAGGAGTTCTCGGACTAAATCAAAACATAGCAGGCGGGGATTTCCCAGGTTGCTGGAGGCTTGGATTTGTTTAAGAACTCGGTGTGCTTTCTAGGGGGCTGGAGGAATAGTGCTTGCTTAATGTGACAGCATGCGCTATGACTAATTTATGAAACGGGTTTCTGTGCCGTTGTATGGATATTAGTGATTTATAACCGGACAAGGGTCAGGAATAGGAGTATCGATACAGGTCCCTAGATAAACATAATACACCCACTCCACGCATTCATGTCCATAGTTACTAACCTAAGCAATAGTAAACATAACTAAGAGTGCATGTGTATACCGAACCACCCCAAAATACATTTTTTTGCATTTGAAAAATGGCATATGCGAAATACACGAAAATGAGTATAGGTACTGTATGCATTCAAGCAGTGTAATCATTCAAGAAAAGATGCACATTTATATCAGCATGAATGATTTGCGAAAATAACACATGAAATGGCTCTTAATACAGAAGAAAAAGTGTGAGACCATTCCATCACATATAAATACAGATACTTGTAAATATGCTAGAGGCAGAGGTAATGTATTGTCTCTAGAGTTCCTAAAAATAGAAGCTCTGTTCTCTAAGAATAGTTCTACTTTAAGCAGAAGATAAGTGCCAAAAAAAGTAAATATTTTGGAATCGGGAAAAAAGTTTTCGTTTTCAAGGGAAGAAGAGAAAAAAAAAATAGTTCCAAATAGTCTCAGTAGCTTTGTTTTTTAAAGCTGAAGGCCAAATTCAGAGCTCAGAGAACGCTGTGTGCTCGTTTTGCTTAAAGTTATTCTTTCTGTTCGGGGGAAAACATCATATCAGACAGACTCTCAAAAAAACAGTTTACCGCCTCAGGTGAAAGTTTCGACCAAGTTGGAGAATGTCGCTATCATGCAGTCGTGCGCATGATCGCTTTCAATGATGGTTCGATCAGAATTGCTTACAGAAGGTTGTACCTGGTTGATGCTGCTCTCATCTTGTACTTCACTACCCTTTAATCGTAGTGGTGAAGTTTCCACGAATTCCGTCATCAGGATAGGTAACCGCTGGGGACAACACGATGCATGAGCCTTTACTGGACCCAACAAAGTATCTGTATCCAATGGTACTTCTGATTGTAGTGTAAGACAGGTGTCCAACACGCATTCTTCGCCGCATAGCATACATCTTAACACAGGTAAGACACAATTCTGCCATATGGGTCTGAATGAAAGAAACCAGGTCATATTCAGATCTCTTAGCTGGGCTAATCCGAGGACTTTAGTTATGCGGTCCCGATAGCGTATAGCTAGGATTGTTTCTTCCATTGTTGCTGGAGTCTTGTCTGTGACAGGGCTTGCCATAACGAAGCAGGAGTAGCAAAATTAAGATGCCTGCTACGAGTCCCAACAGGAGTGGAAGTCCGCCAAATACAGAATGGACAAAATTGGGGAAAATACCCAGGACTGCTTTGAATGGTGTTAATAGTCCCGAAAAAACAGTCTTAAATACACTCGCGATAACATTCGTATCAGAAATATTTAAGATTTCGTTTAGCATTTCTGCGAAGTGTAGGGGGCAATTTGTTGATAATAACGTATGTATCTCTGCAGTTGTCCTTGCAACTTGGAGATCATACGTTTCTTTTGATGACGTCAAGTGTACTGGCGTCTGTAGGAGCACAGTCTTCATTCTGCTTAAAGTATCAATTCGAATAGAAGAGATTTTTAAACTTGGCCAAATTTTTCCCTCCCTGTCTGGAGTGTCATTCGGAAACAATACTCGCTCACAGCAAGTGACCATGGAACTCACGCTAACTAGATAAGGTTTTCCTGGCAGCAAGCCACAACATCTGTGATCCACAATTAGAATGTAGCTCCAGTTAGAAAGCCGTCTAAAGAATGGCTCTATTCGCGTTGCAGGTGTGCCGAGCTGGTGACATGAAAGGTTATTTGAAGTCCCCTCACAGGCCCCATGTAAACTTATACCCTGACATAGAAGTATACCACTTAGTGATTTTTCACAATTATTACCACTAAGAAATACACTCTGTCCTTTATTACTATAACCTGTGTGTGTATAAGGTAGGTTCCATGTTGACTTAATGTATCCTTTACCCAACTTTTCATACTGGCCTGCCTGTATATATTTTTGGCAGTATCGAAATTGGAAAGTTGTTATCGGAATAGTTATGATTCAGTGTATTATCCATTCAATGACAGGTCGTTCTGACATTGTCCATGGTAATCTCTCAAGTTTTTCAATGCTCAGAATTCTATACTCTACACCCTTTTGTGCCAAGCTGATTTGTGTATCAGTAAGGTTAAAGATAGTGAATAATGACGTTGTGTTGATTAAACGCCAAGGCACGTAGCCTGAACGCAGATTTTGTAACGTCCAGCCAAGCTGTACAATAGAACGCAATTGAGACTGACCGTGTTGCAACATCAGTAAGTCTTGCTCTATTATATCGATTGCAGATGATACAATACTGTCCAGTGAATATATTCTGGAAGACAGTCATTAACCCATTGTCCACAACAGAAAGTGATTTTTCCAAATTAACACGGTCAATTTCCCGTATTTTCTCTGCTGTCTCAATTTGAGTTTCTTTTCAAGCTTCGTTGTAAGCTGTATATATAGAGGCCGCTATGAAACGTTTTTGACGCTGTTTGCGTGGTCCCATAATGAAATCACGCAAGTCAGCACCTTCTTTAAGTAAAGTCAAGTGTTGCTTAATTTCTGCCCGTGTGGATGTCTGTAGCCATTCGAGGCAGAGTTTTCCTACACTGTATGTGGTTACAATCCCTGGATGTTGTCTCTGGGAGTATCTAGGGTCTGGCCTGGTCAATTTGAACCCCTGTATTTTGTTCAGGAATCTATCTTGACAGTTATTTGTGTCTGTGGGCCAGATCAACCAATCAGGATGTGTTCTGTTTTGGTTTAAAATATGGGATAAGTCTATCTCAACATCTGTAGTGCTATTACTCTCATGTGTTGGCTTTGGAATAGACTGTTTGTTTAAGTCTTTAATTTTGGCTAGGCCAAGACAGGTTGTCTGTTGAATTGTATCATTCAAAAATATAATTTGTTCTGGGATCATGCAGGCTCTAAACAATGATTCTATACCTTGGACCTGCCAATCTTTTCTACCCCAGATGCTTTTAGTTTCAATATTATTGTTCCAGAAATCAAAACCGAATGTATTCATTTTTTCAAAAAATGTTTCTGAATAGATCAATTTTGTGTTCGTCAGCATGGTTTTCATTCCTGTCTTATTTAACAGTTTGAAATAAAACGTTTCTGCGTCACTTGTGTTAAACCCTGAGAAGTATGAAAATTTATCATAAAATGTTTTTGAACTGCCTTTTGGCGGAGTTGTACAATGTTCCCATTGATTATAATTAAAAACATTTCTAGGTTGAGCAGATTTATGCAGATAATGGTTACCATAGTGGTTGTAACAGTACATCTGGTCATAATTAGATGAACCTTGTAAATAATCATGTTCTTTAAGTCCCAATCATCAGAAAATGTGCTCGGTTTTACAAAGTCACTTAATGAAACCTTAAATTGATGAGGATACTTCAAGAGCTCGACCGGGCCATAGATTTCGTAATCAGTTTTGTCCCATGCTACCCCACCGGGTATAGGATTGGCTGTGAAGTTTACTGAAGAAAGTTCTCTTTTCTCGATGTGTGAAGACTTGTGTGGTTCCAGGACCAAGTTGATATTCTGACTTGCTGTGTCCATTGTAACATATTTCCCCTCAATGAAATGTCCCAAGCATAGTACCATGATGAGCCAAAGTATGAGGATAAATACACCTTGTGCCACCCAAAATTCAATCCATGGAGAAATCAGATAGGTTTCTTGTAGTTGATGAAAGAGTTCTTTTGCTTTGTCTTTAAAAGTCTTTGATGTTGTTGGTTGTTCCTCAGGTTCGCTCGGATCCTCAGAAAAATCATCGAAGTTGATGAAGTAGCCTGATGCAGTTCTGTCAATTGTTTCAATTGCTTCTGTATTCCTTTTTGCTTTTGCAATTTGCTTTGTTTCATTAGCATAGTCAGTGGTTACATCATTGTAGATTGGTGTTTCTTGATGCATTATTGCGATTTGGGTTTCAAGAGGTTTAAGTTCCATGGCTTTGTTGCATAGTCCTTGTTGCATAGTCCTTGTTGATTCACTGTAGGTTTATTCAATGTGATTAGTCTCTCAGTTTGAACCTCTGTGTTTGTAGCAAACTTTGGTGTTCTGCTACTTCTTGGGAGTCCACTTGGCCTACTACTTATTATCGGCCACATGATTGTGGTTTAACCTGCTCGATGGATACAACTCGGTTCTCCTTTTTACCAGCAAGGGGCGGTAATACAACTGATCTTGTCCCGGTAATAGCCAAGACAGGTACTGCTTTTCTGTATGAAGGCCCAAATTCCTTCTTTACCGCGATCTTCTCTCTGACCAGATCCCCGATTTTTGGGATCCAGACAGACCTTGCTGGGACAGGTGGTTCCTCTTCAGTGGTTGTTGGCTGTTGTTTCAACTTTATGTTGCTCAGGTCTTTTCTTTTTCCGTTTAATTCCTGTAAAATAGCCAAACGATCTTTGATATCAAAGCATTTTTCTTTCACCACTGAAGTTTGACTATCGAGGTCCTGGATTAACATTCTAGTCCCGAACAATAGTTCGTACGGACTGAGACCTCTCAGAGAATTTCTTGGCAGATTGTTAAGACTACGTTGGACACTTATTAAATGTTTGACCCACCCAGTCCCCGAACCTAATACCTTTGCCATTATAGATTGCTCTATGCCTTGATTTTTTCTTTACACCATCCCATTTCCCTCAGGAAGGAAGTGATAAGAGTCCCGCAATGCAATGCCCATGCTGGCCATGCCTCCCCTCCAAGCTCGAAAGCTAAAGGCAGGACACTGGTCAGAATGTAGCATGCCCCTTGCGTATATGCCATTATAGACTCGCAAATCTTTTTATAACAGTTCAGACGTCAGCCGAGAGCTGGGGTCTACATTTTAAGTGAAGATAGTCTCTATATGTTAATGTGACGCATTATTCAAACTGGGTGTTTTTATATTTATTGCTTAATCTCATTTTGAGCGAAATGCCATGGTAGTACACCGTCTCGGTCGCCACTGCGATCTCTGTTGCAGTCTGGGCAGTTTTTCGCAAAACTGTGATGTTACAGGCTCATTCCTGGCCACCAGTATATTGATTGTAATTCCTCTAGTGAATCCTTAAGCTTAAGGTGTCTAAGACCCTCACCCATATGTGCATCTGCTATTAACAAGATTCTCCTGTTCATGTTTGGAATTACTCTATCCCCCACTCCAGGGATTTGAGCAAAAGGAACGGAGTTTGCATCGATTATGTATGTATAATTGAGTGGATAGTTGATGGGTAGCGCTGAGCAGTCGCCTTTTGATGACGTTTTCACCGCCAGCATTGTTTCCCCGTCAATGTATTTTTCCGAATGCTTTTTTGTAGCTACGGAAGCCGATTTAGTTGCTTCCACTGTGGCTGTCTCAGCCAATGAATTCCCTGCAAAGAGAATGCCATCACGCAGATGACTCAGTGAGTGTATCACGTGAGTCTTTGGTAGTTCTTTCTGTAAAAGAACTACTTGTTCCCAAAGCGATTTTTGCTTGATTGTGGCACCTGTGTCATCTTTGTAACCGTTCTGAATCCATTTCTGTAAATCGTTATTGTATGATTTGACGCAGTAATACGAATCGCACACTATTAGTGTCGGGAATTCACGATCGCCATTATCTAGCGCCATTTTTAACGCTATTAGTTCAGTTTGTTGTTCTGAATTATTTTCCACTGAGTGTGTTTTCGTTAACAGAGGTCTCAATTTATCTCCACGCCACACGTTTTTTACAATCTCGCATGTGGCGTTGTAGGCTTGCTTTCCCCAAACTGAGGGTTGAGCATGTCCGTCTGTATGTATTACACAGGCGTACTGTCGTATGGGCAGAATGTCGATTGGCAGAGGGTATTCTCTTTCGTATTCTAGATTTTTTCATGTTCGGTCCAAAGTAGTAATTTACTTTGTCTGTAGCAAGGGAATTTTCCCATTGTATCCATTTTGGATTTAATGCCACGGTAGTTAGATTACACGGGCTTGCTAATGCCTCAAAGGCTGATTCTGCTGTTATAACAGTAATCCGTCTGCCTTGGGCCTGGGCTCTTTCCTTTGCTATAGCTGTTTGAACCGCATGTACAATATTTTCCTTTATACTGAATGTTTTTTCAGCTTCTGTGTACAAATGTGATTTATATGCTATTGGTACCGTTTCTCCCTCATTAGAGGTTAGGTATGTGAATCCGCATCTTCCTGGGATGACTGATTACAAGGTTGCGTGTGTTATCGCGTGTTTGCAGTTTTGTTTTAGCTAACATGTCTGTTTGTAATGATCTCAAAATTTCTGTGTGTTTTTGAGTCCAATTCATTGTTTTAAAATCTGGTCTTATTAAGTCGTAGAGAGGTTTAACCCTCTCTGCATAATTTATAATGTAAGTTCTTCCGAAATTCAGGAAACCTAGAACTGATTGTAAGTTTTTCAGCGTTCTTGGTGCTTGGATTACAGCACATTTCTCTAGGAAATTGTCAGCCAGGCTTTTGCCTTCACTTGATAATTCATATCCTAAAAACAGGACAGTTAGATGGGCAATTCTTGACTTTCTGAAGTTGAATTTGTAACCCTCTGCTGCGAACCCAAGTATTATGGTGTTCACTCGTTTCAAGTGAGTATCCAAGTCATCATCTGTTAGATAGATGTCATCGACATAAGATAATGCCTCATCATCATATATTTGTAGTAACTCTGTTACTCTCGCTGAGAATGATCCTGGGCTGTTTTTGAACCCCTGTGGCAAACGACAGACATTTTTCTGCGAGCCATTTATTGAGAACGCGGTCAAATATCTGCTTTCAGGTGCTATATTTTGACAAAAGAATCCATTAGAGATATCTAATGTTGTTTTGTATTTTTTGCGCACTATCCTATTCATTAGTGCTGCACTGTGTGAGTTTTGTACTGCAAAAGTTTTGCAACATGAGTTTAGATGTCTGTAGTCCAAAACTAGACGATATGAATCGTCTGGTTTGGAGACAGGAAACAAAGGATTGTTCATTTGTGAGGTGCAAGTTTCAATCACCCCCTGGTATTCAAGTTGATCTAAGATCTCCCTGACCTGTTTTTTAGCTTCTTGCTTAATTGGGTACTGCCTCTGTGCAGTTGGTTGAGATTTTAACTGGATTTTGTGAGGAGGAGAGTCCTCATCCCATCCCACATGGTTTTTATATAATGCAGGAGCTTGGGCTACTGCCCACTTTCTTGCTAGTGTATATTTTTTATGAATTGTAATGTGATTTGAGAAGGCAGGCATAATCATTTCTTCGCCATGAGGGCACTCCCTGACAAACTCCGGTGGCCAGTCTTTTTCAGCTAAAAGGATGTCATAGCCTTTGGAGAGATTATCCCAAAATAGACCCCTTATTTTCCTAGTCTTATCCCCCTCTATACGTAATGTTATTTCGTATATTTTTTGAGGTTTGCTAACTCTGGCATCTGCAGTTTCAACCTGAATGTATTCATTCGTGTCCACTGTCTCCAGATGATTCATCAGGATCTTGCGAGCTATGCTCACTTCTGCTGCGCTGTCTAGCATTGTCTGAGCCCATTCTCCGTTTTTCAGTTGTGTCCTCAGTATCCTCGGCATGTTTGATTACTTGGCTACCTTCTTCTTTGAGAATTGTAATTTTTTACTTTGATGAGCAGGTTCCTTGTCTTTGGACTTGACGTGCTCTTCCCTGTGTTCTGACCGTCCTGAACCTCATCAGAAGCGGTCGATCCTCACGCTGCTCCCATGCTGGTATCGTAGCGCTATACTGCCAGACTGACATTTGCATTTTTAAAACAACTGCCCATTGCTCGCATTGACCCTGCATTCATTTGTGCCTCATTTGTACCGGGTTGTAACTGCATCGTAGCGCTATATTACAAGCTGAGCTGCGCACTCATTAATTGTCATTGATTTTCGTCTGTGCATTGCTGCCTTTTACTGTTTTACTTATTTTGCTCTTTATTGCGATTTGAACCGGTGACGCTTCCCTCTCTGACCAAATATTGTGATCCCAGCCTTGTCCTGTTTGGCTTTAGGGTCGCTGCCATTTTGTTGATTGTAGTTGCCTCCCAGCACCGCCTCTCCACCCTGCTCCTGCCTCCCAGCTGACCCCCCTCCCACAGATATTATAGCCTCTTCCCTCCTAAACAAGCGCTGTGACCGTCCTGAACCTCATCAGAAGCGGTCGCTCCTCACGCTGCTCCCAAGCTGGTATCGTAGCGCTATACTGCCAGACTGACATTTGCATTTTTAAAACAACTGCCCATTGCTCGCATTGACCCTGCATTCATTTGTGCCTCATTTGTACCGGGTTGTAACTGCATCGTAGCGCTATATTACAAGCTGAGCTGCGCACTCATTAATTGTCATTGATTTTCACCTGTGCATTGCTGCCTTTTACTGTTTTACTTATTTTGCTCCTTATTGCGATTTGAACCGGTGACGCTTCCCTCTCTGACCAAATATTGTGATCCCAGCCTCGTCCTGTTTGGCTTTAGGGTCGCTGCCATTTTGTTGATTGTAGTTGCCTCCCAGCACCGCCTCTCCACCCCGCTCCCGCCTCCCAGCTGACCCCCCCCTCGCCCCGCCCCCCTCCACTCTCCATTCATGACAGATAGACCTACGCGCAGCGTCCACGCGCAGCGGTCGCGCCGAAGGTGCGCCAAAGGTAAGCCCGTCTACGCCCGTCCGCGCCTGGACCGCGCCCAGCGCCAGACCCCTTAGTCCCCGCATCACCCATCCCTCCCGCATTACATACGACGCCTCCACCCTCTTAGCACTTAACCCCGGCCAACTCCCTAACTGCGCCCAAGCAGCACCAGGACACACCCATGGACCCTTCAGCTGCCACTCCTGCAAATTCACCTGCATCAAGACCCACACCAAACCAACAAACACCAAACAGAGATCCAACACCAACCACCTTAAATGCATCCTTCTCAACACCCGCTCGGTTCACAAACACGCCATCGACCTTTGGAATCTACTCGACACCATTTCTCCGGACATCGCCTTCCTAACAGAAACCTGGATGAATGCCTCTTCAGCTCCAGACATCACCATAGCCATCCCGGACGGCTGCAAGATCATCCGTAAGGACCGCACCATTCAAACAGGAGGAGGCATCGCCATCGTCCACAAGAACACCATCCGCATCTCAACCAGCTCAGAAGACAATCTCGCTATCGCCGAACACCTTCACTTCCAGATCCACACCGACCCCAAGACCACACTCAGAGGCACCCTCCTCTACAGGCCACCAAGACCCCGTACAAAATTCAGCGAAGACATCACTGACTTCATCACCCCACACGCCCTCCCCTCGGAAGAATACATTCTACTGGGAGACCTTAATTTCCATCTGGAAAAGAGCAACGACAGTAACACTACCACCATTCTGGACAATCTCGCCAATCTCGGACTCAAACAACTTGTTAACACCCCCACACACTATGCAGGACACACACTCGACCCTATCTTCACTTCCAGCAAGCATATCTCCTTTACTCATACCACACCCCTCCACTGGACGGACCACAGTTGCATCCACTTCATTTACAATAAGACCACGATCCACAACCACCCTCAACCAACTCTGCGAAGAAATTGGAACAAAATCACCATCGACCAGATCTCCACATCGCTTCTTCAAAAACCCCCTGCCGATTCAACGAACCCTAACCAAGCCGCCATCAACCTCACACATTGGTTAACCCAAACAGCCGACAAACTAGCACCCCTGAAAAAACATCAAATCAAGCAAGGAAGCAAGAACGCCCCCTGGTTCAACGATGACCTTAAGAAATCCAAGAAGCTCTGTCGTTCCCTTGAGAAAACTTGGAAAAAAGGCCCAAACACTATCACCCAAGCCGCCTTCAAAAACGCCACCCGCAAACACCACCAACTGATCCGGACAGCCAAAAAATCAGCACTCAAAGACCGACTAGACAACAACGCCCACAACAGCAAGGAACTTTTCAACATCATCAAAGAATTCACCAACCCCACCGCCAGCTCTAACGACATCACCCCCTCTCAAGCCCTCTGCGACTCCCTCGCCTCATTCTTCCATGACAAAATCGCCGACATTCATAACAGCTTTGACAACCAACCCGTAAACCAGTCCACCCCACTCACCTCCGAACCTGTACCTCCTCCGAATAACCTTTTCGACTGGAACCCAATCACCACAGAAGACACCATTCGCCTGATGAACTCCATCCACTCTGGATCCCCTACAGACCCATGCCCCCATCACATCTTCAACAAAGCAGACTCCATTATCGCACCCCATCTCCGAGACGTCATCAACTGCTCCCTCAACTCCGCCACATTCCCAGAAAGCTGGAAACACGCCGAACTCAGCGCCCTTCTGAAGAACCCACAGCTGACCCCACCGAACTCAAAAACTACCGCCCCATCTCGCTCCTCCCATTCCCTGCCAAAGTCATTGAGAAAGCCATTAACAATCAGCTCGCCGCCTTCCTCGAAACCAACAAATCACTTGACTCCTCACAGTCTGGCTTCCGAGCCAAACACAGCACCGAGACCGCCCTCATCGCAGCAACAGACGACATTCGAACACTACTGGACAACGGAGACACAGTCGCCCTCATCCTCCTCGACCTCTCCGCAGCCTTCGACACAGTCTGCCATAGCACCCTGATACAACGCCTCAGAAACATCGGAATTCAAGGAAAAGCATTGGACTGGATCATCTCGTTCCTCGCTGGAAGAACTCAGAGAGTCCGCCTCCCCCCTTTTAAGTCAGAGGCCACCGAAGTCATCTGCGGCGTCCCGCAAGGATCATCACTCAGCCCCACCCTCTTCAACGTCTACATGAGCCCCCTCGCAACCATCGCACGTCAACACAACCTCAACATCATCTCCTACGCTGATGACACTCAGCTGATCCTATCATTCACAAAAGACCCAACCACCACCAAAACCAACCTACATGAAGGGATGAAAGAAGTAGCCGAGTGGATGAAGCACAGCCGTCTGAAACTGAACTCGGACAAAACGGAAGTCCTCATCTTAGGTTCATCCCCTTCCGCCTGGGACGACTCTTGGTGGCCAACGGCCCTAGGAAAAGCCCCCATACCGACGGACCACGCACGGAACCTGGGCATCATCCTGGACTCCTCACTCTCGATGACCAGACAAGTCAACGCCGTCTCATCATCATGCTTCAACATCCTACACATACTCCCAAAAAAATTTCGCTGGATCCCCACCGAAACAAGAAAAACGGTCACCCACGCACTGGTTACAAGCCATCTGGACTACGGAAACACCCTTTACGCCGGTACCACCGTAAAACTGCAGAAAAAACTCCAACGCATCCAAAATGCTACAGCCAGACTCATACTAGACATCCCCCGCACAGACCATATTTCCGTTCACCTGAAAGACCTTCACTGGCTCCCCGTCAACAAGAGAATAATGTTCCGTCTCCTCACCCACGCACACAAAGCCCTATACGAAATTGGACCTGATTGTCTCAACACGCGCCTTTCCTTTTACACCCCCACCCGCCAGCTGCGTTCGTCCAACCAAGCCCTCGCCGCTGTTCCGTGCATCCACAAAACCACCATGGGGGAAGATCCTTCTCCTACTTAGCGGCCAAAACCTGGAATTCCCTTCCCATCCACCTCCGACTTACTCAAAACCACCTAGCCTTCAGAAAACAGCTTAAAACCTGGATATTCGATAAGTAAACCTCCCCCCCCCCCTTCCTCAAGCGCCTTGAGACCCTCTGGGTATGTAGTGCGCTATATAAATTCTGACTTGACTTGACTTGACTCCTCTTCTTTCCGATTTCTGTGAGGAAGTCTGAAAAGATCGAGAGGGACGTGTATCAATATATTGATATCTATCAGGTCTCTTCAAATTATCCCTATTTCTAAGGTTGTATCTTTTCTCAGAGGGCTCCCTCTGGGGAGACTTGTGTCCTTGGTCCGGAGATCTCTCTCTCCGCCGAGGAGACCTTCCTCTGGACTGGAATCTTTTTTCTTTGGGAGTGGATTGTTTATTTCCATCCCAGCTCTTTTTTGGAGTGTTTAGATTATTTTTAATAAATACCTTTTCAGGATTTTCAGTTAGTTGGGGTTTCACCCGGAAGCGCTGCGAGGCCTCCGGGTAGTTTTGGCGCTATATAAATATAATTTTTCATTTCATTTCATTTCACTGGTTTCCCACCCAAACTATCTCTTCCTAGTTCTTCATAGGATTGTTCT
Source organism: Lissotriton helveticus (assembly GCF_964261635.1). Classification (NCBI taxonomy): domain Eukaryota; kingdom Metazoa; phylum Chordata; class Amphibia; order Caudata; family Salamandridae; genus Lissotriton; species Lissotriton helveticus. The sequence continues at coordinate 297,112,875 of NC_136063.1, forward strand.
ATGATTCTGGCAAGTTCAAATGGTTGTTCTGCTATATCGGTTTCTTTCAACTTCTGGAGGAAAGTTATATCCTCAGTTGCCAATTGAACTAAGTCTCTATATGCCTGTGTTAATTCTTTTATTTTAACTAAGAGTTCTTCGCTTGACATTCTATTAATGTCAGCATGTGATGTGTAGCTGGCTAGACCCGGCCATGTTGCTCCTGGTCTACCTAGTGGACCGAGCCTGGTGATGTGATTATTATGTTTTAGGGCGCCTTTAAACCAGAGGAGATGCTCTTGGTATTTTAATGGTATTTCCACCTCCTCGAAAGGAGTGTACTCTTCCGGAGGTTCCTCTATCTTGTAATAGTGGAACTCCTTTGTTACAGCGTTTGCTGCTGGAAAGTTTATCCATGAATAGAATACCTCTGTTTGCCGATATTCATGTGCCTCAATTACGAATATGACTGTACCACCTCTCGATGTCAGTCCATTTTCTATAAGTTTTAAAGTTATAGTTTTTCTTATGTTGACCGGGATGAGTATTGCGTCCGGGTCAGTTTGTAGGAGACTTGTGTCTTCCGTTAGGAGTTGAGCTGCTATTCTAGCTGCCTCCCTTTCTCCTTCGCTGTCTGACATTTTGCTGACCGGAAGTTTTTTTTTGTTGCAGATCAGGTTTCCAGGGAAACAAAGATTAGGTGCACAATATTTTGGAACACTGTATCCTTCAACGTTGAATAAACCAAAAACCATACATAGGAGTCTCCTCCTACTAAGTTTGGCGGATTTTAACCTTTGACCCACTCCAGACGTCTTTGGAGTATTTACGGGAGAAAGGGTCTGTGTGAAAAAGCACGACTGAGTTACTCTAATGCCTTGCGTTAGATTTATCGCCTTACCAAACCGTTGGGCGCCATGTAGTGTAGTTCCTATTTTCCCAATAGGCTCTGCGCATTGGAATAATATCTTCAATTGTATAGACGTAGGACAGAGGTTAACTAGGTCTTCTACTGACGAGATTAGACTTAAGTTTTGTGTGCCAGCTAGCTCAGAGTTCACTAGAAACTTTCTCGAATAGGCGAGGAGGATTTTAACCTCCCTGGATAGACAAGAAGGGATTTAGTTTCTGACAACCATAGAACATGACAACTTTGCTCCCCCTGATCAAGAGTATATCTCTAGAGTTGTGTGAAAACAAAAGACAGCTATTTTACTCTGTCAATACGTGCATACTTAGTTTCACCAGTTTGTAGAGAAAAGAAGAGACGGGCGTTTTCAATAAAAGGTGTTATTTATTGATCAGTCTCTTTTCTCATACAAGAGAAATGAATCGCTACAATTGCAATACTTAGGGTTCAATAGAATGCATATAGTAAAAGCAGGATTATAAAATAATACTGTAAAAGCATTGATATGGTTTCTTAGCCATATGATACTTTAAAATGGATAAAAGATATACATACATATATACATTGACTAATCGTACTCAACTGGTGCTTCTAACTACGCCTACCCCGGTGTACCTGACCTAAGCCTAATACATGGGAGGGAGTAAGTAAGTAGCAGTTTAAGTTAAGTTTGGTTTGCCAAGAATCTGACTCAAGAATTCTCTGTAAGGGTTTAGTCAGTACAGTACCTGGGATTTAGAAGGCAGGAGGGCTGGTATCTCTTTCTCAGGACTCGGTATCCCAGTCACCCGCGAAGGTGGGCTGGAAACGCTGGAGGCTGGATTTCTCGGCAAGAGAAAAGACAGCGTCTTCCTCAGCGCGTCAAAAGGGGAGGGGCAGCGTCCGTGGGCTCTCGCATCAGCTGGGCTCTCCGGCAAGTAGTCGCTGCTCCAGGTTCATCACCACCGTGTCTTTGCTTAGGGCAGCGTTGGTATATTTATACCTGAGAGGTGCTGGGTTTGACGTAAGGATGGACATAAGACGGCAATAAAGATGTCACTAAGAACTGATCGTTCTTGCAGTGCTTTACAGGAGTTCTCGGACTAAATCAAAACATAGCAGGCGGGGATTTCCCAGGTTGCTGGAGGCTTGGATTTGTTTAAGAACTCGGTGTGCTTTCTAGGGGGCTGGAGGAATAGTGCTTGTTTAATGTGACAGCATGCGCTATGACTAATTTATGAAACGGGTTTCTGTGCCGTTGTATGGATATTAGTGATTTATAACCGGACAAGGGTCAGGAATAGGAGTATCGATACAGGTCCCTAGATAAACATACTACAATACAAGTTTCTAAAAACCCACTCAGTGATTCCTAGATCTATACACACATCTAATCAGTTACCCACAGATTCACTCATACATGCAGTCAATGATCAATAGAACACTATCAAATATACTTATACACCTATATCGACATTACACACCAGCACACATCCTATTCACTTATGAAGTCATCCTATCCACTTATGCAAACAACGGATCATACTTACATTTACTTAGCTATACACTTATACAAACACCACTTTATCTATTCATATAGATAGTAACTTATGCTTAGTGTGTTATAAAATCACTATCACAAGTATAGTTATCCATACAGTCACCCATACAATCACTGAGTCTTATGTATACTTATTTATATACAACAACTGTCACATACACTGCCTTTTATTTTTCTACTTTGTTGGACATGTACCATTGAGAGGGATATTTGCTCATCACCACACCCATAAAGATATTCACTCACCCAAACAACTGTTATAACATGTAGTCTTAACGTCATATACCTACTAAATCAACTATTCACACATCTTTGGGCAGTCACACACCTCCCACCGAACCACAGTCACATTCACTCTCCCATACAAATGCTCAGTTAACTAATAAATAACTAATATAGACTTTCAAATAGCTAGTAAACAACTGGAGAAGTAGTTTACACAACTGACAAAGTGATACAGATGTTGACACAGTTTAGTCACTATCCAATATCTTTAGTGAGACACTTTAAATTAGTCAAGTAAACAGTCAATCATACTGCTACTAAATCCTCCATCCAGATATTTATATTTATATATCCACTCATTCTTCAATGCAAATTGCTATATATATAATACATATTTAAATAACGAAGCAAACCACATTCACTGGATGATGTCATCAGTGATGTCATCCATGATGTCATCAGTGATGTCATTTGAGATGTCATCAGTGATGTCACAGACCATGTCATGAATGATGTAATATGTGACATCATCAGCAGTGGATTGCAGGCGTGCGAGATATAGTTAGTACAACTAACTATATCGGAGGAATTTGAATGGTTTTGTACGAGTGAAATGTCCAGCTAACTATAACACCCCTAAAACCTACGTTTTTTTCAGTGAATTTCTAAAGTTTTTTTAAATGCTAATTCCTAACTATATAAGGCCTGAAACCTATGTTTTTTTCAGTGAGAATATATATATATATATATATATATATATATATCCAAAAACTATGCAGAGCACCCCTTTGAGAAAACGGAGCCACACGAAGGTTAAGGTACAGTCCTTTTAATAATGAGAGACAGCCCGCCAGCAGGCTCGTTCAGGAAAGCAAAGTGTCCATAAGTAAAAACGCCAGACGCGTTTCAGGAAACATCCTTTCTTCAGTGGCGTGTTGTGGCACAGAGATGCTGTAGGCGCTGCTGAAGAGCACTCGTTAACCGATCACCTGCTGCAAGTGGGCGTGGCCTAATGCAAGGCCTGCTGGGTGATGTAGTGTTCTTCCTTAGTGTTGCCACAGTGGGCGCGCCTGCCTCATTTCCTTGATCGTGCCTTAATGACATGCTGTGGCAACACTAAGGAAGAACACTACATCACCCAGCAGGCCTTGCATTAGGCCACGCCCACTTGCAGCAGGTGATCGGTTAACGAGTGCTCTTCAGCAGCGCCTAAAGCATCTCTGTGCCACGACACGCCACTGAAGAAAGGATGTTTCCTGAAACGCGTCTGGCGTTTTTACTTATGGACACTTTGCTTTCCTGAACGAGCCTGCTGGCGGGCTGTCTCTCATTATTAAAAGGACTGTACCTTAACCTTCGTGTGGCTCCGTTTTCTCAAAGGGGTGCTCTGCATAGTTTTTGGATATTTAGCGGCCGTCCCGGTCGCGAGAAGGAGCCCCTCGCAACAACGAGTTCAAGGCGCCATCTTGTTCGGTGCTACCTGCCAATGAAACGAAGGGGAGCTGGAATCGTGCAGGGAGACCAGCTCCAAGTCCTGGGTGACAGTACACAAAGCAGGGCAGGTTTTATCAAGGATTTACAGCATGTCATTAAGGCACGATCAAGGAAATGAGGCAGGCGCGCCCACTGTGGCAACACTAAGGAAGAACACTACATCACCCAGCAGGCCTTGCATTAGGCCACGCCCACTTGCAGCAGGTGATCGGTTAACGAGTGCTCTTCAGCAGCGCCTACAGCATCTCTGTGCCACGACACGCCACTGAAGAAAGGATGTTTCCTGAAACGCTTCTGGCGTTTTTACTTATGGACACTTTGCTTTCCTGAACGAGCCTGCTGGCGGGCTGTCTCTCATTATTAAAAGGACTGTACCTTAACCTTCGTGTGGCTCCGTTTTCTCAAAGGGGTGCTCTGCATAGTTTTTGGAGATATATATATATATATATATCAATGCTCGAAGGTGTCCACCTTTGAGTAGCACGCGAACAGCAGCTTGGTTTATGTATAGGTGAGGACGGGCATCCACTCGTAGACGCCGCTCCATACGGGATCTGCCCGACGCGTTTCGAAGCTCCATATGCTTCTCTTCAGGGGCTTTAACGGAAGCGGTGTGCGCAACCGCCGACCCACTTCCCCAATTAATATATAACACACCCACCGATGGGAGGCTCAAATGAGACTGTGCATTCTGGGAAGTGTGGTCCGGGAAGCACACAATCAAGTCCTGTATGGACTCCACAAGTAGGCCCGTCCTCGATTCCAAGTACGACTGCTGCTTCACTTTCGTTACCCCCAGGGTACCGGGGTGGTGCATACTCCACGGCTGGACGGCCGCGTATAAATCAATGCTCGAAGGTGTCCACCTTTTGAGTAGCACGCGAACAGCAGCTTGGTTTATGTATAGGTGAGGACGGGGATCCACTCGTAGACGCCGCTCCGTACGGGATCTGCCCGACGCGTTTCGAAGCTCCATATGCTTCTCTTCAGGGGCTTTAACGGAAGCGGTGTGCGCAACCGCCGACCCACTTCCCCAATTAATATATAACACGCCCACCGATGGGAGGCTGAAATGAGACTGTGCGTTCTGGGAAGTGTGGTCCGGGAAGCACACAATCAAGTCCTGTATGGACTCCACAAGTGGGCCCGTCCTCGATTCCAAGTACGACTGCTGCTTCACTTTCGTGACCCCCAGGGTACCGGGGTGGTGCATACTCCGCGGCTGGACGGGCGCGTATAAATCAATGCTCGAAGGTGTCCACCTTTGAGTAGCACGCGAACAGCAGCTTGGTTTATGTATAGGTGAGGACGGGGATCCACTCGTAGACGCCGCTCCGTACGGGATCTGCCCGACGCGTTTCGAAGCTCCATATGCTTCTTTTCAGGGGCTTTAACGGAAGTGGTGTGCGCAACCGCCGACCCACTTCCCGAATTAATATATAACACACCCACCGATGGGAGGCTCAAATGAGACTGTGCATTCTGGGAAGTGTGGTCCTGGAAGCACACAATCAAGTCCTGTATGGACTCCACAAGTGGGCCCGTCCTCGATTCCAAGTACGACTGCTGCTTCACTTTCGTGACCCCCAGCGTACCGGGGTGGTGCATACTCCGCGGCTGGACGGCCGCGTATAAATCAATGCTCGAAGTGTCCACCTTTGAGTAGCACGCGAACAGCAGCTTGGTTTATGTATAGGTGAGGACGGGGATCCACTCGTAGACGCCGCTCCGTACGGGATCTGCCCGACGCGTTTCGAAGCTCCATATGCTTCTCTGCAGGGGCTTTAACGGAAGCGGTGTGCGCAACCGCCGACCCACTTCCCCAATTAATATATAACACACCCACCGATGGGAGGCTCAAATGAGACTGTGCATTCTGGGAAGTGTGGTCCGGGAAGCACACAATCAAGTCTTGTATGGACTCCACAAGTGGGCCCGTCCTCGATTCCAAGTACGACTGCTGCTTCACTTTCGTGACCCCCAGGGTACCGGGGTGGTGCATACTCCGCGGCTGGACGGCCGCGTATAAATCAATGCTCGAAGGTGTCCACCTTTGAGTAGCACGCGAACAGCAGCTTGGTTTATGTATAGGTGAGGACGGGGATCCACTCGTAGACGCCGCTCCGTACGGGATCTGCCCGACGCGTTTCGAAGCTCCATATGCTTCTCTGCAGTGGCTTTAACGTAAGCGGTGTGCGCAACCGCCGACCCACTTCCCCAATTAATATATAACACACCCACCGATGGGAGGCTCAAATGAGACTGTGCATTCTGGGAAGTGTGGTCCGGGAAGCACACAATCAAGTCCTGTATGGACTCCACAAGTGGGCCCGTCCTCGATTCCAAGTACGACTGCTGCTTCACTTTCGTGACCCCCAGGGTACCGGGGTGGTGCATACTCCGCGGCTATATATATACACACACACATATAATTATATTACACAGCGACTGTCTCCACTGTTTAATTATATGTGAGTCAGAATTGCCATCGGCAGTGCAATTTTTGTTTCGCTAATAACATTGCCGCTGTTTGGCAAATCTTCTCAAAACATAAAAAAAAATAAAGGTTCATCCTCCTCTCCTTCCTGTATTGTTTCGGGACGATCCGTCAAGTGGTGCCAGGATAAAGGGGGAGTCCCCAAACATTTTTTTCCACATTCATTTTCCATTGGAAAATTAAACAAGAATACAGAGAAAACAGCTGAGCAGAATTACACCATATTAGCTAGATCCTTTCCCAGAAACAGTGCTTTTTCTTATTTGGTGTAAATCTGGTCAGTAGTTTTTGAGAAATAAAAATGTTTAAAATATATAGCTAGAATGACCATTGTTCCCACAGGACTTCCACAAGAGTGCCACAGAGTACCACAGGACCGCAAATTGGAGCGATCTGATTAGTTTGGCCAGATAGTTTGCAAGGGATTGGGTGGAGAAGTGTGGCTCACTGGTTAGAGGAGGCAGACCTGGAAGCAGAGGTCAGCCCGGGACCAGGGTTCAATTCCCGGCTCGGCGGGTCTTGAGTCCTAAAATGTCCATGGACTCGACAATTCTCGCTCCGGTGCCTACTCGATTCACGGGTTCACACTCTGCGACTCTGGGCAATAGCTTGCTTAATCTCCACAACGGCCCCTCGCAGCGGGATGCCTGGCTTTTACCTTGCGGATACCCTGCCGGGGTTATCTCACAGGGGAATACCAGGACGGGTTCCCTAAGCAAGCGCTTAGAAACCGCTTGGTGATTTGCGCTATATAAATTCCTGTACATTTACATTTACATTCATGACCCTGCAGGAGTGAGCGATCTGATTGACTAGCTGCAACATGATGAAACATGTCCCCATGTCCTGAAAACTTTAAAATAAAAAAATAAAATAGGGTGGTAGGGGCAGGGTAGCAGTACCATGACCCTGTGCTCCTGTGGGACTCTGACAGGAGTCCGTCCGGACCCAAATAAATGGGTGGTTGTCTGTGGCCAGATGGCAGGAGGCCGGGCATGGCAGGGGTTGTCCGCTTGTGGGGGTTATCCAAAATTTACACTCTAGGCCAGGCCCTGCGGCCATCCCACTCCATGTGTGGCAAGGGGTTAGCTGCAAACATGTCCTAATAGAATATTAATTTGCTTTATAAAAGGAGAAATTATCTGTAAAAAACAAACGTCAAAGTACTGTTATATGTGAGGAAGCTGATAAGATTTTAAAATGAGTTTAAAAAAATCTTAGCGATTTACTGCAGAAGTACTACTGTTAAAAACCAAAAAAACAGGAAAGGTTGCCAGTTATACGTAACTGACATAGGTATGAATTATAAACTATGAAAACCATTGTAGAAACCTAATCCAATTGGATTTGTAAAGTGCGGCAAATCACCCGTATCCAGGTGAGGACAGTAATGCTAATGGGTCTTATTTGAATAACCAGATCTGGAGTTCTTTTTCCGAATACCCGCAGGGAGAATGAGGTCCCTAGGCGAAGTGGGAGGTCATTCCAAGACTTTGTGGTGAGGTGGGAGAAGGGGCGCCCTCCACTTTTGCTGCGGTTGATGCAGGGGCGTGTGGGAAAAGGTGTCTGGACAGGAGGTGGAAATCCACTTGATGGTTGATGTACGCTGGTCCTAGGTTGTGGAGGGTATTGAAAGGCGTGGATCAGCATCTTCAACTGGCATCTCTTCTTAATGGGAAGCCAGTGGAGCTTCTTGAGGTGGAGCGTGATATGGGTAGGCTTGGGAAGATCAAGAATGAGTCTGGCTGCTGAGTTCTGTATTGTCTCAACACAAAAGGGAGAGGAGGAGGTAATCCATCGTACGCCCTCCTATTGAGACACAACCACCACAATTCGGTACCACAGCTGTAGGGAGAATACAAGGTACAGTATTACTACCTGAAACTAGACTTGGCTGGTGACCAGGGCTTGCGTGACAGTGCATCTAGTGTTGATTGGAGCCACTTAAAAATCTTGTAGAGCATTCGGAGGGTGAGGAAGCAGGCAGATTATCTGTATATCAGTGGTCAGCTTACTGTCCAGGATGATGCCACGGTTGCCGGCGTAGTTGGTCGGAGCTTGTGAGTGTTCTAGTTCACTATGGTCCACCACGCGTCGTTCTATTGGATGGTGTTCCTGAAGATCAGTACTTCCGTCTTGTCTTTGTTGAGTCGTAGGCAGTCTGTTCTCATCCAGTTGGAGATGTTTGTCATGCACTTGGGTAAGTTTGTCACCATGACGGTGGGGTCTTCTGATGGTGATAGGATGAGCTGGGTATCGTCAGCGTAGGATATGAAGTTTAATCTATGAGATCTTATGTTGTTGGCCAAGGGAGTCAGGTGGGTGTTGACTGGGGAGGGTCTGAGGAACGAACCTTGAGGGACGCCGCACATGTGGGTCTTAGGTTCTGAGGTGAACGGTGGGAGATGGATTCTCTGGGTTCTACACGTGAGGAAGCAGGCGATCCACTTGAAAGTGTTTCCTCTGAATCCGATGTTGTGTAGCCTTTTGATCAAGGTGGGATACGATACTGTGTTGAACGATGCTGAGAGGTCAAGGAGACTCAAGACTGCCATTTTTCCTTGGTCAATGAGGGATCTCATGTAGTTTGTGGCTGTCACCAAGGCAGTTTCAGTGTTTTGATTGGTGCAGAATCCAGATTGGGAAATGTTGAGAAGATCATGTTTCTCCAGGTGTTCCACGAGTTTGCGGTTGATGGCCTTCTCGAGGACTTTGTAAGGAAAGGGGAGCAGAGAGATGTGAGCATTCTTAGGTTACAGGCAAGATGATCAGGAATCTGGCAGTTCTCACTAAAGGATAAACTTTACCCATCCTCATGGGCGGTGGGGTGTTAAGGAGTGAGGGCCAACAAAGGTTATGGAGAGACGGTGAGTCCTGTTATCATAATGTGCATCTCCTGGGTTACAGCAGCCCTAGGTGACCCAGAGGTCAGATTTGTTCACAAGTGGGAAAGAAAGGTAACTGAGAGACTGGCGATGCAATGGAAACTGCAATTCATTTTCACTGGTCAATACTGAAAGTTTTTCTGAACTAGTTTTCTTCAGTGTGACTTTTTGCTTCGAGCAGACAATATGTACGGACTCCTGGGGCCATGTTACAAGGTCTTTTTGTGACCACATTTTAACGAAATATCTTGATATGTTTATATTTGTTGTTGTTTGTAAAGTGCTCTGTTGCCCACAGGGCTGTCCTGGCACTGTGGAAATTGTAGTGAGCTGCATGAATAGGGGGTTTAACTAATCATCTTGCAGGGAGAGAAGCCAGGTCTTAACATGTTTGCAGAATTGGGATTTGTTCCCTTCCACCAAGAGAGATATGGGTGGCTGGTTCCTTTCTGTGAGGGCTAGAATGGAAAATGACCTGCCACCTCTGGTGGCCATCCTATATCGCAGGACTACCAGCAAATGGGCATTGGAGGAGCTAAGAAGTCTTTTTGGTATATGAGGAACAATCCTCTTCCTGAGGTAGAGTGACCCAGTCCATTTGAAGGCTTTGTGGGCCAGTTTCAAAGCATTAAATAAGATCCTCTTATGGACAGGGAGCCAATGCAGGGTCCGAAGAGCTTGCAAACTTGAGCCCCTTCTATTAAACTATAGTACTGCCCTTGCAGCAATGTTTTGGATAATCTGAAGGTGTATGATAAGTTATTTGAGCAAACCCAATAAAAGGGAATTTCTGTAATCTAGATGCGAGTGATCAGAGCTTTTAGCATTGAATTGCGAGCAGTTAGAAGTAAGAAGGAAAGACATTTTTTCAGGGTTCTTAGCAGCGCAAAACCATTTGAGACATTGAGAACATGTAGGAAAGATAGGTCTGAGTCAAACCTTACCCCCAGGATTTCCACCATGGTGGGGGGCGGAGGAGGGGGGTGGGGGATACACCTTCAGATTGTTGGCAAGAACAAGTTGGACTTACTAAATAGGATAATCGGTGTTTTCCGAGTTGCATTTTAGGTGGTTGTGATTCATGTAGTTGAGCACCTCCGTTAGACACTTTTGGAAGTTGAGCTCAGAACTGTAAAGACTGTTGCTCTAGTGAGAGAATCAACTATGTATCATCGGCATATGATATAACTGTGATCCAAAGGATTTGATAAGGTGGACCACAGGTGTCATAAAGATATTAAAGAAAGTGGGGCTGAGGGATGAACCCTGGGGACCCCTTATCTATGGGGGACTGCTCCAAATTTGAAAGGTGGTAACATGACCATCTGAGTTCTGTCTGGGAGAATAGAACAAAACCATCTCAGGACAGTCCTCACCATCCTCACTTATTCCAAGTGTCTCTGCAGCAATGAATGGGGGACTGCGTTGAATGCTGCCAACAGATCTATTTGTATCAGGACAACATTTTTCCTCTCATCCAACGTGGTCTTGATTGTCTCAGAAACCTCTAACAATGTGTATTCTGTGCTGCGTTGTGGCCTGAATCTGGGATGCAAGGCGTGAAGTAGCGTTTTCTTGTTTAAATACTGTGAGAACTGTTTATTAACTAGCTTCTCCGAGACTTCAATCGGACGGCCACAAGGGATAAAGGCCTGTAGTTGTCAAGATTTTGGGTCTACTAAAGGTTTCTTTTGGAGTGGCTTGATAAAGGCCTTCTTCCATATAGATGGAACTAGTCCCGTATAAAATGAAGTTTTGATCATGGGGTTGATTTAAAGATTCACTGTTTTAGAGATCTTGTGTATGAGCAAAAAGGGTCAAGGGTCTTCAAGGGATCGTGATTTGCAGTGCATTAGAGTCTGATGTTAATCCTGCAGAGTAATAGGAGCAAAGGTGGTGAAGGTGTAGGTCGCCTTGGCTTTTGCTACTGACTCAGAGTATGGGACTCCATGTTTGTTTGCTACTTTCTTAAGGAAGTTTTCATAGATGTTCTTGAAGAAGCTGGCTAATTCATTACAAAGCCCTTGAGATGACAGGATGACATTCTCAATGGCTTTAGGATTGAAGAATACTTTTGATATGCTAAATATTTCCCTAAAGTTTTTTGCTGATTCCGTCTTCAGTACACAGTTTTTGTGTTTTATCATTTTACAGAACATAACGCTACGTCATAAATATACCTATTAGTGTCTTAGTAATTCACTCTCCACTTTCTCTCCAGCCTTTCGCAGGCCTTCTGCCCTTGAAGCTCATTCACTGAACGAAGAGCATAGATATTTGGTACGGTAGATCAAGACAATGCCTCCTCTTCTGCCTGCCCTAGCCAACCCAGAGATAAGCATACCCTTCTGGAATGGCTAAAGCGATGTCTGTATTGGAAATATTATTGAGCGATGTTTCAGTAAAGAACATGAAATCAAAGTTCCTGTCTATGAGGAGATTATAAATATCAGATATCAGTAGATGGTTTGAGTAGAGAGTGAGTGTTTAGTAGGCCTCCCATCCAGAACTGCTCTTTCTTATTTTAGCCGAGGGATGCATGTGGGGCATCCCGAGAGAGGTGAACTTTTGTCCACAGAGACCCGAGCGATGTTAACCTCTGTTCCACACCTAGCAGGAGATGGGGCCCTCAATCTTTGCAATTGACAGCCTGTGGAAGCAGGGTTTGGAATGATTTGACGCTGATCTTGGCTTTTTTGTGGGTGACCGCTGTAGCATTAAAAGAGCTTGAGCGGCAACAGTCAAGATGGCGACTGGGCTTGGCACAATAATGGCGGTTTAATTCTGCATGTCCCTGGTTAGGTAGACCGCAGTACAACTAAATGCAGTGGTCAAGGCATTGAATAAAAATGTTAAACTGATTATAGTTCCCCCTACAGCCATTAAAACATACAGAATGTGCTGACTTGAAGCTGTTTTCCACAAAAACCTCCATGACTCTCCACGGCACTCCACTCTCCGTAACTCTTTTATGCCTTGTTATACATCAGTCATGCTGGGCCAGACTTATTGGCTTTGCCAATGCTTGTTTAGTTTGCCCATGTTGCTGCTTCTCCTCCCACCTACCACTTCTCCATGTTTCTTCCCTCTGTTCCCCTACCCCCATGCTTGCACCCACCCCTTTCCCCGTTTTATTGTTGTTGCTTCCCCCGTCGTTGGTTACCCCTACCCTTTCGTTGGTTGTTTCTTTTATTAAGCTCAGCAGTTGGCGAATATTATTGCATTTCCTCCACCACCACCTAGTGGGCGTATACAAAGGCACCCCAACTGAAAACGAACTTGTAAAAAAAGAAAACCAGCATTGGCAAAGCCAGTAGGTTTCATCTTTAGGACCTATTGGCTTTGGCAATTTCATTTGGCGGGACTGTACAGCATTGGGATACACATTGGACAGCATCTTTCAAATAATAAGAAAGACCCTGACACAGCAAATAGCATACACATAGGCACGACCTATTGGCTTTGCCAATGCTTGCTGTAAATATTGAGCCTGGATCAAACCCCTTGGTATTTGAACTTCTCTTTCAAGCTGTCCTCCCCGTCTTTCACTTGAAATGTTTTCAAAGCACAGAGCATCTGACATAGATTGAAAATCATTATTTGGTTTTCTCAAATAGTTTTTATTGATATTTTCAAAAAATGTAAACAGTGAAAAAGGACAGAAAAACAGAAATAAATAATTAGCTCAAGATACAAGGAAGGTTAAGTTCCATTATACTGACATGCTTATGAAGGAAAAATATAGAATACAAATTGGAGTCCATTAGATTTGGTATACTTTCTGCTATAAGTACACCTAGTGAAGTTGACTTCATAACATTGGAACGTGATATAATTAATGAATTAAACATGTGCATTTGTACGTTCTAAAAGGTAACATAGTTTGCAGCTTTATTATAATCTAATCGTAACACATCGTTATTTCCATCTTAAGTCCGTAGATTGAGGAGGAAAGCCATTCTTGGCATCACTTGAAGGAGACTGCTTTGGAGTTCTTACAATTATTAAGAATTTGTGTACATGCAAGTGTAAGCATTAAGTTCATGAGCAGTAGCTTTCTTTTTGTAGTTGGGGATCCAGGAAGCCCAAGAGAATATAGGAGAATTCTCTAGAGGGCTCGATATTAAGTGTTTTTATACAGCTAAATATTTAGCCTCAGTAGGTTTGTAAAGTAGGGCAATAGAATAGCATGTGGGCTAAATCTCCTTCGAGTAGATTGCAATACCAGCAGGTTGGGCTCTAAATGAGATTTGGTTTAGAAATTCTAGGCGGGGGTCCAACATATTATATTGATTATCAAGAATTTTGTTTGGGATAGTGAGGGTGAGTGCTTGTTTGAGAAAGGGGTTTTATGTATCTTAATCCAGTCAAAGCAAATATTTCTGAAATTTGGTTCTGATTCCCATTTCTGTTCTTTATGAGAATACGTTTTGCGCGGTTTTGGCAATAGCAGTTAATAGATTTTAGACACGAAGTGACTGATTTTAGGAGATGAACCAATAGTGTAAGGATTGTCGGATTTATAGGCTGTATGGAGTATGTCATTAATTTGGCTTTAAGTTTCAAAAACTTGAAAAAGTCCATGGTGTCTAGACTAAAACAAGTTTGTAAATTGGAGAAAGATTGCAGTAATTTGTCCCCACAGAGGTCTTTGACTATGTTTATACCGTTATTCGTCCATTTTTGCCAGTGTATCATTTCTCCGTCTATTTTAACGGTAACCTTGCACCATAGTGAGGACAGATTGGACTTTCTGATTTTTAAATCAGATTGGCAATATAGGCGTAGAAGGGCACATTTTGTGTTTTGTATGGTATACCTAGAATGAGGGAGGTGGGAAATGTTCATTGTTAGTAATGCGGGTATGGGGCTGTAGTTTATGAGAGATTTCTCTATATTCACCCAGGCCGGAAGATACTCTGGATCATACAAACCAGTTCAGTCCTTGTTTGCAGAGGTATGCTGTTTGTTAGTTTCTGAAGTTGGGAAGGCCTAATCCACCTTTTTCTTTAGCTAGTTTGAGTTTTTAAGACAGATTCTGGGCGTTTTCCCTTGCCAGAGGAAAGAGTCGAAGATGTGGTCTATTATTGTTAGGAATTTGTTAGAAAGGGTCATTGGTAGCATGCTGATTAGGTAGTTGACAAGAGGAGTGATTATCATTTTAATGTTTCAACTCTTCCCCTCTAAGATAAGAATTTGGGTGACCAGCCATCTAAAAGTGTGGTGATTTTTTTGATAAGGGCAATTTCTTTAGTCTGTAGGTTGGTGATTAGATCATTTGTTAATTCTAATCCTAAGTATTTGATGCAGCCTGGTTGCCATGACCGGCCCGAGTTTCCATTGAATTCTTTGTTGCAAATATTATTGAGTAGTTTGACCTCTGTTTTAACCATGTTGAGCGTGTAAGCAGATATATTGGAGAATTCTTGTATTGAGGACATTAAGGGCGGGATAGCTGTGTCTGCATTTTCCGAGCTAACCAATATGCCATCTGTGTATGCAGCGATCTTTGATGTGCATTCATTGAAACGGATAACTGAAATGTCTTTATTTTCCCTTAGCTGGTATAAGAAGGGCTCTATATCTAGCAGAAATAGGGAGGGTGAGGGAGGTCAGCCCTGTCTGGTACCTTGTTTTAGGTAGAAAGGTGAGGAAACAGTGTTGCCAGTTCTTACTCTAGCGACGGTTTGTGGTATAGGGCCATTATCACGTGTATCAGATCCTCTCCAAGATTGAATTTCTCAAGTGTTGCTCTTCGGTATGTCCAATCAACTTTGTCGAATGCTTTCTCAGCATCCAACATGATCGCTACTATGGGGGATTCTGTTAATTTGGCCTTCTCTAAAGCATGGCACAGGATTCGTGTATTGTCGCTGGAGAGCCTGTTTCTTAAAGAGCCACTTGAGAGGGGTGTATAAGTTTGGTACTGTGTTTCTGTAGTCGATTAGCAAGGTTCATAACATGTATCTTACAGTCTAAATTTATCCGCGAGATTGGTCTGTAATTCCTTTGGTATTACTGTGATGATTGCTTCTGCTGAGGTCCCTGCAACCTGGCCTGTGTCAGCAAAATTATTGAACAGGTTCAGAAGAAGAGGATTTAGAGGTGTAGCAAAGGTTTGAAAAAATGTGGCATTGAACCCATCTGTGCCACGATCTTTCCCCGTTTGAAGTTTTTTAATTTTGTCAACGATTTCTTCTGAGGTTATTGGTCCACTGATAGATATTTTATCCTCTTCGGATAGAGTGGGCAGTTTGCATTTACTCTGATAGCTTTGGCATTTAGTGGCATTCAACTCTGAATTATTTTCATATAAATGTTGATAGAATTCTTTAAATATTTCCGCTAATTTGTTCGTGCAGGTATGTGTAGCGCCGTTAGGTTCTAATAATGCATTTATTGTTTTTTTCTGGAGTTTGAATTTCAAGTAAGAGGCTAAAGCCTTCCCAGCTTTGTTAGATTCACAGTCTGATACTTTTTTGTTTCTTAATCCACAGCCCCGCTCTGGAGCTTATGATTTTATTATACTCTTATTTCTTCACTATTTCGTTTAGAAGTAGGCTGTCTCTCTGTCTTGGATGGAGGGCCACAAAACCCTTCCTTGTTTCAACTGTTTCTTTGCATTAATCCTGAGATATGAGATATGAAAAGTTTGTTACCTTTCCAGAGTATGTGACAATGTTTCCTCATAAAAGAAAAGATCAGATCTACGTGTTGGTAACGGAGAGGTTTGCAAACGATCGGTCTTGGTCTTTTGGTTAGACAGTTTCCTCTTTTGGGGCTTTGTGTGCCCTATTAAATTCTAGGGGTTTGCTGAATACCAGGTTTGTGGCTTGTGAGAATCATTTTCCATAAAAGGAGTTGCATGACACAGCTGATTCTTCCCCTCTGGAAGACCAAATTTTCGAAAGATCCATGTCTGTTCCTGTCGTCCAATTCCAAAAGTTGTTTGGTAAGTGAGATTGGGGTAATATTGAGTGCTTGAAGGGATTTGGCAATTTTAGCAGGTGAATCCTCCAGGTGACTGATCCTACTTTCTGCTTCTGCAAATCGTTGAGTTGGTTTTCTCTGATGTCTTGACGGATTGTGAAGTGTTTTCTTTCGTTGACTTGGCTAGTTCGTAGACATCCACATGTTTTTAGGTCTCGGGACCTATAAGCTGTGCAAAGCACAGCTTCCGGTCCGGAGAAATTATGTTTTGGAGTAGGGCACTTTAAACCCGCCTCTCAGCTCCGTTCGCTTCCATTGGATGGCTTCCTAAAAGGAAGCCAGCCATTGGAAGAGAAGGGAGTCACTCCAAACAAGCCCCGTCTTTTTTCAAGATAGTTTCCATGGTTGAATTGAGGTCTTGTTTGCTTTTAATAGGCGAGTCTGGGTTCGGCGGATCAGACTTGACACTTTCCAAGCTTGTTTTGTTTTCTTTGTCTGTCATTTTCGATCACGATGAATATTTTCTTGAGGCTATACTAGGGGGCAGAATGACCCTTCTGACAGCGACCGGTGGCAGCAACCGATTCAATGTTGGTCTTAGAGGCCTGTCGTTTGGTTGTAGGGTGTAACTGTCCTTTTCCTCCTGTGATGAGACCTGGATATGATTATAGAGAGTTAAATCGCGGGTTTATAAGGCAGGCAAAAACTTGAACGAGTTAAGCACGCTTTAACAGGCAATAGATCACAGAAATTACTTAGAAAGAAATTGGTAGAGGCCGCCATTTTTTGTCACACAGCAAGAAACCTTGGGTTTGCTAATATCGAGTATGCTTGTGAGATCGGTATGATAATGTGCTGGCAGAATGCTTGCAGGCTCAAATTAGCTCATTGACTCATTGCCTGATTTTGAATGGGAGATTACGTAGCAAGTGGACAGTAATGATCGCCATTTGTAATTCTTGATCCTGGCCACATGTAGCAATGGGTTTGCAGCTGAATGTGATTAACCCTATTACAGACTAGGACCGCATGACCTACATATGCATTTATCCGTTCTTCTTTTTTCAGTATAGGTTTGCATGAGGTTTGGGTCAGTAACTGTGTGTGAACCATTCGCTCTCTATCTTTTCCTGCATCCAAAGTTTTCATGAGGCTTACTTGAGGCCAGGTTAATAGAGGCGACATAAACTTCCTTCCGGTGTGTATAGCGCACGTCAAACAGTTCTTGGAGTTTAATGGAACTCATTGTCGCAGTTACCGGGTTGAAACGCACAGAGGTTGCAATGATTTTCGAAATAATTCCTCTATTATTGTCTCATCCGTAAACTGCCCCATGTTGTGTTCCACTATCGGCCACCATGTCAGAGTTGGTGAGACACCCCTGTATACGATGTACAACTGCATAGCTCCTGATTCCAGACGCAGAGTGCACCGTCTTGAGATACCCAGAATTGTGGTGATACCCAATCAATCCTCCGATGACAATGAGCGGTGTGGAGCGCTTATACCACTGCAAGCATCCGTCCCCTCAGAGACCGTGTGGGTCCGCATGTTAGGATCAGGCAGGCGGTCAGCCACATACAAGACCAACTGATTCTGGCGAGTTACGTTATTATTTTAACTAACATCAGTGGGGTAGGTGACCAGAATTTTAAAGCCAAAAACTGGGACATTTCCCAAAAATAGAAGGAACACAATTTTGCTTCAACCCAGCACACTGAATGACAGTGCTCCTTAGCAGAGAATTACAGAAGAGGAAGTAAAACGTACATAAAATACAATTTTTAAAGCCAGTAACAGGCTTGTTAATTAAATGGCTTTCTTATAACAGCTGCTAACTCTCTCCTTGCTTTGCAAAACATAAAAATATACCTCCCACCGTTTTCTGTCGACCCTCTCTAAAAACTGGGACATAAGCTTAAATTCTTGAAATCTGCCGGGACAGCTGGCGAAAAGCGTGACTGTCCTGGCAAATCTGGGAAACCTGGTCACCATCATCAGCGGTAACCTTGATGCTATCAGTAGTGGCTCTGTAACTTGTGCTTGGTGAGGCTGAAGAGGCCAATAGCTTTCAAGATCTCCATACTAGGCATCAAACGCTTGTTGTTCGGTTTGTTGAAGGAGATTAGCGCCTTACAGCAAGTGGAAGCCTCCAGCGTTGTTGTTACAGCCTATTAGATGAGCTAGCAGCATGGGTTTATCTGAGAAATGTGTCTTCCCGAGAGGAGGTGCAGCCTCTATCCGCCTTCTTCCTTGTTGTAACCCCTCCCACGCTCATGACGAGCTCAGCTCGTCATGAGCCACGGTTCTCGTGTGCTCATGACGAGCTGAGCTCGTCATGACCGTTGGAACGCTTGCACGCGGGGATAATTCCCATGCTGTGCGTTTCACAGAAACGGGTGTGGCCGTGACGAGCTCAGCTCGTCATGAGCACACGAGAACCGTGGCTCATGACGAGCTCCGGGGCGTTGTGCGTGCCCCGCCTACCTCCAGCACAGCGGGGGAATCGGGCCAGCAGCGAAAGGGTTAAAGGAAACGCCCACAGGCCACATTACTATGTTTAGCTTGCCCGCAATATTTAACACTTTTGTGATGTGTGAGAAAATATTATAATGTGGTTTTCTGTACACACAACCAAATTCTTTTGTTGCGGGGGTGGAGCTAAACAGGTCTTGGTGTCGAAATGTTTGAAAATCACTTATAGGATGACAAGTACATCATGAGGGGAGTAGTCCGGGTTGATGGAGTGGTCTGTAGGGGCCTTAAGAGAATTGTCTGATTATGCAAGAGCAGCAGAGCCGTGGAAATGAAACATCTGTAAGTAGGTGGAACCTGTTAGAGTACCGTGTTTGCTGCATCATATAATATTGGGCTACTGTAGAGGCAATTTAATTGTCCCTCAAAACTGGCGATTGGTGCCATTGTATTTAGGTTTTAATTTTAGTAACTGGGGAGCCTCTTCTACTTTTTTTGTCCATGAATACACACCATGCAGTAAACCACAAAGTTTTCATTGTTGCAAGAAAACAAGCGTTGGCATAGCCAATAGGTCTCGCTTTTGGGACATTGTAAGTGTTTAGCGATGCAACAGTCGATGGAGATTGTGTTGCATAATTAAATACTTATAAGGTCCCAAAGGCGAGGCCTATTGGCTATGCCAATGCTTGTTGCATTCTAGGTGTGCGTCAGACACCCTGGTGCACGGCCTCACATCTGTGAGTAACATAAGAGAGAGACACCTAGAAGCAAAATAAGTTCCATTAGATGCGAGTCACGAGCCGCACGCACAATTTTGCTCACTGAGTGTGTGCCCCTCAACACGGTGTATGGGATCACTTAATATATACTCACTCGGTAATGCACAGTCTCACTCGCTAGGAGTGAGTCAGACATATTGGCACGGTCTTAAGCACTGGTTGCCCGATTCACAAAGGTAAACTTAGACTTAAGAGTAAGTTTACGACTTTTTGGTATTCACAAAGGTAAGTTACAACTAATAACTTTACTACTAGTAAAATTACTAGTAGTCATTTACCTTTGTGAATACCAAAAAGTAGTAAACACACTTAAGTGTAAGTTTAACTTTATCGGGCCCTCAGTGTTTGCCTCACGCTTCGCTGTGTACCTCACTCACTGCTCGTGAGAAGAGCACCTTAAACACAATCTCAGTCATGGATATTGAGTCGACACTCAATTGGGTAAATCACGTTCTCTACCTGTGAACTTGGGTTGAGTTCTGAAAGTGGCACATGTAGTTTCAATTTTACAGGAATGAAAACCAGCGCCTAGAGGCGATTCGGCGTGAATTGTGCACGCTACATACATTTTAGGATTAGGGCAGTTTACTATTCTTCCAACAATCGTAGCCTATTTAGGGGCAAGTCCTTGTTAAAACTATTAGGTGCAAGTACAATTTTTGTTCACAGATATTTACGTGCGGTCGAGGAATGTATGTTTGTAATCTGGTCTGTTTGCTTTGTCAACAAGGATTTGAATCTGAGCTTTTGTACAATATTGTAACATATTACAAACGAGATTACCAAAAAAAACTCAATTTTAAAGGGGTACATTTTGGATTGGTTACCTGTACTAAAGTCAAACGCTTTCAGGGTGACTAATGCCAGCTGCGGTCGGGGCGTTGTGCCTGCGGTAATCTGGTCTGCTGTAGCCTAGAAGCGACCCCGGGATGTGAGGGCACCCCAAGTGAGCGCGGCCACTAAAACTAGAAACAAGCATTTACAATGCAATGGTCTCGGCATTGTTAAAGTTAGAGCTATTGGCATTGCGCATGACATTATTTTTATTTATGTTTTTAAAACATAAATAAATGGCATTGTCATTTACAATGCCAATAGCTTAATCTCTCGCAAATGCGAGACCTACTGCATTTGCACCCACACAGAGCCACACACACAGCCACCCACACACACATACAGAGCCACCCACACAGAGCCACCCACACAGACACATAGCCACCCTCACACAGACCCACCTGCACACACACAGCCACCCTCACACAGACCCACCTACACACACAAACACACACACACACACACACACACACACACACACACACACACACACACACACACACACACACACACACACACACACACACACACACACACACACAAACACACAAACACACAGAGTCACTTCCTTGAGGGACATAAAAATTGGTGTATTAGTTCTGGAAGGTTGTGTAGTGTAAGGGCCCCGCTCCAACGAAACTGGCTTCTGTACAACCAGCCGGGAAAAGCTAGGGGCCATTCCCCTCTCTTGTTTGATGCCCTACGCCCCTTGGAACACCCCTTGGCAGCAGGCTAGATAGAGAGGGCTAATGCCCCACAAGTACCTCACACAAAGAACGCCGGCCCTACAGTCACCTCACCCGCGGAGCGCTACTGCCCCACGAACACTTCACTCACATTGAGCCCCGCACCACAACAAACACTAACACGCAGAAAGCGTGGGCACCGGGGTGCTTTCTCCAAAGAGAACCCCGCCCACGCACCTCTTGCCTAGACGAGCAAGCCCCACAACCAACCCCGACCATCAGAAGGCCACATTTACAGGGGCTCTTTCTTCAAAGAGAACCCCGCCCACGCACCTCATGCAATGATGGCCATGGCAGAACCTTCACCTCAGAGGACCACAAGCACCTCTTGCCCAGAGGACCAGCCCCCACAACGAGCCCCTCCACCCTCAGAAGGCCCCGTTTACAAGGATACTTTCTTCAAAGAGAACCCCGCCTAAGCACCTCGTACTCTCACTCACTTTCCCCATGGATGACCCCGTGTCAGGAGCAACTTCTCCACAAACCATCTCGTCCCACAAGTACCGCACCCACAAAGAAGCGCCTCGAGCCCTCCTAGAGCATCGGTCCACACTTCTCCATAGTGGAGCCCGGTCCCTCCCGCCACCAGCTCAGTGGGAAACCCCGTGCCGTTGAGACTTCACAACCATTGCCCCGTGAGCACCTCCCCAACAAAGCATGGCCCGGGTTAAAAGCACCTCACACCGAGAGCACAAGAGCCAAGCAAGCCCAGATCACCCCAAGGACGCCTGCCCCACAAGCACATCAGAGAGATGTGAATCCTGTGTGGTGCGCCACCCCACGGCGACTGCAGGTAACCCCTGTGTGAAAATATGCAAAAGCTGGAGCAGCAACATGAGGAGCGCGGCGGCTGGCATCCCGGATTGAGAGCAGCGGGGGGAATCGGCCAAAGGCGTGTCTGTGACTCCCCACTCCAGGGTTATCATGTACCCCCCCAAAATACAAGACTATATGGCCACCAAACGAAAAGTGGGATGGGATACTAAACAAGTACAAGGGGGAAATGGTCTGTAGACCGGGTCGGCGAGGGAGAAAACATGACGCCGACTTACTTTTTCTGATTAGGTAGACGGCAGTCCTGGGTCAATCCATTGTTGCTAATTGCGCGGCGATGTAGCGGCTTTATGCTCGAGCGCCATCTTTAAGTAGTAGAGGGACTTCTAATGAGGCAGTCCTTGGTAATTGGTCGCACACACGTCCAGCAAATGCTGTTAAAAAGGAAAACCCCGATATGGATCTGGGTCCTGGAGGGAAGAACTTGCGGGCAGCGCGGCGGCCCCTTCAGGTCACTGCAGGCGGTGCGTCAGAGCGCTTCACAATAGGAACAGAAATGATCCATGAGAAGATTACGATACGAGTGAACACGTTACAAAAGCAGACGTTAAGTTACATGAGGCAAAAGTGACAATTGTGAGCAAACAAAATACAAGAGGAGCAAAAGGTACATTACAGGAGGAATAGACTGGGACCTCGGCGAGAGGGAGGGTGTAACGTCCACCACTAGAAAAGGGGCGGGGCTTAAAAAAAGAGAGAAAAACGCCCCCCGAATCACGTCGAGGCGGGGCATGAACTCAGTGACGCCCCTCTCCTCCAATGGCTGGCCAGCATTTATGAGGCCAGCCAATGGAAAAGAGGGGCGGGTTCAAGCCCCCATACTGCAAAAACATAAAATCTCGGACTCTGCCCACACACAGAGACCCACCCCACACACAGAGACCCGCACACACACAGAGACCCGCACACACACAGAGACCCGCACACACACAGAGACCCGCACACACACAGAGACCCGCACACACACAGAGACCCGCACACACACAGAGACCCGCACACACACAGAGACCCGCACACACACAGAGACCCGCACACACACAGAGACCCGCACACACACAGAGACCCGCACACACACAGAGACCCGCACACACACAGAGACCCGCACACACACAGAGACCCGCACACACACAGAGACCCGCACACACACAGAGACCCGCGCACACACACAGAGACCCGCACACACACAGAGACCCGCACACACACAGAGACCCGCACACACACAGAGACCCGCACACACACAGAGACCCGCACACACACAGAGACCCGCACACACACAGAGACCCGCACACACACAGAGACCCGCACACACACAGAGACCCGCACACACACAGAGACCCGCACACACAGAGACTCACACAGAGACACACACACACAGCCACACACACACAGCCCCACACACACACACACAGCCACACACACACACACACAGAGCCACACACACACACACAGCCACACACACACAGCCACACATACACACACACAGCCACAGACAGCCACACACAGCCACACATACACACACACAGCCACAGACAGCCACACACACACACAGAGAGCCACACACACAGAGCCACACACATTGAAAATGCTTGTTAAAATAATTGATTTGAGCCAGTCCTTCCATCTGTAGAGCATGGCAGGTGCATATTATGTGTGTGAACTGCTTTCTTCTGACACGTTCTGCTGGTGGAGATCTTTAAGGCAACCATATGCTATTCTGTGCATGCTTTGGCCAGAGCCCCCCACACACAGAGCCACACACACACAGCCACACACACATACATACAGAGAGACACACACACACATACACACACACACACACACACACACACACACAGAGCTGTTGCATTGAAAATGCTTGTTAAAATAATTGGTTTGAGCCAGTCCTTCCATCTGTAGAGCGTGGCAGGTGCATATTATGTGTGTGAACTGCTTTCTGCTGACACGTTCTGCTGGTGGAGATCTTTAAGGCAACCATATGCTATTCTGTGCATGCTTTGGCCTTAAGAAAGCACAAATGACCCAACGATGGCTGGTTTTATAGGACAGTCTTGCAGAATCAATTAATTTTGATAGCAGGCTGTTTAATGTTAACCTCACTTTCTCTTGTAGTTGCTGCTTTGACATTTTATTCAAGAAACCATGGGTTTGGGACTTATTGAGAATAAGTCCCAATCACTTTTATAACGTTTAATGCACATAACACGTCTGCACACTGCTAAACAGAGAGCTGGTCTGTGTCTCCCTACTCAGAAAGGAAATGGAAGCAGCACAATGAACAAATGCACGGCGCCATCAGGTGTGAGCACATATTTTACACTATAGTTGATTTTTCTATACAACATATAGGGAGAAGGAGCAGCAGGCCCCAGAAAACACATCGGACCTACATATACCACCGCAACTGGCCAAAATTCTGCTAAACAATCAGGGCGACAGAGGCAAGAAAAACGGCACAATCCGGGGGGCAGAGGCAAGAAAAATGGCACAATCAGGGGGGCAGAGGCAAGAAAAAAACGAGTGCAATCAGGGGCAGAAGGCAAGAAAAACACAATTGCAATCAGGGGGCAGAAGGCAAGAAAACCGAGTGCAATCCGGGGGCAGAAGGCAAGAAAACCGAGTGCAATCATGGGGGCAGAAGGCAACAAAACGAGCACAATCAGGGGAGCAGAGTCAAGAAAAAGGGCACAATCAGGGGGCAGAGGCAAGAAAAACGATTGCAATCAGGGGGCAGAGGCAAGAAAAATGGCACAATCAGGGGAGCAGAGTCATGAAAAAGGGCACAATCAGGGGGGCAGAGGCAAGAAAAATGGCACAATTAGGGGAGCAGAGGCAAGGAAAATGGCACAATCTGGGGAGCAGAGGCAAGAAAAACGAGTTCAATCAGGGGGCAGAAGGCAAGACAAGATGTAACACAACTCCAATCTATATTGTTGGCTAAGCATTTGCCACCTGTGGTACATTGAAATGCTGACATGCATATCACCTATGCATAGAATGACATGAAAGCCACATATTAGACACAGCTGTCTCGAAACCTAACATCCTGATGCTGAGCAAGGGCAGCTGCACCTGGTCTGCAACCTGTTTCCTTTGCTTACAGCTTCATTTGATAGGAAAGTAACCACAACGGAACCCGATTAGAACTTCTATTTTAAGGATGACTAGTACTAGTAAGGTATTTTACCTCTATTTCCCAATGTAGCAATTTTTTGGACTAGGACACTCGTTTAGGCTTTTATAATGTAGAGGCAAACCAATGTCATCAATGTATTATTAGGGCAGGCAACACAACAACTTGTAGTAATCCGGATGAGCGTTAATTACATCACCTAAAACTACTTTCTGCACCCATTACGAAGGCTACTAGGGAAAATTCTGGAACCATGCCACAGTTACAGACATTATATTTGACATTTAATGAGGCCTGGTGTTGATCGGTAGTGGCAGACACTAGATGGAATCAGTAAAAGGACTTGGTCACTTTTACCCTCTGGCATTCAAGCAAACTCCTCTTCGTTCAGATCAAATAATAATTGCAGTGCAGATGAAGTTATTGAGTCATGCGAGCCTTCCCATTCACTTACACCAGTGTGACCCAAAAATGTTAATACCTTTTTCCACAGTATTTGCCATTTGTGCTCTAAATATTCCTTTACTATACGTTTGCATATTATTTAGTTATTTGATTTATCACCTTGAGCCCAACCCCAGCGAGCAGTGGAGCACCTCCATCCTGAGCTGGTGAATGTAAAACAGCCTGCATGCAATGGGACCCTTTAAACCAGATAAGAGTAAACAAAACCGGACGTGATGGAGAAGAAGGTGGAAAAGTATCTGGGTCAGTAATTGTGCACAGTGCGGTTTTCTTTGTACATCGCACATATTAACCATTTGAGGTGCAAGTGAGAGAAAAATAAGATTGCTTGCTCACTACCCTAACTCTGCACTAGTAGCAGCAGTATAACAAACCCCGCAGCCCTCACAGAAGGGCAGGGGTCATGGGCTTTAGCTCGTTTCGATATGAAAACTTGGCAGCTGCTGGCTGCTATGTGAAGTGTCGCGCTCCGTTATAAAAAGCTTCTTTCAGGAAGTGGCATGGAGTCGCATTCGTCCAGAATCGCATGCTTTTTACAGGTACAAAGCACTCAGCTGCCGCCTCTGAGCTGGGCGTGCTGCACACAGGTAACTAACAACTTTCCTTCAGGAAGTGGGTGGGAGAGCCCTTGGAAGTCGATGGGAGTGGGGTTTACGGATATTGGACATTGTGGGACGTCTGGAGCATGGTGGCATACGCACGAGTGAAAATGAAACTAACACCATTGCAGTTGGTTTCGTTATTAAAATACCCGATGATGCAGAGGTTCTCCACAGGGATTTTCGCACCAATTCGCCGCGTGCCATTTGAGTCACTCTGTGATGATTCCACAGACTCGGGGACCTTCCCTGATCAGCCCCCCCTGCTTCAGCCGATCCATAGTCTGCCTCCAGCCTAGTGCTGCGCGTGTCCAAGCAGCGGATAAAAGGTGAGTTTGAGAGTAAGCTGAAAACCGGATTCGGCTCCTGCCTCGTGCTGCGCTTTTTATGTCGCACTGCTCGCAAGTACCATTTACAGACCCGAGAAGAACTCTAAAATAACAAATACCTACCACAGCAAACCTCCACTCCCGCGCGCACCCTTGGCAGCAGCTAGGTGAGGAAAAGGATGAGAGGAAGATAGGGCAAAGGGAAGGGAGCAGCGTGGAAATAACCCGCCCGCCCCAGCTCCATGAAAAAAACGGCGGCCGCAAACATCATGAAAAAAAAAAAAAGGAAACACCTATCTCTTCATGACGAGGCAAAGGGGGCAGAGCTTAAAAAAACACAGGAACGCCCACGAATCTGCTCCGAGAATGATTGCCACATCTCTCTTCCAATGGAATGGCTAGCCTCCATTTATGGAGCTAGCCAATGGAAGAGAGAGGCGGGTTAAAGCCCCATACTGGAGATCAAAATTTCTCGCCTGCGCGACACTGCTTGCGCAGTGAACGCCAGGCTTCGACCTAAAAACACACGCACAAGCGTGTGTTGAGCTTGGGGAGCTTTCTGAAGCCCCTTACTAAAAGTCGAGCAAGCAGCGCATGCACGCTGCTCTAGGCTTGACCTAAACAGTGCTGTAAACAACATTAAGAGTCCTCCCGAGAGATGTGCATGTTCAGAGAGCCAGTTCCAGCAGTGAGGGGAGGAAGGGGGAGAATGCTCAGCATATGCAATGCGATAAAAACATCACCGAAGTGTAAAGTTAGCCATACATTAACTTTTAAGCAAGCCCTTTTTGTCACTTTCTATCTCACACAAGCAGCAGCAATCGGGAAAGCAGGGACTGGAAAGAGGGTATCTGGGGGAGAGGAGAGGGTCTGTATATAGAAACAGAAGTTTAGTGTGGCAAACCGCGACAGATGGGAGGTGGTGGGGGGAACATCACAGGGAGATTTAGTGAGCTACAGAAGTTGCAATAAAATGCAAGCTTTGACGGGCACCGAAGCAGAAACCGCACTGAAGACAAGCAAACAGTGTAACACACGCAGGAAGCAACGAAAACAAGCATTTACAATGCAATAGGTCTCACATTTGATAAAGTTGGAGCTATTGGCATTGAAAATTATGATTTTTACTTTATTTGCAGTAGATTAATATGATTTGCATAGTGATATTGCTTTTGTTTTGACCTCGTGGCATTGGAGAACAAGCTAATGAATAATTAAAAAAGAGACAGCATCTGATGAAGGGAGGTACAGGGTAACGAGAAGAGCGGAGGGGCAGGAGGACAAGGAGGGGGGTGGGGCACCATTAGGAGAGCTGACTGGCTGAGGTGAAAGGAGGAGTCCGGCATGAAGCAGCGACTCTGGTGAAGGAACGGCCAGGATAAAAAGGTAGAGCCTGTGAAGTGCTGGTGGGGAGTGTCACAATGAGAGACTGAAAGTTGGTGATGAAATAAGTGACTGGGTGAGAAATGGAGATCCACTGGTGAAAGGAGGCACAGAATGGCGAGCCGTCTTTTGAAAGACTGTGGCAGTTATTATGTCGGGGTGTCCTCCCTACAGCCTGGCTTGGGACGAGTCAAGGGAGGTAGGGGTGTTTGCACTAGTGTGCCAAGGCCCAACAATAGCGCCACTGTGCCACCGGAAGTGGAGCGGGCTAGCAGGCGGAAGCTTGTAACACATGGGGTTAACTACGGGAGAGGGCCTGTTTACTTCAACCCACTCAGCCAACCACTTCTTGCTTGTAATGAGCATCCCTACGGTAGGCCCTTCCCAGTGCTTAATTTGTGATAGGATAAGTGCAGAGGCCCAAGGTGCTGTTCAGAAGCCAGTGCCGGGCGTTATCGCAAGTCGAGGTGCCCAAGGCTAATACCAAGGGTGCCAGGTCTTGAATCCACCTCACGCCCCGTCCCCTTTCATTCACCACTGTCACTCTGGGTCCCCATTATTTCACTCTTCCAGGGTCCTTTCCAACAGTTTTTACTTGTTCACTGTTTTCTTCATCTTTGTCTTTTTATGTTTTATCCTCACTTGCTGTGTGTGAAAGTCTGAGGAGGAAAAATAAGAACAATCCCCAAAAATGGGTGCGGTGGGGCCACTTGCCACCAGTGTTGAATTGGGATCACAGTTTGGCCCGGGCAGTCCTGAAAAATGTCCCACATTCCAAAATCGTTAATATACTTTTGTAGTTTTATATAGTGTGAACTCGCATCTGCCCTCCTCCACCACCCCCGTCCTTTCCATGAGCGGAGAGCGACACAAATAACCCAAGGAGCTCAGCTCCCATGCCAGCTCTAAACAGCCGCCAACCACCCTAACTTTCCAGAACTCCTCCAAACCTGTGTCCTCCAAAGTGAGTGCTAATGGCTTCCCATCAGCAGCACCTTGAGGCCTCTGTCGCACCTGGAGGGAGCTAGGAGACGGGGACACCTCGTGCTGTGACAGAAGGAGAATCTATTGTTCATCTTCTGCCTCTGACAATTGGCCGCCTGTATGTTTGTAAACCCTGTAATAACATCTGTTTAAGGTGTGCACTTGCAGTAGAGACCATGATTGCCCTGGCTGATTGGACTGATTAGTCCACCCTAAAACGACCCACCAACTGGCCTCTGTAACGGGCCCATCGGCCCATTTCCAATTTCCCGACTTGCCAATCTGAGCCAGCCTGTAACCCCGCCTCAAATTAAGCACTGACGCTTGCTTCCTTGGAATAATGGGAAGGAACTTTAATTCGTGAAAAAATACATCTGTTCCTTGGCACGAATGAAATAGAAGTACCAGGACTAGAGCTCACGAGAGATGGGGCACCAGAGCACAGAGGGGCAAATAGTATCGAATAACCTTTCCTAATACTATGGTGGGCAGAGTCAGCCTATTAATACGCGACTGCCCTTATTCCAAGCTGCCAAGTAGCTCGTGTCAAGTGTGACCAGATGTCACTTCAACACGACGTTTCTATTCATGGGTTTTACTTTTATTTATCCTAGTTAACAGGTGTGTAAGTCCAATTAAAATTATACTACAGCTCCTAGAATGCACCGATATTTTAAGTCAAAACCTAGAACTGGAAAAATTGTGTCAAGGTGTGGAGTCATCTGGTCACCTTACCTATGCCCTGTGATGCATTTTGGTCCGTTCTATGCTGGGTTTAACCACTGAGGTGTGTGCAGGCTTTGGTGCCCATTTGTGAGCTTTGCATTTTGCCTCCACTGACTGGCTTGCAGTAATTAGCCCCCCCCCCCCCCCCCCCCCCGGGGATGCCGCTGTGTTGCTAATCACCACTGCTGTGCATGATGTCAGTTTTACTGCTTTTCAGGTCTTTAGGTCACGGGGTGACCGGTCACTACCGACAGCTTCTCTTATCTTCCATTACGGAGGAGAGGGGTGGAGAAGGGGGGTGACGAGGCAGGACTGGAATCCTTAGTTAAACAGTGGGGGCAGGGGAAGGGCAAGTGCAGATACGGCGAGGCAGATAACCCTCACTATACCTTAATTCAAGAACGGCTCTGAAAAGCACTGATGACGTGACGCACAGGCAGGACATCCCGCTGCTGAGGAAATGTCACACTAAGGTGCTGGACACGGGCTGGCGATGCTTGTAGTCTGCACACCAGCACTCACAGGCAGTCATGCTGAGCGCACACACACTGCCGGTCTCCTCAGCTGCTCTTCTTAAGTGCTGCAGTCACTTGCCATGACACCGGGAGAAGCACTGCACACCGACCTGCTCAAAGGCACCGTCTCACCAGCCTTCCTTTCGTCAAGTTTGTTGCAGACGCCTGGCGCGAAAGGGGCGTTTGAATCTGCTCTGCGCCAACCAATGAAAAGGTGCAGTCAGCACAGCTACGGCACTGCTCCAATAGCAGCGATTCGGTAAATATGCGCCCACCCTTCCTGCAGCCACAAGGACGCATCACTCGACGCTTTCCATCGCAGCAGGTAGTAAGTTTCTATTAATTTTAGAGCAAGTTGGTTACCAGAAAATACACCTTCTTTGAGGTCACAATGGCAGCGCTTATTTTCAATACAGCGAAATGTAAGGTTTCACGGCGGCGGCCGGCTACTAGCTACCACTTTCTGAGTGACTCCCCCAGCCAATCACTGGCTAGACTCGAACCCAGTCATGGGCTGCTAGCCAATCCGAGGCCTCTGACGGGCCTCTGGCTCTCTACCAGCCTTTCTGATTGGCTGTGGGTACTCTGGGCCTGTATTACTTACGTGATTTAATGTCTACTTGTCCATCGGACAAAGGAGACAATAAATCTTCTTGCCCGTCACAAAAAACAACATGGCTCGGGCGTCGGGCGATAGGATTCCCCCACCCCTGCCTCTTGCCCGTCACAAAAAACAACATGGCTCGGGCGTCGGGCGATAGGATTCCCCCACCCCTGCCAGTGGCTGCCATTGCCCTTGCTGTATGCTGTAGTGGGTGACATCCTCAAGCAGGAATTAGTTTGGAAAGGGGGAGATTCTCCCCTTTCCAGCGATGCTACCCACAATTGTAGGGAGGCACATAGTGCATAGTATCTCCCACAAGACTTGCATGGGAGCAATATACCTGCACCTTCCTGGCTACTCCTGTGAGGATTTGACACATCAGCACGCATTGTGGCGCACTAACTTCACAGATGGTTCGGAAAGAAAAAGTCACGTCTGAAGCAGAAGTGATCCGCTTCAGCCCTGACTTAGCGTTTTTGAAAGGAAGTCTCAGATGTAAACACCAGAGGTTTCTTTTAAACCCTCCCTAGTGTCGGCCGATGGCTGCACTGGGAAGGTAGTGCGAACTAATGGGGCTAGTGAACGTAATTTGGGACACATTTTGTAGCAGTATTTTGTCACTAAAGTTTTTATGTGCTTGTATGGCCCAGTGCCAAAATAAAGATAATTGAATTTTATTTGGTCACTGTTGAAGATCACTGGGTTTTGCCTTTCTCATAACTTTTTTGTTTGGGGAATGCTGACACTTATGCTACAATGTTGCTGGTTTTTTTCAGACGCTACTGTTTGTGGCCACACTAGGTGCACCCTCTTCAAATCTATTTCTCTCAGGATTTCGATATGGACAGAAAGCAGTTTGATAAAACCTAGAAATTGGTTTCTTCTGGTTCTTCCTTTCCATTTCACACTGTAATATTGTCCCAACAGCTCTATTTTCAGAGTCCTTGCATTTATCAGCTAGAATGAGGATTTGCTCTGGCATTTGGTTCAACTTCTCCACTGACTTTTCACTGTCTTGAGTTATGTTCGCGTTTTTCTCTTCCACACTTTCAATTACCTGTCCTAGTTGATCAGTGTCTGCCCTGAGTGTACATAATGTTTCTCAAGCTTTGTTTGACTTCCACCATCTCCTAGCTGTGATCCTCATACTACACATTTTTCTCAATATGTCATTCAGGTTAACTTTGGTGATGGGAAAGACCTCCCTATCTTTCAGTCATCTCTGCGTTTGTTCTTTTTTTGGGGATACTAGTCACCAATTTCCCTGGTTCATGGGATTTTGAGTCAAAAGACCCAATGACTTTGTCCCTTTACTGCTGCTTTTGGGCTTTTGTCTGCGTTCTGTTTCGTCTCCAGAATGATTTGTGTCTGCTTGTGCGTTAATGAGCTTAGATTTTGGGGTTCGCCCAGTGCTGCCTTTCGACGCCTTAACCGGAGCACTATCCTATGACACTGCCTTTATCGTCCTACTGGACTCTATCCCCCTAACAGATTTACTTACCTGGGCTTGTTCCAATGCTTTTTTCTCGTTTTCAGAAACTTATGACTTACCTCTTCCTGCAGGGCTCATTAGGGTTTTGGCTTCTTCTTCAAGGCCTGTTTTCCCCTTACTTTCGTTTTTGCTGAACATAGATGCAGGTGGGAAATTGATTATTCAGCCCCCCCACCCCACACAATCTTTCATCTAGTAACTGTGATCTACCCAAACCTTTTGGTTCTCCAGCACTCATTGCTCGGGTCATTTGTGATCTCCTTTGTTTCCCCCTTCACTCTCCCCCTTAACTTGGTATTGTGGTCTCCTCCTCTGATCTGGAGAGACACTCGTTGCTGTGCATTGCCTGCACTTCGATTCAGCTCTGCCAGAATCTCCTTTCTCCAGTGGGCTCTGCTGCTGCAACAGTCTCCATCCTCTGTAGGCCATGCTGAGAGCTGCTGCCTCACTGAGCTGACCGTCGCAGTGCTAGCGCTCTGCTTCACTCAAAGGGAGCAGCTTCAGGTGGGGAGGGGTAGGAAAGCTGCAGAGGTTGCCAGGCCACTGCGTGTATGGCTTTTTTTTTCCTTTTCTTTTTTTAACGTTTTGGAATGAGGTGGGAGAGGGCGATTTAAAATTGACAAGGGCCCAGAGCGATATATATATATATTTTTAATACATTGTGGGATGGGGTGGTGGAGGGAATTTTTACGAGAGTGGTGTGGGTGAGCAGCAGGATACCTGGTATTATTGTTGTTTTTATTTTTTTAATTAACAATTTGAGATGGAATGGTTGAGGTTGTTACATTAGTATGATGTGGTTGGTGGGTGTAGGAGACGAGGTATTGGGTATTTGATTTAAATGTCGGCATGGGGTGGGTGTGTTTCTGAGGCATCTGTGGAAGGGTGGCAGGGTACCGGTATATTTTCCATAATTGGGAGGATGGTGTTTTGGGGCAAAGGTGTGGGGTTGGGGGACATTTCCGTTAATGCTGTTTTAAAATTATTTGTGTGGCGGGGACTGAAGGACCCGAGGCCAAGTTGTGCCTGGCTTCTCTCCGACTGCTCTTCTCCACAGCTCATTCAAATAATAATCTGTGAAGTAGAAGACGTTTGAAGGGACATGCATAACAAAACATTTAGTTGGATAGCTCTAAATAACCTAGAGTTTTCACCTCAGGATTCCACGTCACATCATAGATAACTTGATGTATACTCTATTAGCATCATTTGCAACCCCTTGGTTGAAAACAACCATGCTATTGACAGCCACCCTTCCATTTTTCTGCAAATTTACACCTCAGACATTGTCTGGAATTCATGCAGTATACAACTGCTATATATTATTTCTGACGAAGCCTTCCTTTATGGCCTGAAAGTCTTATACCATTTTAAGTAATTTACAAAAAATGAAAGTCCCGTGTTAACTAGCACAGTTACATAGATTCTCTACTTTATTTAGCTGGTGGACACATCTGTACACACCAGGCTTTTGACTTCTTTTAGCAACTGCCAGCCTTTTTCTAAACCCATGTTTTAATCACCGTGCTTCAATGGGTGAATTAGTCTGAAGCTTTTTACTCAAATGCATTTCATTTTGGAAACTCCTCGGGATATGTTTTGATTTCAGCTGACTGTCTGATTTTTAGATATAGTAAGCTGATCTTCTGACGGTGACCTTTGTTCATGAGATTTCTCAGCGCACATCAGACACGGCCCCTGCCGTGCACTGAGTGCTTCAGGTCTTATGCAAGAGACTCGAAGGCCTCCTTTCAGATCAGAGTGGACAATCCTTTCTGTAGGATCGAATAATGAATAGGATTGGTGCATTCCTCTTCCGATTATTCACTTATCGATGCCATGTTTACATTTCTTTCGATGCTGAATGTTGCTACTGCACTCTGAGAACTTTCTTCCCCCACGTATCCACGTTTTCTTCCGAGCTCCTTGCTCGGTCCTCAGTAACTCTCCCTACCCCACTCTTCAAGTGTCCCCTTCTTATCACCCAGTTCTGTATATAGATTAGAATATTTATTTTTTATTTTTTATTGTTCAAGTAAATATTATTTTTTTTATTTCCCAAATTTTATTAAACCTTTTTACATGACCATCTTGGCGGTTCTGTTACAGGGTTAGCAGTGTTGTTTCAGGCACACTTTAGACTTCGATATGTAGGGACGCGCAAGTCCCAAATGTTTAGCTAACCCCTCCTGACGTAGTTGGAGAAGAAGTGCAAGGGTGAGAAAGGGAATAGAAACACGGGCGGAAAGGAGACAGGCAGTAAGAATTACATTTCTTAACAATTCCATGTGGACTCTGTACATATGACATCCTATGGGGTGATTGGCATCCATGCAGGATGCGTGCTAACGGTACCTTATTTTCTCGGGGGTTCGTAAGTGTCCAGGTACATGTCCAGCGCATTCCACATTTTCCTGGATGCTGGTTTCCATGGTGAGTTCGGAGTGCAATGTTGTCCGCGCCTCTAAGATGCGTGATCCAGTTGAACCAGCCTTTGTATGTGGTTTTACTAGTGTCTTTCCAGTTGGCTAGGACCATTTTCGCTGCCGCAGTTAGTAACGGGTCAAGTAGGTCTTTGTCGGTGCAGTTCTTACGTCTGTACTCATAGAGGCCATGGTAAGTGTGGAAAATTCTTTAGTTAGTGTACAATGAACAAACCATTTATGAACCCAAATATCTGCTCCCAGAATGAATTGAGTGTTGAGCAGTGTAGAATGAGGTGTGCTAAGTCCCCGGTTTCTCGGTTACAATTCCAGCATATCGCGTCATCCCTGATGCCTAGTGAGAATAGCTGGGCCAGGGTCCAGAAGGCCTTGTGAAGCAGCCAAAATGTTGTTTCTGAGAGATATCGCGGGGGATATCTTGTTACATGAGGGCGAGCTCCATATTGCGGCCCACACTTGTTCGCTATGTTTGACGTTCTTTTTAGCATCCCAGTATGCAACCATCATTAAGCTTAGAGGAATTAGGGCGGAGGAGTTTGTTCAGGTGTGAGACCTGGTGTCCCAATTTATTAATGTTCAAAACAAAACTGGAGATTGATGGTTGTGAAGCGGATAATTTGGTTCTAGCGAGGGCCGTTCTAATTTGTAAGAAGTTATAGAGTTCTATGTCCTCTAGTTTGTATCTTGTTTTAAGGTCTGTGAAAGTAATAGGGTATGTTCCGTTATCAAGCTGGTAAGGGAAGTGGATACCTTTCTCAATCCATACCTCGAAGGCAAGGCTTTTCCCTTTGTACAGAAACTTGCTGTTGGACCATAGTGATTCCATTTTCGATCATTTTATGCAATCTACTTTTAGTAGTGCTATTTTTGTGTTCTTGAAAATGGATTTGGATGTGAGGGGGTGTCTATTTGCAGTTAATAGGGCCAGGGGTGTTAGGTTGTTCAGGACAGCCCTCTCTATCTGTAGCCATACCGGCCTATAGTCGGCTGGTGGTGAAATCAAGTAAGTGCCTTGTTTAGCCAGAAAGGCTAGATGGAATATTATGAAGTTTGCTAGGTTTACCCCTCCTTGGTTTTTATCCAATCTTAGCTTTTTGATGCTTATACGTGCCTTCTTCCCTCGCCATAGAATTTCGAGATCCTGTTGTCAGATTTGCGGTGGAATTCATCCCATTAGAAATAATGGGATCATGCTGATCAGGTAGTTGAGCATTGGGGTGATAATCATTTTAATGGTTTCGATTCTGCCCCACCACGTTATGAATTTCGGGGACCAGGAGTCTAGGAGTTTCTTAATCTTTTATAATGTCATTAAAAGTGTCCATCTTAAACTTTTGAACACTTGATTTGTCTGAAGCTTAATTTCATGTATATGTCAGTTTGGCATTTTAAACCTAGACTGTACAGCACGGGTTGTTATGAGTATCAAAACAAAGTTATTCTCTTATTCAGCAGCGATTATAAATTCTGATGATATACTTTAGAGTAGATGAAAAATATACCATTTGAATTGCATTTTTAAATGTGAGAATGCATTATGCTGTATCATCCCTGAAACAGCATTTACTTAAGTGAAAGTTACTTTTAGATTCACTACACTTTACTCTCCTGACACCTTGGTTGGATTCCATGTTGTCACCTAGTCATTTGTTTGCAATTATTTTGGACACGTTCAAAAGTAAGTTGCACAGTTTAGTTAGAAACTCCTCTAATGTTAGCTTGTGTGCTGTTTGTGTTTTTACTAAAGGCAACCATTTTGCCTTTCAAAAAATATTTTTGGGGGTTTGGTGATTCCCAAGGAAATATCTGAAAATGTGTAATCTGTGGTAGCTGGTTGGCTAGAAATAACTTAAATGGCCAAATACATATTCTGCTGTTGATTATGGTGGATAGAAAAGGCCATTTAGGAAGAACCTATACTTTCTGAAAAAAACATTTGAATGTCTTTTAGAAGCAGGCTCTTGTCTCATTACAAGCTTTACAAATGTTCCCCTATTTGTCTGAGGATATCTGATTTTGTTGATTTTCTTAAGTGAATTAGTCATTTAACAGGTGTATGCCAGTGTGGTCTAAACATGATCTTCCTCATTAGGGGCATAGCCCAAGATGTGTTAAAGCATCTGCCTTACTATCTGCAAAGGGTTTCTCTCAACATTCATCATGGTTCATACTCGACATATCTTCTGTTTTCAGTGTTCGTTCTGAATGTGCAATTGCTTGTGTTCCTCATTTTCCTTTTCGATATGTGGTACTCTTAGTAAGAAGTGGGTCAGGGGTGGTAAGAACCCGCTTCTT